>NW_028318218.1:3015000-4215000 GCF_062004578.1 Staurois parvus | reverse complement strand
AAAAGCTCTAGAAAAAAGCAAGCTTTTACATTCAATGTATGTCTTCATTCTGGTCCATTGTGCTTCCCTTGCGGTGTTGAAAATTCTGCTGACCGCATTTTTGGTGCATATTTGGTGAATCTGAAAAAAAAAAAAAAAAAAAACACACCTCCCCATTGAGGCCTGGTTCACACTATGCGATGTTTTAGGGCTTTTTGCAGAAACGCACTACAGTCCATTTAACATGGTTTCCTATGGGACACGTTCACATCTATTGTTTTTTGGGCTGCTGCGGGGTCAGGGACTTTTTTTTAGATACAAACCGTTACTTCTTTGGTTCAAAAGACTTCAATGGAGACACTGCAGAAAACGTATGTTGTGTGCTTTTGCAGCATTTGTGATACATTTTGCATTTTTATCTGCCTGGCAACAACTTGGCCAAAAAAAAAAAAAAACCACATTTTAAAAAAAACGCGTAAAAAATGTGCGTGCAAAACAAACTGCAAAACGGACAAAACGCAAACTGCATTGGTGTGAACCAGGCCTGTAATGCATTGAAAAGGCACAAAATCGCACACGTGTTGCAATTTGCTGCTTTTTTTTAGTAAAATGACCTATAAAAACCAGACCCTAAATGTGGCAAAATCACGGCAAAATCATGGGTAAATTCATAGCAAAACACAGCGTGTTTTTGCCAACCATTATCGCCACCTTTTTTCCTATCGCCAAAATGTCAATAACACTATTTTCAGCTGATACATTTCCCCCCCTCCCCCCCAATCCTTATCGGAGACCCCTCCGATCCAAAGACAATCTCAACAGCCTCTGTTGTCTGGGGACTCTTGCTCCTCATTGGTCGAGACAGCAGGGGGAACCCATTGGCCAGCCAGTGAGCCAATGAGGAGAGAGCGGGGGGGGGGGGATCAAGCCGCAGCTCTATGTGTCTTATGGACGCATAGAGCATGCAGCGGTGCCCCCATGGTGAGTGGCTTTCCCTGGGGGCGCTGCTTGAGGGGGAGGAGCCAGAAGTACCGGCAGGGACCCGAAGAGGATCGGAGATACAGGTAAGTAAAAAAATAAAATAAATAACATGTCTAGAAACAAAGCTTTAGTGTCACTTTAATGTCCAAAACAGACGGTGAGCCAGTCATGAGGGGATTTACAGGTGATCCTGACAATCCAAAATGAGGAGCCTGAAACGATCTGGGAATTTCTGATAATCAGCCGGCTTACATTTGAGGTATCAGACTTCCTTGATCGGTAAGGACCCCTTAATCGGAGTGTATTGATTGGTGGATAGATGTTATCTTGTCATTGTCTACTGTCCATTGCAGTGTTATAGATAAGAAAAGGGAGAATAATGCTTAACAGGTTATATGAAGCACACATCTGCTATAATAGATCCAGAGGCAAGAGGGTATGGCACATGTACAGAAAATACTGGCGAGTCATTATGGGCATTAAATTAACTAAGGTAGTGAAAGGTAAGAGGGTACCCTCAGAAAATGCCCAGCGCAAGTGGAGCAATAGAGAAAATATGAGCCAAAAGTGCGGTTCTGCCTATACTGAGCCCCTAGATAAAACGGTTAAAGTGGACAGAGATCCACAATGGGCAACAGAGTTACCCACTCCACAGGAACTAAGAATCAGGCAGAATAAACAGCTAGAGGAACAGCTGTCTATTTGAGAAGGATTGATGAAGGGTGGCAGACAATGTAACATTAGACATAAGGGGAAATTTTGAAGATAAATTGTGGAATGAATTTAGAGTAAGGCACCACAACTAGTAAATTCTAAAACATGAGAAAAAGCTAAAACAGAGAGAGGAGAGTCAAATTGTATAGAAATAACAATTTATGGTCCTGGCCCAACCAGAATACTTCATATTGGTCTCAAAAGGAAGACTGGATGAGCACTATGGCTTCGCATCTGATCACAGAAACTGAAATAAATTGAGTACGGGATTACAGTACATGGGATTAAGGGATATTAGAGAACAAAATAAAGTAAGTAGAATTTAGGGAGATAAAACTAACTTGAGCAGGGAAATTTTGAAGAGAGTTAAAAGAAAGTGAGAGCATGATATGCATGTGTTGTGTAAAAATGGGAAAAATGTAAGCAATTTTAGAGAGATAATCATGTATGTGTGTAAATGGTTGTGCTGGGACTTTTAGTCCTACATCCATTGTGTGTTCTGTAGCTCTGCGTAGATTTCCCCCCTCCCTTTTCTTTCCCATGAGAAGAAGGTGTTGGGATGAGATGTATGATATGACTACTGGTAAAAAAAAAATAAATAAACAGAAGCAGTTACACTTACAGTAATGCCTTTTCCAGGAGTCTTTCAGTACAGCACCTTTCAGACTTCCTCCCCACTTGAGGAATCACCTCCACACCCAGATTAAAAGTGCAGCCTCCCCACACCAACCTCAGCTTATGACTTAGCACCTCCGGTTACCTGTGGAGACAATACAAGACACAAAAAAAAATACCGTACTGCAAACGATAAAAAGGGTGGGTAACTGGAGCTGTCCTGAAAGACTCCTGGAAAAGGCGTTACCAAAAGTGTAACTTTGCTTTTTCCCCTCCCCGTCTTTCAGGACAGCACCTTTGAAAGGATATGCGAGAACTCACCCCTAGAGCGGGACCACCGCTTGCAGAGCCTTGTGTCCGAAGGTCTGCTCCTCTACCGAGAACAGGTCAAGTCTATAATGCTTACCGAAGGTGTTGTAATTGGACCAGGTAGCTGCCCTACAAATCTGTCCTGGGGTTGCACCAGCTCAGCGTACGTGACCGCCATGGCCCGGGTGGAGTATCCCACAATGCCCTCTGGGACTTCTAGACCTTCAGCTATATATGCCTGTCTAATTGCCAGTCTCAGCCACTTAGCTAAGATATATTAAAATACACAGCACAAAACCCCGTGTAATTTCCCAGAAAAGTAATCCACCTCCACCCTTGAAGGCTAAACAAGTAGAAATGATCAAACTTTCCTCTTTTTCTAAAAATAAAAAATCACAATCAAATATAAAACAAACAAATGTCCAGAAAAAATGAACCCCACAGGTGTAAACAATTGTCCAACACAGTCTTTTTTTCTTCTTCCAACAACAAGTCTCTTTCTCAATACCCGCAAATCCTGATGGCAATATACCTCAAAAAACAGGCATCCATCTTGGATCCAAGATGGATGCCAGCACATGGAGTAACATAACCTCTGGGAAAATGCTTTCTGCTTGATAAAAACAGAACTCACATCTGGAAGTGCCTTTAAGTGTATGAAGGGCGGTATTTAAGGAGTCGATGCGCAGACGTCCTTTCCCTTCTGAAAAAGTCATAGGAAGTGACGAAACGCACCAGAGACACGTGACGTCAGACGCATCAACGCTGACCGGAAGTGCGATCGCGGCCATCTTGGAAGTGGGAACATGTGGCCAGTGTTCCCTAACTTGCCTATACTTGTATCCCTATGAGGAGGAGCTGCTTCATCCAAATTTTAAATGTAAGTTGCTAAAATAAAGGATGTTATCTTTGGATTCACTTTTGTAATGGCTGATTCTCTTATGAGGAAAATGGAAGAAAAACCCTAAGACTGGATGGGACCCCAATGACAAGAAGTCAACCCAGATTTGTGTTATGCCCTGTCATTTTATTTATAGGGTAATTATCCATCAGTACACGAGTTGGAGAGTGTTGGTTTGGGTTTAAAGGTGTTCACTGATGAATATAGAGTGCGGTGATACACTCCTGCATTGTTATATTTGGTTTTTTTCACAGTCTGTGTAATAGACACGTTGGGTGAGTGTTTTCACTTGTAGATATATTTTTGGTACACAAAGGAATATTTGCATGTGTGTAGATATTGCACATTGAGTGGCACGTGTGTATTTATTATTTGTAAGGTATGACACTATGTTGAGTTTTTGTTTTTTGAGGTATATTGCCATCAGGATTTGCGGATATTGAGAAAGAGACTTGTTGTTGGAAGAAGAAAAAAAGACTGTGTTGGACAATTGTTTACACCTGTGGGGTTCATTTTTTCTGGACATTTGTTTGTTTTATATTTGATTGTGATTTTTTATTTTTAGAAAAAGAGGAAAGTTTGATAATTTCCACTTAGCTAAGAGGCGCCTAGAAGCTTTACAACCCTTTCTTGCTCCTGAAAATGATACAAAAAGGGAATCTGACTTTCTGATCTCTTTAGTCCTATCAAATAAAGAAGAACACATCTTATAACATCCAACGTGTGAAATTTTCTTTCTTGGTCACACGAGGGGTTAGAACAAATGACGGTAAAGTAATCTCTTGGCCTTGATTAAATCTCAAGGCTATCTTGGGTAAGAAGGCCGGGTCCGTCCTAAACATTACCCTATCTCCAAAAATCTGGAGGAAGGGGGCACTAATTGATAGGGCTTCCAACTCACTTGCTCTCCTCGCTGTAGTAACCACTACCAGGAATACTGTCTTGAGGGTCAGGATTTTGAGGAAACCTGAATCCAGAGGTTCAAACGTGGGGCCTGTCAGAGCATTGAGCACTGTCATCAGGTTCAACTTCGGAAAGGGCCTTTCTCTTACTGGCTTTTGTCTTGTCAAGGACTTAAAGAATCTCGCCACAAGCTCATCCCTGGCTAGGGAAGACTCAAGGAATATGCTAAGAGCCAAGACTTGGCCTTTTAGCGTACTCAGCGCTAGTCCCTTGTCGGCCCCTGCCTGCACAAATTCCAGGACTGAAATTAAGCTTTTACTTCCGAGGAAGTCTGGCCACACCATCTGTTAAAGAGCTTCCAGACCTCAAGGTAGATTGAACGGGTCTCTTCTTTTTTACTATTTAGGAGGGTGGATACTACCCTAGCAGAAAACCCTTTGCTTCTCAGCAGCTGTTCCTCAGAAACCAGGCCAATAGGTTCCATCTGTCTACCTGGGGACAAAGGACCAGACACTGTGAAAGCAGGTCCTTTCTGCATGGCAATATCCAAGGAAGGTAAACAGCCCGGACCCCAGGGTCGAAAACCAAGCATGCCTGGGCCAGTGCGGGGCTATCAGGATCAGGGAAGTGCACTCGGACCTGAATTTCCTAAGAACTGCTGGCAATAAAGAGACTGGGGGGAGGCATAGCACAGGGGAAAGTCCCACCGCTGCACTAGTGCATCCACCACCAATGCCCGTCCCAACGGTTTAGGAAGAAGAAAACCAGGACTTTGGCATTCTGGCCTGACACGAAAAGGTCTATGGACGGAGACCCCCACTCCCCTATGAAGGCTTGATAAATCTCCCAACTGAGCACCCATTCCGATTTCCTCAGCTGCCTTCTGCTGAGAATGTCTGCCTTTAGGTGAACGGTGGATAGGGACGCTACATTGGTCTCAGCCGAGGTGAGCAGTTCCAAGGCTAGGGACCACAGTTTTGCTTTGAGTTCCTCCCAATCTGTTGACATACGCCACAACGGAGGAGTTGTCCGAGAGCACCCGCACATGTCCCCGCTGCTGATCCCAGAAGGAAACAAGGGCAACAAGACCCACACAGCACCTTCGTCCAGGAGTCTTTGAGGGTCACCCTGCATGAGAGGCACTTCTTTTTAGCCCTGTAGTGTGGCTTGGGTTTCTCCCTGGCTTTCACCTGAAAACAGAGCACACAGAAAACGGGGCTCCCATTACACCATAGACAAGGCTGGACTCCCCCTCCCTTCCTTACGGCCTCTGGCAGGGAATGGGAATCTTCTAAGCTGAGACCCCCTCCCACCCCCTCCCCTTGTCCCTCCAACGACCAGGAGAGCTGAGGACACCCCCTGGAGCTAGGGTCCAATCAGATAGGGGAAAAAAGCTCCACTGAGCAACCTACCTGAGACTGGCTGGTGCCATCATCTGGTCCCGATGCCTCTGCTCCGGACATGGCCCAAGGTGGTGGTCCACCCTGAGGTCCTGCGTAGCCCGCCTCTGCAGGATGCAGCCCTCTGCACCAGTAGCACTCCAGTCCACTTTTCAAAGGACGCAGCTGGAAGCTGCATCCTGGGAGGAAGTCCGGTCCCTCGACCAGAAGTGACATCATCCGGCCTGGCTAGAAGATCCATTTGCCGGCACACCATGGAGCAGCGGTACTTCTCCCTAGGTTCCCCTTGACGAAGAAAAGTGGATGCACGGCTCCCCGATCTCCCCACAGTGGGGGCCGGGCCAGAGAAACGCAGGTAACGGACACCCCCCATGCCAAGGGGGCCCGGTCCCTCCTTCCACAACCCGGGGGGAGGGCACACAGACAGACAACACCCGGTCCAACACCCTCCTCCCCATCTCCCAGACACAGCGCGACCCTCTGGCCGCCCTGGAAGGGCTTCGGAGAACGTGTCTTCCCACCGGAGGAAACACCATTACTGAGGTTGGTGTGGGGAGGCCGCCCTTTTAATCTGGGTGGAGGTGTTTCCTCAAGTGAGGAGGAGCCGAAGTCTCAAGGGTGCTGTCCTAAAAGACGGGGAGAGGAAAAAGTAATGACATTATGTGCCTGCTTAATCTGATGAACAATGTGATCACAATTATTTTTAATCTGTTTTCCAAATATGTTAAAATGAAGGATAAATTGAAAAGTGCATATAGTATAAATTAACACAAATTAAATATATTTTAATAGTGGAAACGGTGCATTAAAAAAGGGAAATGAGATAAAGCATCCTCCATTAAGGAGATGTATCTGTGTAATTGAAATTAGGGTGTAATACTGAGATTATCACTTAAGTATTAATTTCTGATATGTTAATTTTATTAATGATATTGTAACGGGGTTCGCTCTGCAGCGGGTGTGTGTGACCCCCTGGATGGGTGCACAACACAAAAACACAGGCACAGCACAACAACAGTGGAGGTGAAAAACAAAGGTGGTGCAGTTTATTTACAATATTTACAGGAAAACGTCAAACAAAAAAGAAATATCACATCAAATCCTGGCCAACGTGGCTACTTACTGTACAAATGGCTTCCCTAGCTATCCACTAGGTACAGCCTGATGCTATACCTAGTCCCTGCTAGTTGGAGGCTAGCCACACAGGCTTTTGTCTCCCTGCACTCAGATAGTATGTTGCTCCCCAGTCAGTTCAGGCACAGATCTGGCTCCAGGATGGAGCAAGTCCCTAAGCAGGCTGGGAAGTTTTAGAACGTCCTTAATGAGCCCAGTACCTTCAGCTGGGCTCATTACCTCAGTGCTGCAGGACTCAGCACTTTCCCCTAGTGCAGGGGTCTGCAACCTTTAAGACATAAAGAGCCACTTGGATCCGTTTCCGAAGGGAAAAAAAAGACTGGGAGCCGCAAAACCATTGCAACATTTATAACAAATCCGACACTGCATATATTGCAAAAAGCACTCTGGTCATGAAGGGGGTTTAAGGGCCCAGTAAGCAAAGGGTTAATCGGGGCCACAGTGTATCTTCATAATCACAATCATAGCCTTAGGTCAGTGGTGGGCAACCTTTTTTTTCAACTGAGCCAAATCTCGCCAAAACCACGATTGAAATTTATTTTGACAGCCACATTTTTAAAACTGAAAATACATCCCCCATATAGTAATTCATCCCCCATAGTAATTCATCCCCCATATAGTAATTCATCCCCCATATAGTAATTCATCCCCCATATAGTAATTCATCCCCCATAGTAATTCATCCCCCATATAGTAATTCATCCCCCATATAGTAATTCATCCCCCATATAGTAATTCTTCCCCCATAGTAATTCATCCCCCATATAGTAATTCATCCCCCATATAGTAATTCTTCCCCCATATAGTAATTCATCCCCCATAGTAATTCATCCCCCATATAGTAATTCATCCCCCATATAGTAATTCATCCCCCATATAGTAATTCATCCCCCATAGTAATTCATCCCCCACATAGTAATTCATCCCCCATAGTAATTCATCCCCCATATAGTAATTCATCCCCCATATAGTAATTCATCCCCCATAGTAATTCATCCCCCATATAGTAATTCATCCCCCATATAGTAATTCTTCCCCCATAGTAATTCATCCCCCATATAGTAATTCTTCCCCCATAGTAATTCATCCCCCATATAGTAATTCTTCCCCCATAGTAATTCATCCCCCACATAGTAATTCATCCCCCACATAGTAATTCATCCCCCACACAGTAATTCATCCCCCACACAGTAATTCATCCCCCACATAGTAATTCATCCCCCATATTGTCTCAATTCACTTACCTTTGCTCCGCGCGTTCCTCTCGCTGTGTTCCCGCGCCGTTCTGGTCTTCAGGGCGGACTGAGAGAGGAGTTCGTCACTCTGCCCCGCCTACATCCTGGCTGCCCCACCTACATCCTGACAGCCAATGTTCCACGCTCCGCGGGCCGAATTTTTGAGGAGGAAGGGGAGCGGGCGCCCGGCACACAGAAGAGCCGCATGTGGCTCGCGATCTGCGGCTTGCCGACCACCTGGTGGGCAGTGTGCTCCGGAGCCGCAGCAAAGATGAAAAAGAGCCGCATGCGGCTCCGGAGCCGCGGGTTGCCGACACCCGCCCTAGTGGAACAAATCCACATAGAGTCTATACCTTGGACAACTGTATCGTCCATCCAGGACGCAACCAGGTGATTTCACCTGCCTAGTGTCACAATATAGATATATTTTAATGGGTTTAGACAACCTTTGGTTAGAAATGTAATATATGGGTAGTAGGAAAATTTGTACATGTGTAATATGGGGTTACTTTAGATTAACATGGTGGTTATATTGCAGTTGCCTTAATACTTCATAGAGCCTAAAAGGCCGGGATACATGAGAACGTTTTCCATAAAACTTAAATCTAAAAGGTCTAATAATTTGATGTACAGTTCATGACGTGAGAGTAATAAATAAAATTACAGACCCAGCTCACCAAGTCCAAACACCCTGTTAGGACAGATGCGACTTGCAGCAGGCTCTTTTATAGTTTTTTGATCTGGCTGATGATTTTTCTATTCTTTCATATAAAGATTGTTGGTACTTATTGTTTTTATTTAATTTTTATTCTTGAATCCAAAGCAGAATGTGTGGATTGTGAAATGATGTGTCCCTTTTCCATGTAAGTGCAGTGCTAAGCTCAAGAAAACCTTAGATTAATGGACATCTCAATGAATATGCATGAATGCACGGTATCGTTATCATATATTACGTTGTGACTTTGGAAAAATATGTATGATGGAAACTAAGGATTTGTATTATCCAGCTAAAACTAACAATAGAGCAAGCAAAGAAAAATTATAATATTGCCAGGAAAAGGTTGTCTTTTTAGAACATGAAACTGGAGTTCTTACGCAAAGAGAATGATAGGAAAAAACAAGCCATTGAGATGTATTCCATGCAAGCTGGATCCTGTAACGACAACTGGCTATGGTGTCCGTTTATGACACAGAGAATAGCTGCGATTCAGAGGATCGCAGCTATTCTCTGGTCATTCACAGTTTATGACACTCAGGTGATCAGCGGAGAAAATGTTCAGCCCTTCATTGGAGATCTGTGTTCTCCCTCCAGATTCTCCAGCCCAGAGCTGGAGAATCAGAGGGACCGCAAACTAAGCAGCGATAATTTATCTCTGCTTAGTAAACTGATCTTTTACTGTAATCTCGCGAGATTATAGTAAAATCAGCCGTTTTCCACCGTTTGTAGACCGTTCTCCAGCGTTTGTAGACCGTTCTCCCTTCGTTCGGAGAACTGCTTCATAAAAGGCATTCACAGGAGAACTGTGTTCTCCGAGAATGCTGGAGAAATGAGCAGCGATCATTTATCGCTGGTTCATAAACGGACACCTACATCAGAGCAGTAGCTGCATGCAAGGTGCTACTGGACAAAGTCACTGACATTATTTTGGTCAATTATTCAACTTTAATGGTCCCACATTCTGTGCAGGAATTATTTCAAATTATTTGTCAAATTCTAGGCTCATAAAATATCAATTTGTATTGTTATTTATGTACAAAATCTAACAATGAAAAAGGCATACCATTGAACCAAGCCACCTTATTGCCTGTGTTGGAGGAGGCTGGAGACAAAGAAAAACCACGTGTGTTAAATTGTTGACACAGGAATCAGCTGCTTGTGAGCCCCGTAAGACTCACTCCTTGAAGACCCAGATATCTAATTTTTTTATGGATTTGATCCTGGTTTTATACCGAGCATGGCAAGACCCATACTGAATATGCAGCTATCACCCAGAAGGACACTCTATATTCACAGTCATGGTCCTTCTTCTCCAGCTCAAAAAGCAGAACTCTATGCTTTAGCAAAGCCTTGGAGCTATCAAAAGAGTATACAGTACATTTACACAGATAGTAGAGATTTAGAGAGCTTTTGGGCTGGTGCATGATTTTGGTTCCATTTGAAGGGCTAGATGTTTTTTTTTTTACTTCGGCAGATAGAGGTTATGCCTACCTTCATTTTATAAAGTGCTGCGCAAACTGTTGGCACTATATAAATCCTGTATAATAATAATAATAATAGTGTGTTTTCTCCCCAAATTTCAGATTCTAAACAGTTTGGAAGGATCTTGTAAGTAAACTAAAGCCAGATGACTTGTGGATTGTTAAGAGACATATATATATATATATATATATATACACACACACACATACATACACAAACATATACATACATACACTGTATATATATATATATATATATATATATATATATATATATATGGAAATGTTTGGAGACTCAATAGAGCATCTGTTTCATGCACAATTTACAAAACTTGAAGAAAAAAAAGTCACCTGGATCTACACCAGACACTGCAAGGATGACTACATGAAATTATCTCTGTGTTTCATTTGGTTTCCTCTTGGAATCACAGTCTGGGGTACTATTTTATTCAAATATTCAAATACTTTAATAAATATATAAGTAAGGGATATATGTATATTTAATGTGATTTGAAAAGTAGTTCAGTCATATTGTCTTATATATCTTCCATTTTATGTAGAATTGTCCGTGTTTACCTATGCTGCTAAGTCAGCATGTCCACAATTCAGCTACAAGACCATTCTGGCCGCAGAATCTGAGTGTACAGCCAATCACTCTGCAAATATTTTTTTATCAATCATTTGTTCTATTTAAGTTTTAGTTACAATAAAAGGTCATTTTGTAATAATATAGCTGCTCTCAGCTATTAGATTCTCCCCAGTGGAGTTTGCCTCCTAGACCAGGACTAGTTTCGCCTAAATGTAAGGAAGTTCCAGGTTAAAGGTGATAGTAGGTGTGGTCTTTGATCAAAATGTAAAATACTGTAAATTCTGTATAACATTGCATTGCTGTGCCTATGTATTGAACACTGAACTCATTGTGCACAGGGCACTAATAATGTTTTCATTATACATTTGCATTTTTTCAAATCCTGATTAGAAATTAGCCTATGTAACACCCCTTGTCACCATAAAAGTACAATTGTAATATTAATGCGATACCTACGTAATCATGTGTTTAAAAAACTTTCATATGCACCGAATAAACAGGACAGTGATTTGGAAAGATGCTGAGTGTATCTTTTTGTGTCAGTTTCCTACTGGAGGAGTTATTTATTTGGAACCATAAGCAACATGAGGATAGGAGTTCCCTATAAAATTTCAGTATTAATGCCCAGAACAAGGTTAATATTGTACATTTGTTAAAAATGTGCAGTAATTACTTAAAAAAACAAAAGAGAGATCATTAAAGTCAATAAAAAAAAAACACAGAATTTGGTGCAGGTGTGCACAGTAACCAATCAGCTTTTCACTTAAGTTTTGACAAAAAACCTGGAAGCCGATTGGTGTCTATGCAAAACTGCACTAGATTTTGCACTCTCCAGGTTTAGTAAATCAACCCCAAAGTATCAGTATGAAAATGTTCTACCCTGAGCTCTGGGTGAAAATAAATTGTAACATCACCAGAGGGAGATCGTTCTCTGAATGAAAGAACTCTAGAATGTTTTCAAAGTTTCACAATATTTCTGTGTGCATTATTTACAGAACTATCTTCCACTGGTGCATGTAAAAAAATGTAATGTTTGCTAAATATCGCAAAACAAATATTTAACACATTTGTAAAATAATGCATGTTTTTTAGCGAATCGACTAATTGTGAGATAAGTATCACATGAGTTATTTTATCTCAAAAATTCATGTGGTATCTATCTCTCTCATTGCCCTTGCGATCTGCAGCGCGGCAGTGCAAACTTAACGGCACCCCAAATGCAGGTATCAGACGCAGTGCGTTTGCCTAGACTGGATCATTTGGCACAAAACGACAAGCAATCTGATTGCAGTGTGGTTTCAAAATTGGTGCATGCATGACTATGGTGCAATCTCAGCCCCTTCAAAATGAATGGGCTCAAATCGCACTGCACTGAATCACATGTAAATTGCACAGGAATGTAGTCCATAATGTGAAGCTTAGTGAACTGACCCTTTTGTTACAAACAAATCCCTGACATCTATGTTACATACTAGTGAAGTCTGAACTATTTAGTTAAACCTTACTTTTTAATGGGATCTTGTTAGGCTCTCCTAAAAAACAAAAAAAAACAAACAACACATTGCACCTTGGTGATGAGAACCCTTTTCTCCAGGGTTGTCTACCCCTGCCTTAGTAAAAATGTTCTACTACTAACATAAAATACAGTGCTGACTTTATTTCTCTTGGCTAGAAAAGTGGCTTCAGTGAGTCCTGTGGGGATGTTCTTAACCGTGAAAGTCTTAAAGTGGTCCTTCACTGGGAAAAATGTATTTTATTTCCTTAAACCCTACCCCAAAATCAGCAAGAATCCCCCACCCCCTCCTTTTTTTTTTTTTTTTTTTTTAACAGTTCAGCCTGCTCCACCCTCCATTTTCACCCTGGAAAGAATGATGTGCTGTGCTCTCAATGCCCCATGAGATATGCACCTCACATATCCCATGAGGCATTAGCTTCCATTCATTGAAGGAAGAGGAGGGTGGGCCTAGTGGTATGTCAACGGAAGAGACAGCCATCTCCCAATAACATCACAGAAGAAGCTGGCGCTGTAGTACCCAGATGGTGGATCGTAATAGGACAACACTGGACCCGTTGGGTGGGCGAGTATGTGATTTTTGGACAACACTGCATTAGTTAATAGAGGATTTAAAAATATGCCTCTGGAGGTCATATGTACAAAAACTTCAATTGCTGGCATTCATATGAACTTGACCATCAATGTTAACCACTTCCCGACCGGCCGTTGCATATAAACGGCCGGACGGTGGCAGCGCAGGGTCGGGTGGTCGTTTATAAACGGCCTCCCCGCACCCTGCTTGTGCGCACTCCCTCGGAGCGCGCAGCACCGCGATCCGGTGCCCGCTGTGTCCTCCGGACACAGTGAAACACCGATCGTCGGACGGGACCTCTGTACGAGGTCACGATCATGTGATCACTGATTGGCCAATCAGTGATCACATGCAAAGTAGTAAGCAAGATGTCACTTGTGACATCATTGCTTACTACGTGTGAAATCTGTGAATGATCACAGAGGTCACATGGTACAAGGCTATTCACAACAGCCTTGTACCATGTGACAAGCTGTGACCAATCACAGCTCACTCAGTACTTCTCAATGAGTGCAAGAATGCACACAGAGAGAAAGAGAAATGATTGCTTTTACACCCATATAGGATGTAAAAGCAATCAGTGTAAAAAAAAAAAAAAAAATCTTCATCACCCCCCACAAGTAGTACAGTGTCACCATGGTGACACTGTACTGCTAAGGTGACAGTATTTAATAAAAAAAAAAAAAAATAATATAAAAAAATAAAAAATGTAAAAAAAATGTTTAAAAATTATAATTTTTGGTTATAAACTAATTTGGATTTTTTTTTTTACTAAAAAGATAATGGAATAAATTGTGGCAAAGATTTATGACGAAATATTAATTAATATTAATTTTAAAAAAACACTTTTTTAAAAAAAGTTTTGGACTTTTTCATTTACATAGCAAAAAAAATAAAAATCCCAGCGGTGAATAAATACCACCAAAATAAAGCTTTATCTGTCTCAAAAAAATGGTAAAAAATTCATTTGGGTACAGTGTTGCATGACCGCGCAATTGTCATTCAAAGTGTGATAGCGCTGAAAGCTGAAAATTGCCCTGGTCAGGAAGGGGGTAAAAGTGTCCGGTCTGGAAGTGGTTAACATCGTAGCCCATTCATACATCTGCGTGTGCTTGAAAAGTCCCCAATTCTGTTTAAGGATGTAGTTTGTATTGTGTAAGTTATTAAATGGCATAATAAGAATGGAAACAGTTAATTTGAGAACAGGTTTTAATATGTCACTTAACTGTGATACTATTAGATGGAATTAAAGATCGCCTAAAATCTTTAGTATTTTCTAATAAACCCCATAACTGCCATTTTCATATAAAATGAAGTCCTGATAGATCACTTCAGGCTGGCCCCTTCTACAGGTATTTAAAATAAGTACAGGTATAGCTATGTAAAACATTAAAAATAAGTGCCTATATTGTTTAGAAGAAGTGACAGGACAAACTCTGCTGCCAGGAAGACACAAATAACTTATGCTTACAAGGATAGGATCTTATCTTATCTTTCTGATATCCTCTCCTTTCTCTCTCATCAGTAGCCAGTGAACTTCAGCACCATAAAGCTTCTTTCAGCCTTCCTCTCTAACTAAGCCAAGTCATACAATCATTGCTGGAAATGTGCATAATTTAATTACAGAAAGTGACATATACAGTAGTTTTTGAGACAAAGAAGAGATGGAAAGTTCTTATTGTGACTTGGAGTGACTGCTGTAGGCTTCAACAAAATGGCAGCCACCAGCAAGAAGAAACAGGAGCAATGCTGGAGGCAATTACAGCACACATTAATTTTGGTAGCATCCTTCACTTCCCCTAGTAAAAGCACCACCTAGTGTACACCAAGCACATAGCTAGGCACACAGTTATCCCTTTGATCACAATAGATGTTTAACCCCTTCCCAGCCAGTGTCATTTGTACAGTGCCAGTGAATATTTTTAGCACCGATCATTGTATTAGTGTCACTGGTTCCCACAAAGTGACAGTTAGTGTAAAAATGTCTGCCACAGTATCGCAGTCCCCTTATAAGTTGCTGATCGCCGCCATTACTAGTATAAAAAAATTAATTAAAAAATTCCAGTATATGTCCCATAGTTTGTAGACAATATATAACGTTTGTGCAAACTAACCATTATACACCTATTGGGATTTTTTGTTTACCAAAAATATGTAGCAGAATACATTTTGGCCTAAATTTATGAAGAAATTAGATTTTTAAACATTTTTTACTGGATATGTTTTATAGCAGAAAAAAAATATTGGGGTTTTTGTACAGCGTTGCATGAGCGCACAATTATCAGTTAAAGTAATGCAGCTTCCTATCGCAAAAAATGGTCAGGAAGGTGGGGTAAATTGGAGATTAAGTGGTTAATAAACTGACCTGTGAGATCTGTGCCAAAAACGCAAGCAGAGAACAAACAATTAGTCAATATTGCTAGGTTCCCTGCAGCAAACCTTTGCCCATTACTAACTTTCTATACCTTGCTCCACACTGTCTCTCTATGTGGTGGCAGTCATACTGGTAGAGGAGAGCTTTGCTTCCTCATAACAGAGCTGTTTCTTGATGACTAGTGATCTGATGATTGGTGGGGGATTATTTAAAAAGCAATAAGAAAGGTTCAGAATTCACAGGTCCACAGAATAAATAAAAGCAGAAGCAAAGAAATCCTTGCATTGCAGGTCTTCAGATGCAGCTTTATCCCCAGCAAGGAGAACAGTGAGCAGCAAAGTAGTGACATCACCAAGTCTGATGAGACTAACAGTCGGGGGAGAAGTGTCTTAGATTATACCAGACTGCAGATATATAGCTAGCAGTGCGCCAGACCTGAACTGAAATATTTTGTATGAATTTAAGGCAAACGGGTGGGGTTTTCAGGGTACTGCTAAGGCACAAGTCGCTTTTCTGGATTAACATGTCAAATGTTCATTGTAGGAGCGCACATTTTTCTGTGGACAGAATTTGTCGATGTACTTGTACCACATTTTTTTGTGGCACAGGTACATCAATGATATTTTCATGATTTGCAGTGAGTCACGGACGGGTCTGGATGTGTTTATGAATTACATTCATTGTAATGAACTCAACTTGAAGTTTACGATGACCTGTAACCAAAAGTCATCTTTCTTGATATTCAGATGGAAATAAGCTCTGATGGCCATCTGACATCCAGTCTGTACCAAAAACCCGCTGCAGCAAATACTATTTTGCATGCTGTCACGCACATCCTAAACCTTTGAAAGAGAGTATACCTTACAGTCAGTACTTAAGTGATATTATACACACACTGCTTAATTTATATTACACCTATTTCTGTATGTGGATGATGGCACTGTAATTATTGAAAAAAAAAGTATTTTTTTTCTAATTCTAATGCAGCTGTCACATGACCCAGACTGCAGGGAAATATAAGCAGGAGGAGCTTCTAGTTCTCAGCTGCTGGTCACATGTTCAAAATACAAAAAAAAAAAAAAAATAGCCTTTGAGATACAGAGTAAAAATAAATGGTTTTAAATTGTCATACAAATATAGATCTTTGAAATCAAAGCTTTTTTATTTTGTGGAAATAACATGGTGTGGGCAGATTTCTGCTAATCACAGGCTGTGTCACACCCCTCCAGCCTGAGTATTAGAATAAGAGGGAGGTGGTTCCTCTATTAATCTACATGCTCATCTACATGCTCATGACAACACATGGGGCCCCCGGGCAATAGGGGATCATGGGGCCCCTGTGTCCTTGCCCAAACTCAAAAAAGCCTATGAAAAAGGTACCAGGGGCATCTCATGGGGCCCCCTACTGACCCCGGGCAGTGCCCGAGTTTCCAAATGGTCAGTCCGCCCCTGTCTACATGTAATATTCTGCCCCCGTTGTGTTTAGCTGGTTAATGGGCATGAAGCAGGAGGGAGGGAGTGGATTGTCATTTATCACTGTGTATATGCCCACGTGTGACTCTATAGTCACATGGGCCGCTCGGATGTGATAAGGAGTATAGAATAGAATAGAATAGAAACTCATTGAAAACTGAGCATGTGCAGGGTTGCCAACACTTTCCTGCAAAATCCCTAGCTGCATTGGGGACTTGGACAAAAGGGGGAGATAAAACAGGCAGGATCAACCAGGTTTTTTGCAGAATACAGAAAATAAATCTCACAGTGAATGAGCGGGTATGAACAGCATGCAAGGCAGCATTTTTCCATAGTTTTTATGACGTGGGTTTAGCAACACTTTAAGAATTAAAAAAAATGTTCTAGAGAAGACTTCATAGTTCAGGTTAACCATTTGCAGTATTGATGACTGCAGAGGGGGCTGCAATAAGAAATGCCTTAAAAGAGCATTTAGGAAATTCAAACTCAGAATGCGGGAATTGCTTATTCATGCATCTAAGAGATCTCAGCCAATGAATACCACCCATCCTTTACCCATTTTTCTCAGCATCACAAGCAAGTGGCAGACATTTTACACAAGCATTTACACCTATTAAGGGAAGATCTGGTGGTAGCTAAATACATAGGTGATAGGCCCCAAGTCACATTTAAACAAGCTAGGTCATTGCATGAGTATCTTATGCATAGTCACCTTAAAAATAAAATTCCCCATACTATTTGGTGACATGGAACCTTTGCTTGTGGGAGGTGTAATCTTTGTAACTGGATTCTCACAGCTAGCAGCCTATCTCTCCCTAATGGGAAGTCTTGGAGCCCATGGGTTGCCATTATTTGTCACATGACAGGAGCGGTTTACTACCTGCAACGCTCATGTATAGCGTTCTATGAGGGCAAAACGAAACGTTTTTTGGAAGCAGATCAGGGATCATATATACCTGATACGCAGTGGTAAGATGGTGACTTTTGTGAGTCCTCACGTTGGCTTGTTTAACAGTTTTGACCCAAGTGTTATCAGTTTTTTTGCCCCTGAACATGTGAAGGGGGGGGGGGGGTTAGTGGAATAAACAATCTCCTTCAGCTGGAGACTAAGGTGATCTTTCATCTGGAGGTGACCAAATTACCAGGCATTGATGAAAACATTAGCTTCAAGTCCTTCTTATAAGTGCTTCCTCACCTGTACACTGATATAGGTCACTGTCCACAATTTTTATTTTCATTTTCATAGTTTATCATATATTTTGTTTTGTTCAGTAATTTGAATTTCATTTGTATATTATGATACAAATAAGATTTTGGTATGCAGCTGTATACAGTGGAGGGGTTTCTGTATATTTCTTTATATATTTTTTGGAGATGTTACATCTGGGTTGCATTGGTTGCTGTTGCCTAGGTGGGCATATGGATGTGTGAGCCTCGCTTTTTATAATTAGAACTAGTTTGTTATATTGGATCCTAGTGGTGCACTGAAATGAAAATTCTGGTACCGAAAATTCAAAATGCACTTGGCCGAAAACTGAAATGCGCAGTTTTTAAAAATGAATATATATTTTTTGGGGGAAAAATACATGGATTAAAAAGAAACAAACAAAAAAAAACAATATATACCACAATTCTTTTGTAAAATATGAAAGAGGATGTTACGGCGAGTAAATAGATACAAAACATGTCACGCTTTAAAAATGCGCACACTCGTGGAATGGCGTGAAACTGCAGTACTTAAAAATCTCCATGTGTGATGCTTTAAAAATGTCCATAGGTTAGCAGTGTAAAGTTACGGAGGAGGTCTAGTGCTAGGATTATTGCTCTAGCTCTGACGTTTGTGGCGATACCTCACATGTGTGGTTTTAACACCGTTTACATATGTGGGCATGGCCTATGTATGCGCTCACCACTACGTGAGAGCACGGGGGGGACGGGGGCACTTTAAACTTTTTTTTCATTTATTTAATTTTTTTGTTTTGTTTAGTTTTTTTTTCACTGTCCCTTTAAAAAAAATATTAATCACTTTTATTCCTATCACAAGGAATGCATGCATCCCTTGTAATAGAAATAGTTAGTGACTGGTCCTCTTTATGGAGAGATATGGGGTCAATAAGACCCCACCCGAAAGGGGTGTTTTGAGCCACCAAAATCTCGGTGCATCCCTATTGGATCCACCTGTACTATTGTGTATTCAATATTTCTTTTTTTTGGGGGGGGGCGCCTTGTTTTCAACCCTATGAAACTGTGGTGAGAGAACAGGTGACATTCAGTTTAGTCAGTATCCTCTGCCGGTACACTATAGTTTATTTGATCCTTTAACTGTTTCTTTGATATGCCCAAGTGGGTACATCTTGATGACCAGTAACTTTGAGGAGGTACCTCATTGCTTAGCCGCCCAACATACAGGCAGGGCGGTACAGCGGAGGTCATCCAGATGAGACAAGTTAGTTGTACCTTGTTTGGTCCATTCATGTGTTCTTTTTATCCTTATTTCACTAACGTTTATACGTATGCCAAACACCATATACAGTGGGGATCGAAAGTTTGGGCACCCCAGCTAAAACTTTGTATTAATGTGCATAAAGAAGCCAAGGAAAGATGGAAAAATCTCCAAAAGGCATCAAATTACAGATTAGACATTCTTATAATATGTCAACAAAAGGTAGATTTTATTTCCATCATTTACACTTTCAAAATAAAAGAAAACAAAAAAATGGCGTCTGCAAAAGTTTGGGCACCCTGCAGAATTTATAGCATGCACTGCCCCCTTTGCAAAGCTGAGACCTGCCAGTGTCATGGATTGTTCTCAATCATCGTCTGGGAAGACCAGGTGATGTCAAGCTCAAAGGTTTTAAATGCTCATCTGACCTTGCCCCAACAATCAGCACCATGGGTTCTTCTAAGCAGTTGTCTAGAAAACTGAAACTGAAAATAGTTGACGCTCACAAAGCTGGAGAAGGCTATAAGAAGATAGCAAAGCGTTTTCAGATGTCAATATCCTCTGTTCGGAATGGAATTAAGAAATGGCAGTCATCAGGAACAGTGGAAGTTAAAGCAAGATCTGGAAGACCAAGAAAAATATCAGACAGAACAGCTCGCAGGATTGTGAGAAAAACAATTCAAAACCCACGTTTGACTGCACGATCCCTCCAGAAAGATCTGGCAGACACTGGAGTTGTGGTACACTATTCCACTATAAAGAGATACTTGTACAAATATGGTCTTCATGGAAGAGTCATCAGAAGAAAACCTCTTCTATGTCCTCACCACAAAAATCATCGTTTGAACTTTGCAAATGAACATATAGACAAGCCTGATGCATTTGGGAAACAAGTTCTGTGGACCGATGAGGTTAAAATTGAACTTTTTAGCCGGAATGAGCAAAGGTGCGTTTGGAGAAGAAGGGGCACAGAATTTAATGAAAAGAACCTCTGTCCAACTGTTAAGCATGGGGTTGGATCAATCATGCTTTGGGGTTGTGTTGCAGCCAGTGGCACAGGGTACATCTCACGAGTAGAAGATAAAATGGATTCAATAAAATTTCAGCAAATTTTGGATGGTAACTTGATGCCATCTGTGAAAAAGCTGAAGTTAAAGAGAGGATGGCTTCTACAAATGGATAATGATCCTAAACACACCTCGAAATCCACGGGGGATTACATCAAGAGGCGTAAACTGAAGGTTTTGCCATGGCCTTCACAATCTCCTGACCTCAACATAATTGAAAATCTATGGATAGACCTTAAAAGAGCAGTGCGTGACAGACAGCCCAGAAATCTCAAAGAACTGGAAGACTTTTGTAAGGAAGAATGGGCAAAGATACCTCAAACAAGAATTGAAAGACTTGGCTGGCTACAAAAAGCGTTTACAAGCTGTGATACTTGCCAAAGGGGGCAGTGCAAGATATTAACTCTGCAGGGTGCCCAAACTTTTGCAGACGCCATTTTTTTTTTTCCAGTTATTTTGAAAGTGTAAATGATGGAAATAAAATCTAACTTTTGTTGACATATTATAAGAATGTCTAATCTGTAATTTGATGCCTTTTGGAGATTTTTCCATCTTTCCTTGGCTTCTTTATGCACATTAATACAAATTTTTAGCTGGGGTGCCCAAACTTTCGATCCCAACTGTATGTGCTTTTATTTCTTTTTCTGTAATTGAAAACCACAAATAAAGATTATACAAGAAAAAAAACTGTGTATTCAGTACACTGATTGAGTGCCATACATGTGTAAAAATATTTCCCAGAGACGGGCTATATGTAGATCAAGTGTGGACTTTTTAGGTTAGTGTTTTCCTGTCTAGGGGTGAGCTTATATTGTTTATACTGGTTGTTTACATCATGTGCATTTCATTTTTTTATTATTCATTGTTATACAGGGCCTTGAAAAAGTGTTCATACCCCTTGAAATGTCAATTTACAACCAAAAACGTAAATGTATTTTATTGGGATTTTATGTGATAGACCAACACAAAGTGGCACATAATTGTGAAGTGGAAGGAAAATAATAAATGGTTTTCAAAATTTTTTACAAATAAATATGTGAAAAGTGTGGTGCATTTGTTTTCAGCCCCCCGGAGTCAATACTTTGCAGAACCACCTTTCACTGCAATTACAGCTGCAAGTCTTTTTGGGTGTCTCTCTACCAGCTTTGCACATCTAAAGTGAAATTTTTGCCCATTCTTCTTTGCAAAATAGATCAAGCTCTGTCTGATTGGATGGAGAGCATCCAGCAATTTCCAAGTCTTGCCACAGATTCTCAATTGGATTTAGGTTTGGACTTTGACTGGGCGATTCTAACACATGAATATGCTTTGATCTAAACCATTCCATTGTAGCTCTGGCTGTATGTTTAGGGTTGTCGTCCTGCTGGAAGGTGAACCCCCCTGTATTTGGATCCATCCATTTTCCCATCAACTCTGACCAGCTTCCCTGTCCCTGCTGAAGAAAAGCATCCCCACAACATGATGCTGCCACCACCATGTTTCACAGTGGGGATGGTGTGTTCAGAATGATGTGCAGTGTTAGTTTTCCGCCACACATAGCGTTTTGCATTTAGGCCAAAAGGTTAAAATTTTGGTCTCAGCTGACCAGAGCACCTTCTTCCATATGTTTGCTGTGTCCGCCACAGGGCTTCTCACAAACTACAAATGGGA
This sequence comes from Staurois parvus, assembly GCF_062004578.1. Classification (NCBI taxonomy): domain Eukaryota; kingdom Metazoa; phylum Chordata; class Amphibia; order Anura; family Ranidae; genus Staurois; species Staurois parvus. The sequence goes on along the minus strand of NW_028318218.1, from coordinate 4,192,947 downwards.
CTTCTAATGGCTTTCTTTCAACAATGGCTTTCTTCTTGCCACTCTTCCATAAAGACCAGATTTGTGGAGTACACGACTAATAGGTGTCCTGTAGACAGATTCTTCCACCTGAGCTGTGGATCTCTGCAGCTCCTTCAGAGTTACCATGGGCCTACTGGCTGCTTCTCTGATTAATGCTCTCCTTGCCTGGCCTGTAAGTGTAGGTGGATAGCCTTGTCTTGGTAGGTTTGCAGTTGCGCCATACTCTCTCCATTTTCGGATGATGGATTGAACAGTGCTCTGTGAGATGTTCAAAGCTTGGGATTTTTTTTTATTATAACCTAATCCTGCTTTAAACGTCTCTACAACTTTATCCCTGACCTGTCTGGTGTGTACCTTGGCGTTCATGTTTGTTTACTAATGTTCTCTAACAAACCTCTGAGGGCTTCACAGAACAGCTGTATTTATACTGAGCTTAAATTACACACAGGTGGACTCTATTTACTAATTAGGTGACTTCTGAAGGAAATTGGTTCCACAAAATTTTAGTTAGAGGTATCAGAGTAAAGGGGACTGAATACAAATGCACACCACACTTTTCAGATATTTGCAAAAAATGTTGAAAACTTATTATCAATTTTCCTTACACGTCACAATTATGTGCCACTTTGTGTTGGTCTATCACATAAAATCCCAATAAAATATATTTATGTTTTTGGTTGTAACATGACAAAATGTGAAAATTTCAAGGGGTACGAATACGTCTTCAAGGCACTGTATTTATTTCAATGAAATGACATCAGATGTAAGTATCGTGCACTCACCACCGCCGGACCTCTCAAAATGGCGCTCCCACGTCACTTCCGATTCTGGCTCCTAACATCACTTCCGGTCACCGCACAGCCTCACTGTGACGCGTTTTGTCACTTTCGTCATAGGGATGGCTGTATGGCGCGGCAACTCTCTCTATATACCCTCCTCATTGCCGCCATTGCTCAGTCTTTATCATTGGGTGGAAAGCTCTCATAGCCCGCCCATTTAAACGGATATCTCACCGCATATTATTAAGACCAAATCCAGTTAATATATTTTAACTCCTCTTTACCCAGGAGTTAATCTTTAAAAGGAAACTCCTATAACGGGATAAATGCTAAATGTAATATATAACTGCCCTATATTCTACTTAGAGGCAATAAGGGGACATACACAGTGATTACAGTCACTAAAAATTTTAGCAGTCAAAGCACAAATCATAAAACATTTCAATGTAAACTGAATACACATAAACTCAAAAAATATATATGGAAAAATAAGTAACATAAAATCAAATTTAAAATACATACTCTTCCCTCTAAAACTAGCCTACGGCCAAATTCCCATTTTGTTTCTAAAAGTCACTAATATAACAATTAATATCCAGCTCAATATTTAAGCCACCAGATGCCGTACAGCCATCCCTATGACTAAATTGGAAGAAACGAAACGCCTCAGTGAGGCTATGTGGCTACCGGAAGTGACATTAGGAGCCGGAAGTGACACGGGAGCACCATTCTGAGAGGTCCAGCGGTGGTGAGAGCACAATACTTACATCTGATGTCATTTTATTGTAATATATGAATTCTTTCATTTATATTTTGAGAGTAGCTTTTTAAACTTTTTGAACAAAATGGAGAGTATTGGTTACTGTACCATTGGAGTAGATCTTTTACTTTTTCATGATGATACCTGATGGAGAGGAGTAAGGAGGTTTTTTGAAGTCTAAAGAAGTTTACATGACGGTACTACAATTGGAGATTTAACAAACGATACAACTATGAGAGTGGGAGGCATGTGGATCTGGTGAGTGCATATCTGAAAGGGAAGGCTGTCTCACAAGCACGTGGTGATTTTGGTTTGGGATACCAAGTAACAGGAAGATTAAAACACTGGAAGTGACATCCACATGATATAATGAACTTTATTATTTCACAGTAGTGGATTGATTTATATTATAAGATTGTTAAATTGTAGTTTTCTTTCACTATTCATTATATCTCTGTAGAAGGTGTTTTGTGTATTGTTCACAGTGCCACTGCTGTATGCAATTTGTGTTATTATTCTCAGCTATTGTTTTTTAAGGTGGCAGAAGTGTTTGACAGTTACTTATCATTGTTAATTATCATAAGGAAGAGATCATTTAATTTACAGGGTTTTTATTACCAGGGGTGGACTGACAACTCATGGGGCCCCTGTGTCCTTGCCCAAACTCAAAAACGTCTATGAAAAAGGTACCAGGGGCATCTCATGGGGCCCCCTACTGACCCCGGGCCCTTGGGCAGTGCCCACGTTTCCTAATGGTCGGTCGGCCCCTGTTTAATACTGACTGTATTTGTTTTGTCCCCCTGGGTGGAGATGTGGAGCTGGTTATGCAGGGCGCCCTGGCACAGTCTGGGGGCGCAGGGGACCCTGGCACAGTCTGGGGGCGCAGGGGACCCTGGCACAGTCTGGGGGCGCAGGGGACCCTGGCACAGTCTGGGGGCGCAGGGGACCCTGGCACAGTCTGGGGGCGCAGGGGACCCTGGCACAGTCTGGGGGCGCAGGGGACTCTGGCACAGTCTGGGGGCGCAGGGGACTCTGGCACAGTCTGGGGGCACAGTCTGGGGGCGCAGGGGACCCTGGCACAGTCTGGGGGCGCAGGGGACTCTGGCACAGTCTGGGGGCACAGTCTGGGGGCGCAGGGGACTCTGGCACAGTCTGGGGGCGCAGGGGACCCTGGCACAGTCTGGGGGCGCAGGGGACCCTGGCACAGTCTGGGGGCGCAGGGGACTCTGGCACAGTCTGGGGGCGCAGGGGACTCTGGCACAGTCTGGGGGCGCAGGGGACTCTGGCACAGTCTGGGGGCGCAGGGGACTCTGGCACAGTCTGGGGGTGCAGGGGACTCTGGCACAGTCTGGGGGCACAGTCTGGGGGCGCAGGGGACTCTGGCACAGTCTGGGGGCGCAGGGGACCCTGGCACAGTCTGGGGGCGCAGGGGACCCTGGCACAGTCTGGGGGCGCAGGGGACCCTGGCACAGTCTGGGGGCGCAGGGGACTCTGGCACAGTCTGGGGGCGCAGGGGACTCTGGCACAGTCTGGGGGCGCAGGGGACTCTGGCACAGTCTGGGGGCGCAGGGGACTCTGGCACAGTCTGGGGGCGCAGGGGACTCTGGCACAGTCTGGGGGCGCAGGGGACTCTGGCACAGTCTGGGGGCGCAGGGGACTCTGGCACAGTCTGGGGGCGCAGGGGACTCAGTGACAGGGAGGAAGGAGATGGGTGACGGTGAGGTGGACACGGGGTACCGTCTGGCAGTGTGTGGCCCTCACATGGGACCCCCCAGCCCCTTCCCCGGGTGTGTACCTTGTTGGAGAGGCTGACCCGGGCCCCGCTCCTGCGGGCGGACAGGACGAACTCACTGGCATCATCCAGGAACCGGTCCAGCCCCGGACAGTCCTCCACCTCCTCCCCCGCCGGGAGCCCGAAGTAATTGTGCACAGTGGTGAGGAGGAAACGTTTCCTCGGGTCCCCGGGTCCGGCCGGCATGTTCCCCGCACTCCACACACACCTCACTCCCAGGCAGCAGCTTGTTGAAGGGCCGCTACCATAGCAACGCGGCCATAAACGCCACAGCTCGGAGAAACGCCGCGTCCCTACGTGCGCGCTCACGGAACCCCGAGCAGGCGCAATGCTGTACTCTGTTCCTTGGAGCAGGCAGAGCCATGGAGGAATCTGCACCCTACAGGGGGAAGTGTAGAGGGGCAGTCATAGGGAGGCTCAGGGATCGCCACTGCAATGCTAGTTGTCTGGCTGCTATTGTGACCCTACATGAAAGCAGTGTGTGTGTATGAGGATGGTGATACGTATTGAAGGCGGAGGATCAGTATGACAGCCGGCATTTCCTCAGACGTCAGCCCCTATGAGCCTCTCATGACTGCTAGATTAACAAATGTGCAGATTAAACGTCCCTGTATTAGAGGTGTCAGTGTAACGAGAATGAACAATCGGCACAAGGGACAGAGCGTTCATTCAGCAGGATGTGTCCCTTGTGCTGATTCCTCTTTTAGTGAAAATCTTCCCCCAACCCACAGCTGTCGCATTCCGACTCCTTGGGTTCATAGAATGAATAGGCATTCACAGGCTCGCCGCAAGAAACTGCAACTATGCCCGCCCTTTCTGCTCAGCTCCTCCAATCACAGAGGCCAGATTACATCTATGAATTATACAGGAGCCATGAATAGAGGGGGCAGGGCTATCAATCATCCACCCCTCCTCCAATCATAAAGGCCATATTACATCTATGAATTATACAGGAGCCATGACTAGAGGGGGCGAGAATATCAATCATCCACCCCTCCTCCAATCATAAAAGCCATATTACATCTATGAATTATACAGAATCCATGAACAGAGGGTGCGGGGCTATAAATAATCCACCCCTTCTCCATCAGGCTGAAAAATCTGGCTGAAAAAAGACAAAAGTCCATCCAGTTCAACCATTAAAAAAAAAGTTATAATCCTACACCCACAGTTGATCCAGAGGAAGGCAAAAAAACTCAGCAAAGCATGATCCAATTTGCTCCTGCAGGGGAAAATATTCCTTTCTGATCCCCTGAGAGGCAATCAGATGTTCCCTGGATCAACTTTACCTATAAATGTTAGTATCCAGTAATATTCTGTGTATCTAGGAAACAATCCAGGACTTTTTTAAAGCAATCCACTGAGCTGGTCAGAACCAACTCTTGAGGGAGTCTATTCCACATTTTCACAGCTCTCACTGTGAAGAACCCTTTCCGTGCTTGGAGATTAAATTTCTTTTCCTCCAGACGTAAAGAGTGCCCCCTTGTCCTCTGTGATGACCTCAGGGTGAATAACTCTACACCGAGTTCACTATATGAACCACTGATGTATTTATACATGGTGATCATATCCCCCCTTAATCTCCTCTTCTGAAGAGAGAATAAATTCAGTTCCTCTAATCTTTCCTCATAGCTGAGCTCCTCCATGCCTCTTATCAGTTTGGTTGCCCTTCTCTGTATTTTCTCCAGTTCCCCAATGTTCTTTTTGTGAATTGGTGCCCAAAACTGACCTGCATATTTCAGATTACATCTCCCAATAATTATACAGGATCCATGAACAGAGGGGGCGGAGCTATAAATCATCCACCCCCTCCTTCATTCATAGAGGCCATATTACATCTTCTATGAATTACACAGGATCCATGAATAGAGGGGTCATAACTATCAATCATCCACTCCTCCTCCATTCATAGATTCATTCATTCACGGTGGCTGTAGTACAGCTTCTATGAAGGAAGAGCTGGGTGCAAAAGAAGGCGTAGTTGTATTCTTTATGAGAGCCTGTGACAGCCCATTAGTTGTATTAACTCCCACAGCACCTGAAGATTACAGCAGCAGGGGTGGGGTGGCATGGATAGAGCAAAATTACTACTAAAAGAATCAGCACAAGGGACACGTCCTACTGTCCCTTGTGCTCATTTTTCTGTGTTTTTTTTATGTACGTTATGTCCCTTGTGCTCATTTTTCTGTTATATTCGGTAAGTTATGTCCCTTGTGCTCATTTTTCTGTTTTATTTTGTAAGTTATGCCCCTTGTGCTCATTTTCCTTTTATATTCTGTAAGCTATGCCCCTTTTGCTCATTTTTCAGGGGGGTATGCAAGTTATGTCCATTGTGCTCATTTTTCTGTTTGTTTTCTATAAGTTATGTCCCTTGTGCTCATTTTTCAGTTTTTCTATGTAAGCTACGTCCCTTGTGATCATTTTTATGTCTTATTATGTAAGTTATGTCCCTTGTGTCCATTTTTCTGTTTTATTATGTAAGTTATGTCCCTTATGCTCATTTTTCTTTTTTATTATGTACATTATGTCCCTTGTGTTAATTTTTGTTTTTTTTATGTAAGCTACATCCCTTATGCTCATTTTTCTGTTTGTTTTCTGTAAGCTGCAGCACTTGTGCTCATTTTTCTGTTTTGTATGTAAGTTCTATCCCTTGTTCTTATTTTTATGTAAGCTACGTCCCTTGTGCTCATTTTTCTGTTTTATTATGTAAGCTACATCCCTTGTGATAAGGGTGAGAAGACAGAGAGCAGGCAGGTAGGGGCATTTTATTGCAGCAGAGACGGTACGTGACTCTTCTGCAATCAAAGCCTGTCTGCTCTCTGTTTCATACAGCAGAACTTCAGTTCCACTATAACAGGCATTGCATTAAGGCAACCATTTATTGGCAAGGGCTGGTAACACACCAGAAATGGGGAATGAGTTCTTTCTGGCAGCTCCCTACACCTCAATGCATGTTAGTTGGTTGTGCTGCAAGACCTGTCTGTCGAATGGAGCATTGAGGTGTCCTTTAGAATGAATGGCACCGTACGACATCAATGCATGTGTACTGCAGCACAACTGTTAATCGGCTCTTATACTTACCTCTCTGACAGCCCGTGTCTAATACCTTCCCTTTGTTCCAGGGCTGTCTCCTCCATACGTCTCCTCAGCATTCTGCACTGTTGCGATTGAGCGTGCACCTGTTCTCCCGCGGTGCACTGTGATCCCTTTGTCTGATCCATATACAATATCAGTACAGGAGGGACATGCTGGTGATATAGAGGTCATAGCATGGAACCTCAGCACTTAGGGACAGGGCTTAGAAGATGGAACCACAGCAGGAAGGGTGAGAGGATAGAACCACAGCATCCCAGGGATCAGAGTCAGAAGATTGAGCCACAGAGGCAGGTGTCAGAGGATAGAACCACACTGCTCAGAGGTAGGTATCAGAAGATGGAACCACAGCGATAGGGATCAGAGGATGGAACCACAGCGATAGGGGTCAGAGGATTAAACCACAGCGATAGGGGTCAGAGGATGGAACCACAGCGATAGGGATAAGAGGATGGAACCACAGCGATAGGGGTCAGAGGATGGAAGCACAGCGATAGGGGTCAGAGGATGGAAGCACAGCGATAGGGATCAGAGCATGGAGTCACAGCGATAGGGGTCAGAGGATGGAGCCACAGCGATAGGGATCAGAGGATGGAGCCACAGTGATAGGGATCAGAGGATGGAGCCACAGCGATCGGGATCAGAGGATGGAGCCACAGCGATAGGGGTCAGAGGATGGAGCCACAGTGATAGGGATCAGAGGATGGAGCCACAGCGATCGGGATCAGAGGATGGAGCCACAGCGATAGGGGTCAGAGGATGGAGTCACAGCGACAGGGGTCAGAGGATGGAACCACAGCGATAGGGATCAGGGGATGGAACCACAGCGATAGGGATCAGAGGATGGAACCACAGCGATAGGGATCAGAGGATGGAACCAGAGCGATAGGGGTCAGAGGATGGAAGCACAGCGATAGGGATCAGAGGATGGAAGCACAGCGATAGGGATCAGAGGATGGAACCACAGCGATAGGGATCAGAGGATGGAACCACAGCGATAGGGATCAGAGGATGGAACCAGAGCGATAGGGGTCAGAGGATGGAAGCACAGCGATAGGGATCAGAGGATGGAAGCACAGCGATAGGGATCAGAGGATGGAAGCACAGCGATAGGGATCAGAGGATGGAGCCACAATGTTCAGCAGTGTGGTGTGAACAAGCTGTCAGTATGGCATTATGGCGTGATGTGGTGTCATACCTTTTGATTGGCTCCCTAACACATCTTGCCAACACAGACACACGTAGCAGACTTTTTGGCAGGACACATCTACTGACAAGGTGCGTTGCGGTGTCATTCAGTCGCATTTAGCATGCGTTGCTGCAGTATGACATAATATGCAACTGCTGGTTTGAATGAGCCCCTAGGCCTTGCCTACCCTTGCTTTCCGAAGAGCGATCTCCATTCGGCCTGCTCCTCAGAGAACATTTGACAGATGGTGAGGAGGCCTTGTATTCCCTCACCGCCTGCTTTAACCACCTAAATGCCAGACTACCACGCAGAAACCAATCGCGTTGATCACGGCCGCGGGGCAGATGCAGCGCAGCCTCATTAATTTGTATGGGTCTCTTCAGGCAGGACCTGCAGAGCACAACAGGGACTACAATTCCTGCTGCTTCATGTGAACACCCCCGCTGTTAGTCCAAGTAAAGGGTTGTTGAGGGGTGGTAAAAATGTGCCTCCACTGCAAGGTTTTACCACTCCCCAGCCACTAGTATGAATGAGGTTAGAGTGTACAACAGGCAGAAGTACAGAAGAGACCTGGCAGGGTCAGCAGGTTTGCCCTCAGTAGACATGTATAACAAGTGTTTTCAGTGGCACATTTACCAGCCCAGAGTGCAGAGCAGGGGAAGCTGACTGGTGGGTGTACTACAAAGCAGACATTTCTAGGGCTGTGTGTGTCCCGGTACCTATCCCCCCTCCCTATGAGGTGACCGGCACTCTCAGCACACAGTCACTGCACACGCCAGGAGAGTCGCTCCGCGTTACGTCATCAGCGTGTGCGGAGGACGTCAGTGCGGCGACGTTATCATCTGTAGACCGGCCGTTGTAGCGGACTGAGCTCCTGTCTGAGCCGCTGCAGAGAGAGCCGGAGGAGAGAGGTAACAATGGAGGGAGCCCGGGGAGGGAAGGGAGCCATGACTGAGCAACATTACAGCCTGGTGGGGAGGGTGTGCACCGTGACCAGGACACCTCCATACTGCGTGCCGGCATATGTGTGCCCCATTGCTGGGTGATCCCTGTAGCTGACAGGCACCAGGCCGGGTCACGCCAACAGTCCTGACTGTGATAGATTATATACTGCCCTAGAGCTATCAATCAGCCCCATTGCTGGCTGGATGAGTGAGCCACCGATCCCTCCATGGTGAAAACACTGCGAAATGGCATTGCCACGGCGAGGGGGGACGAGGCGTGGATGGCGGCGAGGGGGGACGAGGCGTGGATGGCGGCGAGGGGGGACGAGGCGTGGATGGCGGCGAGGGGGGACGAGGCGTGGATGGCAGCGAGGGGGGACGAGGCGTGGAAGGCGGCAAGGTGGGGACGAGGAGTGGATGGCGGCGAGGGGCCACGAGGCGTGGAAGGCGGCGTGAGGTGGGGACGAGGCGTGGATGGCGGCGAGGGGCCACGAGGCGTGGAAGGCGGCGTGAGGTGGGGACGAGGCGTGGATGGCGGCGAGGGGCCACGAGGCATGGAAGGCGGCGTGAGGTGGGGACGAGGCGTAAAAGGTGGCGAGGGGCCACAAGGCGTGGAAGGTGGCGTGAGGTGGGGACGAGGCGTGGAAGGCGGCGAGGTGGGGACGAGGCGTGGAAGGCGGCGAGGTGGGGACGAGGCGTGGAAGGCGGCGAGGTGGGGACGAGGCGTGGAAGGCGGCGAGGTGGGGACGAGGCGTGGAGGGCGGCGAGGTGGGGACGAGGCGGCGAGGTGGGGACGAGGCGTGGATGGCGGCGAGGGGGGACGAGGCGTGGATGGCGGCGAGGTGGGGACGAGGCGTGGATGGCGGCAAGGGGCCACGAGGCGTGGAAGGCGGCGTGAGGTGGGGACGAGGCGTGGATGGCGGCGAGGGGCCACGAGGCGTGGAAGGCGGCGAGAGGTGGGGACGAGGCGTGGAAGGCGGCGAGAGGTGGGGACGAGGCGTGGAAGGCGGCGAGAGGTGGGGACGAGGCGTGGAAGGCGGCGAGAGGTGGGGACGAGGCGTGGAAGGCGGCGTGAGGTGGGGACGAGGCGTGGAAGGCGGCGTGAGGTGGGGACGAGGCGTGGAAGGCGGCGTGAGGTGGGGACGGTGCGGGGGGGTGGAAGGCGATGAGGGGGAGGCGTGGAAGGTGGCAAGGGGGGAGAGGTGTGGATGGTGGAGAGGCATGGACGAGGCCTGGATAGCGGCAAGGGGGTTTGAGGCATGGAAGGTGGCGAGGGGGGGGGGGTGGAATGCGATGAGGGGGTGTTTGTTAGGCGGCAAGGGCGGAGGGAGGTGTGGAGAGGCCTGGAAGGCAGAGAGGGGGGATGAGGCGTGGAAGGAGGCGACGGCGGGGGACGTGGTGGGGGGTGAGTTGTGGAAATGGTGACCAGTAAGGGGGTGTATAGATGTGGAAGGAGGCGAGGGGGGGCAAGGCATGGAATGCAATGCGTAATCCTCATAACAATCCTGACACTGGCTGTCACCAACAAATTGATTGCCATTCCTACATGACTCTTGAAGCGGAACTAAACCCATCAATTTAAGTTTTAAAAAACAGTCACAATCCAGGAATGGTAACTGTCACAGTTGCTTGTGCTCTCAGCCAAACTGTCAAACCATCAAATGTCTGGTGTCATAACTGATCACATGTGCAGCACCATGACGAGTGCAGATCAGAGGCCAAGATGGCAGCTTCCTTGGCTACACTATAGAAACTCAGTCCAGATGCGTTCCGGATGCTTTTTTTGCATGCGTGTTTTTGGCGCGTTCTGGTGCGTTTTTGAGGCATTCCAGTTCATTTTTTTCTCCTCTTTTTCTTCAGATTAAATAGGGACATGCTTTCCAGTGTGTTCCGATGTGTTTTACCGCGTTCCAGTACAGTTCTGTACAGAAACAATTCAGCCTGTTCTACTTTTTTTTCTGCTCCCGGAATGCGCTGGAACTGCAAGCACTGATGTGAACTATGGCATTGAAAACCACATAAACTACTTTCTGTGCGCTTTGGATACAGAAATAACACAAATGAAACTCGTAGTGTGTCCTGGCCCTGAAGGATGTCATACACTGTACAATCTCCTTTAGATTTACCAGAACTGTAATAAGAGGATCCACCTAATCTCTCCAATCATGCAGGCCCTTGCACTACAGAATTGTTTTTAGATCAGAAGGAGATTGTACAATCAGATTGTATAGTGTCTTGCAAGCTTCAAGCAGAACTAAACCCTCCTCTCCTTTTCAGCCAAGAAATCTAACCCGCTCCCCTGTATCAGTCAGTACACTGCAGAATAGAGGAGGTTGTGCCAGCAACAGACAGGTCATTGAATTCTATGGATGATGTCACCACTCCAGGCTTTACTAGCTGTTGTCAGAGTGCTCTCCCCTGCAGCAGCCGCTGGCTGACACTGGGGTTTGTGTTACCAGACTGCAGTGGCCTGAAAATAAGGGAAGTATACATATCGTTCTTACTCAGGTTAGTAAGCATAGGTGTTAGGAGGGAAGAGGAGACCGATTTAGGAGTAGTTAGGGCTACCCCACAACTCCACTTTAAATATTGTTAATGTATGGGCAAGATCAAAATTGATGTGTACGATGTCGACTTTCACTAGCATTAGGACTACAGTTTTTCTCCGTTTTTTTACCCTGTAGTATAGTTTTATTACCTGTTAATTACGTGTCCGCAGCCAAAAGTGCTTGCAAGGGGCACATGAGCATCAGAACTGGACCACAGAGCAATGGAAGAAGGTTTTCATTTACATCATGTGGATGGACAGGTGCATAGATGGCACCAGGATGAATGGGAAGTCCAGTCCATGGAGGCCCCACCATGCAACATACAGGACTTAAAGGATCTGCTACTGGTGGCTTGGTGCCAGATACCACAGCATACCTTCAGAAGTTCAGTGGCATCCATGCCTTGACAGATCAGGGTCTTTTGGCTGCAAAAGAGATACCTACACCTAATTATCTGGGTCGTCCTAATGTTATGGCTGATCATTTTGTCACACACCCCCAAGACAGATTTCAGAGTATTCATGAGCCTGTTAATGATTTTCAGGGTGTGTGTTGTATTGTCCCAATCCCTGTACAGTTTGGTGGACATGTAATTGTGGAGGAAAATATCAATAAGTTTGTGAAATTCCTATTCCGAATAATATTCTTACAGTGGTGGCCCTTTTACCCCATAGAGGAGGCAGAGCAGTGGTATGGATTATATATTTCCAGGAGTTGTGATTTAACTAGTTCCAGACTTTGGACATGCTACACACTTCCAAAAATGGTCATTGTACACAGGATGTGAACGTTTCTGCCCTGCTCTCCTCTCCCAATACACAGCGATTCGGCTCTGCATATTAAGGCCAGATTAACCAGTTGCCGCCTGGCCTATAGCCATATTATTATTACACAGGATTTATATAGCGCCAACAGTTTGCTCAGCGCTTTACAATATAACGGGAGACAATACAGCAATGATACAGTTCAAAACAAGAGGGATTTGAAGGCCCTGCTCCTTGGAGCTTACAATCTAGGAATGGCGGCCGGGCGAGCAGCTCATCCCTCCGGGTGGATACCATATGGCATCCTTTCCGGAATGTTCATTGCGCGTGCCCACAGGGCTGCACTGTAGCGAGATCTGTCACCGGCCGTGTACCTCGGACATGGCCGATGACAGATCTGTGTACTGGCCCCATTGCCAGTAGCATGTGACCTAATGTGACCAATCACTGCAGGTCACATGGCAATTGTATACACTGGATGGCTTCCTTTCATGCCATTCATTGTATACAAGCGTGTCTAGCTGTGAATGGTCACAGCGATCACATACGCAAGCTGGGCCAATCACTGCCCAACTGTGTCATGTGATTAGCCATACCCGACAAAAAATTACAGCTTCAAAAAACTCGCCATGCCTTTTATGAAATACGTCGGACTGGCTACTCTGCAAAAAGGGGTCATTTGGAGGATATCTGTACTGTTCTGACATTCTTAAACCTCAAGAAATTAGATTGGCCGTCAGTACTTCAGGATTGATCAATATTCAGATATATACCATAGTTTGTGAACTCTATAACTTTCCTACAAACTAAATAAATACTGATTTGGGTTATTTTCATCAAAGACATGTAGCAGAATACATCTTGGCCTAAATTTATAAAGAACTATTTATTTGCAAACTTTTATAACAGAAACAAAGAAACGTGGGGGTTTTTTTCTATATATTTTTTTTTTTTAATTTAGCAAAACCTAAAAACCCCAGCAGTGACTAAAGACCACCAAAAGAAAGCTCTACTTGTGTGAAGAAAATGATAACATTTTAGCTTGTGTACAATGTTGTATGACCGCGCAATTGTCATTTAAAGTGTGGCAGCGATGAAACCTGAAAATTGGCCTGGGCAGGAAGGGGGTAAAAGTGCCCGGTATAGAAGTGGTTAATGTGTGCATAGAGAAGGTCTGAGAAGCTGCAGCTGGTGAAATAAAGAAATAAAAATAGCAGTCAGGCAATGTTTATCAACAATGTGCCTTGATCCTATATAAAGATACATATTGTTACTTTTGTATCTATTCTGTTCATTCATCTGCAGATCGCAGGGATAGACTTCAATCTGCAGATTTCAGTTAAAGCAACCTGACAAGTGTAAAAAAAAAAAAAAAATTTGTTTTTTTGCGGGGTTTTTTTCATTAAAATATGTTTGTTTAACCCCTTTTTAACCCTTAGTTTGCGCTAATCAGCTGCAGTGATCTCTTTATCCATTCAATTATTATTTTCCTGCTAACTTTTTTTTTTTTTCTATTTTATTATCCATAAATGTTTAAACTTTTTTTTTTTTTTAATTATGATTTGTTAATAACTTTTGCACATTTTAACATATATTTACACTTTTCACATTTAGGGTCAGTTCACACCACAAAAACACACTCCAGATGCTTTCTGGATAAGTTTTTACTTACATTTCACACCACACTTCATTCTGGTGCATTTATGGGAGTGTTTTTTCTGTGTTCCGGTACAGTTCTGTGTAGAAAGAAATTCAGCATTTTCTTTTTTTTTTTTTCTGCACCAGAAACTGACTGTATTGGTGTAAACAACCCTAGCAGGGGCAGACTGACCATTTGGAAACTTGGGCACTGCCCGAGGGCCCATGGTCAGTAGGGGCCCCCATGAGATGCCCCGGGTACCTTTTTCATAGGCTTTTTTGAGTTTAGGCAAGGGCACAGGGGCCCCATGATCCCCTATTGCCTGGGGGCCCCATGAGTTGTCAGTCCACCCCTGAACCCTAGTTCACAGCAGTACAGTCAGTTCTAGTCAGTTTCTGGTTCATGCATTTTTGATGCAGAAAAAAAATCGCACTGGACTGCATCTGGTGTGGACCAGCCCAAAGCACAAAATTAAAAAAGAAAAACAATTTGTTAATAACTTTGTAATGCTTTGCATCAGAATGATAATTTTAGTGTCATTTTAAACAGGACAAATTAAAAAAATGTGAATTTTTTTTAATTTTTTATCTGCAGTCATACTATTTTTTAATTTAACACTGGTCACAAAAAAGTGTATTTTGTTTGGCTTTGTTACATGTAATTGTCTAAGGATTGCGGGGAAAAAAAAAAAAAGGTTGTAAGACCATTATGAAAAAAGACTGTAAAAGAAAAAAAAAAAGATATAAGTATTACGTGATCTAAGTAATGACAGTTATCGCCGAATAGACATGTCCATAGCAGAATTGTAAAAATTGCTCTGGTCTGTAGGGGTGAACAGGTGTGAGAGGTGAAGCGGTTAAACACAAGGTCTGTGTATTTATTGGTTTTTTTTTTTTTCTCGTGACCAATTCCACTCAAATCTGATCAATTATGTCACCAGTGGCAAGATTTTCCTGGTGTAGTTTGTTTCCTTCACATTCTACATGGCAGCAGCTAAATTCTCAAGTTTTTTTTTTTTTTTTTTTTCTCACTTTACATTTTGCAGTCTCCATCATGGGAGACATGAATATGCTTTACAGCGGCCACAATATATGTGCAGGTGTAAGAATCTCGCCATTTTAAATTCTGGCATGTCATTTAGCATTCTAGCATCCATGCAAAAATGATGGAGCCTTCCATTGGATCATCATCAGGTCGTGTATTTCACAGCAGTGACAGGACATGCAACAGTTTATATTTTCCTCCACCTTGTTAATTCTCTCACAATAATTGCTTTTTTTTTCCCCAGTGTCTAGAGTGTGTTTCGATATTCATCTTATAACAATATGTCTGTGAAAAAAAAGAGAAAATCCACTGCCGAGGAAGTGAATGTGAAGAAATGTAGAATTACAAGGTAACTGTAATAACATTCTTGTGGGGGTATTTGCTGGGAGCAAAAAATATTCCCATGGGCAACAAGTTTTAAAAGGCTAAAAATCTATGCGGCTTACAGCCAAAGTTTAAGAAAACTATAGATAATAAGAAAAGAGCTTTTATAAAATATAAAAATTAAGGAACACTATCATCCTTTAAACATTACAAAGAATATAACAGAATATGCAAAAAGGAAATAAAGGCCGCAAAAATTGAAAACAAATGACATATTGCAAAAGGTAGCAGGACCAACCCCCAAAACATTCTTCAAATATATTAATAGTAAAAAGGTCCAGTTCGAGCATGTAGGCCCTTTACAAAATAATCTAGAGTGGGTGACTGGGGACAAAGAGAAGGCAAATTTATTAAATACCTTCTTCAGCTCTATGTATACAAAGGAGCATGGGGGAGCTCTTGTCCATAATGGGCATGGTATTGACACAGCTCCAGATGATCCACATTGGTTCACAATTGATATGATCCAGAAATATTTAGACAGAATAAAGGTGAATAAATCACTTGGACCGGATGGCATGCACCCACGGGTCCTGAAAGAATTGAGCTCTGTCATTTCAAAGCCATTGTTTCTTTTAGGGACTCTTTAATGACTGGCATAGTACCACTGGATTGGCGTAAGGCCAATGTGGTGCCAATATTTAAAAAGGGGTCCAAATCTTTACCAAGTAATTATAGACCTGTTAGTTTACCATCTATAGTTGGGAAGATACTGGAGAGTTTAATAAAAGACCACATAGATGAGTTCTTGCTGGAAAAAAATAATTAAGCAACAGACAGCATGGATTCATGAAAGACAGAAGTTGTCAAACAAATCTGATTTCTTTTTATGAGGAGGTGAGCAAAACCTTGGACAGAGGGGTGGCAGCGGACGTAGTATACTTGGACAGAGGGGTGGTGGTCGGTGTGGTATACTTGGATTTTGCAAAAGCGTTTGACACAGTTCCCCACACACGGCTAATGTGTAAGGTAAAGTCTACAGGCTTGGAAATATCCGTATGTAAATGGAGAACTGGCTAAAATATTGTATTCTGAGAGTAGTGGTTAATGATTCATACTCTGAATGGTCTAGGGTTGTCAGTGGTGTACCCCAAGGTTCAGTGTTGGGACCCTTACTTTTTATTATATTTATAAACAATATAGGGTCTGAAATTAAAAATCCCGTTTCAGTCTTTGCAGATGACACCAAGCTGTGCAGTGGAATAATGTCCTTACAGGATGTCTCCAATTTGCAAGCCGACCTCAATGCACTGTTTTAATTGGGCAACTATGTGGCAAATGAGGTTTAATGTTGACAAGTAAGAATATGCATGCGTCATACATACTAGGGGGGGTACAACTGGGGGAATAAATGGTGGAGAAGGATCTGGGAGTTCTGGTAGATCACAAGCTTAATAATGGCATGCAATGCCAAGCTCCGGTTTCTAAAGCGAGCAAAATCCTCTCTTGTATTAAGTGGTAAAGACACCAGAGAGAGAGATATCATATTACCCCGGTGCAAATCGTTAGTAATACCTCATCTGGAATATACAGTTCACTTTTGGGCACCAATTCACAAAAAGAACATTGGGGAACTGGAGAAAGTACAGAGAAGGGCAACCAAACTGATACGAGGCATGAAGGAGATCAGCTATGAGGAAAGATTAGAGGAACTGAATTTATTCTCTCTTTAGAAGTTGAGATTAAGGGGTTGGTTCTGGCCAGCTCAGTGGATTGCTTTAAAAAAGGCCTGGATTCTTTCTTGGATACACAGAATATAACTGGTTACTAATATTTATAGGTAATATTAGTAACCAGTTCAGGGAATATCCGATTTACCTCTTAGGGATCAGGAAGGATTTTTTTCCCCTGCAGGAGCCATTTGGATCACGCTTTGCTGGGTTTTTTGTTTTCCTCTGGATCAACTGCATGAGGATTCTAACTTTTTTTTTTTTTTTTTTTTTTTCAATGGTTGAACTGGATGGACTTTTTTTTTTTTTTTTCTGCCAGACTAACTATGTAAAATGACTTGATTACCCCATCCACACACTTAATGTGGGTAGAGGAATCCTCCCAGCTGTGCTATTGTATTCTGTCGATGGGGGGCCTTTCCCACTGTCAGAATACAGTGATCAGCACTGCAGGTTATAGCCAATTGGTAGATTGACTTTTAAACAACCACCCTGCCTATACAAATATAGAAATTCTGCCGGTTTCTGCTCATCTGGCCGAATTTCGATCCATGTATGGATAAAGTAAGCTATTTGATGCGTCATTATAAGGCATTTGCACCACTCCCCTCACAGCGCAAACTCACACCCATGGTATAACGCAGCCACTGGTGTGAACGAGCTTAGGCTTCAATGGCATTTTAAGACTTAAAGCTCATTAGATAAATAAAGCCTCTAGCCTTTATGTACTTATGGTCATATCTAACCATGATAACATGATTGGAAACCAGTCTGTTCCTGGTCATCAGTGGGGCCTGGAAGTGACAACCAGGATAATGAAGACACCAGCTTCGCAAAGTGTCAGCTTTTAGCCCTCAAATGGAGTCTTAAAAATGCTCTCGTGCTCTCCACCCCCCTCCCAACACCTATGCTGACTAACCTGTGTAAGAAAGATGTATATACTTACTTATTTTCAGCCCACTTCAGACCGGTCATGTGATCCCCTGTATCAGCCTGTTGAGGCTGCAGGGGAGAAAAGAGCACTCAACAACAGTTGGTAAAGCATGGAGTGGTGACATCACCCATAGGCTTCCTTGGCCCATCCGTTGTCTGTGCTCTATCTTCTCCCCTGCAGCCATCGCTGACTGACACGGGAGACGAATCCTGTAACAGAACAGAGCAGGCTAAACATAGGTATGTATACACAGGTCTGTATAGGTTTGGAGGCATTTTTTAAAACTAGTCAGATTTATTCTGGAATTCTACTTTAATGTATCCACAGATGCATATTATGGACAGGAAGGGGTAAACACTGTAGCTTGGATGATTGTTCTGATGCTGCAATGCATCAGCAGCAGCACCCTTAGAGTATGTTCTGCTGTGTGAACAGATCCATTCATCCACAGGGAAAAATAAAGCCAGTTAGATTTGTTCAAAATGTCTTCATAGAAGAAGAGTGTGTAAACCATATCTACAGGGCACAGCTCATTGACCCTTAGAAATCTTCTCAGACTGCATTGTTTTTACTGTGTCTGAGGTCTAGTTTGAGAGCCCCCTTATTCATGTGCTTTATCTGTCTATCAAATCTTTTAATGTATTTTTTTTTCTCCCCACAGCTATTGCAGGACACAGACAGCCAGTAGAATAATAAATGAAGACTTGTTTTCAAGCAAAAAGTGCCTGGCTTGGTTTTATGAGTATGCAGGTGGGTACTGAACAGATTGGGCCCTCTTTACTGCTTAGACTCTTGTATTTGTTTTTTTGCCATACACATAATAAACGTACTGTGCGACATTTGAATATAACAATCCGTACATTACAACTTGCTTAAGCCATCTTACACAGAAGTCTGAAATAGCATAGCATGTGTGCAGTTGCATACAGAAGTACTTTATCTTGTAGTCAGCTGCTGGAATTGCTGTTCAGATTATACATACAATTACCGTATTCTTTATGTTTGTATGCCATCAATCTATATATAAAGTAGAACAGTGTAAATTCAATAAACAATAGGCAAATATACAACAAAAAACAAATATTTGGAGTGCTTCATATCGCTTTTGTGTATCAGCCAAAAACCAGATCACATCTTCCCAATCTTTAACAACCACTATTATATATTCTAAATCCAAACGAAAATGTGTTAACCTATTCCTGTTTTTTTAGCGTTAATAAGCCTGTCAGTAGCCCCCCTTTGTGTTTATGGGGTGTATGTGATGAGACTAATGGAGAGGTAATACCTCCATCAACCTCTTCTATCCCACCCCCATAGTGTTTAGCAATATGAGGAGGAGGGAGGGGGAGTGTCATTTACAACTATGTACACATCCGCATGTGTGACTCTGTAGTCACATGGGTTGCACAGATAAAATAAAGAAGGAAATTAACAGCTTAGATGGGAAGTGAAACTGCTCAGTATATGTCCATAGTTGTCTACAGGATCTCAGGCTGCAGCGGGGAAACAGACAAGGAGGGAGGCACAGTGTACAGCAGGATTTTTTGCAGTCTACAGAAAACAAATTCTTTAGTGGATGAGTGAGGATGAACACAATGTGATATAGCATGTATAGACTGTTTCTGATGATTTGGGTTTAATGACACTTTAAGTCCTGTGTTCACAAAAACTAAGCAGATTGCATGGGCTGGGTTAGAGGCAGTATACATATCACATAACATGAAAACTAAAAGGTTTGCTATAATGTCAATACCTGGCTGCAGCCAACAACAGGCAGCAGGGAAGGCCAGCTTTTTGCTCCAGAACACAAAAAGGTCGCATTTTTTAGTGTTACTAATGTCTTATGGGTTTTTTTTTTAAATAATAAACATGTCTATACTTGCCTGTTCTGTGTAATGGTTTTGCACACAGCAGACCGGATCCTCCTTCTCTCATGTCCCCGTCCTGCGCTCCAGGCCCCTCCCTCCTGTCGGATGCCCCCACAGCAAGTGTGCTTCCGAGCCATGGCTCTGTGTGTCCACTCACACACAGAGCTGCTGCTCAGCCCCCTCCTAATTGGCTCACTGGCTGTGATTGACAGAAGCTAGTGCCAATGACGGCCAATCAGAAATGTGAGTCCCCGGAGAACAGAGGCTTTCATGGATATTGCTGGATCAGGATTGGGCTCGGGTAAGCATTACAGGGACTGCCACATATAGAAGGGTTTTTTTTTTTTTTTTTTTTCAAGGTAAAAATCCTTGAGCCTTTAGACCCACTTTAATGTTTTAATGCAGTTTACAAAGAAGAATGGGCAACCATATTACATCAGAGCGGAGGATAGAATAGTCAGAACCTCCTCCTTCGCGCTCACACAGCACACTCAATCCTCCACCCACATCATTGGGAACACCCTGGACCTCGTCTTCTCCCACCTCTGTACCCTCAACCAGTTCTCTAACACCCCCTTCCCTCTCTCCGACCACCACCTCCTCACGTTCTCCATCTCCCCTTCCCCTAACTCCCCCCCCCCAGAGCGCCAAACCATCACCAGCCGCAACCTTCGCAACCTGAACCCGGCCCCCCTCCACTCAGCTGCCGACCGCCTACACGACAGAATCCTTCCACTGTCTTGTCCTGACCTAGCCACTAACACGTACAACGACTCACTATCAGCTACCCTAGACTCTCTGGCACCCCTAACCACACGCTACATCAAACCCAGACCGCTCCAACCATGGCAGAACGACCACACTAAATGCCTCAAACGTCGCAGTCGTGCGCTGGAGAGACTATGGCGCAAAACCAGGTCCCCCCGTTCATTCTCCCTCTACAAATCTGCCTTCCTCACTTACACCTCCTCCCTCCACGCCGCCAAGCAGGCTTACTTCGTAAACCTGATTAACACCCTCTCCTCCTGCCCTCGCCGACTCTTCTCCACCTTCAACTCCCTGCTCTCTCCCCCCCCTCCTCCACTCAGTACCTCACTCACCGCCCACGAGATTGCCACTCATTTCCACAATAAAATTGATGCTGTCCGTCAGGACATAGTCAACTCGCAATCTACCTCCCCACCTAGCCTCCCCCCCCCTATCTCCCCCTCATCTCTTCCCTCCTCTGACCTCGCAACCGCACTGCCCCCCTCCACACCCAAGACCCCGCTTACCGTAACCCCACCAGCTCTGCACTCCTTCAGCCCCGCTACCACTGAGGAAGTCACCAGGGTCTTCTCTGAAGCCCGCCTCACTACCTGCCCCCTAGACCCTATCCCCTCTCGACTCCTCCAGTCACCCCCCTCTTCCCTCATCTGCTCCCTCACCCACATCTTCAATCTCTCCCTCTCTACCGGCGTATTCCCCTCCCCCCTAAAGCATGCGCACATCACCCCCATACTCAAAAAGCCCTCCCTGGACCCCTCTGACCCAAACAACCTCAGACCCATCTCCCTGCTGCCACTCACTTCCAAACTCCTGGAGCGCTTAGTCTACAACCGCCTAAGCGCCCACCTAACTGACAACAACCTCCTTGATCCACTACAGTCCGGCTTCCGTCCCCTACACTCCACCGAAACCGCCCTCCTCAAAATCACCAACGACCTACTTACCGCCAAAGCCAAAGGCGACTACTCTGTCCTCCTCCTCCTGGACCTCTCCGCGGCCTTCGACACAGTTGACCACCCCCTCCTCCTTAATAAACTATTCTCCCTTGGCGTCAGAGACACCGCTCTCTCCTGGTTCTCCTCTTACCTATCCCGACGCTCCTTCAGCGTTTCCTACAATGGTGCCACCTCCCCTTCCCTCCCCCTCTCTGTTGGGGTCCCCCAGGGCTCTGTCCTTGGACCCCTTCTCTTCTCCATCTACACCTCCTCCCTTGGCAAACTCATACACTCCCACGGCTTCAACTACCATCTCTATGCTGATGACACTCAAATTTACCTCTCCACCCCTCACCTCACCTCCACTTTCTCCGCCCGCATCACTCACCTCCTAAACGACATCTCTGACTGGATGTCGCTCCATTTCCTCAAACTCAACCTCTCCAAAACCGAGCTTCTCGTCTTCCCTCCTGCCCGCGCCCCCCCCCCCCCATCCTATCCATCACTACTAACATCACCACCATCAATCCCGCCCCGCAAGCCAAAGTCCTTGGGGTCATTCTGGACTCTAACCTCTCCTTCCAACCTCATGTCAAATCACTGACAAACACATGCAGGCTCCACCTCCGCAATATCGCCAAAATACGCACCTTCCTTACCCCAGACACCGCTAAACTACTTGTGCACTCCCTGATTATCTCACGCCTTGACTACTGCAACTCCCTCCTCACCGGCCTACCCCAGTGCAAACTCTCCCCGCTTCAGACCATCCTGAACTCAGCTGCCAGACTCATCCACCTCACCAGCCGCTCCACCTCTGCCACCCCCCTCTGCCTCTCCCTCCACTGGCTCCCTATCGCCCAACGCATCAAATTCAAACTACTCACTCTGACCTAGAAAACCATTCACAACACTGCCCCTAACTACCTCACCGACCTGATTCCCAAGTACCACCCTACCCGTACCCTTCGCTCTTCACAGGACCTCCTTCTATCTTGCTCCCTGGTCTCCTCCTCACACGCACGTCTGCAAGACTTCTCCAGGTCCTCCCCCATCCTCTGGAACTCACTACCCCAATCCATCAGACTGTCACCTTCCCTCCTCACCTTCAGGCGCTGCCTGAAAACCCACCTCTTCAGGGAAGCCTACCCCACCCTCACCTAACTGCTGCTCTCCTTCATTCCTCCTACCACTCCATCCCCCACAGCCACTTCCTCCTGTACCACTACCCCCTCCCTCCCAGATTGTAAGCTCGAAAGAGTAGGGCCCTCTTACCCCTCGTGTGCTGTTCGTAGCTGCTGTAATGTTTCATGTATTGTCCCCCCCTCTATTGTACAGCGCTGAGCAAACCCTTTGGCGCTATATAAACTCAATGTAATGTAATGTAATGTCAGATGAATTAATTCAGCTTCTCTTTTTAGATATTATGGAATATTTTATGGATTCGTTTTATAGGCCATATTTCCTCTAATACCGGAAGTTCGATATTCTTTAGGAAAACACTTTTGCTTTGTTTCATTTAACAGGTCCAGATGAAATTGTTGGGCCAGAAGCAATGGAAAAATTCTGTGAGGATATAGGTGTAGAACCAGAAAACGTAAGAAATGTGTTTTTAGTTTTGTTTTATTTATCGAAGTATAGATTATTTGTACTTCCTGCCCCTGGGGCGTGATTCTTATGAGAAATTGTCATATCAATTTGTGCTTTTTTCTATTTTTCTTATAAGCTGGTCATATGTACAGTGCCTTGAAAAAGTATTCATACCCCTTGAAATTTTCCACAGTTTGTCATGTTACAACCAAAACCGTAAATGTATTTTCTTGGGATTTTATGTGATAGACCAACACAAAGTGGCACATAATTGTGAAATGGAAGGAAAATGATAAATGGTTTTAAAATTTTTTTACAAATAAAATATCTGAAAAATGTGGCTTGTATTTTTATTCAGCCCCCTTTACTCTGATACCCCCTAACTAAAATCTAGTGGAACCAATTGCCTTCAGAAGTCACCTAATTAGTAAATGGAGTCCACCTGTGTGTAATTTCAGCTCATTATAAATACAGCTGTTCTGTGAAGCCCTCAGAGGTTTGTTAGAGAACACTAGTGAACAAACGGTATCATGAAGGTCAAGGATCACACCAGAATGGTCAGGGATGAAGTTGTGGAGAAGTTTAAAGAAGGGAGATCTATATAAAATATGCCAAGCTTTGAACATCTCACAGAGCATTTGTTCAATCCACCATCCGAAAATGGAAAGAGTATGGCACAACTACAAACCTACCAAGGCATGGCCCTCCACCTAAACTGACAGGCTGGGCAAGGAGAGCATTAATCATAGAAGCAGCCAAAAGGCCCATGGTAACTGGAGGAGCTAGAGATCCACAGCTCAGATGAGAGAATCTGTCCACAGGACAACTTTTAGTCGTGCACTCCACAAATCTGGCCTTTATGGAGGAGTAGCAAGAAGAAAGTCATTATTGAAAGAGAGCCATAAGAAGTCACCTTGAACACACCATCCCCACCACGAAACGTGGTGGCAGCATCATGTTGTGGGGATACTTTTCTTCAGCAGGGACAAGGAAGCTGGTCTGAGTTGAAAACCATGTTATTATTTTCCTTCCACTTCACAATTATGTTTCAATTTGTGTTGGTCTATCCACATAACATCCCAATAAAATACATTTACGTTTTTGGTTGTAACGTGACAAAATGTGGAAAAATTTCAAGAAGTATAAATACTTTTTCAAGGCACTGTATTAAAGTCTGTACAAAAAAGTTACAATAAGACACCCTTCTCAAAGAATTATGCATACACATTCACTACTTAATGGCCCTGGAAACTATTTTTTATAAAATTTTCTTTGTTTTTTTTTTTCTGTCTGATCACAGAGTTTAGTATTGCTTTAGTGTATGTGTCTGTATGAGGGACTACCTGATTTGGATTTTTATTGAAAAAGTTGTTTATATATTGACCTTACACTTTCATACACCATGAGGTTGCTTTACTAAAACTGGTGAGTGCAAGATCTAGTGCAGGTGTGCATGGTAGCCAATCGCTTCTACCTTCAGCTTGTTCAATTAATCTTTGACAACCAAAAAAAAAAAATCTGGAAACTGATTTGATTGGTTTATATGCAGAGCTTCATCAGATTTTTCACTTTCCAACTTTAGTAAATAAACCCCTATATGACCAACGTTTGTGGACCCCTTACTTGGGCTTAGCTGTATGGCCAAAAGTATACAGCTGGACACTCCTGCAAACATTTTAGTGTAAGCAGTTTATGTGGGGGCTTCCTTTAAAACGACAGCATGAAATTTGTGCGCTTTCAGTCTAGTGGCAAAAGTTAGGGGAAGACTGTTTTCTTTTCCAGTATGACCGTGGCTCCACGCACAAAGCCAGCACCATAACGATTTGGCATGAGTTTTGTGTGGAGAAACCTGAGTGACCTGCTCACAACCTTGATTTAAATCTTGCTAAACACCTATGAAATGAGTAAGCATACGGATTGTGGGTCAAGTCTTCTCATCTAACATCAGTACCTGACCTCACAAATGCTCTTTTGGCTGAACTGGCACACATTCCCACAGACAAACCCCAAAATCTTGTAGAAAGCCTTTTCTGAGGATTGAAAGAGTGAAGGCTGTAATAGCCACAAAAGGGGAGGGGGCTCCCTATTAATGCCCATGGTTTTAGAATGGGATTTTCAACCAGCTCATATACTGTAGGTTTGATGTCCACAAACCTTTCAGCGCATAGTGTATCTGATAAATCTAGAGAAAATTATTTTATATGGTATAATGGGTATGGCCAGCTTAAAGCCATCTAAATACAGTACAGTCTCCTTTTGTGTGTGTATATGTATATAATATGTAAAAACTATGTAATGCCAGGGCCTTTCTAAACAATCCACTGAATTTGTTTCAAGTTAGGAAGACCCTACGTACTGCTTAGTTATTTGTTTTTCTGAGATAAGTTGTTCAATTAGTCTTTGTGCATTACCTTATTTGTCTTCTGTTTGCTGTTGTCTTCCCCAGATAATTATGTTGGTTCTTGCATGGAAATTAGAGGCAGAAAATATGGGCTTTTTCACAAAAGAGGAGTGGTTGAAAGGAATGACCTCTCTACAGTAAGAATGGCTTTCTATCTTGTCCCAATGTTGTGCATGTGAAAGGCGTGGCATAACGTATATCAACCTGCTCATGGATTTCACCCTATTTTGTGAGAATCATGGTTGGGTTGAAGTTTCCCATTTGGGTTGGGTTGAAATTTGCCATTTTTGTACATGTATTTTTATATTGTACACTTAATAATTTTCCTGGCACCACACCAGTGTTTGTTTCTCGAATTGTATTCCTATCTACATACAGTATAAATAGTTTGGTGCATTAGCTTCCGGTGCCGGGGTCTCCTGTTTTTGGGGTGTCTAACTCCCAAGAAGAAGTAAAATGGAATTTTAAAAACTGTTCCCTATCATGAAGCACCCTTAACACATTAACAGTTAATCCTATTCTACATGAGCCTAAGTACAGGCTGGACTCCATTCCCAGCCAGCCACTTTTTTTTTTTTTTTTTTTTTTTTTTTTTGTGACTTCCTCTTATTCCTATTCCTTCTCCAGAGAGAGGCATTCTGAATGCTGGCGAAAATTGTTCACCTGATTAAGATGTAAATACCCTCAAATTAAAGCTGACAGTCTGCAGTTAAAGCACACCTTGTTCGTTTCATTTCAAATCCATTGTGGTGGTGTATAGAGCCAAAAATGTTAGAATTGTGTCGATGTCCCAATAATTATGGACCTGACTGTATTGACATCTTTGCCATTGCCTGCAGTGTTCTTCTCCTTTGTGCCCAGGCACCGAGTATTACAGTATGGGAGAAAGGGGAAGAGGCTTGTGTTCTCCCATATCACAAAGTACAACGTATGTTATTTATGCTCTGGCAGGTGAATGGGCTTTCAGGGAGCAGCGGGGTGTGTGTGGAGTCCAGCAAGCCTGTTATTGTCATGAATAGGCAAAGCACTAGTTTGCTTCAATGGTTGTCCTATTTCTTTAAACCTTTAAAACCGAAAGCTAAACCT
Organism: Staurois parvus; assembly: GCF_062004578.1. Classification (NCBI taxonomy): domain Eukaryota; kingdom Metazoa; phylum Chordata; class Amphibia; order Anura; family Ranidae; genus Staurois; species Staurois parvus. The sequence goes on along the minus strand of NW_028318218.1, from coordinate 4,166,737 downwards.
AACTCCTATCACTTGCTTTCTGTGTACAATGCACTTAAGTTGGCATGCATTTTTTAATGAGTTGCAATGATGTGAGCAAACATACCTCTCTGTTCCTTACCACAGGTTGTAGTGCATTGTGTTACAATCAAATAAAACATCAATGCAGTACCCTAGTATGTTCTGGGCCTTTTAAAAAGAATGGACTTTAGGTTATCATTTTGTTGGGCCTGCACTGCGAAACACACATGGTGTCAATGGGCCATTACTCTTTCTCTTTAAATCCTGATCCACCTAACGCCTGAACCTAACTTAAAATGGAACTGTGGGAAAAATCAATAATTACTCATAAGATGCAGTCTATCAATCTCATGAATATGGCAGTTTTTCAGCATCCTCCTTGCAAGGTAGTTTTGTTACCTGTTGATCAGTTATTTTTCCACTTCCTGTAACTGTCCAGCAGAAGTTGCCCTTAAATGGCTTGTCCCAATCCCTCTAATACTGATAGATTCTTACAATGGTCAGCTTTTACTTTTGTGTTTTTTAAACCTTCCTTTTTTTTTTTTAACAAAAAACAACATAAAAAGTGCATATAGGACTTTTCCATCCATCAGGCAACAACACTGTTCCATTGTCACCCTGTTAAAGGAAATGACCAAATATTGACCCGCTGGCAGGTCAGCGGGTACTAAAACTGCTGTGTTAATGCTAATGACAGACTGCATTATATAATGTAATAGTTAATTTAGCCCATGGTTCCAGTTTAACCCCTTCTGCTTCATACTTGATTCGTTGTGTTGGAGCCTCTGCAGCAAAAGACAAAAGCGTGTGTTTCCTTTATCTAAAATCCTCTTCTATTGCTATTGACTAGTGTAACACTTCCCTGTGTTGGATCTAATGATAAATATTCAATAGTATATGTACAATGCTCACTGACCATGCTGTGTTTTTATTGTGAAGTCTATTGGATTGAATTGTTTTGTGAAAGGGTTCTGGCACCAGGAGCTACTGGATCATTTTGATTAGCGTTGGCAATAAGGAATTCCTCTGTGATGTTAACCTGTGTTTCATACCTGTGTTTAAGATGTGACTGCACAGAGAAGTTACAGGGTAAATTTGACTATCTTCGGGCGCAACTGAACGATAACACTGCCTTTAAGAATATTTACAGATATGCATTTGATTTTGCAAGGGTAAGTACATATCAAATTGTGTGTTTTGACAGACCGTGCCAGTCCACATACAAAATACTTACTTTGTAAGGAATTTGGGACATAATAAATCAGCAAATTTGTTTAACACACCATGAGTATGGTGTCAGCCTGTAATGTAAGAAGTTTCCCAATATAGTCAGCTTGCATTTGAGATGTTGCTGAGGGTTGTCTAGTTTTGTCTTGCTTAAATCACAGCTATTACTTACTTTAAAGTACTATGACGGTAGAAAATGGGGGAGTAGGAAGCTGGATTTTGTTCTTTTAGTAAAGAAGGTTTTGGTTTTAGGATATTTCATTTTTGGGGGCCTTCTTTTTAGTGTGTATGGTGTGCCTGTGTTGTTGTGGCAGACTAGCAGATTAAAATAAGGGAGAGTTGAATAGGACTGATCAGCTCCCCTTAACCATCTCAAAACCTCAGTAAATTGATGCCAAACTGTTCCATGGATTATATTACTTCAGTGGTCATCTACAAATGGACTCAAGGTTAAAGCTGAACTCCAGGAATTTGTAAAATTTGCTGGCATACTATGAGGTAATGCCAACAAGGTGCATGCCACCTTGTAGACTTCTCTCTTTAATTTACATCTGACAGTTTTACGGAGCTCCAGGAGTGCAGTTATCACTACACTCCTAGGGCTTTGACAGAAGTGACAGGGTGTTCTCACACACAGCATCTCCACCAACCCTGCCCCATTTCAGCTCTCCCCTCCCCTCTTGCTGTTCATTCACAGAAGGCTTTGTATTCTGTAAATTAGTTCACTTAATACAAAGTGCTCTGTGATTGGGCAGGATGAGGGGGCACAGAAGCTGCATGTGACTCTGTAGCCTCAATATGTGAGAACAGAAGGTCCTGCATCTGAGCCCCCGGAGCATAGCAATAGTTATGCTCCCAGCCCTCCAGAAAATATGAAAACTGTAAATTAAAGAGACAAGTCCACAATGTGGCATGCACCTCGTTGGAATTAACCCCTACTAATACAGCACATTGTACAAAGTAGCTGAATTCCTGGAGTTCAACTTTAAAGCGTATCTAAACCTATTAGCTATTTTGTAATGTATTGTAGCCTCCTTGGATAAGGTGGCTGAATTAGTTTTCGGTTTACTGGCTTTTTTCATCTGGTGATCCTGCCAGTAACACTCCTGTTTTAGGGGGTGACAGTGCTGTATGTATGGAGGAGCAGCCTTTTCACCTTAAGTGTGTTGACCAAAAACTAAAAAAAAAATTCAATTGTTTCCTGCATCCACACCAGCAAGGTGGATACAGGAATCTTCCCCGCCAGCACATTGCGTTCTGCCAGCGGAAACTCTCCTCTGTCAGGATACACTGAGCAGCACTGTACTTACTAATTGAAGGTTTCCAAGCGGGTCCGTTCAACAGACGCCAATATAACAATCAGCTGCTGAACAGGGAGAGCCACAGAGAGTCCCTGCTGAACTACCGAATTTCGGTCTAAGTGTACCCAGCTTTAGTACAGGACTACATTCCCATTCCCCCCCCTTCTCCATAACTTGAGGTGAAGGTATTGAATACTCTACAGAGAACCTGCAAACAGTATAACTGATAAGTTCCCTGTTGGTCCTTTTGATGTTATGTTTCTCTGTCTTTTCAGGTGAGGCAGCTAGCCCACCTGATCCATGGTTTGTTGTACTTTCTTTAGCTTTAGGGGCTCTTAGGGCCCTGCCTCTACTGTTTTATGTTTTTGTCTTTTTGATAATTTTGGTACATGATGGTAGTCATACACAATTTTGTGGATCTCCTTGCTGCATCTTTGTGGCTTGGATATTCCATAAAATGATACTGACAGACTTCACCTTACAGGTTGCAGATCCGGGTGCTCCGCAGAGAAGACAAACTTTTCTGATATGGCTCAGATGGATACAATAGATACTATTTTTGTAATATTTAGCCATGGTCATTCATTGCATCTCACATAATATCCAGGGTTTCAATTCTCCAAATAAGTGCAAAACTGACTTCCTCCAATATAGATGTCTAGGGGCGAAGATTATTCTATTACAAGAGACTCATTTCGCAGCGGCTAAACCTCCTACATTCTGTCATAGATCTTCTATGTAAGGGTTTTACACCTTACATTCCACTACGAGCAACGGTGTAGCGGTTTTTCTTCACAACTAGTTTCCCTTTGAGGTTCAACATGTCCATCGTGATCCTGAGAGCAGATTTCTCACTATTAAAGGTATCCTTTCGGGTCGTGAACTCACAATAGCCAATGTTTATGCACCGAACTCTGCTCAAGCAACTTATATATTTTTTTATTTTCTTTTTTATGTTCTTGATAAGTTCCTGTCCCCCCATTTATTAGTGGGAGGTGACTGTAATCTGGTGGCTAACCCCTTAATAGAAGTTCGTCCTCACCTTCTTCCACGGCCTTCCCAAAATCCGTCACTAAAAAACTAGAAGCATTTCAGCTAGTGGACTCCTGGAGAACACACTATGTTGGAGCAAGGGATTACTAATTTTACTCCCACCCGCATAACTCTTATGCTAGGCTAGATTACATCTACTGCTCCCCAATTTTGCTAGCCAACTTCACTAAGACAGGCATACATTTGTGGTGTTGGTCAGATCATAATATTGTGGCACTGTCAATCACCTTTATAGATCTAGCACCTACTCCCTACTCTTGGCGGTTGAATGACTCTATGTTTACAGATGCTAACTCCCGTCAAGAAGTGGCTACCTCCATCCAAGAATACTTTCAGCTGAACACAACTCCTGACACCTCCTCCGGCTACTTTATGGGTGGCCCACAAGGCGGTTCTGCAAGGCCGCCTTATCTCTATGGCGGCAGTTAGGAATAGGGAGCGTTGGAAACAAATTCAGAAACTTACTAGGGAATTGGAAACGCATTATAGAACACACGTAGGCAATCCATCTCTCCTGATCAGAACTATATCGCAAAAGCGCTTAGAATTAAATACCTTACTATCCCAGAAAACTGAAGAGGCTTTGCGCTGGTCTAAGGCTTCTTTTTTATTACATAGCAATTCAGCGTCAACTATGTTCGCACGGAAATTTAACCATTCTATGCGGTCCCCACATATCTATAAGCTACGTATTTAGAATGGTAACGTCTTCTCTTTGCCTCATCAAGTTCTGGGAATTTTTAAAGAATTTCACTCCACCCTCTTCGCTCCCCCACAAACGACTTCCACTCCCCTCGATGGCTCGTGGTTTGATTCTTTACCCCTCCCTGCTCTCACACTCTGATATCTTCTCTCAATGCCCCATGAACTCTGCAGGAAATAACCCCTGCGATTAGTGCACTGCGAACTTCTACAGCACCGGGCCCCAATGGGTTCACGGCTAGTTATTTTAAGCATTTTACTTCTCTGTTAGCTCCTTTTTTGGCGTCCCTGTTCAACGATAGTTTGCAGGGCGGCAGGTTTCCTGAGGAGATGCTGTTGGCTAACATGTCCCTGTTATCTAAACCCTTAAAAGATCATCTTCTAGCTCAAAACTATAGACCCATCTCAGTGATGAACAGCGATTTAAAGATATTTGGCCGTATTTTGGAACATAGATTGGCCCCTATTATCTCCTCATTGGTCTCACCTGACCAATCGGGATTTATCCCGGACTGACTTATCACAGACAACATACGTCTCACACTCACATTAAATGTCATTCAGGATGCTAACCTACACTTTAAAGAAGAGTTGTTATTGAGCCTGGACATCAATAAGGCCTTTGATAGTGTCCTCCTGGCCCTATTTGTTTTCACTGTTGCAGAAATTGGGCTTCAGTGATGAATTGTTATCTGGTGTACGTGCTCTGTATGCCTCCCCCCAAACAAGAATTAGACTCCCAGGCTGCAACTCTCACTTTTTTACATTGGGCAGAGGCACCCGTCAGGGTTGTCCGCTTTCGCCCTTACTATTTGTGCTGGTTTTGGAACCCTTGGCAATTGTTTTAAGATCACACCCGGATATTTCAGGGTACCCACATTTGGTCTCACAATTCAAATTCTGTATATATGCAGATTATGTCATGCTTTTCCTTACTAACCCATTAGTATCATTGCCTAATTTATGCACGTTATTCAATGATTTTGCATCCATATTGGGTCTCGCGTTAAATTTTACTAAATCCGTTGTCGTGCCTATTAATGTCAATAAATCCCTGAATGAATCCCTCCGTGGTTCTTTCCCATTTCGCTGGGCCACGGACCGGATCCTATATTTGGGTATCTATCTTACACCCAGGTACTCAGGACTATTTGCAGCTAATTATCCACCATGTGTGTCGCCTTTCTACTTTGTTAAAGATCTGGCATGGATACCCAATCTCATTTTTGGGCAGAGTCACGGCTATGAAAATGTATGTTTTACCAAAATTACTTTATTTATTCCGAGCACTCCCAATCTCGGTCTCGAAAACATTCCTTGATCGTTTTCAATGGGTGATTAATAATTTTATCTGGCGTAATAAACATCCACGTTTTACTTCATCCGTCCTATATCAGTCGCAACGGGCGGGTGACCTCAGACTCCCCAATTTTTGGCTTTATTACCGGTCTGCCCGCTTTTCACAACTATCACAATGGGCGACTATTAACTCCCAGATCCCCTGGGTCAGATATGAATCTCAATCTATACACCCGTTCTATTTACTAGGTCTATTATGGACGAAAATTCCCCCCTGCTTGTTGTTGACCTATAATTCATTTGTTGCCCACTCATTGATACTTTTGGTCCCGTTATACATTTAAATTAGATCTGGTCCCCTCTGTTTCACCGGGTTCGTCATTTTTTGGAGATCTGAATTTTCTTGTGGCATTTTTGTCTTTGCAGGCATTCCACTGGTGGTACGATTGAGCCTTTATCAGATTTTCAAAGAGGTGGATCTTCTATCACTTTTGAGACATTACAAACACTTTTCGATATCCCACTTCGTGAATACTATCGTTATTGGCAAATAAAACATTTCTTTAATTCACATTTTGGATTGACACTTTCGTCCCCCGATCACTTTTTTTTAATGCATTTGCTGTGACTCTCATAGGGGTAGGGGTCTTATTTCAGATTTTGTATTGCCTTTTTTTGGCAACTATCTTTCCCTTACCCCCCTTGTATAGACATAAATGGGAGGCTGATTGTGATATCACCTTCTATGAAGAGGATTGGGACTCCATGGTGGATAACATACGTAAGAGCTCTAGATTTTTCTGTCTGTGAGGCGGCCCTAAAGGTCTTAACCCGATGGTATTATACCCCCTCTAGACTACATATCATGTTCCCAGGGACGTCCCACCTCTGCTTCCGGGGTTGTGGCCTTGCTGGTACCCTTGTGCATATATTTTGGGCCTGTCCCGGCCTTTCATGGGTAGGTCGTAAAATTTCTGAAGTGTCTTCTGCTGTGGAAGACAATCCGGTGCATCTGTCTGTGCAGATTTGCTTATTGGGAGCCCCTATCTCGGGAATACAAACCGAGGCTATGAGGCTAATTCACACCATCTGTGTCTCAACCCTATGGGCCATTGCCCTTCATTGGAAGTCGCTTACAGTGCCATTAGCCTCAGTTCTATGAAGAGTCGATGTGGTGATGCTCATGGAACTTATTCAATATACGTTACTGGATAGGATGCACTTATTTGACAGAAAATGACATGTTTGGAAAACTCATCAACATTTATTGTCTGACTGATGAATATTCATGATTTAATTGATAGTGTTCCTCTGTTGGTAGCCTTATTGCTCTGCCTGCCTTCCTTCCTACTTTGTTCATGTACTTAATCTTTATGTCTTACATAATTGTACTTGATTGGAATGATTATTACATATGTTGTATACTCTACTTTATGCTGTTATGCTATTTTTGCAGTCTATTCCTTAATAAAAAAAAAAAAAGTTTGTAAACAAAAAATAAAACCGCAAATGCAACCTGAATAAGAATGACACCCAAATACAGTCAGTTTTTATGTGGAGTGCATTGGTAGAGTGATATGCTTGTTGCCATGTTTTCTCTACTGAGTTCTCAAATGAAAGATTATGTTCTTGCCTGCCACAAAGGGTGATTCTGCTGCATTTCCTGTAATGTAGGTTCTACCGTTGCCTTCAAATTGCAACAATTTCTAAGAATCCGCTTGGAGTCTGTTCGGTATATTGATACTTTTGTGACAAGTATGACTAATATGTAACCAATATACCCTGTACAATAATCAAGTCTATATACCCAAGTAAAATAGTCAAGTCTATAATGTCCTTTAGTTTCATGTGCTAGTTTGACTTGGTGGATTCGTCTATGAACTTTCTGTAAATAGAAATTGTATGAACTAACTAGATCTGTGTTTTTACAATAGGACAAAGTCCAGCGGAGTCTGGACATAGATACTGCAAAAACTATGTTGGCACTTTTACTTGGAAGAACATGGCCATTATTTTCTGTGTTCTACCAGTACCTGGAGGTAAGAGAGCCCAGTTTGCTGTTGTTTATGCCACTTAATATAAAAGAGAAAGCGTTCAATAGCTGCACTAACTTTGTTCGTAACTCGAGACTTTACCCATAACAGCTTTATAACAATTTAATGTTCTTTTAACAAAAGAACATACATTCCACTTCAATTATGCAACCAAAATTAGTGTGGGCTGTAAATTGCCTCCAGCATTGCTCCTTTTTCTTCTTGTTGAAGACTGCCATTTTGTTGAAGCCTAGAGCAGTTATTTCATTTGTGGAAACTCTCTCCTTCTCCTTGGTTTCAAAATCTATATGTCACTTTCTGTAATTTAAAATGGGTACATTTGCAGCCTTCATTGTGGGGTTTATTTACTAAAGCTGGTTCACTCATAATCTCGTGCACCTGTGCATGGTAGCCAATCAGCTTCTAACCTCAGCTTGTTCGGTTAAGCTTTAGCAATAAAACCTGGAAGCTGATTGGTTTCTATGCTAAGTGCATGAGATTCTGAGCGATCCAGCTTTAGTAAATAAACCCTTGTATGTCTAGGCTCAGTTAGGGCTTGTTCACACCAGATGCAGTCCACTGCCTTTTTATTCTGCTTCCAAAATGCATGGACCGTGTTTAACATGGATTCCAGTGGCCCTTGTTCACACCAGTGCAGTGCATTCCAGTGCAGTCAACGAAAGTAGAGTAAGTAAGTTGCATTTTTTTCTTTATGTAACGGCAAAACACAAACTCACTGGACTGTTTGGGGTTTATTTACTAAAGCTGGAGAGTCCAAAATCAGATTCACTTCTGCATAGAAACCAATCAGCTTCCAGGTTTCATTGCCAAAGCTTCATTGAACAAGCTGAGGTTAGAAGCTGATTGGGAGTCTGATTTTGCAGAAGGGAGTCTGATTTTGGACTCTCCAGCTTTAGTAAATAAACCCCCATGTGTCTTCAGTTGAAAGAAAAGAAAAATAAAAAAGGGAAAAAACACACTGGAATGCATCAAAAACATGCACACAGAAACGCAACCAGAATACAGAAATTTTGGTATGAACCAGCTCTCAGGCTGACAGAAGCTATACAGTGCTGAAATTCACAGATTGTTTAAGGAGAGAATATCAGGGAGATGAGACACTATCCTCGTAAGTTTAGCTCTTGTGTCTCCCTGCCAGCAGAGTTTGTCCTGTCACTTCTGCTTTTCTTTTCTTCCTCCCTAATCTGTGTTCCCTCCACACAGTCTGTCATTCCTGTTACTTTCTTCCCTCTTCAGCAACAGTGAATCTTAAAGCTGTCATCTGATCGGCCTCTATTGGCTCTGATTTTAGGCACAGTGCTGAGAATAGAGAGCAACTGAGCAAGTGCAGGGCAGACCGTGATGGAGAACAATGCATTACTGAATTTTAAATAAAATTTGGCACCTATTTTTAATGTTTTGCATAGCTATACCTGCAACATACCTCCCTTAGGATTTGTAATTCAGTTCATCCATTCCAGGCATATACACAGCCCTTCCACAGCAGGGCAAATGACACCATTTTTTCTGTTGCGCTTGCAAAATGTAGCAGGAATGCAGTTGTGTCATCTCTCCACCCTCAACATGCAGACAGGACAGTTAACACTGAACTCTAGGTATTATCTTAATTACATAGTTACATTAATCCAGCTTGGACCAATGTAAGTAATCATATATCTTACAGTCGTTTTTCAAAGAATACAAAGCTTTCTCTGATTGGATGAGGGGGAGAGGAGAGAATAGTCAATGAAAATTGCAAGGCCTTCTGTGAATGACAGTGGTCAACAACCCCTGGGTCAGGACCTGTAAAATAGCAGCAATCACTGTAGTAGCGCCAACTACAGCAATGATTGTGAGCTGCCGCAGCAGTCTCTTAGGAATGCAGTATGCATACTTGCATTTGTCCAAGCTGGACCAGCGTATTTATGCAAATAAGAGAATACCTAGAGATCAGCTATAAAGAGCAGCTGACTGATGAGATCATCTCTCTCATCACTTTGCACTCTCCACATATCATCATGTTTCATACAGCACACCTCTTGGATTTTCAGTTTGAGGGCTACTATACATAAAATTGCAAAAGATTGCTATTGAGTCGAATGTAGGTACTTACACTATTGGCATTTAAAATAATATATTCAGAGATACAAACCTGCAATCATTTGTATCTTTTTATGTAAATGCCTGGAGTTCAGCTTTAAAGTGCACCTAACCATTTTTAAGTTTTCCGGATGAGCTTGTTTTTCCAGTTTTCATGTATGTAAAATGAGTTGCAGAATCTGTATATAACAAGTGCTAAGATGATGATCTATGTATATATAAAGTGCAGCGCTAAAATAAATAAAAAACAATGTTGAAAATCAATGCAATAATGAATGGGTATAGATGAATGACCCTTAATTAATCCAGAACCCTACATATATAAATATATATGAGTTTAGATGGAAATGTGATCAAAAAGTCAAAAAAGTGACTATAGTGCTCAGGTGCCATTAGGGTCCGGTATCCATGCAATAATGGTAAAGGTATTGCGCACTCACCGGACGCGCATGTTATATGTGCTTTTTAGTGTAAAAAATCCAGATGTCATCTGATAGTGGGTGGTTCTCCCTCTACTGTTAGGTAGTATGAAGCTGGTGTGGGTGGTCCTCTTTCTTTAGAGGTCCCCCTATATTCCTGGTGGGTAGTATCCCTCTGGGTGGGCAGACTTTCACTGTGTGGCAATGATCCGTCCAGGAAATCGGTCTGTGGACTAAAGTACTCCCCCAGGGGGCGACAGAGTTACTTCCATAGTATAGTAGATGTTAAAAGCTGCGTCTTCCAGCACACAGCAACAGTAGAGGGAGGACCACCCACTATCAGATGACATCTGGATTTTTTACACTAAAAAGTGCATATAACATGCGCGCCCGGTGAGTGCGCATTACCTTTACCATTATTGCACGGATACCAGACCCTCATGGCACCTGAGCACTATAGTCACTTTATTGACTTTTTTGATCACATTTCCGTCTGAACTCATATATATTTATATGTGTAGGGTTCTGGATTAATTAAGGGTCATTCATCTATACCCATTCATTATTGCATTGACTTTCTATTGATTTTCAACATTGTTTTTTGTTCATTTTAGCGCTGCACTTTATATATACATTGATGTTCTGGGGTGATATTGGTTACCTTTTTGTGTATAGCAGCTTGCTTTTTTATATATATATATTAAGGCGCTTTTACTCATTTTTTATATAAGATGATCTTCTGTCTTGTTTTAACAGCAGTCCAAATACAGAGTAATGAACAAAGACCAGTGGTATAATGTATTAGAATTCAGTCGGACCGTTAATTCCGATCTTAGTAACTATGATGAAGATGGTGCCTGTAAGTAATGATCAATTTTTTTCGTTCTTGGGGATGCAGAATACAAAAAATGGCAGTATTTGTGCTCAAAAAGCTATTTTTTCAGTGGAAATGTAGGTGACGTTGCCTGCTGTTAGTTTACGTGCAGCCTGCCTCACCCAGGGTTGATATTTGAATGACTCACTTCCTGGCTCCTGGGGCTCCAATGGCTAGATATTCCTAGTAGATTTCCTAGATTTCACATCTAGTATGTACATTACAAACATGGATGATGTGGTCACATTATTGAGTAGATTCTGCCAATGAAGAATAAGCAGATACTTGGGGCTTCAGCTCTGACCTTTACACCTTTGTCATACCTAGTTAGCCAGAGGTAAAAACTAGGGTATTAAAATGACTGTTATGTCTCCAATTCAAGGCAAAGTGACAGTCTCTTGAAAGCTGACCCCTGATCCAAATATATTTCACTCGCATGGCTCTTGCAGAGCCCTCACAAATCAGCCGGTGGTTCTGGGTATGGGATAGCATATGACTCCTCCCAGGATGGAGCATATGGGTCTAAGCAGCCAGTGTACAGGCCTAAACACTATCGTATGATGAGGAGAAAGTTATCAATTCTTTGTAAAGGAGCCTATAGAGGGTTTACCTCCGGGGTCTGCTGGAAAAACTGATGATGCATCTTTTCTGAATGTCCTAGTTGGAAGATAAACATCTACTGAGCCATTGGTTCTTAGTTGTAGACCTATACTAGATTCTGATTGGAAACTAACCCACCTATTCAAACCTTGGGGGCATAATGTAAGTGTGCAGCATATAATTAGGGGGATATGCAGAGGCTGGACCAAAAAAATTGAACCACAACATGATTTGTAGGTGTGAAAGTGACAACATGTCTTGGGTTGAAAATGGAAGTGATGTAACATACTTTTGCTTCCACTATGTGATGAGACACCCAGCTTACAGGTGGGAAGCCTCAATTTCGTCATTTACTGTGTGCGCTGCTAGTTATACAGAGCCATGTCAGAGCTTACTGAGCAAAGAGGGCAAATTGTTGGTGCCGCTTGGGCGGTGCCTCTGTGACTGAAGTTGCCAATTTATTGGCCGTGTTGCAGTATTGAAGGTTTTGAGGGCATATACAGTTTCTGGAAAAACGTTGTCTGATAGTGCAGTCAACATGGTCAGCTGACCGAAAGAGACAAAAGGACATTGCGCAGGATTGTGACCCAGAATAGGAAAACTGCTGCAAGAATGACTGCAGAGCTCAATCACAGTCTTCACAGGACTTATATTGAGCTGTGCAGTCAGTTTTGCAGAAGTTGTTTCTGATTCCACATCACAGTCCTGCACATTGTCTTTTATATGCATATATGCTGTCATGGCCTTTGATGCTGTACTTCCTGACACTGCAAATAAATTAGCAACTTCAGTCACAGAGGCACCAGCTAAGTGGCACCATCAATTTGCCCTATTTTGAAGCTCAGTAAGCTCTGACATGATTCCATATTACTAGCAGTGCACACCGTGAATGACGAAAGTGAGGCTTCCCCCCCCCCTGTTAGCCAGGTGTCTCATCACACAGCAGAAGGTAAAGAATGTTACATCACTACTGCTTTCAATGCGAAACATGTCATCACTTTCACACCTGTAAATCATGAAGTGTTTCCATATTTGTTTTTGGTCAAACCCCTGTATGTGGCTTGTGGACTACATGTTTTTGTACATTATGCACCTTGTCGCTGCTATGAATTGGCTTTTATTCTTTAGCAGTGTTTTGCATGTAGTCTGTATTTTTGCATATCCTACTTCTTGCAAGAGGTGCCGTGGCTGGGATTCGAACCAACGACCCTAGTGCTGCCAGGCGGAAGTGCTAACCATTTAGCCACTGTGCTGCCCAATATATGACAACTGTTGCAAACATACTTGCAGGTTATTGGTTTTCATAGATTGAGCAATAAAAACTTGACAGAGTGTTAATGGAGGTCTGTCGTCACAGCATACACCTTTGTTTTATAGCATCAGCATTGTAATAACTATATATATGTATGAGCAGCACAGTGGCTAAATGGTTAGCACTTCCGCCTGGCAGTACTAGGGTTGTTGGTTCGAATCCCAGCCACGGCACCACCTGCCTGGAGTTTGCATGTTCTCCCTGTGCCTGAGTGGGTTTCCTCCCACACTCCAAAGACATGCTGGTAGGTTAATTGGATCCTGTCTAAATTGGCCCTAATATGTGTATGTGTGAATGTAAGTTAGGGACCTTAGATTGTAACGATGATTACCAACGGAGATGTGACCAACATTTCCGAAATCCTTTCCCATAGTCTTTAACCAGATTTTGCGTTGGCAAAATTTTATTTAAAAATGTACTGTATGCACCTAATGTATCTGTCTAAATCCTTTCAGGGCCAGTTCTTCTCGATGAATTTGTTGAGTGGTATAAACATCGTCCCTCATTATAGCAAGATCTGTTCTGGAAACAAAACATGAACTTTCAGATGTCCCACAAGCCCTAAACATGAAGTGTTTGAAGAATACTCTCATCTTTGCCGAAGCCTTCAAAGTCTTGCCAGTGCTAATGAAATCAGCAGAACTCTGTCCCTTGCCGATGGCTTGATTGACTTTCATCAAGAAATGCAATTCTGGATGAAAAAACCTAAAACATCGACCAAGACCCGTTTTACATTTGTTTCCCTTATTTTCCTCTAAGTTTCTGTGGCCCGAAGTGTGTACACTTTTTTCGAATCGTATTCGAATTAACTAGAATTACGAGATACTTTTTTTTTTTTATTTAGATCTCTACACAAAACCGTTTTTGGTTTTCAAGATTTCACCACTTGTTAAATCAATTTTTTTTTTTTTTTTTGCTGTTTCCCAATTTCAAAATAGATTTGGAAACCTTGTGATTGTAACAGCAATATTTTATAACACATGGTAACAATGGATTTCTTTAAAGAGGCATTCTAAAAGTCGATACATATAATCCTTTTTTTTTTTTTTCTTTTTTTTCATCTCATACATATGACTTTTTTTAACTTCATTTCGTACGAGTGCTTGGGTCCACTGACAGCTGGAAGACAGTTGTGGTCATCAACAAATGCTCACATATGTAGAATATTCTTCAGAGTTTGAGTGTTAGGAGCTGCTGATGTTGGGCAATTGTTGGTTCTTAGGATATCTGTTACCGCTTTGAACGGGTCATGTTTTTGCATATATCAGAATTCCATGTCGCTACCTCCATGTAACCAGCAGATGTTTGAAGGTCATGCCCACTCCTTACTTTATCTGCGACTCTGTTTTATCAGTCAGAGTTCAATCTTCTGATGATTTTTATAGTCTCTGATATCCAATCAAAAGCTTTTTACCACTTTAAAGTGTAACACTGCCTTTCTCATCAATGTGATGATATAAGATAGGACAGCGAAATCCTAAAATTTGTAAATAGTATCCATTACCTGTTTTGTTCAGTTGTGCCTGTGGACATATTTGAAATATCCATTGTGCCAAAACAGTTCCAATTTTTCTTATTTCATGGGGGTGTGGCTACAACTGTTATACGGTTGGCGGCAATGTTTATCACTTGATGATAGCAGCATTCCCTCTAGTGAAAGAATGGGTATTTCAAGGCTTGTGCTGACCATTTTGAATGATGGGTAATAATATTTACTGTGGATAGTTTCTCTGTCTTACCTTTAAGTTATAGGAAATGCCATAAAGGAGCAGCACTTTAACGAGCAACAAACATCTGCCTCATGTGGATGCAGCACATATTATGCCGTTTGTCTCGGATCATTAAATGTCTTTGGTTGTTTCCATATCTGAGCTATAAGCAGGTCAAGGACAGGTTCTGTATATTACTCTCTAATTCATTGTTTAATAGGACATCCCGTATTACCAGGATTTTGTTTTCAACCTACACTGGTGTTATTCTGTGGCACAAGTGTCGAGCCTACATGTCATTAAAGAACCCCTTAGTTTGCCAATCTGTTCCTCCAGTTTTGTTAATTATATTTATTGTAGTATCTGGGAAAAAAAACCATTTCACTGATTGCTGAAGATGGTCCAATAACCCCTGAAATTTTGGAGTGGGATGAAAAGGGCCATTTCTACTATACTTGCTCTTAATTTTTTTTTCTCTTCTCACAGATGTCATATTAATTGTCCAGTTTTTTTTTTGTTTTTGTTTTTTTGAGTTTACATGCAACATTAAAGACCTTGTTTTTGGAATCATTCAAGACTTTTTTTTTTTCTACCATCTTAAGACCTAAAGCTCAACCCTGCCCTCTCCCCTCCAGAGTCCCCCCTGCATGTATTTTTTGTTTCTTAAAATATACTGTATATAAAAAGAGTAAAAGGAACCTTCTCTAGATGTACTCAGGCCAGTTGTATTACCTGCTGGGTCCTCTTCTTTTTAGATCTTCCCTGGCAGGGCTTGGTCCTCAGTGATGTATCATGCAGTTCTGATGTGATGTTAGTATTGCTCTCTGTAATACTTTCCTATGAGTAATTCCACTGCATTTATTGTAGATCTAGGAAGACCTTAGATGGGTAGAACTAGGAAGAGCTCAGATGGGTATTCCAGTACTGGAAACCTTTACAGTAGATTTATCTTTCTCTCATAAGGCAAGTTGTAAGAGAACCTGCACCCAATGTTGTGTATAGAGGATATGAATTTTGAGCAGAATTTTGGGAAACTTCACTGTGATTCTAGAGCAAGCTGATGATGTCCCCTCAGAGGCAAGTCCATGATGCCCTGCTCTTGCAGTATCTCCTTAAGCTGCTTTTACACTGCTCTCTTGCAAAAATGCAGTAAAACAACATACGTGTTTTTGGCGTGTTTCCGGTGCGGTTTTGCACCTGTGAAAGTAAAATTGAAACAACACAACTGCAGATGCGTTTTTGATGTGCTTTCCGTTCTTTTAAATGGGAAGGTGTGGTTTTTTTTGTTTTTTTTTTTAGTTTACCTCACCAAATGTACCAAAAAATGCAGTAGGCAGGACTTTAAAAAAAGCGCAACAGACCTGCAACTGACCATTGTGAAGAGGTCCATAGGATTTAATGGTCATTAATTTTTCTTGCTTTCTTAACGAAAAAAAAAAAGGTCAGTGCAAAAGCAGCCTTTAGTCTTCTGAGTTGAATGGGCCAAGCTGATAGAACACCTGCTGCAACCACAAAACCTCTACGGCTTAAATATGTCCATAAATAGATGGAGAAGTTTATATCCCACAGTGGAGGTGGGGGATAATCAATTGGCCAAACCTAGTATTCCATGACAAAGACCTTGTCAGACACCTCACAAGTGGTGGCAGGAATCGCCTATACAAGGGAACCATTTCCATTAATGGAAACATTCCCTCATTGGGCCAAACCACTGCAGAGCACCACTTGCTAAGGCAGAGAGCATCCACAGAGCAACATTTTGCTTGTCTGGCTATCGAGGTAGTGACTCCATTGGAAAAGAGAACAAGTCTAGTCCCATGACTGACATGGCCGTAAAGTTGAAAAAGAAACGCTGTTCAGAGTGTAAACATGTCTGTTCGGTCATTAGCAGCATGCATGTTCACATCTGTTCAGAATAAATTGTGGAGATGTCGATACATACATTCACCTCTGTTTTTGTATCTATAACCAGCTTTAGAATAAAACCATGAGCCTGTTTGTTTATATTGCATGTTGTGTTGTCTATCGGTCTTCAGAGAAATATTATTACTGCCATTTATATCTAAAAATGCTACTTGCCTCACTGTTTTGTCTTTGATATTTTCCTCAGGCATAGGCCTAAACCATATAACAAATGCATGTTAAATTTTTTTAAGTCAGAGCATTGGTATGACAGTCAGGAATCTCGTATTTTCAAAAAGAATGGTCAGAAACCGTAGCCTGCATTTTTCTGCCCTTAAGAAAAAAAAAAAGTTTTTTTTTTTTTTTTATTCTCCCTTTAAAGGATTTTGAGTTTTCAGAAAGTACAAAAAAAGGAACAAAAATATCACAGCATGAGGAAAGTACTGTCGATAACTGGCAAATGTGATCTGCACTGATAATCAGGGCACTGATTATCATCGCCTAGTAGTGCTTCCAGATAGTGCTATCAGTGCTGCCCATCATTGCTGCATATCAGTGCTACCTGTCAGTGCCGCCTCATCAACGCACATCAGTGAAGGAGAAAAATTACCTGTGTGCAAAATGTTATAATAGAAACAAAGAAAACCTTTTTTTGTTAATAGTGCAAAAAATAAAAATCCCAATGGCGATTTAAATACCACCAAAATAAAGCTCTGTGTGAAAAAAAAAAATTAGAAAAATGTGATCTGGGCACGGTGTTGCATGACCGTGCAATTGTCATTCAAACTGCAACAGTGCTGAAAGCTGAAAATTGGCCTGGGCAGGAAGAGGGTAAAAGTGCCCGGTAGGTAAGTGGTTAAAGGCAGCCAAGCTTTTTCTCCTGAATGCAGAAGAATCGCATACAGGAGACAAGCTTTTGGGCTTTAAAAATGTCAAACGCACCTAGGCGCATTTAAGCACTTCAGTGTTTATTAATTTGAATAGCCAGAATAAATTAAAGCAGAGCTCCACCCAAAAGGGGAAGTTCTGCTTTAAGGACTGCTCCCTCTTAAGGATTTGCACCTTTTGGGGGGCGGGGGGAATGGGCACCTGAATTTGACAGGTACCCTCTCCCACTTCCGGTCCATGAGCCTAGGCGATTGGAAGCGGAAGGTGTCCTCCCTCCCTTCCTGTAGTCTTTTGGGACACATGACAGGTCCTAGAAGACTACAGGACCATTCATGCAGCGCTACTCATGCATGCGCAGTGGGTACCCAGCAGTGAAGCCGCAAGCTATCACAGCCGGATGCCCACACTGAAGATGCCGGCCTCCTGGAATACAGGACGGCCGGTGAAATTGGCTGCAGGGCACACACCGAGGGACAGGTAAGTGGCTGTTTTTTTTAAAAGTCAGCAGCTACAGTTTTTGTAACTGCTGACTTTTATTTTTTGACAGTGTGAGTGGAACTCCGCTTTAAGATTCTGGCCAATGAAACAAACAGCCAAACACTGCTAAACTGGTTTGAAAAAAGAAAAAAAACGCATCTTAGGTAAGTTTTTAACGCTGATTTTCTCCTGTTAGGAGAAACAGCTTTTACAGTAAACCATGAGCATGAGGCCTAACTCTTCTTCTGCAGGGTGACAGGTCTTGTCTTTGCCCACTTCTGTAGTTTTCTGCAGGGAGCCTGTAGTGGGCGGACCAGCTGAGCCACTCCCACAGCTCTGCTCTATGTATGGCACAGTG
Source organism: Staurois parvus (assembly GCF_062004578.1). Taxonomy (NCBI): domain Eukaryota; kingdom Metazoa; phylum Chordata; class Amphibia; order Anura; family Ranidae; genus Staurois; species Staurois parvus. The sequence goes on along the minus strand of NW_028318218.1, from coordinate 4,148,483 downwards.
ATGATGTTACTGCTACTTTTATAAACTAATATCTGTGTTTGCAAAGGCATTTGGTATACACAAAGTGGAATTTAGGTTAATGTGAAATATATTTCATTGAAAATTTGTGTTAAGCTATAATGAATAAAATCTATGGACTGGGTAATTTTATAGATTTGTGAAGAAATGGAGGGCAGGTTGGCCGCACTACAACGATGTTGCAGATAAAACATCATTTATTGAAGTCCTTAGGACAATACAAACAGCTCCTATAAGGACAAGGAAAAGTAGATGCATTTTACAGTAAAAATGTTTCACAGTGTAAAATATAAATAGGCTTAAAAAGATATTTATCTGGAACTGTTCTTTACCCCGGTAAAAAAAACAAATATGATATGCTGACCATAGAATTCAGCTGCCAATCATCCAGTCTGTAATTACAATGGTGGGATTTCATGTTTTTACATCGTGCACTATGTGGTGTTGTTTACCACTAGGTGTCACTGTAGTTTCAAGACTTTTATTTTGTACCGATTGATTCCCAAAAAGTAAAACACACTGCATAGCCCAAATTTTGTGCATACCTGACCATCTATATGAGCTTATTGGACATCCTATTCTAAAGACATGAATTTTGAACATGCAGCTTGTCATGGCCAAAAATATTGGTACCCCTTGCATATCTGTCAGACAGTGCACCACTTCGCCCAGAAAATTGTTGCAATTACAAATGTTTAGCTGTTCTCATGTTTATTTCTTTTTTTTGTATCGGTATGACACAAAAAAGTGGAGAAACAAAAACCCAAATGTGACACATTCCACGCAAAACCCCAAAAATGGATTGGACAAAATTGGCACCTTGTCAAAATTGTAAGAAATAATTGCATTCCAAGTTTGTAATGCTCCTATAATTTGTAATTAAACTCACCTGTATCAATGAACAGCTGCTGACAATATACAAAATCACACCGACAACCAGATAAAATAGTGAAAAATCGACACAACCTTTCTGTTGTGTGTCTCTGTTTGCCACATGGAGAAGAGAACGTGCAGCAAAGAATTGTCTGAGGATTTCAGAACAAAAATTGTGGAAAAACATGGACAATCTCAGGGTTACATGTCCATCTCCAGATATCTTAATGTACCTATGTCCACTGTGTGCAATATTGTCAAAAAATTAACAGCCCATGTCACTGGAGCTAATCTCCCTGGACGTGGACGAAAGAGAAAAATTGATCAAAGATTGCATCGAAGGATTGTTTGAATGGTGGCTAAAGAACCTCGATCAACTTTCAGACAAATTCAAGCTGACCTTCAGGCACAGGGTACGACGAGGTCAGCTCACACTGTCACCATCTGAATGAAAAGGGATGCTATGGTAGGAGACCCAGGAGGACCCCACTGCTGACACAAACATAAAAAAGCCAGATTGGAGTTGGCCAAAACTTACCTGAGGAAGCCAAAATCTTTTTGGGAGAATGTGCTGTGGACAGATGAAACAAAATTACATTTTGATAAAGCCCATCATTCTACTGTTTTCAGAAAAAGAAATGTGGCCTTTAAAGAAAAGAATACAGTCCGTACAGTCAAACATGGTGGAGGTTCACTGATGTTTTGAGGTTGCTTTGCTGCTTTACGCACTGAATGACCATGTGCATGGCCTTATGAAATCTGAAGACTGCCAAAGAATTCTGGGGTGCAATGTAGGGTCCAGTGTCAGAAAGTTGGGTCTCCGTCAGAGGACATGGGTCTTACACCAGGACAATGACCCAAAACACACGTCAAAAAGCACCCAGAAATGGTTTAAGACAAAGTGCTGAAGAGGACTGAACAGGCCAGTAATGAGTCCAGATCTCAGTCCCATAAAGCACCTGTGGAGCTATCTCAAAACAGCAGTCAGGAAAAGGAACCCTTCCAATCTGAGAGACCTGGAGCAGTTGGCGAAAGAAGAGTGGTCCAAAATTCCAGTAGAGGTGTAAGAAGCTCATTGATGGTTTCAGAAAGCAATTGATTTCAGTTATTTTTTCCAAGGGGTGTACTAACAAATATTAAAATGAGGGTGCCAATAATTTTGTCCAGTCCATTTTTGGAGTTTTGGGTGAAATGTGTCAGATTTGGCTTTTTTTGTTCCTCCACTTTGTTGTAATACCAATACAAACAAAAGAATAAACATGAGAATGCCAAAATATTTGTAATTGAAAAATTTTCTAGGTGAAGTGGTGCATTATCTGACAGAAATGCAGGGGTGCCAATATTTTGGCCATGACTGTTTAACTGCCTCCAGTCTTCTGGGAAGGTTGTCACAAGATTTTGGGAGTGCATTTTTAGGAATTTGTGCCCATTTAGCTAAAAAAAAAAGCATATATAAGGTCGGGTACTGATGTTGAATGAGAAGATCGGGCTGACAAACAGTGTTCCAATTCGCTCTAAGGCTCCATGCACATTAGCTCAAAAAATGCTGGGAATATTGTTTTTAACTGCTTAAGGCCTGCACAGAGTACATTTACTGCTGCAGGGCGGGCTCTCTCCGTAAGAGCACGTGTGTATATATACGTGATTTTGCATTTCTGGGTAGGTGGTGCGCGCGAGGCGCCCTACCTGTGCCGCCGATCACGGCCCCGGGTGTGAATCACCGGGTCCCGGCCGGTAATTACCCACTGCCGGCCAATGATTACCGGCGATCACCAACAGGGAGGAAGGCTGTAGCCCTCCTCCCTGTCAGTTTGGGCACACTGCTCGGGATGGCTGAGCACTACAGTGAAGCACCCCCCCGCCCCCTAGTAAAACACTCCCATCACACAGTTAACCCTTTGATCACCCCCAAATGTTAACCCCCTTCCTCCCCAGTGCCATTAGTACAGTGTCAGTGCTTTTTTTTTTTTTTTATTAGCACTGATCACTGTATTGGTGTCACTGGGGATGTCAGTGACACCAAGTCAGTTCCCCCCAGTGTCAGAATGTCTGATGCAGTCCCGCTATAAGTCGCTGATCACCGCCATTAGTATAAAAAAAATTCCAGTGTATATAATATATATATATATATATATATATATATATATATATATATATATATATATATATATATATATATATATACCGCCATTTGTAAACCCTATGACTTTCACGTAAACCAATTAATTTACACATATTGGGATTTTTTTTTTAGCAAAGACATGTTGCAGAATACATTTTGGCCTAAATTAAAATTTTTTTACTCGACATGTTTAATAGCAAAAAGTCCAAAATATTGTTTTTTCTTTTAATCAAAATTTTTTCTTTTTTTTATAGTGCAAAAAATAAAAAACGGATCAGATCAGCACTATACCAGAGTTCACCTTAGTATAGTGTCCCCAAAAGCGCAGCGTTATCGGGATTAGCCCTGGCACCTGCCAGCACCTGCGTTTAGGCACACAAAACCGCAGTGTTTGCAGAATCAGGCCTGATCTCTGTTAGCACTTGCCAGTAAATTTTAATGACTCATGCAGCAGAGTGCCAGTACTAGTGCTACGCCAACTTTTGGTGAACTGGCAAGCACCAGTGGCCTAGTACATCCTGGTCTTTCACATACCAGAACTGCAGTATCACTTGGTGACTTGGCAAGTCCCATAAGTGCAGTACAAACTGGTGCGGTGACTAGCACAAGTATTGTCCCGCAACCACCAAGAATTTGCACAGAAGCACATAGAGCCCCTAGTATCCTTCCGAATGTGCTTGCAAATCCCGATTAGCAGCCCAAAAATTCTGAAGCACCTGTATTTCCCCCATTCACTGCCCAACATGGAATTCAGGTGGAAACAGCAAATTTAACTTCTCCCAGTGATTTTTTTTTTTTTGGAGCTGTTTTTCACTGAAGATCTGTATGCATTGATTGAGGATCAAAGCAACTTATATGCACAAAAAGTTATCGCCGCCAACCCAAATTCAGACCTTGCCAGACCATTTGCATGGAAACCCGTTACGGTTTCTGAATTTGAATTTTTTTGGGGCCTAAACCTCAACATGGCATTATAAAAAAAATGAATTGCAGTTGTATTGGTCCACAGACCCGCTTCATCATATGCCCGTGTTCTCTGCTGCAATGGCCAGGCATAGATATGAGAGTATAATGTGTTATATGCATTTAAACGACAATACACTGTTGTCCTTGTTGATCGGCTCCACAAAATTCGGCCCCTCGTAAATCACCTAAACAAAAAATTTTCAGATGTCTATACTCCCCAGCAAAACATCTGCGTTGATGAGTCCCTCATTAATTTTTCTGGCCACCTTGCATTCAAACAATTTCTCCCCAGCAAGCATGCCAGATATGGGGTCAAGATGTAGAAGACCCGTGAGAGGACAACAGACTATACATATAAGTTTTGGATTTATGAGGAAAAAGATAGTCACGTGGAGCCCCCCAGATGCCCAGACTACATGGGGAGTAGTGGCAAGATAGTTTGGGACTTGGTGTTATCCTTTTTCCATATGGGGTACCACTTATACGTGGACAATTTTTATTCAAGCGTGCCACTAATTAGACATTTGTACAATCTTGAAATTGGCGCATGTGGCTCCGTGTGACCTAATGTGTGTCCACCATTAGAAGTGGGTGGATGCAGGCAGTATATTCTAATGGTCAGCATACCACACACTTTTTCTGGCAGAAATGTCTTCTCTTTTTTTCATTCAGCCCACAGGCTGTATACAAAAAAAAAAAACATAGCATATATACCCAACAAGGACCAGTGATGTACTGGTTCATCACTGGACTTTAGTTATACCAGGATGATGCCTACAGCTGCAGGCATCATCCTGGTATTGTTTTTTTTTCCAGCTGGCGATCGGCTTTCATGTAAAAGCAATTTTAGTGGCTAGATAGCTGCAGGATTACTTTTACAAGCAGCTGGAGACTATGCCCCCCCCTCCCCCGCTGCCTTCCATGGCCTTCTCGGGCAGTCCTGTGCCATTGGGGGAACCTGAGAATGCAGCAGGTGTTTCTGCCAGCTGACCATAGAGCTGATTGGAGACTGGAATGGTGCCAATCATCTCTATAGTCTAGAATTGGAAGCTACGAGCATTTCATCACTTCAGGTTCGCAGGATATAAACAGCGCCATTTGTAAATTGGGAAAGCATCTGATTACACCGATTTTGGTGAGATTAGATCTAAAATAAATTGAATAACTCAATCGCTAACTATGGTGAAATAAAAACAAAACAAAAATTTAAATCAAGCGTATAAATACTGTAGCCGCTAGTGCACACAACCCATATCTCAGTGGGGCAAATTATACAATCATATTGTGAAGTGAAAAAATGCTGCGCTACATGAAACAATGGCACAATCCTTATATAACAAAAAACAAAGTGAAAAAATGAAAATATATATAGAAGATAAAATAGTTGAAAAATTATTAATATTGTAAAAAATAAATAAATAGATATTTTTTTTACATTCATTTTTTCAACAATTTTATCATATATATATATATATATATATATATGATAAAATTAGCACAGCATTTTTTCACTTCACAATATGATTGGTGAGATTTAGAGATGAGCGAAGTATTCAAAAATTCGATTCGACTGATTCGGCGAATTCGTGGAAAAATTTCGATTCGAGTCGAATATATTCGCTGTGAATTTAACTTAAAAAAGGGTGTTTCTAGGCTTCAGAGAGACTTAATATTAGTGCTGAACACTGTACCTTTAATTTAAATGCCCTTGGAGTCTGCTGGGGAAGAGAAATAATACTGTCAGGCAGTATGACATGCAGATGAGTGCCGTCGATCTTAGAATCACCGCACACTTCACTCATTTGGCCAGTCACGGGGCCAAAACCAGAGTGTGGAGCCACAGTGTGGCGGTGGAGGCAGCAGCAATGGGAGGCCATACAGCACCCTATGACAAAAATGGAAACCACCAGCAGTGTGAGGAGACCTGAAAGTGGCACATGGCAGAGTGTGGCGATAGAGACAGCAGCAATGGGAGGCCGTACAGGGACCCATGACACACTCTGGACCTGGCAGCAGCATGAGGAGGCGGTACAGGGGCCCATGGCAGATTACGGGCCTGGCAGCAGCATGAGGAGTCGGTACGGGGGCCCATGGCAGATTACAGGCCTGGCAGCAGCAATGGGAGGCCGTACAGGGACCCATGACACAATCTGGACCTGGCAGCAGCATGGGGAGGCGGTACAGGGGCCCATGACAGATTACGGGTCTGGCAGCAGCATTTGGAGTCGGTACGGGGGCCCATGACACACTCTGGACCTGGCAGCAGCATGAGGAGGCGGTACAGGGGCGCATGACAGATTACGAGCCTGGCAGCAGCAACTTGGACAGGAGGACGTTCAGTTTCTGCACCGTCTGGTGCGTGCTCGCAAACTGTTGTCTCTTGGAAACGGATTCCAAGAAAGACTGCTGACGGAATCCGTGAAGAGGAGTAGCAGGAGAAGGAGCATCTGAACGAGCGGAATATGCCAACAAGCGACAACAGGGGCCCATGACAGATTACGGGCCTGGCAGCAGCATGAGGAGTCGGTACGGGGGCCCATGGCAGATTAGGGGCCTGGCAGCAGCTATGGGAGGCCCGTAATCTGCCAGCACCCTATGACAAAAAATGGAACCCACCAGCAGTGTGAGGAGACCTGAAAGTGGCACATGGCAGAGTGTGGCGATGGAGACAGCAGCAATGGGAGGCCGTACAGGGACCCATGACAGACTCTGGACCTGGCAGCAGCATGAGGAGGCGGTATAGGGGCCCATGGCAGATTAGGGGCCTGGCAGCAGCTATGGGAGGCCCGTAATCTGCCAGCACCCTATGACAAAAAATGGAATACACCAGCAGTGTGAGGAGACCTGAAAGTGGCACATGGCAGAGTGTGGCGATGGAGACAGCAGCAATGGGAGGCCGTACAGGGACCCATGAGAGACTCTGGACTTGGCAGCAGCATGAGGAGGCGGTATAGGGGCCCATGGCAGATTAGGGGCCTGGCAGCAGCTATGGGAGGCCCGTAATCTGCCAGCACCCTATGACAAAAAATGGAACACACCAGCAGTGTGAGGAGACCTGAAAGTGGCACATGTTTGGGGCATGATTCATGGCGGATTTAGTCAGTTGTGTCAGGAACTGGTGGTTTGAAATCCAGACTAATCCACGCCTGATTCATTTTCACAAACGTCAGTCTCTCCACACTTTGGGTGGACAGTCGTGTCCTCCGCGGAGTTGCAATACCTCCTGCCGCACTAAACACGCGCTCCGATGCCACGCTACTGGCCGGGCATGACAGCCTTTCAAGGGCAAATTCAGCTAGTTGGGGCCAAAGGTCAAGGTCCAAAGGTTTCGTTGCCCAGTAGTCAAGGGGATTGTCTACCTCGGTTGGCAGGGTGCTGTCCAAGTAGGCCCAAGCCTGTTGTTTGAGGTCCTGCTCCAGGTCCACCTGATGCTGCTGCTGCTGCTGCTGCTGCTGCGGCTGGTTAGTAGTTTCCTCACTGCGCTGGTGAAGAAAGCTACTCATCATCGACTGCAGACTGAGGCAGCCGCTGCTGGTGGAGCTGCCACTGCTCCTACCACCCCACCCCTCCCCTGCTGCCATGGCAGCGGAACGCGAGCGCACAGGGCCCACAGTGTCTGAGGATGGACGTTGGCGCAGACAGGCAGAGACCAGCTGACTACAAAGGTGGTTTTTATAGTACGTTATTTTGGCCTCCCTCTCAGCAGGTGTGAAAAAGGCCACCATTTTTGAACGGTAGCGAGGGTCCAACAAGGTGGACAGCCAAAAGTCATCCCTCTGTCTGATGGTTATTATTCGGCTGTCGCTACGCAAGCAACCGAGCATGCTATGGGCCATTTGTGCCAAGGAATGCGAGGGACTCCCTGCCTCCATCTCCACAGCATACTGCCACGGTGCGTCTGGGTCCTCTGTCTCCTCCTCCTCCTCCTCCTCTACCAGATGCTCCTGCTCCTCCACTCCTGTCCGCTGAGTGGAAAAACCACCCATTTCACTCAATAATTCCTGAGCACCAATGTCCTCCTCTACCTCCTCCTCTTCTTCCTGTCCTGCCCCCACAGGGGTCATGTGGCGTTGAGATCTGTGCGCCACGTCTACCGCACCCTGACCAGCCATTGTTAACAGCATTTGTTCCAGGACGTGCAACAGAGGAATGACGTCGTTCATCCCATAGTCCTGGCGACTCACGAATAGCGTGGCCTCCTCAAAGGGCCTGAGCAAGCGCAGGTGTCACGCATGAGCTGCCAATGGCTGACATCTAAGTTACACAGGGAGTACCTTTATCCGCTTTTAACATCAGGAAATCTGTGATGGCCTTTCGCTGTTCGTAAAGGCGGTCTAACATATGTAGGGTTGAATTCCACCTTGTTGCAACGTCACAGCATGAGGAGTCGGTACGGGGGCCCATGGCAGATTACGTGCCTGGCAGCAGCAATGGGAGGCCCGTAATCTGCCAGCACCCTATGTCAAAAAATTCAACACACCAGCAGTGTGAGGAGACCTGAAAGTGGCACATGGCAGAGTGTGGCTATGGAGACAGCAGCAATGGGAGGCCGTACAGGGACCCATGACACACTCTGGACTTGGCAGCAGCATGAGGAGGCGGTATAGGGGCCCATGGCAGATTAGGGGCCTGGCAGCAGCAATGGGAGGCCCGTAATCTGCCAGCACCCTATGTCAAAAAATTCTACACACCAGCAGTGTGAGGAGACCTGAAAGTGGCACATGGCAGAGTGTGGCGATGGAGACAGCAGCAATGGGAGGCCGTAAAGGGACCCATGAGAGACTCTGGACCTGGCAGCAGCATGAGGAGGCGGTATATAGGGGCCTATGGCAGATTAGGGGCCTGGCAGCAGCTATGGGAGGCCCGTAATCTGCCAGCACCCTATGTCAAAAAATTCTACACACCAGCAGTGTGAGGAGACCTGAAAGTGGCACATGGCAGAGTGTGGCGATGGAGACAGCAGCAATGGGAGGCCGTACAGGGACCCATGAGAGACTCTGGACCTGGCAGCAGCATGAGGAGGCGGTATATAGGGGCCTATGGCAGATTAGGGGCCTGGCAGCAGCTATGGGAGGCCCGTAATCTGCCAGCACCCTATGTCAAAAAATTCTACACACCAGCAGTGTGAGGAGACCTGAAAGTGGCACATGGCAGAGTTTGGCGATGGAGACAGCAGCAATGGGAGGCCGTACAGGGACCCATGAGAGACTCTGGACCTGGCAGCAGCATGAGGAGGCGGTATATAGGGGCCTATGGCAGATTAGGGGCCTGGCAGCAGCTATGGGAGGCCCGTAATCTGCCAGCACCCTATGTCAAAAAATTCTACACACCAGCAGTGTGAGGAGACCTGAAAGTGGCACATGGCAGAGTGTGGCGATGGAGACAGCAGCAATGGGAGGCCGTACAGGGACCCATGAGAGACTCTGGACCTGGCAGCAGCATGAGGAGGCGGTATATAGGGGCCTATGGCAGATTAGGGGCCTGGCAGCAGCTATGGGAGGCCCGTAATCTGCCAGCACCCTATGTCAAAAAATTCTACACACCAGCAGTGTGAGGAGACCTGAAAGTGGCACATGGCAGAGTGTGGCGATGGAGACAGCAGCAATGGGAGGCCGTACAGGGACCCATGACAGACTCTGGACCTGGCAGCAGCATGAGGAGGCGGTATATAGGGGCCTATGGCAGATTAGGGGCCTGGCAGCAGCTATAGGAGGCCCGTAATCTGCCAGCACCCTATGTCAAAAAATTCTACACACCAGCAGTGTGTGAGGAGACCTGAAAGTGGCACATGGCAGAGTGTGGCGATGGAGACAGCAGCAATGGGAGGCCGTACAGGGACCCATGAGAGACTCTGGACCTGGCAGCAGCATGAGGAGGCGGTATATAGGGGCCCATGGCAGATTAGGGGCCTGGCAGCAGCAATGGGAGGCCCGTAATCTGCCAACACCCTATGTCAAAAAATTCTACACACCAGCAGTGTGTGAGGAGACCTGAAAGTGGCACATGGCAGAGTGTGGCGATGGAGACAGCAGCAATGGGAGGCCGTACAGGGAACCATGAGAGACTCTGGACCTGGCAGCAGCATGAGGAGGCGGTATATAGGGGCCTATGGCAGATTAGGGGCCTGGCAGCAGCTATGGGAGGCCCGTAATCTGCCAGCACCCTATGTCAAAAAATTCTACACACCAGCAGTGTGTGAGGAGACCTGAAAGTGGCACATGGCAGAGTGTGGTGATGGAGACAGCAGCAATGGGAGGCCGTACAGGGACCCATGAGAGACTCTGGACCTGGCAGCAGCATGAGGAGGCGGTATATAGGGGCCTATGGCAGATTAGGGGCCTGGCAGCAGCTATGGGAGGCCCGTAATCTGCCAGCACCCTATGTCAAAAAATTCTACACACCAGCAGTGTGAGGAGACCTGAAAGTGGCACATGGCAGAGTGTGGCGATGGAGACAGCAGCAATGGGAGGCCGTACAGGGAACCATGAGAGACTCTGGACCTGGCAGCAGCATGAGGAGGCGGTATATAGGGGCCTATGGCAGATTAGGGGCCTGGCAGCAGCTATGGGAGGCCCGTAATCTGCCAGCACCCTATGTGAAAAATTCTACACACCAGCAGTGTGTGAGGAGACCTGAAAGTGGCACATGGCAGAGTGTGGCGATGGAGACAGCAGCAATGGGAGGCCGTACAGGGACCCATGAGAGACTCTGGACCTGGCAGCAGCATGAGGAGGCGGTATATAGGGGCCTATGGCAGATTAGGGGCCTGGCAGCAGCTTTGGGAGGCCCGTAATCTGCCAGCACCCTATGTCAAAAAATTCAACACACCAGCAGTGTGAGGAGACCTGAAAGTGGCACATGGCAGAGTGTGGCGATGGAGACAGCAGCAATGGGAGGCCGTACAGGGACCCATGACAGACTCTGGACCTGGCAGCAGCATGAGGAGGCGGTATATAGGGGCCTATGGCAGATTAGGGGCCTGGCAGCAGCTATAGGAGGCCCGTAATCTGCCAGCACCCTATGTCAAAAAATTCTACACACCAGCAGTGTGTGAGGAGACCTGAAAGTGGCACATGGCAGAGTGTGGCGATGGAGACAGCAGCAATGGGAGGCCGTACAGGGACCCATGAGAGACTCTGGACCTGGCAGCAGCATGAGGAGGCGGTATATAGGGGCCTATGGCAGATTAGGGGCCTGGCAGCAGCTATAGGAGGCCCATAATCTGCCAGCACCCTATGTCAAAAAATTCAACACACCAGCAGTGTGTGAGGAGACCTGAAAGTGGCACATGGCAGAGTGTGGCGATGGAGACAGCAGCAATGGGAGGCCGTACAGGGACCCATGAGAGACTCTGGACCTGGCAGCAGCATGAGGAGGCGGTATATAGGGGCCTATGGCAGATTAGGGGCCTGGCAGCAGCTATGGGAGGCCCGTAATCTGCCAGCACCCTATGTCAAAAAATTCAACACACCAGCAGTGTGTGAGGAGACCTGAAAGTGGCACATGGCAGAGTGTGGCGATGGAGACAGCAGCAATGGGAGGCCGTACAGGGACCCATGAGAGACTCTGGACCTGGCAGCAGCATGAGGAGGCGGTATATAGGGGCCTATGGCAGATTAGGGGCCTGGCAGCAGCTATGGGAGGCCCGTAATCTGCCAGCACCCTATGTCAAAAAATTCTACACACCAGCAGTGTGAGGAGACCTGAAAGTGGCACATGGCATGAGACACTGTGGACCTGGCAGCAGCATGAGGAGGCGGTATATAGGGGCCTATGGCAGATTAGGGGCCTGGCAGCAGCTATGGGAGGCCCGTAATCTGCCAGCACCCTATGTCAAAAAATTCAACACACCAGCAGTGTGTGAGGAGACCTGAAAGTGGCACATGGCAGAGTGTGGCGATGGAGACAGCAGCAATGGGAGGCCGTACAGGGACCCATGACAGACTCTGGACTTGGCAGCAGCATGAGGAGGCGGTATATAGGGGCCTATGGCAGATTAGGGGCCTGGCAGCAGCTATGGGAGGCCCGTAATCTGCCAGCACCCTATGTCAAAAAATTCTACACACCAGCAGTGTGAGGAGACCTGAAAGTGGCACATGGCAGAGTGTGGCGATGGAGACAGCAGCAATGGGAGGCCGTACAGGGACCCATGAGAGACTCTGGACCTGGCAGCAGCATGAGGAGGCGGTATATAGGGGCCTATGGCAGATTAGGGGCCTGGCAGCAGCTATGGGAGGCCCGTAATCTGCCAGCACCCTATGTCAAAAAATTCTACACACCAGCAGTGTGAGGAGACCTGAAAGTGGCACATGGCAGAGTGTGGCGATGGAGACAGCAGCAATGGGAGGCCGTACAGGGACCCATGAGAGACTCTGGACCTGGCAGCAGCATGAGGAGGCGGTATATAGGGGCCTATGGCAGATTAGGGGCCTGGCAGCAGCTATGGGAGGCCCGTAATCTGCCAGCACCCTATGTCAAAAAATTCAACACACCAGCAGTGTGTGAGGAGACCTGAAAGTGGCACATGGCAGAGTGTGGCGATGGAGACAGCAGCAATGGGAGGCCGTACAGGGACCCATGAGAGACTCTGGACCTGGCAGCAGCATGAGGAGGCGGTATATAGGGGCCTATGGCAGATTAGGGGCCTGGCAGCAGCTATAGGAGGCCCATAATCTGCCAGCACCCTATGTCAAAAAATTCAACACACCAGCAGTGTGAGGAGACCTGAAAGTGGCACATGGCATGAGACACTGTGGACCTGGCAGCAGCATGAGGAGGCGGTATATAGGGGCCCATGGCAGATTAGGGGCCTGGCAGCAGCTATGGGAGGCCCGTAATCTGCCAGCACCCTATGTCAAAAAATTCAACACACCAGCAGTGTGTGAGGAGACCTGAAAGTGGCACATGGCAGAGTGTGGCGATGGAGACAGCAGCAATGGGAGGCCATACAGGGACCCATGACAGACTCTGGACTTGGCAGCAGCATGAGGAGGCGGTATATAGGGGCCTATGGCAGATTAGGGGCCTGGCAGCAGCTATGGGAGGCCCGTAATCTGCCAGCACCCTATGTCAAAAAATTCTACACACCAGCAGTGTGTGAGGAGACCTGAAAGTGGCACATGGCAGAGTGTGGCGATGGAGACAGCAGCAATGGGAGGCCGTACAGGGACCCATGAGAGACTCTGGACCTGGCAGCAGCATGAGGAGGCGGTATATAGGGGCCTATGGCAGATTAGGGGCCTGGCAGCAGCTATGGGAGGCCCGTAATCTGCCAGCACCCTATGTCAAAAAATTCTACACACCAGCAGTGTGAGGAGACCTGAAAGTGGCACATGGCATGAGACACTGTGGACCTGGCAGCAGCATGAGGAGGCGGTATATAGGGGCCCATGGCAGATTAGGGGCCTGGCAGCAGCTATGGGAGGCCCGTAATCTGCCAGCACCCTATGTCAAAAAATTCAACACACCAGCAGTGTGTGAGGAGACCTGAAAGTGGCACATGGCAGAGTGTGGCGATGGAGACAGCAGCAATGGGAGGCCGTACAGGGACCCATGAGAGACTCTGGACCTGGCAGCAGCATGAGGAGGCGGTATATAGGGGCCTATGGCAGATTAGGGGCCTGGCAGCAGCTATGGGAGGCCCGTAATCTGCCAGCACCCTATGTCAAAAAATTCAACACACCAGCAGTGTGTGAGGAGACCTGAAAGTGGCACATGGCAGAGTGTGGCGATGGAGACAGCAGCAATGGGAGGTCTCCCATTGTCCCAACATGGCCCAAATAGTCCCAACATGGGCCCCCTGGCCACGCTTGACTTTCTGGCCACATAGTCGACATACGGCTACGTTTACTTCCTCGGGCGGCTTGACGAAAAATTGCCACACCGCCGAGTAGGAAACTTTGCCCCCGATACTCCTCACTGGCTGACTGCTGCTTCCTCGGTGCACACCGGCACCACTACTGGCCGTGCTGGTAGGCTGCAGTGGAGCTGGTGCTCTACTCCGTGGCCGTTTGGCTCCACTGACACTGCTTCCACTGACACTGCTGCGACCATGCTGCTGTCTCCTGGGCAACCCACCGACTGTTTCGCTCACTGCCAAGCTGCCACCCTCTTCTCCTGATGATGCGGAAGAAATTGCCTGATGACGACGAGGCTGCCAAGTGCGATCAACCTCCTCATCATCAAGTAGGGTCTCCGCCTCACTACTAGCCCCCTCGGCTGCGTCTGGGTCAGGAGACAGACCTGTCTCTAGACCGGCTACCGGGCCACTCTCCTCGCCACTACTTCTTCGCCTGGCTGCTGAAAAGGCGGATGTCTCCCCCCGTTCCTGACCGCCCTCTGTTAGCTCTTCCTCACTGTACAGTGGGGCTGAGCCCACAGCATGCGATACTTCGCTTGGTGAGGGAACACCAAAGGACAGGGGCAGGTAGAGGACACGTGATTTCAGTGGGCTTGGTCCCGGGCCATGCCAACTAACGGTTGTGTCTGACGTACCCACCGACCGTTGGCTGTAGGTGTCAGAGGTGACCTGGGAAGAGGAAGACGACCGAGCCAACCAATCGATGACGGCAGGGTTGTCGGTGGAGACACGACCGCTGGATGACACCGGGAGCACTGGCCTCTGGCTGCGAATAGTGCTGCCTCGACCCCTTCCTCTGCTGCCACGTCTGCTCGCTCCTAAAACATTGCCTCCTCTGCCACTCCTCTGCATGTTGTCTGACATACTCTTTAATTAAACGATTATGTGTCCCTGAGTAACAATTCTGTGTCCCTGAGTAACAATTCTGTGTCTGTGCGAGTAACAATTCTGTGGCCCTAAGTAACGGTTCTGTGGCCCTCAGTAACAGTTCTGTGTCCCTGTGTAACAATTCTGTGTCTGTGCGAGTAACAATTCTGTGGCCCTAAGTAACAGTTCTGTGGTCCTCAGTAACAATTCTGTGTCTGTGCGAGTAACAATTCTGTGGCCCTAAGTAACAGTTCTGTGGCCCTCAGTAACAATTCTGTGTCTGTCCCTGAGTAACAATTCTGTGGCCCTAACTAAAGTTTCTGTGGCCCTAAGTAACAATTCTCTGGCACTCAGTAACAATTCTGTCTGTCCCTGAGTAACAATTCTGTGGCCCTAATAACGTTTCTGTGGCCCTAAGTAACAATTATCTGGCACTCAGTAACAATTCTGTCTGTCCCTGAGTAACAATTCTCTGGCACTCAGTAACAATTCTGTCTGTCCCTGAGTAAAAATTCTGTGGCCCTTAGTAAAGTTTCTGTGGCCGTGAGTAACAATTCTCTGGCACTCCGTAACAATTCTGTCTGTCCCTGAGTAACAATTCTCTGGCACTCAGTAACAATTCTGTCTGTCCCTGAGTAAAAATTCTGTGGCCCTAAGTAAAGTTTCTGTGGCCCTGAGTAACAATTCTCTGGCACTCCGTAACAATTCTGTCTGTCCCTGAGTAACAATTCTCTGGCACTCAGTAACAATTCTGTCTGTCCCTGAGTAAACATTCTGTGGCCCTAATTAAAGTTTCTGTGGCCCTAAGTAACAATTCTCTGGCACTCAGTAACAATTCTGTCTGTCCCTGAGTAACAATTCTCTGGCACTCCGTAACAATTCTGTCTGTCCCTGAGTAACAATTCTCTGGCACTCAGTAACAATTCTGTCTGTCCCTGAGTAAAAATTCTGTGGCCCTAAGTAAAGTTTCTGTGGCCCTGAGTAACAATTCTCTGGCACTCCGTAACAATTCTGTCTGTCCCTGAGTATGAATTCTGTGGCCCTAACTAGCGTTTCTTTGTCCCTAAGTAACAGTTCTGTGGCCCTGAGTAACAATTCTGTGTCTGTGCGAGTAACAATTCTGTGGCCCTAAGTAACAGTTCTGTGGCCCTCAGTAACAGTTCTGTGTCTGTGCGAGTAACAATTCTGTGTCTGTGCGAGTAACAATTCTGTGGCCCTAAGTAAAGTTTCTGTGGCCCTCAGTAACAGTTCTGTGTCTGTGCGAGTAACAATTCTGTGTCTGTGCGAGTAACAATTCTGTGGCCCTAAGTAAAGTTTCTGTGGCCCTAAGTAACAATTCTCTGGCACTCAGTAACAATTCTGTCTGTCCCTGAGTAACAATTCTCTGGCACTCAGTAACAATTCTGTCTGTCCCTGAGTAAAAATTCTGTGGCCCTAAGTAAAGTTTCTGTGGCCCTGAGTAACAATTCTCTGGCACTCCGTAACAATTCTGTCTGTCCCTGAGTAACAATTCTCTGGCACTCAGTAACAATTCTGTCTGTCCCTGAGTAAAAATTCTGTGGCCCTAAGTAAAGTTTCTGTGGCCCTGAGTAACAATTCTCTGGCACTCCGTAACAATTCTGTCTGTCCCTGAGTATGAATTCTGTGGCCCTAACTAGCGTTTCTTTGTCCCTAAGTAACAGTTCTGTGGCCCTGAGTAACAATTCTGTGTCTGTGCGAGTAACAATTCTGTGGCCCTAAGTAACAGTTCTGTGGCCCTCAGTAACAGTTCTGTGTCTGTGCGAGTAACAATTCTGTGTCTGTGCGAGTAACAATTCTGTGGCCCTAAGTAACAGTTCTGTGGCCTTCAGTAACAATTCTGTGTCTGTGCGAGTAACAATTCTGTGTCTGTGCGAGTAACAATTCTGTGGCCCTAAGTAAAGTTTCTGTGGCCCTAAGTAACAATTCTCTGGCACTCAGTAACAATTCTGTCTGTCCGAGTAACAATTCTCTGGCACTCAGTAACAATTCTGTCTGTCCCTGAGTAAAAATTCTGTGGCCCTAAGTAAAGTTTCTGGGGCCCTGAGTAACAATTATCTGGCACTCAGTAACAATTCTGTCTGTCCCTGAGTAACAATTCTCTGGCACTCAGTAACAATTCTGTCTGTCCCTGAGTAAAAATTCTGTGGCCCTAAGTAAAGTTTCTGTGGCCTTGAGTAACAATTCTCTGGCACTCCGTAACAATTCTGTCTGTCCCTGAGTAACAATTCTCTGGCACTCAGTAACAATTCTGTCTGTCCCTGAGTAAAAATTCTGTGGCCCTAAGTAAAGTTTCTGTGGCCCTGAGTAACAATTCTCTGGCACTCCGTAACAATTCTGTCTGTCCCTGAGTATGAATTCTGTGGCCCTAACTAGCGTTTCTTTGTCCCTAAGTAACAGTTCTGTGGCCCTCAGTAACAATTCTGTGTCTGTGCGAGTAACAATTCTGTGGCCCTAAGTAACAGTTCTGTGGCCCTCAGTAACAATTCTGTGTCTGTGCGAGTAACAATTCTGTGGCCCTAAGTAACAGTTCTGTGGCCTTCAGTAACAATTCTGTGTCTGTGCGAGTAACAATTCTGTGTCTGTGCGAGTAACAATTCTGTGGCCCTAAGTAAAGTTTCTGTGGCCCTAAGTAACAATTCTCTGGCACTCAGTAACAATTCTGTCTGTCCCTCAGTAACAATTCTCTGGCACTCAGTAACAATTCTGTCTGTCCCTGAGTAAAAATTCTGTGGCCCTAAGTAAAGTTTCTGGGGCCCTGAGTAACAATTCTCTGGCACTCAGTAACAATTCTGTCTGTCCCTGAGTAACAATTCTCTGGCACTCAGTAACAATTCTGTCTGTCCCTGAGTAAAAATTCTGTGGCCCTAAGTAAAGTTTCTGTGGCCCTAAGTAACAATTCTCTGGCACTCAGTAACAATTCTGTCTGTCCCTGAGTAACAATTCTCTGGCACTCAGTAACAATTCTGTCTGTCCCTGAGTAAAAATTCTGTGGCCCTAATTAAAGTTTCTGTGGCCCTAAGTAACAATTCTCTGGCACTCAGTAACAATTCTGTCTGTCCCTGAGTAACAATTCTCTGGCACTCAGTAACAATTCTGTCTGTCCCTGAGTAAAAATTCTGTGGCCCTAATAACGTTTCTGTGGCCCTAAGTAACAATTCTCTGGCACTGAGTAACAATTCTGTCTGTCCCTGATTATGAATTCTGTGGCCCTAACTAGCGTTTCTTTGTCCCTAAATAACGATTCTGTGGCCCTCATTAACAAGTCTGTGTCCCTGAGTAATGGTTCTCTGTCCCTAAGTAACTTTTCTCTGTCCCCAATTATCGTTTCTGTGGCCCTAACTCTGTCCCTGTCCCTAGTACAGAGCGGTCTGCCTCTGTTCAATAACTGCAGGCAAATGAAGAATTCCAAAATGGCCGCTATTTATAGCTCGACCATTACACAGTGCTGGCTGGCTGGCTGCTGATTGGCTGATGCGATCACATGTAGTTGAGGAATGCATTATGGGTCAGCGCGCCTTGTCTGTGCGCGTTCCCAGACATCCCCGCTCCGTCGCCGCACATGTCAGCCGCCATTTTCTGAAAAATTTCAATTCGCGCGTCCGAATTAGGCTATTTTTCGGATTCGGCACGAATCGAAATTTTTCCGATATTCGACTCGAATTCCACTTCGGATACTTCGATTCGCTCATCTCTAGTGAGATTAGATAATGTAAGAGCAGAGGAGATATCTAGAGTCTAATAGACCCCAGATTTCTCAAAAAAGAATATATAACAATGCCCATTTGAAGTTATAGGGGATATTTGCATTCCCTGTGATAGCATTAAAAGTGATTAAAAAAAATTAAAGGGACAGTGTAAAAGTAATTTAAAAAAATCAAAATAACTAAAAAAAAAAAAAAAAAGCACCTTCGCCCGCCCACACACTGTCAGTATGTAAACAGCGGTTGTGCCATGCATGTGAGGTATCGCCATGAACATCAGATCAAGGGCAGTAATTCACGTCCTCTGTAAATCTAAAATGGTAGCTTGTAAAGTCTTTTAAAGCGTTGCCTATGGATATTAAAAATGTGTGCAGTTTTTCACCATTGCATGGGGCATGCGCAGTTTTAGAGCATGTCATGTTTGGTAACGATTTTGCTTGGAATACCACCACCTTTTATATTTTACCAAATAATTGGCCAATATATTGTGTTTTTGTGCATTTAAAAGTAAAAAAATATATATATTTTTTTAAAAATTGCATTTGAAAAATCGCTGCGCAGTTGTGTGACATAAATTGCAGCACCCACCATTATATTCACTAGGGTGTCTGCTTTTAAAAAATATACAATGTTTGGGGTTCAAAGTAATTTCCTAGCAAAAAATACAGATTTTTTTTTTCATGTAAACAAAAAGTGTCAGAAAAGGCTTGGTCTTAAGCTGGTTAGAAGACTGAATGATGTGTGGCATAAACTTATTATGCTGGGTATAAAATGCCCCCACCCCCCAAAATGACCCCTTTTTGGAAAGTAGACACCCCAAACTATTTTCTGAGAGGCATGTTGAGTCAATAGAAGAATTTATTTCTTTACAAGTTTTTTTGAAAATGACAAATTTTTTTTTAACACGAAATTGTCACTTAAATGATTTATTGCTCACACATGCCATGGGTATATGTGGAATTACTCCCCAAAATACATTCTGCTACCTCTCCCGAGTATGGGGGTACCACATGTGAGAGACATTTTGGCAGTCTAGCCAAGTACAGGACCCCAAAATCCAAAAAGGACCTTTAGGCTTTTAAAGGGCTTTATTTCCTCATTACACTTCCTGACTACCCATCACAGTTTTTCAGAGGCCCTGCAATGCCAAAATAGCAACAAACCCCCCAAATGACCCCTTTTTGGAAAGTAAACACCCCAAGGAATTTGATAAGAAGCATGTTGAGTATTTTGCAGATCTCGTTTGTTGCCACAAGTTTTTGGAAAATGAAGAAAGAAAACTTTTTTTTTTTTCATATTTCAAAACCTTGTAAGAAAAAATGAGATCTGCAATATACTCTTTTTAAATTCCTTGGGGTGTCTACTATCCAAAAAGCACCAAACCCCCAAAAATGACCTTTATCCTGGCATTTCAGGGCCTCCGAAACTGTGATAGGTAGTGAGGAAGTGAAATGAGGAAGTTACGCACCTTCAGGCTTTCAAAGTGGTCATTGGATTTCAGGCTTCTGTATGTGGCTAGTTCCCAAATAGTCTCACATGTGGTATCCCCATACTCGGTAGAAGTAGCAGAATGTATTTTGGGGTATAATTCTACATATATATTTCTTACACAAGCCATGGGTATAATTTAAATGACAACTTTGTAAAAAAATAAAAACAAAATGTTTTGTCATTTTCCAAAAACGTGTGGGAAAAAAATAAATTTTCCATGGACTCAATATGCTTCTCAGCAGATAGCTTAGGGTGTCTACCTTCTGAAAAGGGGTCATTTATACTGTTGTGGTATTTTAGCACATCAAGAAATGTGATGGGCAGTCAGAAAGTATTTGTAAATGTGTAAATTCCATTATCTATATCATAGTTTGTAGATGCTATAACTTTCACACAAAGCAATCAATATACACTTCTTGGATTTTTTTTAACCAAAAACATGTAGCAGAATATATTTTGGCCTAAATTTATGACAAAATTTTAGTTTTTTTAGATATTTTTTATGACAGAAATGAGAAAATATCGGGGGTTTTTTTCAAAACGTTTTTTGTTTATAGTGCCAAAAATAAAAAGCGCAAAAGTTACATAGTTAGTCTGGCTGAAAAAAGACAAAACTCCATTAAGTTCAACCATTAAAAAAAAAATGTAAATCCTACACCCACAGATGATCCAGAGGAAGGCAAAAAAAAACAGCAAAGCGCAATCCAATTTGCTCCTGCAGGGAAAAAAATTCCTTCCTGATCCCCCGAGAGGCAATCGGATATTCCCTGGATCAACTTTACCTATAAATGTTAGTATCCAGTTATATTCTGTGTATCTAAGAAACGATCCAGGCTTTTTTAAAGCGATCCACTGAGCTGGCCAGAAACAACTCTTGAGGGAGTCTATTCCACATTTTCACAGCTCTTACTGTGAAGAAACCTTTCCCTGTTTAGCGATTAAATTTGTTTTCCTCCAGACGTAAAGAGTGCCCCCTTGTCCTCTGTGATGACCTTAGGGTGAATAGCTCTACACCGAGTTCACTATATGAACCACTGATGTATGTATACATGTTCATCATATCCCTCCTTAATCTCCTCTTCTCAAGAGAGAATAAATTCAGTTCCTCTAATCTTTCCTCATAGCTGAGCTCCTCCATGTCCCTTATCAGTTTTGTTGCCCTTCTTTGTACTTTTTCTAGTTCAACAATTGTTCTTTTTGTGAATTGGTGCCCAAAACTGAACAGCATATTCCAGATGAGGTGTTACTAATGATTTGTACCGGGGTAATATGATATCTCTCTCTCTGGAGTCTATACCTCTTTTAATACAAGAGAGGATTTTGCTCACTTTGGAAACTGCAGCTTGGCATTGCATGTCATTATTAAGCTTGTGATCTACCAGAACTCCCAGATCCTTCTCCACCATTGATTCCCCCAGTTGTACCCCCCCTAGTATGTATGATGCATGCATATTCTTAGCCCCCAAGTGCATAACCTTACATTTATCAACATTAAACCTCATTTGCCACATAGTTGCCCAATTAAACAGTGCATTGAGGTCGGCTTGTAAATTGAAGATATTCTGTAAGGATGTTATTCCACTGCACAGCTTGGTGTCATCTGCAAAGACTGAATTGGAATTTCTAATCTCAGACCCTATATCGTTTATAAATATATTAAACATTAAGGATCCCAACACTGAACCTTGGGTTACACCACTGACAACCCTAGACCAGTGGTGGGCAACCTTTTTTTTCAACTGAGCCAAATCTCGCCAAAACCACGATTGAAATTTATTTTGAGAGCCACATTTTTAAAACTGAAAATACATCCCCCATAGTAATTCATCCCCCATATAGTAATTCATCCCCCATAGTAATTCATCCCCCATATAGTAATTCATCCCATATAGTAATTCATCCCCCATATAGTAATTCATCCCCCATAGTAATTCATCCCCCATATAGTAATTCATCCCCCATAGTAATTCATCCCCCATATAGTAATTCATCCCCCATATAGTAATTCATCCCCCATATAGTAATTCATCCCCCATAGTAATTCATCCCCCATATAGTAATTCATCCCCCATAGAAATTCATCCCCCATATAGTAATTCATCCCCCATAGTAATTAATCCCCATATAGTAATTCATCCCCCATAGTAATTAATCCCCCATATATCTAGTAGTAATTAATCCCCCACATAGTAATTAATCCCCCATAGGCGGTGATCTACTAACCGCCAAAGCCAAAGGCGACTACTCTGTCCTCCTCCTCCTAGACCTCTCCGCGGCCTTTGACACAGTCGACCACCCCCTCCTCCTTAATAAACTACTCTCCCTTGGCATCAGAGACACCGCTCTCTCTTGGTTCTCGTCCTATCTATCCCAACGCTCCTTCAGCGTTTCCTACAACGATGCCACCTCCTCTTCCCTCCCCCTCTCTGTTGGGGTCCCCCAGGGCTCTGTCCTTGGACCCCTTCTCTTCTCCATCTACACCTCCTCCCTTGGCAAACTCATACACTCCCACGGCTTCAACTACCACCTCTACGCTGATGATACTCAAATCTACCTATCCACCCCTCACCTCACCCCCACATTCTCCGCCCGCATCACTCACCTCCTAAACGACATCTCCGACTGGATGTCACTCCATTTCCTCAAGCTCAACCTCTCCAAAACCGAGCTTCTCGTCTTCCCCCCAGCCCGCGCCCCCCCCCATCCTTTCCATCACTACCAACAACACCACCATCAATCTCGCCCAGCAAGCCAAGGTCCTTGGCGTCATTCTGGACTCAAACCTTTCCTTTCAACCTCATATCAAATCACTTACAAACACATGCAGGCTCCACCTCCGGAACATCGCCAAGATACGCTCCTTCCTTACCCCAGACACCACTAAACTGCTCGTACACTCCCTGATTATCTCACGCCTTGACTACTGCAACTCCCTCCTCACCGGCCTACCCCAGTGCAAACTCTCCCCGCTTCAGGCCATCCTGAACTCAGCTGCCAGACTCATCCACCGCACCAGCCGCTCCACCTCTGCCACCCCCCTCTGCCTCTCCCTCCACTGGCTCCCCATTGCCCAACGCATTAAATTCAAATTGCTCACCCTGACCTATAAGGCCATTCACAACACTGCCCCTAACTACCTCACCGACCTGATTCCCAGGTACCACCCTACCCGTACCCTTCGCTCTTCACAGGACCTCCTTCTATCTTGCTCCCTGGTCTCCTCCTCCCACGCACGACTGCAAGACTTCTCCAGGTCCTCCCCCATCCTCTGGAACTCACTACCCCAATCCATCAGACTGTCACCTTCCCTCCTCACCTTCAGGCGCTCCCTGAAAACCCACCTCTTCAGGGAAGCCTACCCCACCCTCACCTAACAGCCGCTGCCCTTCCCTCCTCCTACCACTCCATCCCCCACAGCCGTTTCCTCCTGTGCCTCTACCCCCTCCCTCCTAGATTGTAAGCTCGAAAGAGTAGGGCCCTCTTACCCCTTGTGTACTGTTTGATGTTACTGTTCTGTTTCATGTATTGTCCCCCCCTCTATTGTACAGCGCTGAGCAAACCCTTTGGCGCTATATAAACTCGATAAATAAATAAATATAGTAATTCATCCCCCATAGTAATTCATCCCCATATAGTAATTCATCCCCCATATAGTAATTCATCCCCCATATAGTAATTAATCCCCCATATAGTAATTCATCCCCCCATAGTAATTCATCCCCCATATAGTAATTCATCCCCCCTATAGTAATTCATCCCCCCTATAGTAATTCATTCTCCATATTGTGTCAATTCACTTACCTTTGCTCCGCGCGTTCCTCTCGCCGTGTTCCCACGCTGTTCCGGTCTTCAGGGCGGACTGTGAGAGGAGAGGAGTTCGTCACGCTGCCCCGCCTACATCCTGACAGCCAATGTTTGCCACGCTCCGCGGGCCGGATTAAAAGGTCCGCCGGGCCGTAGTTTGCCCATTGCTGGGCTAGCTGCAGAGTCCTGACTTTTGGGGCGGCCGCCCAAGAGGAGGGATGGGAGCGGGCGCCCGGCACACAGAAGAGCCGCATTAAATTGTGTAAAGAGCCGATGTGGCTCGCGAGCCGCGGTTTGCCGACCACTGCCCTAGATCATTCAGAGTATGAATCATTAACTACTACTCTATGAATACGATCTTTTAGCCAGTTTTCTATCCATTTACATTCAGATTTTTCCAACCTTACACATTAGCTGTGTGTGGGAAACTGTGTCAAGCGGTTTTGCAAAATCCAAGTATACCACGTCCACCAACACCCCTCTGTCCAAGGTTTTGCTCACCTCCTCATAAAAAGAAACAGATTTGTTTGACAAATTCTGTCTTTCATGAGTCCATGCTGTCTGTTGCTTAAAATATTTTTTTCCAGCAAGAACTCATCTATGTGGTCTTTTATTAAACTCTCCAATATCTTCCCAACTATAGAAGTTAAACTAACAGGTCTATAATTACTTGGTAAAGATTTTGACCCCTTTTTAAATATTGACACCACATTGGCCTTACGCCAATCCAGTGGTACTATGCCAGTCATTAAAGAGTCCCTAAAAATTAGAAACAATGGCTTTGAAATGACAGAGCTCAATTCTTTAAGGACCCGTGGGTGTATGCCATCCAGTCCAGGTGCTTTATTCATCTTTATTCTGTCTAAATATTTTTGGAGCATATCAATTGTGAGCAAATGTGGATCATCTGGAACTGTGTCAATACCATGCCCATTATGGACAAGAGCTCCCCATGCTCCTTTGTATACAGAGCTGAAGAAGGTATTTAATACATTTGCCTTCTCTTTGTCCCCAGTCACCCACTCTAGATTATTTTGTAAAGTGCCTACATGCTCAGATACTGCTCAAAAAAATTAAAGGAACACTTTTTAATCAGAGTATAGCATCAAGTCAATTAAACTCCTGGGATATTGATCTTGTCAGTTAAGTAGCAGAGGGGGGTGTTAATCAGTTTCAGCTGCTTTGGTGTTAATGAAATTAACAGGTGCACTAGATGGGCAACAACAACAATGAGACGACCCCAAAACAGGAATGGTTTTACAGATGGAGGCTACTGACATTTTTTTCCCTACTCATCTTTTCTGACTGTTTTTCTTTAGTCTTGCATTTGGCCAGGGTCAGTGTCACTACTGGTAACATGAGGTGATACCTGGACAGAGGTTGCACAGGCAGTCCAACTCCTCCAGGATGGCACATGCCATAGCCAGAAAGTTTTCTGTGTCTCCCAGCAGAGTCTCAAGAGCATGGAGGAGATTCCAGGAGACAGGCAGTTACTCTAGGAGAGCTGGACAGGGCCGTAGAAGGTCCTTAACCCATCAGCAGGACCAGTATCTGCTCCTTTGTGCTCCTTTGAGGAACAGGATGAACAC
Organism: Staurois parvus; assembly: GCF_062004578.1. Classification (NCBI taxonomy): domain Eukaryota; kingdom Metazoa; phylum Chordata; class Amphibia; order Anura; family Ranidae; genus Staurois; species Staurois parvus. The sequence continues at coordinate 4,123,172 of NW_028318218.1, read as the reverse complement.
TGCCAGAACATCAGAATTGTCATGTCCGTCACTGGCACCCTTTGCTTTTCACAGATGAGAGCAGGTTCACCCTGAGCACATGTGACAGAGGTGAAAGGGTCTGGAGAAGCCATGAAGAACATTATGCTGCCTGTAACATCATTCAACATGACCGTTTTGGTGGTGGGTCATTGATGGTCTGGGGAGGCATATCCATGAAGAAACACAGACCTCTACAGGCTAGACAATGGCACACTGACTGCCATTAGGTATCGGTATGGAATCCTTGGACCCATTGTCAGACCCTACGCTGGTGGAGTGGGTTCTGGGTTCCTCCTGGTGCACTACATTGCCCAGCCTCATGTGGTGAGAGTATGCAGGCAGTTCCTGGAGGATGAAGGAATTGATACTATTGAATGGCCCCACGCTTGCCTGACCTAAATCCAATAGAACACCTCAGGGATATAATGTTTCGGTCCATCAGACACCGCCAGGTTGCACCTCAGACTCTTCAGGAGCTCAGTGATGCCCTGGTCCAGATCTGGGAGGAAATACCCCAGGACACCATCCGTTGTCTCATTAGGAGCATGTCCCGACATTGTCAGGCATGCATATGAGCATGTGGGGGCCATACAAACTACTGATTACCATTTTGAGTTGCTGCAATGAAATTTCAGCAAAATGGACTATCCTGCTGCATCATTTTTTCACTTTGATTTTTGTGGTGTCTTTGAATTCAGTCCGCTGTAGGTTGATAATTTTCATTTCCATCAAACAATGGGGCATATTTACATTCCTAACACATTACCCAGTCCATATCAGTATTGATATCCAGCATGATATTTTTCCCCATTGAGATCTGATGTGTTTTCAAAGTGTTCCTTAAAGCGGAGTTCCACCCAAAAGGGGAAGTTCCGCTTTAAAGATTGGTCTCCCGCTCCCAATTAAGGATTGGCACCTTTGGGGAGTGGGGACCCGAATTTGACAGGTACCCGCTCCCACTCGGAAATGGAAGTTGTCCTCCTACCCTCCCCGAAGTCTTGTGGGACATGTGACGGGTCCTGGAAGATGGGGCCATTCAGGAAGTGCAGCACTACTCACGCATGTGCAGTGGGTACCCGGCTGTGAAGCCACAAGCTGTCACAGCCGGGTGCCCACACTGAAGATGCCGGCCTCCTGGAATATAGGACGGCCGGTGAAATGAGCTGCGGTGGGGGCAATGCGGGATTGTGGGACAAGTGAGTGGCTGTCTTTTAAAAGTCAGCAGCTACAGTTTTTGTAGCTGCTGACTTATTTTTTAACAGAGCGAGTGGAACTCCGCTTTAAATTTTTTTAAACAGTGTACATAGTAATCATTACAACGACTAACAGCAGTATCTTTGTTCAATATTATGAAATGCAGTTTATTTAAAGCCCAACTCTGGGATGTCTGAAAATTCTCCCTTGCTGTAGAGGCACAGTTTTGGCAAGGGGAGAGTAAAAGCATTTTATTCATCTGGTCCTACGCTCACCTGACAGACAGTGTTCCAATGGTGGACTGTCCCTCAGCACCCCTACATCCAATGCAGAATTGTGGACCCTGCATCAGTCTTCATGATGTCAGGACCTTGGAATGCTGGGGTATGGGGGAAGAAGACACTGTAGGGTCCAGTCTAGCAGCGAGGAGGATTGTGTAAGTAAATCTTTTCTATGCCCCCCAGACCTAAAAGTACCATTGCATGGGAGAATTTTTGAATTTCCTGGAGTTCAACTTTAATTTCAAACTACATGCACTTTTTCTTTATTACCTGTTGATCCTTCTAGCTCTAACTTTGTTTCCTCTTCCTTTAACAAGGTGACACCATTCAGGCACATTGCATAACAGTGTTGTCACCCTGTAGACAGGATTTTCTTGGATGATTATGCTTAAATGTACTTTTTCATTATTGAAGAATTAAAAGGACTTTAAAATGTAACTAAACCCTCCTATCTGCCAAGGACGGTGTCATCTTAACTTCTGTTTAGATCTGCAGTTTCCATAGTGCTGCACATGCAACCAGCTCTATGACACCAGCCATTTGATTGCTGACATAAGCACACTGACAACTCGTGACATTTCTCACCAGAGGCATGCCTTGAATTTAGCAGACACTGCACTTGTGCTAGTAGGCAGAATGTAACTCAAAATACAGCAAAAAAACAACATTGGTATATTTCATTAACCACTTGTCCTCCGGAAGATCAACCCCCCTTCCTGACCAGGCCATTTTTTGCTATTTGGCACTGCACTATTTCAACTGGTAATTGCGCGGTCATGCAATGCTGTACCCAAACAAAGTTTATGTCCTTTTTTCTTCGCAGCCATGGGTGTCATTAACTGGGTCCTGGCCGGTAATTACCCGCCGGCGCCTGATGATTACCAGCAATCACAGACTGGGAGGAAGACTGTTTTGTTTACAATCTTCCTCCCTGTCAGCTCAAGCACTCTGCTCGGGATGGCTGTGCACAGCACAGCCATCCTGATCAGTGTGCTTACAGTAAAGCACACACCCACCATCCCCTAGTAAAACACTCCCAGCACATAGTTAACCATTTGATTTCCCCTCACATTAACCCCTTCCTGCCCAGTGCCATTAGTACAGTGTCAGTGGGGTTTTTTTTTCAGCACTGATCACTGTATTGGTGTCACTGGGGATGTCAGTGACATCAAGTTAGTCTCCCCCCCCCCCCCCAGTGTCAGAATGTCCGCCGCAGTCCCGCTAAAAGTTGCTGATTACTAGTAGAAGAAAAAAAAATCCCAGTATCTATACCACCAGTTCTAAACACTATAACTTTCACGTAAACCAATTAATTTACATGTATTGGGATTTTTTTTTAGCAAAGACATGTAGCAGAATACATTTTGGCCTAAAGTTGACAAAATTTTATTTTTTTTACTGGACATGTTTAATAGCAAAAGTCCAAATTATTTTTTTTCCCAAAATTGTAGGTCTTTTTTTGCTTACAGAGCAAAAAATAAAAAATGCACAGGTGATCAAATACCACAGAAAGAAAGCTCAATTTTTGGGGAAAAAAGGCTGTAAATTTAATTTGGGTGCAGCATTGCATGACCGCGCAATTGTCAGTTAAAGTAACGCAGCGCCGTAAAGCAAAAAATGATCTGGTTAGGAAGGGGGGTAAATCCTCAGGAGGGAGTGATTAATGAATATCACAATGAACACAAAAACAATTTCCAGAATTTTGACAAAACTGAGTTTTTTAGAACATTAGTTTAGCTCATTACATGAAAGTAAGCTTAATAATATAACTTAGACTACAAAATCTTCTGTTTTACTCAAATTAGTTGATGCAAAAATGGATACACCCCACAACAAATCTACTCCATCTAGTATTTTGTATGACCTCTATGATTTCTAAGGACAGCACCAAGTCTTCTAGGCATGGAATGAACAAGTTGGCGACATATTGCAAAACCTATCTTTTTCCATTCTTCAAGAACAACTTCTTTTAGAGCCTGGATGCTGGATGCAGAGTGATGCTCAACTTGTCTCTTCAGAATTCCCCATATGTGCTTGATTGAGTTTGGATCAGGAAGCATACTTGGCCACTGAATCACTTTCATCCTGATCTTCTTCAGAAATGTAACAGTGGTCTTAGATGTGTGTTTTAGATCATTGTCATGTTTTGGAAAAGCGCACGACGACCAAGAGCAATGGTAGCATCTTCTCATGATACCATCCATGAAATGCAGCTCCCTGACACCAGCAGCGCTCATGCAGTCCCACAGAAGGACACTGCCACCACCATGTTTTACTGCCACATTTCTTGAGGTGTTAAAATGCCAGGACAGTACAAAACCACCCAAATTACCCTTTTTTGGAAGGGAAGGAATTTGCTGAGAGGCATGTTGAGTCCATGGAACATTTTAATTTTGCCACAAATATTTGGAAAATTACTTTTTTTTTTTTTTTTACACAAAGTTGTCAATTAAATGATATATTGCTTAAGCATGCCATGGGTATATGTGGAATAACACCCCAAAACACATTGTGCTACTTCTCCCGAGTATGGAGATACCACATGTGAGAGACTTTTTGACAGCCTAGCCACATACACGCTCCCAAAATCCAATGACCACCTCTAGGCTTTCAAAGGGCATATTTCCTCATATCACTTTCTCACTACTTATTACAGTTTCGGAGGCCCTAAAATGCCAGGACAGTACAAACCCCCCCCCCCCAAATGACCCCTTTTGGAAAGTGGAAACCCAATGGAATTTGATAAAAAGCGTGGTGAGTATTTTGCAGATATAATTTTTGTCACAGGTTTTTAAAAAAGAATAAAAGAAAAAAATGGGTCATGGGGAGTTGGGGGGGGGGGGGGGGGGGGCTTTTACAATACTGGCATTTCAGGGCCAACATTAGAAGTTTATATCAGACATCACCCACTTTTTGTACCTTTTCTGACACTTTTTGTTTACTTGAAAAAAAACTGTTTTTTTTGCTAGATAATTGCTTTGAACCCCCAAATATTATAGATTGTTTTAAAAACAGAGACCCTAGAGAATAAAACGGTGGGTGTTGAATTTTTTTTATGTCACACGGTATTTGCACAGCAGTTTTTCAAATGCAATTTTATAAAAAAAAATAAAAGATGATGTAAAGCCGAGTAAATGGATACCAAACATGACATACTTTAAAATTGCACATGCCCGTGCAGCAGCAACAAATTTGTAATATCTATAGGCAACGCTTTAAAAGCCTTTACAGGTCACCACTTTAGATTTACACAGAAGGTCTAGTGCTAGAATTACTGCCCTCAATCTGACATTGTGATACCTCACATGCATGGTGCACTCTGTTTACATACTGCCATGGGACTGGGACCACTCCTTGCGTTTGCCTTTGCAAGTGAACAGGGGATGGGGGTGGGGGAGATTTTTTTTGTAAATTATTTCTTTTGATTTTTTTAATTATTTTAACTGTCCCTTTCATATTTTTTTTTTATTACTTTTGTTGTTATTACAGGCACTTTTACCCCCTTCCTACCCAGGTAAATTTTCAGCTTTCAGCGTTATCACACTTTGAATGACAATTGCGCGGTCATGCAACACTGTACCCGGCAAATTTTTATCTTTTCTTGAAACAGATAGAGTTTTCCTTTGGTGGTATTTAGCCACCACTTTATTTTTTGCTAAACAAACTAAAAAAGACTGAAAAGTTTGAAAAAAAGTTTTTACTTAGTTTCTGTTATAAAAGTTTGTAAATAAGTAATTTTTCTCTTTCACTAATGTGCGCTACTGAGGCTGCATTGATGGGCACTGATAGACTGCACTGATAAGCAACACTGATGAGGAGGCACTGATAGGCGGCACGGATGGGCATTGACAGGCTCCACTGGTGGGCACTGAAAGGCACTAATAAATGGCACTGATAGGCGGCACCAGGGGCGGACTGACAACTCCTGGGGCCCCCATACAATAGGGGATTATGGGGCCCCTGTGTCCTTGCCCACACTCAAAAAAAGCCTATAAAAAAGGTACCAGGGGCATTTCATGGGGCCCCCTACTGACCCCGGGCCCTTGGGCAGTGCCCGACTACTTGAATGGTCAGTCCGCCCCTGGGCGGCACTGATTGGAACTGGTAGGCTGCGCTGACGGGCACTGATAGGCAGCACTGATGGGCACAGATAGGCGGCACTGACTGGCACTGAAAGGCAGCTCTGATTGGCATTGATACGTGGCATTGATGTGCACTGATATGTGGCATTGATGGGCACTGATAGGTGGCAATTATGGGGCTACACTGATGACCAGTGCCCTGATGATCAGTATACATGTCCTCTCTGAGGAATGTCGCTTACTGGCTGTCCTGTCCTCACATGCTATCAGCATGAGGAGAGGTCTGCTGATAACCGGCATTTCCTATTTACATGCGATCAGCTGTGATTGGACACAGCTGATCACATGATAGAGCCTATGTCATCGGCTTTTTACTGCAATCGGTGATCCGCTGTATCCCAGGGACACACCGCACCATGGATCGGCGCGCATGCGCAGCTAGAGTGGGAGGATGTCATATGATGTCCTTCCAGAACAAGAGAACATTTTCCTTATATGGTGGGCGGGAGGCAGTTAAAGCACCTGATGACATCAAGATCGGTGTGATCAGATGCTTTCCCAATTTTAAAATGGCACTGTTTATATCTGGCATAGCGGAAATGATGAAACGCTGAAAGCTTCCAGTCTCTTAGACCATAAAGATGATTGGAAGCATTCCAGTCTCCTTTCGGTGCTTTTGTCAGCCAGCGGAACTGCCAGCTGCATTTTTGGGTTCCCCAGTGGGACAGAAGAGCTCAAGAAAACCTTGGAAGGTGGTGGGAGGGGTGGCGGAGTCCTTTCCCACTGCTTGTAAACGCAATCCAGCTGCTAATTAGCGGCTAGGATTGTTTTTACATGAAAGACGACCACCAGCTGAAAAATACAATACCAGCATGATGCCTGTAGCTGCAGACATCATCCCGGTATAACCACTCAAAGTCCAGCGACATACTAGTATGTTACTGGTCCATGTTGGACATATATGTAACAGCAAAGAACACGGGCATATGATGAATCGGGTTCGTGGACCAATATGAACATAATTCATTCTTTTTTTGTAATGCCCATGTTGAGGGTTAGGCTCAAAATAGTTTTAAATTCCAAAGCCATGATAGGTTTCCATGTAAATTGTCTGGCAAGAGCTGAATTTGGGTGGACGGCGATGTATTGTTGTGCATATAAATTGCTTTGGCCCACAATTAATTAATATAAATCTTCAGTGAAAAACAGTGGAGGGACTAAACGCTAGTGCTGACAGTGAACAGGGCTGATCCTGCTAACACTGTGTTTTTGGGGACACTATACTAAGGAGGCACTAGTATTGTTCTGTTCATGATCAATATATTGATCCGTACAAACACTATACTAGTAATGGGGGTGATCAGTGACCTATAGCGTGAGTGCGATAGTGTGAGGGCAATCTAATGCTAGCTGACCCTGGCTGGGAGGGACACTAACTGACCCTGACGCTATCTGATGTCGCTAGTGGATGTAATTCAGTGATCAGTGAAAAGTTCTATATTATGACATTGCACTAATGCCACTCTTTAGGTGACGGGGTGATCAGTGGGTTAATAGGGGCAATCAAAGAGTTAAATGTGCTAATCTAACACGTGCTTGTAAAATGTAGTGCTTTTACTCGGTACCGTGTTCTCTCTTCTCTCCCTGAATCGCACGGGGCAGCGGGGGGCGCAAGCATGCGCACACACACCCGGAAATAGAAAGCAACGTAAGATTACGTCACTTTGCGCAGAGCCGCCACTCGCCCATGCAAGTAGTTAAAAGAAAAAAAAAATTTAATTTCTATCAATAATTTTTTTAAACATAATTTTTTTTTTTTTTACTTTCATCAGAGTAGATTAGATTAGTCAGTTGCTGTCTGTGTCTGTTTTATGGAGATTCTCCCTCTCTATTTGTCCTGTTTGCTATTGTCATTAAAAGTGAAAGTAAAAGAAAATCCCAAATTTTGGGTTGTCCCCAGAAAAGTGAGGGAAAATCTTCCAATGGGGACACTAGTTCCGGCGACCTCGGGGTCTCCAAGAGATTCCCTTCATTTGAGAGATTTCCTCTCACTTTCTGTTTGGCTATGGGACAGGAAGTGAAGGAAAATCTCCCCAATGGGGCACAAATGGTGAAAAAAAATCTGACAGGGGTTATACCCTCCATTGCTTTATCCAAAATGAAGAAAAAAATTTGCCTAGAATTATTCTTTAAGCATTTAATAACATTTCTAAGTTTGTACACAGTTGGGAAACAGCTCAAGTGGTAGGTTTAGTGCCCCTTTAATGTTTTCAGAAAAGTGGAGATGGGTCAGGAGGTTAAATATCTGCTAAATACCTGCCATCCCCTGTGCTGCTACTTTTGATTCTGAGGCACTGACAACCAAAGCTAAACAGACTCTGCTTCACTGTCAAATGCAGCCTGTAAATCGATGAATGGGAATGTTGTCTGAGGCCTCTGAGATGTGTTTAGCTCTTTGAGTCTCTTTTTAACCACTTGCCTACCGGGCACTTATACCCCCTTCCTGCCCACCGGGCACTTATACCCCCTTCCTGCCCACCGGGCACTTATACCCCCTTCCTGCCGAGGCCAATTTTCAGGTTTCCTGTCCCACCTTGAATGACAATTGCGCGATCATGCAACATTGCACCCATATGAAATTTTTGTAATTTAAAAAAAAACCCATAGCTTTCTTTTGGTGGTATTTAATCGCCACTGGGTGTTTTATTGTTTGCGCTATAAACAAATAAATAGCAAAACATTTAAAAAATATAAGTTTTTCTTTGTTTCTATTATAACATTTTGCAAACAGGTAATTTGTCTCCTTCACTGATGTGCGTTGATGAGGCTGCACTGATGGGCACTGATAGGCGGCACTGATGGGCATTGATAAGCGGCACTGATAGGGGACACTGATGAGGTGGCATGGATTGGCAGCACTGATAGAAAGCACTGATGAGGTGGCACTGATGACGCTGCACTGATATGCAACAACGATGGGCACTGATAGGTGGCACTGATTGGTGGCACTGCTGGTCACTGACTGGCAGCACTGATGGATGGCACTGATGGGCAGCACTGATGGGGGGCACTGCTGGGCACTAGTGGGTGGCACTCTGGATGGAGGAGCAACAGAGACGCCTTTGGACAGCAGCATTGTCAGTCTGGGGGAGGGGAGTGTTACTCTAGGTCCACACCTAAGCGTTTCCCGCAGCGTTTTGCATTTTGCATAAACACAGTACAGTCCATTTAACATGATTTCCTATGGGACACGTTCACATCTCCGCATTTTCACCAGGTGAGTTTTTTAGAAAGGTTCAGGGAGTTTACTGAATGCGTAAAAGTTGTGTTTTTGGTTCTATAGACTTCAATGGAAACTCTGCAGAAAATCATGTAGTGCATTTTTACTGCATTTTTTTATGTGTTTTTGCCACGTTTTTATGTGTTTTTTATGCTTTTTGCGTTTTAAATCTGCCTAGCAACAAGAAAAAATAAAAACTGCAAAATGCATCACAAATGCGGCAAAAACACAGGTGCAAAATACAATACAAAACGCAATGCAGAAATGGCTCAAACGCAAACTCCATAGGTGTGAACCTAGCCTTAGACTAGCAGATTTAAATGGACCTGACTAACAAATTGAAGCTGAACTCCAGCTAACACTTTTTAAGTAGTTACAGAAAACAGTTTTTCTTCATGGGATAAATATTTGACATAAGTGAATACAAGCTGATCATTATAAACAACACTGCCAGGAGTAAATGGTTTGTGCCAACCCTCTAACTGCTACTTTGTCTGCACAGCTTAGTCTGTTGAAGGAAGTTGCAAAATAACAGGCTTACTGACTGGATTGCCAGTTGGAAAAAAAAGGGGAAAAAAGTCTGAAAAGAAAACTAATGCAGCCATCTATCTATGTATTGGTAAGCTTCAATATAATACAATTTTTTAAATATTGCTTTGATTTTGTAAATTGCTGCACAAACTCTTGGTGCTTAATAAATCCTGTATAATAATAATAATAGTAACCTGCCTCAGCCGAGACATTTGTCCAACACTGGAAGCTGCTATTGTCGACTCCTGGCAGTCCTTGTAACATAATTAGTGATAGCCAACAACTTTTTAACCCACAATATTCAGTCTTTCCTTTTAAGGTATAAAAAAAGAATTAAAAAAATGACCACAGAATGATAAAATTCTGTAATTTATGACACAACTTACCAGAAAGGCAAAATACTGAAAGCCACATGTCAGCGGAGAAGAAGAAATCAGCACAGTCAGCAAGAAGGAAGAAAGGAGAGTTAGGAAGTTGGTCATACATACCAGAGCAGCGAGCGTTGGCACACGACCTCCAATAACAACAACAAGCAGATAAACTGCGGCTGCGGCAGATGACTGCACATGTTTTCAATAAATAGAGCTGACTGCAAGCTGGAAATGATCTGTGTACGTCTTGGGAGCACTTCAGTCAGGGATTGAAGAACCCGTGACCTGCAAGTCTCTGAGAATTCCCCATTTTTCTGTTTGAAGGATGGCCTTCTTCACACACAGACTCTATTACCCTACAGCGCGGAACTCTTCTCACCAATACTGCCATACAGTAAATAGCACAAGATAAAGTTAAAGCCTAACGTCAGGCTTTGTGCTAATATAAATAGTTTGTTCTGTTTCAAATGCTGCTTTATGAACTAACATACCTCCTTAGACCCAGTCTGTGCAGAGAGTACTTGCTGACTTGGCATCAGCTACAGGCAGCTTAACTCTTCACAAGAGCTGAATTTTATTTATTTCAGGTACTTGTATAGCGCTGTCAATTTACGCAGCGCTTTACATATATACAGTATGTTGTAAATTCACATCAGTCCCTAACCCTCAAGGGGCGAGTTCAATGTAATTTTGCAGTACAGAGGATGTTTTCCAGTCTTTGAACATGAATAAGGGAGAGTTCTCAGCGCGCTAATGGCTAATGTCCAGTGTTATTTGTCCATAAGTCCCAATAAAGTCTATGGCTAGTAACAGATTCAGATAGCAGCCATCCCAGAGTAAGCCAGCTCTGTATGCAAAAAGAAAAAGGAGAAGAAAGGCGACCTCTGGGTGCAGTATGCAGGAAAAATTTAATGAACCACAATGATAAAGCACATGACAAGGGTAGAATATACGCCTTCCAACTTAACCAAGCCTGCTAAGCCATACCCTCCACCATCCCAGCTATACAACATACACAAACCAAGTTTTTGGAGTCAAAATGGCCATAGCAGCCTTTTATTTACCAAAAAATTATTTCAACATAGATAACATAACATTCCAAATTATAAACGAGGAAAAAACGTGGCGGTCATTTGAGGGCCATAAACCCAACTTCACTTTTGCAGAAAACATTCCTTCAACTTAGGCCCCCAGCCGCAACCCATCGGCTAGGGGACAATCCTACTTATCCCCAGCCACAATACACCAGCTCGGGGATAACCCTACTTATCCGCAGTGACCACCATTTTACCTGTTCCAAGTTAGACCCTTGTTAACTGGAATGTACCGAGGTCCCCATACCACTGATGGGTCCCAAATCTGTCTCCATACAGAATTCTTTCCTCCTCCAAAGACCAATCACCGCCAAGGCCACCGTGACAGTCCGAACCAAAGCACAAAGGGGAAGGAGGGTGGGAAGCTTCTTCTTCTTCCAAACTTCCCCCACTGGACTTCCTGAGGACAGACTCTCCTTTTTCTCCCTGGGAGAACCACCCCAACATCCCCTATCCAATAAGGTAAGCCTTAATCCCCAAAAGTTCCTTCCCATAATTTAACGCTCTGTTGTCCCACTATTCCCCCTAGTCATGTCGACCCTACGCTTATTTTATATTTTTTGCTCCATGCCTACCTCAATGTAAAGAAGTTAAAAAGGCCAGTAGAAGGAGCAGTTAGTTCCGAGCGTGTAGCCTTGTGTCCTCCCTTCAGTTCACCGCATCTCTTCCTGTGTGATGTCACGTCTGCCCCGTTGCGGTTCACGCTGGTCACAGATACTTCTGGTTCCAGTCGGACGACAGAGCCTTGGATTCCCTATCACCTCCAGCAGCCTGGGATTCTGCTTGACACTCATCACGAGACTGTGAGATCCTCTACTCTCTCCAGCAGCCCGGGATCCTGTCACCATCTTAAGTGGCCAGCTCCCCATGGGATGGACCCCTGCAGGACACAGTAATGGTGTACTGATGCGCTTGTTTAACTTTTTTACATTGTGGGTTTTATCATTGTGTTCATTAAATTTTTCCTGCATACTGCACACAGAGGGCACCTCTCTTCTTCTTTTTCTTTTTCCAGTCTTTTGAAGTCTTTCCTAAGACCAAACTCTGTGAATAACTAACACTGACTAAGGGAACATGGAAGAAGTGGGGTGGACTAGCTAAGGCCTCATGCACACATCACATTTTGCCAAACTTCCTAGATGTCTTTCCTCTTGTCAGCAGCATTTCTGCAGAAAAACAGCTTGTTGCTTGTAAAAGCATGTAATGCTTTTAGGTACATCAAGTGCTTGGGCGTTAATTCATGTCATTGGCCAGAATAATAATTTATTCTGGCCACTGAACCAAAATAACACTGAAGCGCTAAACGCGCCCAGGGTTAAGGAGTGTTTAGATGCAATTAGGTGTCAAGGATTTTTTCTGCCAAAATACAGCTGCTACTGGATGCACTGGCAGTGTTGTTTTTTTTTCTGGCTGTAAACTCTTCTAAGTACCTATTTGCGCATGGACATATAGTCTGACATGCAGGGGCATTTAAAGGCAGGAACAAAAACACCAGAAACGGCTAGGAGCAGCTGAAAAGATGTCCAGTGTGCATGAGGTCTAAGACTAAACTAACTAGCCCTAGATTCTCCTAATTCAGCCAATCTGGTGAATCCCTGAGCAGGGGATTAAGTGCTTGTCACTTTAAAGTAAGGCAGTCCCAGGTAGTTGCTAATCTGCTTTCCCACAGAGCGTTCTTCCTCTATCTGGCCCAGGGGGTGCAGGTTTACCCACTTAGTCCTTCTCCTGTGTTGCTGGTGGGTTGGTGGCTGCTACCAGGCCTTCTGGCTGGGCCACTCCTTTCATGCCATACAGGTGGTCCTCTCTCAGGGGGCAGGTGAAGTCAGAAGCTTTCCTCCTTCCGCAATTCCTGCCTGGAAGTGAGACCCTTTTCCATCTGGGCCCCCTCCTAGGCTCCTGTTCTCCAGCCTCACTTCCTTATCTTCACCCGAATTCTCCTTCAACTCTCCTCCTGCTGAGCAGGCTCAGTTACTCTTATAGGCTGTCCTGGCCACTTACCAAGCCTCTTGTTTGAGATTGGCCAGGATCCTCTAAGAGTACAGACCAGCCACTCCTCACTTTCACCGCTGCTTCTAGATCTTTCTACAAAGTTCTAGAGGAAGGGGAAATCCCAGAGATCTGGTCTGCAGAGCCTCTCAGCTCTGACCTAAATTTGACCCACCTGGCCATCACACCCAGGCTGCTTCTCAGCCCTCCCTACTAACAACTATAGCTAGAGCTCTCCCTAGCTACCTAGGAGAATGCTACATGAAAGAGGGAATAAAAGAGTCTGGAAGAGCAACCAATGCAGCGTATGCTATAGAGAGACCTCTTAGTATAGGTCGCCCAGCAATACAGAGGCACTCAAAGATGGTAGGTATATTAGAAATCTCTGATTGTAAAGATATCAAAAAGAGTAATGCCTTAATTAAATAATTTGCCATAACAGAATGGGTGGTGAGATCCTGGATTGAATATCAGCTATTCCAACCACCCCCTTCCCTAAAATCTTGCACTCTAAACTTCCCTGCTTCCCTATTTATTTAACGCATCATTATGCTTACTGAAGCTTACTTTACTTGTTTCCGGTCTTAATATTTATTCCTTTGTACTATATCTATATTGATATTACTTAAAGCAGAATTAACTGTAAAGCGTATCTAAACCCCAAAATAATTTTTTTGTCCATCTTCCAGCTAGGGATTATTGTGGTGTAGGGATTAACAAAATTGAGAGGTTTTGTTTCCCTGAAATAATGGCATATAACAGGAGATTTGGGAAGAAATTTCACTATTCTTGATCCTGGGGGGTTACAGAAGCTCCTTTTAACCCACTTGGACCTGTTTCTCTTCTTTTATTTTTGTTTGTTTGTCCCTTTACAGAAAGAAGCCAGACAGTAGGGAAATAAAAGTAAAAAAAAATTTAAATGTTAGTATACAAATAACAAATACACACAAAATTAAAAAAAAAAAGACAAATAAAACCAAATTAAATTATCTAAACTACTCTAAATGCAAACCTCAAAATACACACCATAAATAAAGAAAAATAATACATTTTTTTTCCACACACATTTCACCTGAACAGTGCTAGGAGTGAGATGGGGATTTTCTGCTTCTCGAAATTTCAGTGACAGTAAAATCAGTAATATTGCAGACTAAATCTGACCATACGCTCATACAACTTTGGCTGGTTTCTGATGCACTGAATGAAGATCAAGCAGTGGGTGACCCTGGCGACACCCTACTACCCAACGTCCTGCAATCTGAAAGTAAAAGGATTTGGGTGTATAATTCTTAGTGGATGCTGAAGTCAGTAATCAGCAGTCATTGTTTGACATAGTCCACTATATTCTGATGGTTGCTGTCACTGGCTGTTAGAATACAATAGTCTCAACTGTAGATTTATTATTCTCTAAAGACATTGCTTGTGTTATAAGTTTCCAAACTCATTCAGAGAAGGCAGTGTTTCCTCATACAACAGTCTTTCAATTAACAACAACAACTTGCACAGTGCATACAATCCACCACCCACTCCGACGGTAATATTCTTGATCTTGTCTTCTCCAACCACTGCGCTCCCCACCACATCACTAACACCCCCTTTCCTCTCTCTGACCACAACCTGATTACCTTCTCTATCTCCTCGTCCTCCAATGCCTACCCCTCCAAATGTCACACTACTACCAGCCGTAACCTCCGCAACCTTAACCCTGCCCCCCTCCAATCTGCAGCTGATCAACTCCATGACAGCATCCTCCCCCTGTCCTGCCCTGACTTGCTATGACTGCCTACAACAACGCGCTGTCAGCAGCCCTTGACTCACTAGCGCCTTTAACCACACGCAACATCAGAACCCGACCGCTCCAGCCCTGGCAGACTGATCACACCAAAACCCTCAAACGACACAGTCGTGCCCTGGAGCGATTATGGCGCAAAACAAAATCCCAACAAGCCTTCACCCGCTACAAATCTGCCGCACCTACACCTCCTCCCTCCACGCAGCCAAACAAGCCTACTTCCTGACCCTCATCAAGACCCTCTCCTCCAACCCTCGCCGACTCTTCTCCACCTTCAACTCTCTACTCTCTCCACCCCCACCTCCACCCAGCACCTCACTCACCGCCCTTGAGATTGCCAATCACTTCAAAAACAAGATTGACACAATTCGCAAGGACATTGCCGCAACTCACACACCCTCTCAACCCGTCCCCTCTCACACAGCTACCCCCTCATCCCCCCTCCCCTTCGACATTACCCGCAGGGACTTTGTCACTGCTCAAACTCCCTCTAACCCCGTTCCCCCTCACTCAGCTGCTCCCTCATCACCCCTCTCCCACGGCCCCACCACTGCTCTGACCTCCACTTCCACCCCACCCTACATTCCTCATACTGAAGCTCCCCCAACACTCCACACCTTTGACCTTACTACCATCGAGGAAGTCTCCAAGATCCTCTCTGATGCCCGCCTCACCACCTGCCCCCTCGACCCTATCCCCTCACAATTCCTACGACCTCCCTTTCCCTCCATCCTACGCTCCTTCACCCACATCTTTAATCTCTCCCTCTCCTCCGGCACTTTCCCCTCCCCACTGAAGCATGCACACATCACCCCCATACTTAAAAAGCCCTCCCTGGACCCCAATGACCCGAACAACCTCAGACCCATCTCCCTGCTCCCACTTACATCTAAACTCCTGGAGCGCCTCGTCTACACCCGCCTATGCTCTCACCTCAACGACAACAACCTCCTCGATCCCCTACAGTCTGGCCTCCGTCACCTACACTCCACTGAAAGCGCCTTACTCAAACTCTCCAACGACCTTCTAACCGCCAAAGCTAATGGCCACTATTCAGTGCTCCTACTCCTTGACCTCTCTGCGGCCTTCGACACAGTTGACCACCCCCTCCTCCTCAAAATACTACACTTCCTCGGCCTCAGAGATTCTGCTCTCTCCTGGCTCTCATCCTACCTGTCACAACGCTCTTTCAGCGTTACCTATAATGCTACCACCTCCCCCTCACTCCCCCTCTCTGTTGGGGTCCCTCAAGGCTCTGTCCTTGGGCCCCTTCTATTCTCCATCTACACCTCCTCCCTTGGCCAACTCATACACTCTCATGGCTTCAACTACCACCTCTATGCCGACGACACACAAATCTATCTCTCAACCCCCCACCTCACCCCCTCGGTCTCTGCCCGAATCACACACCTACTGAGCGACATATCAGATTGGATGTCACTCTACTTCCTTAAACTGAATCTCTCCAAAACCGAGTTTCTTGTCTTCCCCCCAGCCCGAACCCCACCCCCCATTGACTTCTCCATCACATCCAACAACGCCAATATCAAACCCGCCCTGCAGGCCAGAGTACTTGGTGTCATTCTGGACTCCAACCTATCCTTCCAGCCCCAAGTCCAATCTTTAACAAACTCGCACAGACTCCACCTCCGCAACATCGCCAAAATACGCACGTTCCTAACCCCAGAAACCACTAAACAGCTCATCCACTCCCTCATCATATCACGACTCGACTACTGCAACTCCCTCCTCACTGGCCTGCCTCGCCGCTGGCTATCCACGCTTCAGTCGATCCTGAATACGGCTGCCAGACTCATTCACCTTTCCAACCGCTCTGTTTCCGCCACCCCCCTCTGCCAATCCCTCCACTGGCTTCCGATTGCGCAACGGATCAAATTTAAAATCCTAACACTGACGTACAAAGCCGTCCACCATACTGCCCGAACTACATCACCGACCTAATATCCAAGTACCGCCCAGCACGCACACTCCGCTCCTCACAAGACCTCCTTCTCTCTAGTTCCCTGGTCTCCTCCTCCCATGCCTGCCTCCAGGACTTCTCCAGGGTGTCACCCATCCTCTGGAACTCCCTTCCCCAACCCATCAGATTATCACCTACTCTCCTCTCCTTTAGGCGCACCCTGAAAACCCATCTCTTCAGGGAAGCATACCCCCTGCTAACTTGACCGACCTCCTCCACTCTTCCTACCACTCCATCCCCCACAGCTATCTCCTCCTGTACCACTATCCCGTCCCTTCTAGATTGTAAGCTCGAAAGAGCAGGGCCCTCGATCCCCTCATGTTTTGCATTGTATTGGTATTGTTCTGTCACATGTTCTGTCCCCCTTTGTAATGTACAGCGCTGAGTGAACTATCGGCGCTTTATAAATACTGTATAATAATAATAATAACAATACCCTATCAATTACTGATCAAGTAGATCTAAACCCAAGTTCAAGAATCTCATATAAGTTATAATATAATAATAATATATATTCTATATATATATATATATATATATATATATATATACAGTTGCAAGAAAAAGTATGTGAACCCCTTGGGATTACGTGGAGTTTTGCATGAATTGGGCATAAAATGTGCTCTGAACGTCATCTAAGTCACAGCAATAGAAGAACACAGTCTGCTGAACATAATACTACACAAACATTAGATGTTGCCATAGTTTAATTGCACATAACATGTAAACATTCACAGTGCAGGGAGGAAAAAGTATGTGAGGCCCTAGCTTAATGACTTCTCCCAGAGCTAATTGGAGCCAGGAGTGAGCCAACCTTGACTCCAATCAGTGTGATGATATTGGATGTGTTGCTGACAGCTGTCCTGCCCTTAAAAAACAACACCTGTTTTGGGTTTACTGGTTTCAAGAAGCACTGTCTGATGTGAACCATGCCTCGCAGAAAAGAGCTCTAAGAAGACCTACGATCAAGAATTGATGACTTGCATGAACTGGAAAGGGTTACAAAAGTATCTCCAAAAGCCTTGATGTTCATGTGTCCACGGTAAGACAGACTGTCTACAAATGGAGAAAGTTTAGCACTGTTGCTACTCTCCCTAGGCATGGTCGTCCTGTAAAAATGACTGCAAGAGCACAGCGCAGAATGCTGCATGAGGTAAAGAAGAATCCCAGAGTGTCAGCTAAAGACCTACAGAAATCTCTGGCACATGCTAACATTTTTGTTGACACATCTACAATAAGGAAAACATTAAACAAGAATGGAGTACATGGGAGGACACCACGGAGGAAGCCATTGCTGTCCAAAAAGAATATTGCAGCACGTTTGAAGTTTGCAAAAGAGCACCTGGATGTTCCACAGCACTACTGGCAAAATATACTGTGGACAGATGAAACCAAGATTGAGTTGTTTGGGAAGAACACACAACACTATGTGTGGAGAAAAAAAGGCACAGCACACCAACATCAAAACCTCATCCCCACTGTAAAACATGGCGGAGGGAGCATCATGGTTTGGGGCTGCTTTGCTGCCTCAGGGCCTGGACGGATTGTTGTCATTGATGGGAAAATGAATTCCAGAGTTTATCAAGACATTTTGCAGGAAAACGTACGACCATCTGTCCACCAACTGAAGCTCCGCAGAGGATGGGTGATGCAACAGGACAATGACCCAAAGCATACAAGTAATTCAACAAACCAATGGCTGCAACAGCACAGAATACGCCTTCTGGAGTGGCCCAGTCAGAGTCCTGACCTCAACCCGATTGAAATGCTGTGGCATGACCTTAAGAGAGCGATTCACACCAGACATCCCAAAAATATTGCTACACTGAAACAGTTTTGTGAAGAGGAGTGGTCCAAAATTACTCCAGATCGTTGTGCAGGTCTGATCTGCAACTACAGGAAACGTTTGGTTGAGGTTATTGCTGCCAAAGCAGGGTCAACCAGTTATTAAGTCCAAAGGTTCACATACTTTTTCCTCCCTGCACTGTGAATGTTTACATGTTATGTGCAATTAAACCATGGCAACATCTAATGTTTGTGTAGTATTATGTTCAGCAGACTGTGTTCTTCTATTGTTGTGACTTAGATGACGTTCAGAGCACATTTTATGCCCAATTCATGCAAAACTCCACGTAATCCCAGGGGGTTCACATACTTTTTCTTGCAACTGTATATATATTATAATATAATAACATAATAATATATATAATATAATAATATAATAAGTGTAATTTCAAAAGATTTAAAAATATTTATCTGTAGCTTCCATTAAACAAGATATCTATATTCATTTTTTTCAGTATTCTGTCCCCAAGGGAACACGCAGTGCTTTGTCTTGTGTTCCTATGTGCTTTGTAAGCCTAGCTACAAAGTTGGACGGGGCAAGTTCCCCCACATCCCCGCGTGTCTGACATACCTAACAAGGAGACAACTGCTTGATAGTCTCAGCTTCAAGTAGGGCTAGATTTAGACTTTGTGGGACTCAGGGCACTTCAGGTATGGCGGTCCACTTATACACAAGAGTAAAAACTTTTACAGATGATGGCCAACAAAATATTACTTCCCAAGCTACATTTAATAAAAGAAGGTATTTTTTTAATACATTTTATATTATGTTATTATTAATATTTCTATTGTATTTTTATATACTTTTTTAAAATATTGTTTTATATAATTTTTGTATTGAGGGGAACCCTTCTGTTAGGGGGGCCCAGGGCTTTTGCCCCCTTTTATGTCCGGCACTGGCTCTAAGCACTTGACCAAAACAATTGGCGGAAAGTGGAATGCAGGGGTGGGGGTTGCTTGCTTCTTGTCCCTCTATATTCCTCTTGCCATTGCTTGTCTTGGGCAAATGCTTGGAGCCGAGACTAGCATTAGTTGGCAAGCCATCTTTGTTGGTTGTCAAGCCATCTTCTTTCTAGCTACATTGTCAAACAGGAGTAGGGGGTGCTCATTGTTGAGCCTTGTACCTAGAATTATAAAGCACTTACGAACAAATTACTACATGCACTTTGACCCCTGCAAGACAGGATATGGCAAAAAATTGAAATGAGAGTTCTTCTTTATAAGAATACCTGGTGATCTTGCTATGAAAATCCTTCCTGTTATAGGTAGATACCTGTCTCTCCCAGTTGTGCTCCATTGTTATCACCCTGTCACATGCTTCCCTGATGGAAACTACAAGAGGCCTGACTGACACGCATTGCACAGGCGTGATCCATGATTGTTTTTATCAGGAAGCTGGTCCAGACCAAAGATGAACAGTCGATGCTTGAGCGAGTGCATGTGGACAGTGAGTGGCTGATAGAGTTTGCAGGAGATTAGCAATGCTGAAATACAAGATAGGCTGAAAAAAAATTAAAACAATAATTTATGGGAAAAAATATGGCAATTGTTTATAATAAATAGTGCTTTAGCAAACTATATGTCACCCAGTTAGGGTGTAGATGTCTATTGAAGGATTTGAGGTTATGGTAAAATAACAGTAAATGGAAAATAAACTTTGGAAAGTTTCTACAGTGTGTCTTGTGTTTGTATGTGGCATGTCATATCGCAAACAGCAATGTTATGGTTGGCCACAGTTTTACTGTAAATGAAAGACAATACCCAACTGGAACCGGCTGTGCGGTCATAGTGGGTGATGATGAGAAATGTATTTTGGTGACCCAGCTCATCTTTTCTTGTAAATGATACTCTTTGGAGTCACTCGAGTAATACAAATCACATGTAGCTTTTGACATGAGATGTCTGTTAAGGGATCACATTGATTTTACTGTGTTAAAGTGGAACTTCACTCTCTCAGTCAACATTGACTATTTTTAATCCTTAGTAAATCCATTAGTAAATGGATAGCAAAGTATATCATATTTACTTTTAATTTTAATTTTTTTTATATTTCTTAAGTTACTTCCTGGTTTCTGGCTCAGGCAAATTATGTCATACATCCCAGGAGTCTTGCAGATGGGAGGGAGGGTTCTCAGCTAAGCCAATGATGAGCTATGGGCATATGGATTCCAGGACGTAAGTGCTACATGAATCAGCTGCCCTTATTTAAGATGACCATGGCCTGAAATGCCAAGGGGTGTTTTTCAATGATTTCTCAGCAAAATAAAGTATGAAGACATGGATGGATGGGGGAGTTTGCTATGAATATTAACAATGAATTAAATAGCATTTTTGGTTTGTGGTGCTCACATGCAGTACAGTTTCACTTTAAGTAGAGACAGAAAAGGGGAATTGCTTATTGGCTTCTGCAATGGAGTACAAAGTACAAGGATGGAGATAGGCAATTGTCACCAGCAAATATATGCAAAGAAGCCTGTCCAAAAGGAGGCAGGCCTTCAAGATAAATACCATTTTAATAATATATATCTAAATCTATAAACAATTTGCCCTTTAAAAAAACAATCTAAAAACAAAATTGTAATATAATGCAACTTATCAGTCCTTAGATATAGTGACTGCAAAAGTATATTTAGGGCTTTTTTTTATACTTTATTTTCACCTGGTGACTTGGCCAGTGTAAGGGCCCTTAACACCGGTGAAATTTTTTCCAGTCAGCAGGGAATCCATGAACAGATTCCCTGCAGAATTGGAGCAGAACAAAATGGTGGTCACCTTTGTAAAATCTTTGTCCATTTAGGTGTAGCACCATCCTAGTGTAGGAAGCTAGGCAAATTTAGTTTATGGCTCCTTCTGTAGACAAGGGAACAGTGATTGCTTGTTCTTGTCTGTTCAGGGTTTCACAGGTTGGGAGTTTGATTGCCGCCCTCTGCCTCAGGAAGAAGTTTCCAGAACATAGGGAGGGAGAATTAAAATGACCAGCCTGAATATGTATCATGCTCCAGCCAATTCTTGGAGAGGAGAGCCCAGAAGGGGTCTGGAAAGGTGATAAATAGTCTAAAGCCCTGGAGAGATTGTTCCTTCTCTCCAGGATTGTTCCAGAGTCTCAGGGGTTGCTGCCCTGAGGCAGCTCATGAACTGTGTAGCTGTTCTTGAGGCCTCAGCATTGTCAGTGCTAAGGACTTGGATTGATCTCCAGAGAAGTTGGCTGTAGCTCTTCACCAAAAAGGTATCTAGTTTGTAGAAGGATTATCTCCCTCCACTGAACCGTGTCCATAAGAAGCAGGAAGCTGGCAGCTGTCCTGGGGACTTGTGAGTAATGACCCTGAATTGATTCTTGGTGACTGCATGCTTTTGAGGTATGTAAAGCTCAGAGATAGCTTAGATGTCTGTAATTGAGTCTAAGAGTTCTTGTCCTTCCCCTGTTCTCAGCAGAATCTTGGAGCGTGAGTTCCTCTGTTACTGTACACTAGCCTGAAATTTGTATTGGGTGCCAACAGTTGTGCAGTGGCGCAAGGAAACCAGATGCCAAAGAAATTGCCTTATGGTTTACAGCTGGGAGACGTTAGACTGTTCTGTGTCCTTAGTTACCTCCAAAGAGAGAATAGAGCAAAGATTGTTCTCTCATTCCTGTTACTAATCATTTTTGGAGTATCTTATGCCTCAAACACTCTTCTGTTAAAGTTCTTCAAGCAATACATTTCAAAATATATCTGCTAAACTTATTCGAGCCAGTGTGAATGGAACTGATGCTTGTGATGGTGGGCAACCTCTCTACTATTACAACGGCCCCTGTGGGGGTAGTTCCACATAGGTTTTTCCTCCATCCTGAAACTGGAACTTAACGGACACAGGTCAGTCTATGGGCGGGCAGATGTAAATGAACGTGCAGCCGTTTACATCCTTTTACCTCCCATCTGTCACATTTAGGTTAAATATAAAAGAACAAAAAAAAAGTCTGAAATCTTTTTAATTTTTTACCTTTTTGGAGGTAATCAGATACAAGCAAAGGCACACCTGTTTACATCTGCCTGCCGATAGACGGACATTGAACTTCCGAATGGAACAGCCAAAAAGTATTGTCTAGTCTTCACTAAGAACCTTGTCATCTACATTTTGCACCACACCACCCAAGTGTATCTTACCTCAATAACATAACTTTTACACATTGTAATGTACCGTATTTTTCGCCGTATAAGACGCACTTTTTCTTCCCCAAAACTGGGGGGGGGAAAGTTGGTGCGTCTTATACGACGAATAGAGAGAATCCGTGAGGCGCGGCCACGGCCGTAGGAAAGGCCGCGGCTTTGGCCTATCTCTGGAGCGGTCGGCCATCTTAGTACACCCGGCGGTGCGCGCTGACCTCATCACCCCCTCTGCTCGTGGATCCTACCATAGCTCGGATCTACAACAACAGGTGAGGAGCGGGGCAATGCAATGTTACTGGCTATTATTACTATGTTGGAGGCAATGTTACTGGCTATTATTACTAATGTGGGGGCAATGTTACTGGCTATTATTACTATGTTGGGGGCAATGTTACTGGCTATTATTACTAATGTGGGGGCAATGTTACTGGCTATTATTACTATGTTGGGGGCAATGTTACTGGCTATTATTACTAATGTGGGGGCAATGTTACTGGCTATTATTACTAATGTGGGGGCAATGTTACTGGCTATTATTACTAATGTGGGGGCAATGTTGCACTGGAACAGTGATGGTGATGACGAGTGGGGGGCAATGGTGGACTTTACAGTGATGAGTGGGGGCAATGGTGGACATTACGTGATGAGTGGGGGCAATGGTGGACATTATGTGATGAGTGGGGGCAATGGTGGATGATGTATTAAACAAAAAGACTCTGTTAATGAGAGTAAAGATAGTTCTTAATATGTTACATGGTTGGCATAAAATTGTTCTTAAACTGCTGTTAACTTTATACAGTTGATATAAAATATTTTACTACAATATTGGGTTCAGAATCTTTTTTTTCTAGATTTTCCTCCTTTAAAATTGGGTGCGTCTTATATCCCGGAGCGTCTTATATGGCGAAAAATACGGTACCAGTTCTTTTTTTATTCTGTTATTTACTATACTTGGTGATCCTGCCAGTGAAATTCTTCAGTCCTAGGCTGAAAGCGCTCACTCATTGTGCTGTGTCTATGGAAGAGCAGTGTTGTAACCCTAGGACAGGAAATGTGTTGAGACTATGGAATACCTCCCTTTGTGTCCATTAATTTAACATGGGGAGACCTGGTAATATTATTGATATTAGTGTGGCACAGACAGAGTGTACAGGAAGCGACACGATCAGTAGATTTCTTGCAGCTCAGCCAGTATTTTTATGCACTAACTAAACAGGTGTAATAAAATGGTCTTTGTAATTGACCAAAAGGGAGCAAATAAGAGAAGTTTGTTGTTAGAATTTTCATACATTTTCATTCCCTATGCAATAGTATAGCATAGGGGCCTTTTCTGAACCACAACATTTATCCATAGACTATACAGGTCTGATCTCTGGGCTTCATTAGCATGGGGCTGGTGGTTTTGTTTGGGAAAAGCCACAGGAACAACTGCACTAGCCACCCCCTTCCCCCTTTGCACTAAATACTTGACGAGCTCACTTGTAAACAAGTGCATGTACCTATACATATAAAGTCTTGAGTGGTAATTGATACTTTACAAATTAACTCTACACAACCAATTCAAGTATAGAAAATGTGTATGTAAAATGTGTGATGTGCACTTTTTCAGGTGTTTTATTTAGGTGAGTGATTTATTGTACTCATTTATTTATTTAGGTGAGTGATTTGTTGTGCACTTTTTTAGGTGTTAGGTTTTATATATATTCACATCACATTTGCGTGGTGAATATGCGGTTTATATATCAATTCAAGTATATGCAAATTGATGAGCTACATTCAATAAAGCATTTGCAACACTTTTCTGGCAGTATGGTTCCTTTAAAACACCCTATGCCTAATTCATGGAAGCCATTTCCTAAGCCCTCATAAACATGGGACATTTTGATAACGCTGGTAACGTTAGCTGTGTAAAATAATGTTAAAAACGTGAGTTTTTCAGCTTTTTTTAGCGTTTTTCAATTAGCATTTAGCGGCGTTTCGCGAAGATTAAGTTTTTTACTGCTACACGGCGGCACAGGTGCACAAAATCACATATATATATATACTTGATTGTGCATTTCCAGGTAGGAGACGTGCGCTAGCCGTGCATGCGATCTACCAGTGCCGCCATTTGCGGCCACGGATGTCAATCACCGGGTCCCCGCTGGTGATTAACCGCCAGCGCCTGGTGATTACCGACAATCCCTGATGGGGAGGAAGACTGTTTTGTTTACAGTCTTCCTCCCTCTCAGCTCGGGCACACTGCTTGGGATGGCTGTGCACAGCGCAGCCATCAGGATCAGTGTGCTTACAGTGAAGCACACAACTCCCGCTAAAACACTCCCTACATGCAGTTAACCCTTTGATCACCCCTCACATTAACCCCTTCCTGCCTAGTGCCATTAGTACAGTGTCAGTGCTGTTTTTTTTAACACTGATGACTGTATTGGTGTCACTGGGGATGTCAGTGACACCAAGTTAGTTCCCCCCCAGTGTCAGAATGCCCGCTGCAGTCCTGCTAAAAGTCACTGATTGCCGCCATTACTATTAGGAAAAAAAAAATCCCAGTATCTATACCGCCATTTGTAAATGCTATAACTTTCACGCAAACCAATTAATTTACACGTATTTGGATTTTTTGTTTTAGCAAAACCATGTAGCAGAATACATTTTGACCTAAATTTATGACGAAATTAGATTTTTTTAATTTTTTACTGGACACGTTTAATAGCAAAAAGTCCAAAATATATATTTTTTTCTCAAAATTGTCAGTCTTTTTTTTTTAATAGCGCAAAAAATAAAAAAACGCACAAGTTATCAAATACCACTGAAACAATGAAAGTGGGATCTCATTTGGATGTGACTTATGTTTGTGACTGGAGTTCATTGATAGGACAACCCTGGCATTCTGCGTATCATCATCTTAATAAAGAAATACTATACTACCTTTGTAGAACAAAATGTACTACGGAATAATACTTTCCTATTGGGTCGATCATGTAACAGTAGCAGGAATTTTTACCCTATACAAAACCTCAAAAATGCTCATACCTGCCATGGTTGGAGTACACTAGTGGGTTTAGCTCATTCTCTGATAAAACACAGGATCCCTGTGGGTTGTGGGTCTGCTGCATGAGCTGTACTCTGCATGACCACCAAAGCGTAGCATGGTTGGACAGGGCAACAACAGTGGGAAAATTTCCTTGCTGAGGTAGTTGAAGCACAACAATCGACTATGCGAATTATTCCACCCACATCCACACATTACTAAAATATCAGTTTTCTGTGTTTCTTCCTCTTGTGTCAATGGTTGTCAACTTACAAGGCACAGAGTGCCTCAGTTGTGCCTTCTGATATCACCAAAGGACCACACATAACATTGGGTGTATGTAATGCTATGTGGACATACTAAAGGAGATGGTCAGAGGCTATGAATATAATACAGGTATGGTTGGACACTGGAGACATTTGGATGGACATAGGCAAAGATTGAGAAGATGTTAAAAGAGACTGCTTAAACGCATAGTTCACCTTTACCAAAAAACTGGTAAAGTTGAACTATAAGGGACATCTATAGATAAAAGAAAGATGTGCAGATATGACCAAAGTTAAATAGTGCCCTTGTTATAAGTGTAGGCCCCTTTTGTACCTCCTAACATCAGGCTGAAAAACTCCCAGAGATGGCATCATTCCTTTCTGCCTTACTACTAGGACGTTGCTAAGACCTTCCCAACAATTACTGCTCACCCCCTACCATCGCAGGAGAGAAATCTCAAATATGTGCAGTCCACTATCTCCTCCATCGCAGCATCACCAAGCTCAGAGCTATTGCGACAGGGGAGACAGTGAAAGCGCATGCAAAGGGGTTTGAATCAGCTAGGATTGTTTTCGCAACATCCTAGCAAAGTGGCAGGATGGAGTGATGCCACCTCTGGTAGCTTTTCAGTGAGGCTTCAGAAGATAATTAAATGGCTTATACTTATAGCAAAGGCATTATTCCACTTTGACCAAAACTGCACAGTTTGTTTTTATCTATCTGCATAGGCAGGTTAACTAACCTTTAAATCGCCACCATTGCAGCCCCTTTACAAATCAATGATTCAACAACTGCTGGGACCTGAGGGTAACACAACAGATACTTCCGCCTGGCAGTACTAGGGTGGCCGGTTCGAACCCCAACCAGGGCACCACCTGCCTGGACTTTTCATGTTCTCCCTGTGCCTGCGTGGGTTTCCTCTGGGTACTCCGGTTTCCTCCTACACTCTAAAGACATGCTGGTAGGTTAATTGGATCCTGTCTAAATTGGCACTAATATGTGTATGTACAGTATGAATGTAAGTTAGGGACCTTAGATTGTACACCGCTTGAGAGTTAGGGACTGATGAGAATGTACAATACATATTTAAAACGCTGCGTAAATTGACGGCGCTATATATGTACTTGTAATAAATAAATAAAATACCAAAGGGTAGCCTTATGTGTACTATTTCAATCAGCTGTTTAGCTCCTCCCTAAAGTGTGAGATTGCAATAATCATTCATGGAAAGGAAAGGATGTCTATAAACCAAACAATGCTGGCAGTTTGCCTTACTTCCTTGGCTTCACAGTAAGCTCAAATCACAATGAATGCATTTCGTAACTTGTGCATGTTATCCATTAACACTGAGTGCTGCATATGCTGGGCAATGCAGAATCTGTCATAATAAAACTGTCACAGTAACCGCACACTGTGTAATCAGGAGCCCTATGAATAATTGGGTGGTTTCATTTATTAGCCTTGTAGAGGCCAACAATTGGGTCAAGCAGGTCAGTGATGGGCTTTAAATGATCTTGTATACACTTACTGTATGTTTCTGCTGATGATATACTGGAGATTTTGCTACTAGTGACAAATCGGCAGCAGCGGATCGCTAAAAAGGCTGTCTGTATGTTTAAATGGAATCACTCCCTCTGTAGCCACATGCAGCAAGATCTTGCTTTGTCTCCTGAATGCTGCAAAATTTTCTTTGCTAGTGACATCTTGCTGCCTCAGCTACGGGAGGGAGAATTCCATTAGGGACAAAAAGAGGCAGCCTCTAGACCCAAAGCAATAAAAAACAAAAAAAAAAAATAGGCAAAAGGCAGATAGGACTAGGTAGAAGGGGAGACAAAGAAGAGATAAGGTTAGCATCTGGAATCAAGGGGATGTCTAGGTAGGCGGCCAAGTTGTTGGATTCTTTGGAGGAGGTCAAAATTAACAGCGATATAGGGACACCTCTATGGTATTGTGTTCTCTGAAGAATTTCCAGTTAACGGTGGGTTAATTGGGAAGTTTGGAAATGGAGGTACCTGAGGAGAGATGGGATTGTCCTTGAGCCAACCTTTAAGGGGTTCCTCAGATACATAATTGATGGTTGGCCCTTTGGTGCCTTCAAAGAGTGACAACCTTGATCATTGTTTTTATTGCCAGCATGTTTTAAACCACTTAAAGCATGGGTGTCAAAGTGGCGGCCCTCCAGCTGGTGCCAAACTACAAGTCCCATGAGGCATTGCAAGTTTGACAGTTACAAGCATGAATCCCAAAGGTAGGGGTTTGATGGGACTTGTAGTTTCGCAACAGCTAGAGGGACGCCAGTTTGACACCCCTGACTTAAAGAGTTACCAAACCCAGGACCCTACATTCACTATACCTAGTCTTCCACAGTACACAGAACATGGAAATGCAATTATTTCAGTAAATATAAACTGCTAAATACCTTTTCTCATCAGCAGTATATAGCAGTCTTGTGACTTCTATCAGTGTCCGGCCAAGCATTGGTTAATCATGTCGAAGGAGTTTTCATTCTCCCCTGATTGTCTTATGAGGCTGCATGACCCTCTGGACAGTGCTGTTTGGCCCTGTACTAATCACATGCACTCTCCCCAAAAAGAAAAAAACTCTCCAGCAATACACACCAAACTGAACATGTGTAGAGTGCCTCCTAGGGCTCAGTAGTATCAGCAGATGGATTGGGGACAGTAGAAGAAGACTAGGATCAGAGAAGACAGGATCAAGCAGTCTTTTTACACAATGCGGAAGATCAACCCCTTAAGTTCCACAGTTAGTATAACAAGCATGCTTTACTGCATATACACACTTATTTTACTGTTGTGGGTTTAGTAACACTTCAAGCTTGGTAATATTTTACCCTCTTCATGACCAGGCCATTTTTTGCTATTTAGCACTGTACTACTTTAACTGGAAATTAATTGTGCGGTAACACAACATTGTACACAACCACAATGTTTTTTCCCCACGAATAAAACTTTCTTTTGGTGGTATTTGATCACCATTGTTTTTTTAATTTTTAATTTTATACACAAAATAAAAGACCAAAAAGTTTGAAAAAAATACCAATATTTTTTACTTTCTGCTATAAAACATATCCAATAAAATAAATTTCAAAAAATCTAACTTCTCCATAAATTTAGGTGAAAAATGTATTCTGCTACATGTCTGGTACATGGCAAAACAAATAATAGGTGTTTATTAAA
Source organism: Staurois parvus (assembly GCF_062004578.1). Lineage (NCBI taxonomy): Eukaryota > Metazoa > Chordata > Amphibia > Anura > Ranidae > Staurois > Staurois parvus. The sequence continues at coordinate 4,094,077 of NW_028318218.1, read as the reverse complement.
TGGTTTGAGTGAAGGTTATAGCATCTACAAACTATGGGATATATACTGGAATTTTTATTTATTTATTTTTTATACTAGTAATGGTGATGGTCAGCGACTTTTAGCTGGACTGCGATAGTGCAGTGGGCAGTCTGACACTTTGTGGGAACTTACTAAATGACACTGACATCTCTAGTGACACTAATACAGTAAATCAGTGCTAAAAATATACACGGTGTAGCAATAAAGGGGCCGCTGGATTTTGGGTCCCCCTTTGTCTGCACAGCCAGGCAACACACATTTTCAGCAGGCACACAGTCAGAAAACCAGTCCCTGGGATTATTTTTATGTTTTATTGGGGAATATAAACTTGGATGGGGATAACAGGTTATGAAAGGCCCAATACTGAGTTCAAAAACAACTTGGAGGACAACTTCTTGATGTACAACTTATGCAGGAAAAATGGATCCTAGACTGTACTCCCTCTGGAATAATGTCAGTCCTGGCCCCAGTCGATGATGTCACAAGAGGGCGTGGTCATCTGGTGACATCACCGGATGGCACCGCCCCTTAGTTATTTAAGAACTGTCAAGCAGCAGAACTGTCAGACAGTGGGAGCCTTCGTTGAGAGCAGAGCCTTTTTTGTTTTTCTCTTTTTCCGGTTTGGCGATGGCAGCAGCCATCATGATTGATGATGGATCTACACCGGGGGACACTTTTTTTTATTTTTGTTTTTCAATAAAGGACTTGTAAAAAACTGTCTCCTGTGTTTTTTTACACTACACTTTTTTTTTGCAACTGAGTAGCGGTACCATGTACCCCATAATCATTCACATTGGGGGGGGGGAGCCGGGATCTGGGAGCAGTGGGGCTTATGGGCTTGTGGGGAAGATGCCCTTGTCCCTATCATCATGGTGCTTTGGGGGTGGACCCCTCCCCCTGCCTCAAAGAACCCCCCATGTTAAGGGCATGTGGCCTGGTATGGTTTAGGGGGGGGGGGCTATCTCGTCCCTCTCCTTTCCTGACCTGCTGGGCTGCATGCTCGGATAAGGGTCTGGCATTGATTTTGGGACCCGAAGGGCTTGGTATGGATAAGGGGGCCCCCCACACCATTTTTTTAAATTAATTTATAATTGACGGCAGTTCATTTTTTTACATTTAGCTGTCAGCGGAAAACATGCTGACAGCTGATACATCACTGCATGTTTTCACTACTAAAATATCGTTTGACTTAATAAAAAAACTCAAACTTTTAGTAGTGTTTTTAGCGAATGTCAACTTTTTTTAAAAAATGCTGTGCGCTATCTTACCGCAAACTTGGATGCAGTAAGATACTACTTTGCGAATTGTCCCCAAATTCCAGACTGTGTTTCCAGGGTAAATTACTTTCAACAGACTGGTAAAGCACTTCAAATACTGATCCCAGTACTGGCGCATTAGCACAAGACTATCTTAAGCAGGGGTGAAGGTTGGCAGAAGCTGTCCCTTCTGGATGGCTAGCTGGGTATTGCACCTGGCAGCCTCTCCCCTATAGGCTTTGGGTGGTGAAAGTAGAGGTACTCACACTGTCCCTTGAAATCCTGCTACTCGGTAAACACTGCTGTTCAGGCCTCCTGCTGTGTAAGTCTTCCCTTGCAATACAGGGTGTCCCCTAGATGAGACTGGAGGGTGGTAAAGATCCCTCTGATAAAACTGCTCCTTTCCTTCCTTCCTCAGATCCTGTTTGGAGGCAAAGCCCCTAGCCTCGAGGTCCCCTCCAGGCCTCACGATTTTTGACTCAGCACTCCATTCTCCAACCAGTCACAAAACCCTGCTAGCCAGGTTCTTTCATAATTATGGACACATCTTACCACCATGCCAGGCTTCCTGCTTGGGGATTGGTCAAACTGCCATGAATATTCAGATCCCTGCCCCTGTAGCCTTGCCCACTAGCTTCTAGAAGATTCTGGAAGCTTCCAGAACCAAGGGGAGGTGACAGAGGCCTGACCTGCAAAGCCCTCCAGCCTTACCTGAGCTTGAACCTCACAGACATGCTCACTTCAGCTACTTGTGAGCCAAATCAAATTTACCTGACTATGCACACTAGAGGGTGCTACAAGTGTCACTGTACTAATGACATTGGCTGGGAAGAGGTTAACATCTAGGGGCAAGCAAGGGGTTAATTGTGTACCTAGCAAGTGTTAATGTGTTTACTGTGTGCTGCCTAGTACTTCAGATCGATTTATTTCTTTTCCTTGCTCACCAACTTAACATTTTTATGGTAAAATCACAAACAAATCAAAGATTCAAAATGGTGCCTTGCAGCCCGGGCCAGTGCTTACACTAGGCAAACCTAGAGGTGCCTGGGCGCTGCACAGGCCGGCACTCTCTCTGTGTGGCTCAAAAAAATGAAAGGAACACTTTTTAATCAGAGTATAGTATCAAGTCAATTAACTCCTGGGATATTGATCTGGTCAGTTAAGTAGCAGAGGGGGTTGTTAATCAGTTTCAGCTGCTTTGGTGTTAAGGAAATTAACAACAGGTGCACTAGATGGACAACAATGAGACAACCCCCAAAACAGGAATGGTTTTACAGGTGGAGGCCACTGACATTTTTTTCCCTACTCATCTTTTCTAACTGTTTTTCATTAGTTTTTCATTTGGCTAGGATCAGTGTCACTACTGGCAGCATGAGGCTATACCTGGACCCTACAGAGGTTTCACAGGCAGTTCAACTCCTCCAGGATGGCACATCAATACGGGCCATTGCCAGAAGGTTTGCTGTATCTCTCAGCACAGTCTCAAGAGCATGGCGGAGATTCCAGGAAACAGGCAGTTACTCCAGGAGAGCTGGACAGGGCCATAGAAGGTCCTTAACCCATCAGCAATACCGGTATCTGCTTCTTTGTGCAAGGAGGAACAGGATGAGCACTGCCAGAGCCCTACAAAATGACCTCCAGCAGGCCACTGGTGTGAATGTCTCTGACCAAACACTCAGAAACAGACTTTATGAGGGTGGCCTGAGGGCCGAACATCCTCTTGTGGGCCTGTGCTCACTGCCCAGCACCATAGAGCTCGACCGGCATTTTCCATTGAACACTAGAATTGGCAGGTCTGCCACTGGCACCCTGTGCTTTTCACAGATGAAAGCATGTTTACCCTGAGCACATGTGACAGACGTGAAAGGGTCTGGAGAAGCTGTGGAGAACGTTCTGCTGCCTATAACATCATTCAGCATGACCATTTTGGTGGTGGGTCAGTGATAGTCTGGATAGCCATATCCATGGAGGATGCACAGATCTCTACAGGCTAGACAATGGCACCCTGACTGTCATTAGGTATCGGGATGAAATCCTTGGACCCATTATCAGACCCTACTCTGGTTCAGTGGGTCCTGGATTCCTCCTGGTGCATGACAATGCCGGCGAGAGTATGCAGGCAGTTCCTGGAGGATGAAATGATACCATTGAATGGCCCCCACGCTCGCCTGACCTAAATCCAATAGAACACCTCTGGGATATCATGTTTCAGTCAATCCACCGCTGTCAGGTTGCACCTCAGACTGTCCAGGAGCTCAGTAATGCCCTGGTCCAGACCAAGATTGGTGTTTTATTTTAATGCTTTTATTTTTTTGAAAATGGCGCTGTTGACATCCGAGTAAACCAGAAGTGATGTCAGGTCATTGCTTCTGGGTTACCATAGCAGAGACCAGCTTAAAGTCGATTCTGGCTTTGTTTGGGTTTCCAGCCAGCCAGCGGACTGATAGCTAGGTTCTCCTGGTGGGACAGGAGAGCCTGAAGGAACAGCAGAAGGTGGCAGGAGAGGGGGAAGGGGTGCATCCCCTCCCACTGCTTGTAATAGCATGCAATGGCATCATCCCGGTACAATGGCTCAAACTTCAGTGACTTACAGGCACATCGCTGGACCTGAAGTGGTAATACTTTTGTCACTTATGATTGGTTTCTGCAACAACCAAAAAAAAACTGAACTGAAGACAGATGTAAAAACTGATGAAAACTGAATCTGTATTCATTAGTTTTTTCTTAGCAAAAACATGAGTGAACTGATGATGCCTGTGTGAAAGGACCCTTAAAATGGTTGTAAACCCTTACATATACCCAGTGAAGTGATACACAGAGATGAAACAAATCCTCCTAAGTTGTACCTTCTTATCTGCAGTCTTCTCTTCAGCCATTAAAAGTCCAGAATTTATAAAGCTTGTCTGAGCTTTCAGAAAAAGGGAGGTGCGACATGAATTTACACACAGTGAGGAGACGTGAGAGCTAATTGGAGGGGAGGGGAGGGAGCTGAGGGGAGGGGAGGGACCCCACCCCCACCCCCACCCCCACCCCTTCACACAACACACAGGAACAGAGCTGAGGCTGTCAATCACAGGCTGTATGCTAGATGTCCCTCCTCTGCCATTTTTCTCTTGGTGTCAGGAAAACTTGTCAGAATGTATTCATGCTGACAGCAGAAAAACAAGGCAGCAGACAGAACTGACAGTTCTTTGATTTCAGACAAGTACACACTATAGAGGGATATGCTTCATTCATATTTCATGTTTGAGGTTTACAATCGCTTTAGGTGGACTTCAATTGAGGGAGGTGGAGGAGCTTCATGATCACATAATTAGCTCTCACAGCACTCATGTAATTGGAAGTCTGTCCCAAGCCATGACTGAGAGCTGTGTGAGACAATTGGTCATTGCGTTAGGAGCACACAGTAACTGCTATGGACGCATATGTAGGGCGGCTGGGTGTTAAGGTGCATATTTCCTGCCACCGCATATATGCGTCCATAAGAGGTTAATAACTGAATGTGAATAGACAGTAATATCTATTTACTATTCCTATTTCAGTCTCCTGGGTGTTGCGCTGTGTTTAGTACGGTCTGGCCAGTCTGACCTACTTTTAGATTTATGTATTTTGCAGGGATGTGGTCACATATTTTTGGTGATGGAGCTAAAACCAGTCACAGGCAGGTGTGTGTAAATAAAATTCCATGCATGAAATAAGAAGAAACGAACAGAGAAATGTTACACAAGAAACATTTAAGGTCATAGGGAGAAAAAAGAGATAGCAAAATAAAAACTTTGCAACAGGCAAATAGACCTTCTTTAAACCCAAAGCCGCATTCCTTTAAAAAAGATTGTCCAATTTAAATTTTCAGTCCATCCAAAATTAATATTTTAGTTTAGATAAAGGTGTCCTTAAATCTTAGTGGTTCGATCATGGCTACGTTCAATTGTCCTCTAAGGTCTGTGGCAGTGTTTCTCAACCAGGGTGCCGTGAGCATGGGGTCCAGTTTGCCCTGGATCAGTATCAGTTGTCAAGGTGTGTGTGGGTCGGCCACCAGCACCATTACACCCAATGAAGCCCTAACACAGTACACACAGTGTAATTTGCTGTTATGGCGTTGGCAACTGGCCCACCTGCACCAGGGCAACTGTCTGGGATCAGCAGCAGGGATGGCTGGCCAAATCTGCGTAGCTACACTTAGGAAATTGGGACCAGACTATATAGTACAATAAATGTTTTAACATTAAAACAAAAGACATCCAAACACCAGCAAACAGGAAACCCAGCAAATGTGAATATACTAGTGAACCATAACCACATGACAAAATACCTAACTGACTGACAGAAAGCCTAAGTAGCAAACTAACTGTAGCACTACCCTCTCAGGGGCCGCTGGATTTGAACTGGGTCCCCCTATGCTCTGCACGGCTAGGCAACACACATTTTTCACACTTTGCACACTGGAGTCACTAAACCATCTTTGAGCTTGGTTTTGTGATTTTATTAAGGGATTCAACTTGGATAGGGTCTAAGGATATATGGGATGCTCGAGGAGCTGTACAACTTGAACATAACTCCTTAGCAACCATGTAATAAAATGCGGATTAGAAACAGTCTCACTTTAAGGAGCACTAAACCCCTTCGGTGTACCTCCTCGGACCCTTGATGATTCCTCCTCTTCACCCAGCTGCACTGAGGGTATTTCTTGGGCAAGGGGACCCAGAAGCTGTCAACTGAACAGTCCCAGATAAGAAGCTAGTTGGGTCTTGCACCTGACTGCCCTCTCCCCTTATCTGGCCCAGGGGGTGTAGGAGTACTCACACTGTCCCCTTCTGTTAGCTTAGTGGGTTGGTGGCTGCCTTCAGGCCTTACATTGGGCTAGCTCCTTCCCTGGCTGTCCTCTCCAGGAGACATTTAGGCAATGGAGAGCCTCTTCTCCAGCGACCTGCCTGTAGGCCCTGGGGCGCCCTCCTAGGCTCCTTACTCCAGCCTTCCTCAATCCATCTTCCACACAACACTGCATGCCTCCCCCCAGGCTCTGCCACATTTGAGGGCTGCCCTGGTCACCATGCCCAGCCTCCTGATAGGGGATTGGCCAAGGTCCCTCAAACAGATCTGGGCCTTCACCCCTCTTCCAGAACGTTTTCCAGTTTCTGGAGAGGTGGGGGGGGGGGCTTCAGAAGCTCTGACCTTTTTGAGCATCCCAGCCTGTCCTGAGGTGAACTCACTACCTCACTCCCAGGCTGACTCATCCCAGGTTGCTACTCAGCCTTTATCTAAAAAAACAACATACTCTAGCTAACCTAGAAGGCGTTACATAACAATGTACAATATATACAAAATAGGGAACATGGACAAACAGGGAAATGCCGGAGGTGAAAGGAACAGTCAGGAAAGGGATCCAAGTCTGGGATCAAGAATAAGGGGAACAGGTACAAGGCAACAGTGTATAGGTCCAAGGCAAAAGCAAGAGCAGGAGCTGCTGGCTGCTAGGAGACACCCACTGGTGGACAACAGAACTACAGCCTTCCGCTCTGGGAACCACAGTGCTACCAGCAGGTGCTCCAAGTCCTGACAGCAACTCATGAAGCTGAGCCAGGGCAGGCATCATGCAGGGCTGCCACCAGCATCCAGGAGAGGACAGAATATGGGTGATGATAAAATATGATATATGATGGATATACCACATAACGGGTATTGCCACACACAGAATTAGAATCATTTATGCTTAATGCTAAGGCAATGGCTTGTAGAGGCTTTTAAAGTGTTAGCCATGGACACTTTTGTCTATCATAGTTTGTTGCTGTGCAGAGGGCACATGTAGTTTTGAGCACATATGTTTTTACTCAATTCTGCCTCATCTTTATTATTTTACAGAAAATTGTGATATTGTATTATTGTATAGCCTGGAGCAGTCCTCTTCAGTACTTCTTTTTCACTACAGGATGTCCTCAGTCTTTTAAAGGTGGCATTTAACCTGAAAGACTGATGTCATACTATGAATGCAGGGAGGTATGGCCCCACCCCTTTGTGTGTCATGTGACTGGCCAAAAGACTTTGGACAAAGCTAAATATATTAAGGAAAATCATAAAAATACGACTGGTTGGGATCTCCAGCAGTGGAAAGGGGACCGTATGAGAGGGAGAGCGTGAAGCCCAAAGTTGGGCTTTGAAGCTTTAAAACTCCAAAATTAATTTAGAAAGAAAAAACACTTTCCCCCTGTAAGGCAATGTTATAATGTGCTAGTATGCATCGCATACTAACACATTATGTGAAACTCACCTTAAAACGAAGCCCTCCATCAGCGCGCTGTCACCACTGGCAGGGCTTCTATCTTCAGCAGGTCTTCCTTCTGAGATCACGGGCTGCAGCCACTTCAATGGCCAGCCTGCGATGATGTCACACCCGTAAATGCGTGTGGGAGTCACTGTTTATGACATAGGGCTCTAAAGAAATGGCATGGGTATATCGTTCCTTCAGAGCGCATGCACTGGTGAAGTTACTGGCGGTTACACAAGTAAATATCTCCAAAACAGTGCAAGTTTAGGACATATTTACAGTACTTACAGTTAAGCCGTAACATAGGCTTACCTGTAGGTAAAACATAAACATATTCACTTTACTAACACTTTAAGATATGCAAGAATACCTAGATCCTTCTCCATCAATGTTTTGACAAACGCCCACACATTGAGCCTAGAGGCCAGAATGTGATTTTTTTCCCCATAAAAACCTTAATTCGGAAAAACATATTATGGCCATTAGGTGGTCCTGACAAGATAGGAACTTCATATAATAGAGAAAATACAGCGATTTGCAATAAATGTGCAGATGTCTGTCACGTGCACAATGAACACTTTACACATACAGTGGGGCAAAAAAGTATTTAGTCAGCCACCAATTGTGCAAGTTCTCTCACTTAAAAAGATGAGAGAGGCCTGTAATTGGCATCATAGGTAGACCTCAACTATGAGAGACAAAATGAGAAAAAAAATCCAGACAATCACATTGGCTGATTTGGAAAGAATTTATTTGCAAATTATGGTGGAAAATAAGTATTTGGTCAATATCAAAAGTTCATCTCAATACTTTGTTATACATTGTTGGCAATGACAGAGGTCAAACGTTTCCTGTAAGTCTTCACAAGGTTGGCACACACTGTTGCTGGTATGTTGGCCCATTCCTCCATGCAGATCTCCTCTAGAGCAGTGATGTTTTGGGGCAACATGGACTTTCAACTCCCTCCAAAGGTTTTCTATGGGGTTGAGATCTGGAGACTAGCTAGGCCACTCCAGGACCTTGAAATGCTTCTTACGAAGCCACTCCTTCGTTGCCCGGGTGGTATGTTTGGGATCATTGTCATGTTGGAAGACCCAGCCACGTTTCATCTTCAATGCCCTTGCTGATGGAAGGAGGTTTGCACTCAAAATCTCACGATACATGGCCCCATTCATTCTGTCCTGTACATGGATCAGTCGTCCTGGTCCCTTTGCGGAGAAACAGCCCCAAAGCGTGATGTTTCCACCCCCATGCTTCACAGTAGGTATGGTGTTCTTTGGATGCAACTCAGCATTCTCTCTCCTCCAAACACGACGAGTTGTGTTTCTACCAAACAGTTCTATTTTTGTTTCATCTGACCATATGATATTCTCCCAATCCTCTTCTGGATCATCCAAATACTCTCTAGCAAACTTCAGACGGGCCCGGACATGTACTGGCTTAAGCAGGGGGACACGTCTGGCACTGCAGGATCTGAGTCCCTGGCGGCGTAGTATGTTACTGATGGTAGCCTTTGTTACGTTGGTCCCAGCTCTCTGCAGGTCATTCACTAGGTCCCCTCGTGTGGTCCTGGGATTTTTGCTCACCATTCTTGTGATCATTTTGACCCCACAGGGTGAGATCTTGCGTGGAGCCCCAGATCGAGGGAGATTATCAGTGGTCTTGTATGTCTTCCATTTTCTAATTATTGCTCCCACAGTTGATTTGTTCACACCAAGCTGCTTGCCTATTGCAGATTCAGTCTTCCCAGCCTGGTGCAGGTCTACAATTTTGTTTCTGGTGTCCTTCGACAGCTCTTTGGTCTTCACCATAGTGGAGTTTGGAGTGTGACTGTTTGAGGTTGTGGACAGGTGTCTTTTATACTGTTAACAAGTTCAAACAGGTGCCATTGATACAGGTAATGAGTGCAATGAGGTAATGACAGAGGTGCCTCTTAAAGAAGAAGGTACAGGTCTGTGAGAGCCAGAAATCTTGCTTGTTTGTAGGTGACCAAATACTTATTTTCCACCATAATTTGCAAATAAATTCTTTCCAAATCAGCCAATGTGATTGTCTGGATTTTGTTTCTCATTTTGTCTCTCATAGTTGAGGTCTACCTATGATGCCAATTACAGGCCTCTCTCATCTTTTTAAGTGGGAGAACTTGCACAATTGGTGGCTGACTAAACACTTTTTTGCCCCACTGTATACCCCATACTGTGTTGTGTGAATCAATAGTTCTTAAAGCATCAGTCCAAACAAAAATTTGAATTTCAACTTACTTTTGGTTATACAGTACAGTAGGTGTAGCCTTGTAGACTGGTCTATTCTCTGACTTCTTATATGTCTTGGATATTGCAGTGGAGAGATTGGTCAGGGAGCCAGAGCTTCCAGGTGGACAGAAAGAGTCAGAAATTATGGCAGGCAGATCTTGTATGTTCCAGCTCCTCCTATTCCAGTCTGCTTAAAGCGGAGTTCCACCCAAAAGGGGAAGTTCCGCTTTAAAGATTGGCCCCCCCGCTCCCCATTAAGGATTGGCACCTTTGGGCGGCAGGGGGGAGTGGGTACCCAAATTTGCTCCCACTTCCGCTGCGATCACCTTGGCGATTGTAAACGAACGTTGTCCAAGTACCCTCCCTCCCTGAAGTGTTGTGGGACACGTGACAGGTCCCAGAAGATTACAGGGCCATTCAGGAAGCGCAGCACTACTCGCGCATGCGCAGTGGGTATCCGGCTGTGAAGCCGCAAGCTGTTACAGCCGGGTGCCCACACTGAAGATGTTGGTCTCCTGGAATACAAGATGGCTGGTGAAGCGGGCTGTGGCGGGGGCAACGTGGAATCGTGGGACAGGTGAATGGCTCATTTTTAAAAGTCAGCAGCTACAGTTTTTGTAGCTGCTGACTTTTATTTTTTTACAGTGAGTGAGTGGAACTCCGCTTTAATAAAAAAAGAATAAGAATGTGACATGGAGAGTTGGATCTCCACATATTGTATGCAGACCCAGGGACTCAAAAACTGCTGATCTACTGGAATTTTCTCCCACAACCATCTCTAGGGTTTACAAAGAATGGTCTGAAAAAGAGAAAATATCCAGTGAGCGGCAGAAGTGTGGACGAAAATGCCTGGTTTGAGATGATAGAAAGGCAACAGTAACTCTAATAACCATTCATTACAACCAAGGTATGCAGAATACCATCTCTGAATGCACAACACATCAAACCTTGAAGCAGATGGGCTACAGCAGCAGAAGACCACATCGGGTGCCAGTCCTGTCAGCTAAGAACAGGAAACGGAGGCTACAATTCACACAGTCACCAAAATTGGACAATAGAAGATTGTAATAAAATTGCCTGGTCTGACGAGTCTTCATTTCCCTAGAGATGGTCATGTGTGAAAATCCCAGTAGTGCCACATTCAAAGTCACTTAAATCCCATTTCGTCCCCATTCTGATGCTCAGTTTGAACTTCAGCAAGTCATCTTCAACACATGCCTAAATCCATTGAGTTGCTGCCATATCATTGGCTGAGTAGCAATTTGTGTTACCATACAACTGAACAGGTAATAAAGTGGCTGGTGAGTGTATATACAGTGTATGTATGTATGTAGTATGTATGTATATATATATTATAAGTCTTCTGGCTTCTTATTTTTTATTATAAATAGAAAAGAATCCATACACTTACTGTTGTTCAAGCAATCTTCAAGCTGTTTTTGATTTTCAGCTCTGCCCTGGACTAACAATATTCTGTCTGTCTTGTAGTTGGGGTTGGATCAGGGGCGGACTGACCATTTGGAAACTCGGGCACGGCCCGGGGTCAGTAGGGGGCCCCATGAGATGCCCCTGGTACTTTTTCATAGGCTTTTTTGAGTTTGGGCAAGGACACAGAGGCCCCATGATCCCCTATTGCCCGGGGGCCCCATGAGTTGTCAGTCTGCCCCTGGGTTGGACTTTGAAGCCCAGTACACACTATAAGTAAATTGGATGAACAATCGTCCCAAACTGATGATAATAACTATACGAAAATTCTTATAGGCAAAGGCTTTTTTTTTTTGTTGTTTGTTGTTTCTGATCATGTGCAGTCTTTCGTGTCCAAGTTTTCTTGTACGAAAACCGCAATTTTTCAATCAAATACTTTTGTTTTTAAATATCCTCTTTGAGACCCAAGGATGGCATCATTGCATCTGTCTGCTGGCCTTTCTTTTATTTTGGTAGGAGTGGCAGGCAAGTTCCTGTAAATGCCGGATCATCCTGTCCGATCTTCTTTTAAGCACATTATATGAAAGAACATGTTTCTGTTATCCTTTTAGACGTACATACTCCTACCTGTTGGCCACTGGTTGCTGCACACGTAAAGTGGAGTTTCAGCCGTTTTTGTGTTTATTAAAATTCAGCAGCTACAAAAACTGTAGCTGCTGACTTTTTACCTCTCTAGTGGTATGATTATCTCAGTATTTCTGTGCTCAAAGCGGTACATTGTTTTCAATGGAAATATGTTGCTTTTTTATTGTAGGCCTGTAATTCTTAGGAATAACTCACTGAAATCTGTCCGAACAAGAGTCTAGTAAACATCCCAGGTATGATAAAATCTGAAACACAAAATCATAAATTATAATATAATAAATAATCATAAAAAATAATAATATAATAATAAATTTAATTCAATAATGTAATCAAACCAAAAACACTGAAATTTGAAATAGAGCGCCAAGTTCGCACATCACTGAGCTCAGTCGCAAAATCGTTTTCAGTGTCTGATGATGAATTTCCCCACGAATCATTATCACTCAATTCTGCAAGTGGTTCTAATTTACTATCGCTGTTCTCTAGCTGGTCTAAAACTGCTTTTGACCTAAAGGGACGCTTTTTGGATGCTATGGACGTTTCTCAGTTTCAGTAAAAATGCAGGCAGGGCACAGGACAAAGCACTAGGGACAAAGTGTATGTGAAATGGTTTGATACAGTAATGTAATACTATCAGATTTTAGTGTATGTCAAATTTTAAAATTTTTGAAATTTCTGCCGGTTCCACCCACCGTACGTACCGATGCTCGCAGGGAATGGAACCTGGAAGACAGATGCTGGCATCGGCCGGAGGACATCGCGGGACCTTCAGGACAAGGTAAGTGCTCGAGGGATCGCTGGAGAAGTGCTGCAGTGTAACCCCGAGTGGAGCTCGGTGTTACCACTTCTGGTACTGAAAGTTAACCCCAAGCTACGCTTGGGATTACCGCTAGGCAGGTTAATAAACACACACTCCAGCGATGTTCTCATACCATGCCGTCCCTTTTTCCCTTCTCTCTTCCACGGCGCCAGCATTTCAACTTTGGACACCAGGCTGTGACAACTTGCGGCTTCACAGCCTGGAGCCCACTGCACATGCACGAGTTGCGCTGCACCTCCTAATTGGTCCGGCAGTCTTCTGGGACCTGCGAAAGTTCCCAGGAGACTGTGGGAGGGAGGAGAGGGCCAAACATCCGGCTCACTTTGGCACGGCGAACTGAGCTGAAAATGGGAGCGGGTACCTGTCAAAACCAGGTACTCGCTCCCCCCCAAAAGGTGCCAAATATGGCAGTGGAGGAGGCAAATAAGCGGAGCTTCAACTTTTGAGGGGAACTCCGCTTTAAGCTGTGCAATTAGGTTGCTTGTCTAAAGGGATGCTGGGGATGTGTGGTTTCTTATAATGCTCAAAAACAAAATGATGGCAGAGAGAGCTGATAGCTGTGAGAGGTAGGCCAACAACAGTACAGATCAGGAGGAGAGAGGGTTGATGAATGATTAAAATTGTTCAGTCAGAAAATGAAAGTGGGCTGAAAATAGCTGCTGTATCGTTAAATGGTTATACTGTGGAGATGCAAGTTTGCAGGGAATTGGGGAAAAAAATTATATCTGCAGTTCAGCTTTAATGCAGAGATTAGACGTCGAGGATGTAATTAGTGAGAATTCAGCATATAAGTATTATGGTATTTCTCAAAGCCGATTACTCAGTGTTTTGCTTACTCAACAAATATTATGCAGTATCACTCCTTCCTTCTTACACATTTGATATTATTGATGAGATAATCTACCCACTCGGAGCTATTTATAGAAGCAATCGTTAGAAATCCTTAATATTCTGATGATTCATTCTGAGCTGCAGACAGACAATACATTTATACTATTTAAACACAGACATCAATACCCGGCGGATATATGACAATTGTTGTTGAAAGCCCCAGGAGAGGGCGGGGGAATGAAAAATCCACATATTTTTATTCTGGTACTTGCTTGTACAAATGCTGTTAGCATACACAGACAGAATTTAATCAGTGATAAGGGTAATTCAGGAGACATATAACTCATCTTTTTTTATATAGATGTAAATACTAAGTGAATAACATAAAGGGCATGTTCACACAGGTGGCCAATTCTACCAGGTGCAGAGCACTGTCAGCCTACAACAGTAGAAACTGCATTGGGCCACTTAGTCCCAAAATGGATACAGCCCTAATTTTTCATAAAAATGAAGGCACTTTTTAGAGATTTGATTTGAAAAAAGAAGTCCCCTAGTATTAACCACTTAAGCTCTGGAAGATTTTATCCCCATCATGACCAGGTCATTTTTTTTGCTATTCAGCACTGTGCAACTTTAACTGGCAATTGCACGGTCAATCACTGCTATACTCAAATGGGAGTTAATTTTTTTTCTCACACAAATAGAGCTTTCTTTTGCTGGTATATGTTCACTACTGGGTTTTTTATTTTCTATTATATAAACGAAAAAAGACCAAAAATTTGGAAAAAAATGTTTTTGTAACTGTCCGCTATAAAACATATCAAAAAAAATTTAAAAATCAAGTTTCATCATAGATTTGGACCAAAATATATTCTGTTACGTGGTTTGGTAAAAAAAAATCCCAATAAGTGTGTATTAATTGGTTTGCGTGAAAGATATATTGTCTACAAATTATGGTATATACAGGTGAAACTCAAAAAATTAGAATATCGTGCAAAAGTTCATTTATTTCAGTAATGCAATTTAAAAGGTGAAACTAATATATGAGAGAGACTCATTACATGCAAAGCAAGATAGTTCAAGCTGTGATTTGTCATAACTGTGATGATTATGGCTAACAGCTCATGAAAACCCCAAATCCACAATCTCAGAAAATTGGAATATTACATGCAATCAATAAAACAAGGATTGTACATAGAACAATATCAGACCTCTGAAAAGTATAAGCATGCATATGTACTCAGTACTTGGTTTGGGCCCGTTTTGCAGCAATTACTGCCTCAATGCGGCGTGGCATGGAAGCTATCAGCCTGTGGCACTGCTGAGGTGTTATGGAAGACCAGGATGCTTCAATAGCAGCCTTCAGCTCTTCTGCATTGTTGTTGGTTATAGGTAGTAGTTCAGATGACTTTTGCGTTGATACCATACAATCAGTGTAGAGTTTTTTCTCTCTCTCTCTCTCTCTCTCTCTCTCTCTCTCCCCCCTGAGTTTCTCTACGCAGTCAGGATGAGACATAACCCCTGATGTAATAGGTGTGGTCATTCTTCAAGATTCTTTATCCATCTCATGTGACCATGCCGGAAGTTGAAGAGATATTGGACTGAGGTTGTAGGTACAGTACATTGAATGGCTTACATTTTAGCGGAACCCCTTGCATACCTCTTAGGCCATATTAATTCCTCTTTTATGGACCAAGATCTGGTGCTTACCATCTCTAGAGCTTTATTATAGCTCGTAGGCAGATTGCTCTTAAATGGACCTTGCGTCACCCACCAACTTGGATCTAAATAGATATATTTCTCATGAAAAACATACGTATTATTTGAGAAATTCTATGTATAAATGTAATGCTATATGGTCCCAATGGATGGAACCTATGCTTTCTCCTCTTTAGATCCCTATATGTTTGTTTGTTTTTCTATAGATGTATTTGTCATATATTTCTCTTTCTACTTTGGTTTAAACATTGTGTATTACTGATTTTTGGTTTGTATTTGTTCTACACCCTGCATGGCAGTTTGTCTTCATGGTGTTAAAGTATAAAAACTTGCTTTAATGTTAGGGTTGCTTTTCTGGTTTAAAAAAATTGAATTCTGCAACAATGTAATAATGGTGTACTGCTCATTTATGTTTGTTCAGTTCACACCCCTGTGCTATGGAGTGACCTTTGTACTGTTCATGAAGTAATTGTAAACCACACAACTGAAGGATGGAATAGTTGTAAAAAGGCATCAATCAGGAGAGCTAACTTTGAGTATCACCTCCAGCCAGATCTGTAAAATTCACCAAAGCATGGACTGGGCTTATTGTTTTTCTGGAATTTCACAAATCATACCTATCTTAGACACATGTGGCTACCCTGGGTTTTTTTCTATACAGATATATTCTTTCTACTCCACCTGTTTATACCAGAAGTAAACATTATGGCCTAGAAGAGGTTTGTTAAATTGTCCATACGTAGCCGCCCTGGCCCTAGCAGGAGTTACTATTTGAATTTAATGTTGCATGGTTATATCAGCCTAAACTGAGATTGATATGTCTGTATTCATGTGGTCTCCTCAAACCTCCAGTGTCATTGTTTGCTTTTGCCTGTTGCTTGGTAGGGTCCCTGGCATTAAAGCACAAGGATCCAATGATGCTAGTTTATAAATACAATGCTCAAAAAATTGAAGGAACACTTTGAAAACACATCAGATCTCTAAGGGGAAAAATCTCAAGCTGGATATCTATACTGATATGGACTGGGTAATGTGTTAGGAACATAAGGATGCCCCATCGTTTGATGGAAATGAAAATTATCAACCTACAGAGGACTGAATTCAAAGACACCCCAAAAATCAAAGTGAAAAAATGATGC
Organism: Staurois parvus; assembly: GCF_062004578.1. Taxonomy (NCBI): domain Eukaryota; kingdom Metazoa; phylum Chordata; class Amphibia; order Anura; family Ranidae; genus Staurois; species Staurois parvus. The sequence goes on along the minus strand of NW_028318218.1, from coordinate 4,077,707 downwards.
AGCAGGCTAGTCCATTTTGCTGAAATTTCATTGCAACAACTCAAAATGGTACTCAGCAGTTTGTATGGCCCCCACGTGCTGGTATGCATGCCTGACAACATCGGGGAATGCTCCTAATGAGATGACGGATGGTGTGCTGGGGTATTTCTTCCCAGATCTGGACCAGGGCATCACTGAGCTCCTGGACAGTCTGAGGTCCAACCTGCCGAGTGTGGGGGCCATTCAATGGTATCAATTCCTTCATCCTCCAGGAACTGCCTGCATACTCTCATCACATGAGGCCGGCATTGCTATGCACCAGGAGGAACTCCGGACCCACTGCACCAGTGTAGGGTCTGACAATGGGTCCATGGATTTCATCCTGATACCTAATGGCAGTCAGGGTGCCATTGTCTAGCCTGTAGAAGTCTGTGCGTCCCTCCATGGATATGCCTCCCCAGACCATCACTGACCCACCACCAAAACGGTCATGCTAAACGATGTTACAGGCAGCATAACGTTCTCCATGGCTTCTCCAGACCCTTTCATGTCTGTCGCATGTACTCAGGGTGAACCTGCTCTCATCTGTGATAAGCACAGGACACTAGTGGCAGACCTTCCAATTCTGGTGTTCAATGGCAAATGCCAATTGAGCTCTATGGTGCTGGGCAGTGAGCACACAAGGATGTTAGGTCCTCAGGCCACCTTCATGAAGTGTTTCTGATTGTTTGGTCAGAGACATACACATCAGTGGCCTGCTGGAGGTGATTATGTAGGGCTTTGGCAGTGCTCATCCTATTCCTCCATGCACAAAGGAGCAGATACCGGTCCTGCTGATAGGTTAAGGACCTTCTACGGCCCTGTCCAGCTCTCCTAGAGTAACTGCCTGTCTCCTGGAATATCCTCCATGCTCTTGAGACTGTACTGGGGCACACAGCAAAGCTTCTAGCAATAGCACGTATTGATGTGCCATCCTGGAGGAGTTGGACTGCCTGTGCAACCTCTGTAGGGTCCAGGTATCGCCTCATGCTACCAGTAGTGACACTGACCCTAGCCAAATGCAAAACTAGTGAAAAATAGTTAGAAAAGATGAGTAGGGAAAAAAGTCAGTGGCCTCCACCTGTAAAACCATTCCTGTTTTAGGGGTCAACTCATTGCTGCCCATCTAGTGCACCTGTTGTTAATTTCTTTACCACCAAAACGGCTGAAACTGATTAACACCCCCCTCTGCTACTTAATTGACCAGATCAATATCCCAGGAGTTTAATTGAATTGATGCTATACTCTGATTAAAAAGTGTTCCTTTAATTTTTTTGAGCAGTGTATTTATGTTTCCCCTGACCAGCCACTAGAAAGTATATCCATTTGCTGACCAGTCATGTACCTGGTAAATCACTGGACTTCAAATGGTTGGACTGGAATGTACTGGTTTTTAGAGCCGACTGTTGGTTAAAGAGCCACTCAATTGCCGTTACAAGCAGCTGGAGGGGATGTTCCCCCCGCCCCCACCTCCTTCTTCAGCTTCAGCTGGATCTCGCGTCCCACTGAGAGACCCAGTTGACCAGCCAGCACTACTCTGGCTGGTCACAGAGTTGAAACAAAGACTGGGATGGCTTTGTTTGGCTCTGTTAAATAGAAACCCGTAAGTGATGATCTGACATCACTTCTGGTTTACCCGTAAATGCACAGCACCGATTAAAAAATAAAAACATTCAATCACACCGATCTTGGTGTGATATAATGCCTTTAAGGGCATAGGAGGGATTTGAGGTCTTATTGACCCCAGATCCCTCCATAAAGAGTACCTGTCACAGGCCTATTGCTGTCACAAGAAATGTAAACATGTAAAAGTGATCCAAAAAAACCTTTTTTTAAAGAGACACTGTAAAAACAATTTTGCTTGCACGTAAATGTGAATGCACAGGTCAGTCCTGCATGCACATAAACAGTGATCATCCCACACATGTGAGGTATCACTGCAAACATCAGATCATGGGCAGTAATTCTAGCACCAGATCTCCTCTGTAAAACTAAAGTGGTAATCTGTAAAGCTTTGTAAAACTTTGAAGCGTCGCTTATGTATAGTAAAATGTACGCCGTTTGTCACCATTGCACGGGCGTGCGCAATTTTAAAGCATGACATATTTACTCAAAGTAACATCATCTTTTATATTTAAAAAAAATTAGGGTTATGTATCATGTTTTCTTACATTACAGATCAAAAAAGTTTACTTATTCCCATAAAATTACATTTGAAAAACCGCTGCGCAATATTGTGTGACATAAGAAATTAAAATCCCACCAGTTTATTCTCTAGGGCTTCTGCTTAAAAAAAAACCAATTATATATATATATAAAAATCTTTGGGGCGTCTAAGAAATTTTCTAGCAAAAACTACTGATTGTTTAATGTGAACAAAAAGTGCCAGAAAATGCCTGGTCTTAGGCTCCATGTACATGAGTCACTTCTGAACGATGGAAACTGACTGCTGGTAAACGTAGGTTAAAAAACATCTGTTTAGCCGCATTTGGATACTGTGTTTATGCATGAGTGTTTGCGTTTAGAAGCGTTTTTTAAAGATAACCTCAGGAGACCTTCCTAAATGCCCAGAATGCACTGAAAATCAGTAAGAAATTAACTATTTCAGACATTTTGAGAGAAATAGAGAGAGCAGAAGTAGAGAGAGTAGTATTTGTTGAGATTAGCTGTGTTTTTTTGTTTGTGGTGTTTGGATGTGTTCCAGCTCATTTCTGTGCAGAAATTATTGCAGCAGTGTCTAACATATTTTCTTTCATGCAACACCTCCTGCAAGTACCAGGTCCATTTGAGTACCGGGAAAATGCTTTGCTTGCATTTTTCATGATGAAAAAAGGCTCTGGACAGCATCTGGAAATGGAAGTGTTAAAAAATGTTTCCAAACGCAAACGCTTATAAACACGCGTTTACAAGTGTTTGGCATTTGAAACGCTGATAAAATCTACTCCCGAATGCGTTTGGTGCATTAAAAAAACAACTGTAAACTCAACTGCCTGTAAATGACTATAAATGATGATGTGTACATGGACACATAGGAAAACATTAGGGGGAGTTCAGGGGCTGCTGAAAAAAATGCAGAAAAGCTCCTAAACGTGAGTTTATCAGCTGCAGTGTACATGGAGCCTTAAAGTGGATATTGTCAATGGTGAGGGCTGGGAAAGGATAATAATATCTACATGTAACCTTGTAAAAGGATTTCCCATGGACACCTGCCTGAGCAGGGGTGGACTGACCATTTGGAAACTCAGGCGCTGCCCAAGGGCCCGGGGTCAGTAGGGGGCCCCATGAGATGCCCCTGGTACCTTTTTCATAGGCTTTTTTGAGTTTTGGAAGGACACAGGGGCCCCATGATCCCCTATTGCCTGGGGGCCCCATGAGTTGTCAGTCCGCCCCTGTGCCTGAGAGAGCGTATTTTGGATGTCTTATCCTCCTTGGCCTGCTTCTTAGGGAGGGCAACCATGTGCTCATTAGACAAGTCCATAGTCTTTGCCTAAGCTCACACTACCCAGAACACCATGGACGAACTTTGTCTGGAGGTGCTGAGAAGGAACAATATTTGGGACCTTGTGTAAAGTATGGTGCAGGGGCGGACTGACCATTTGGAAACCCGGGCACTGCCCGAGGGCCCGGGGTCAGTAGGGGGCCCCATGAGATGCCCCTGGTACCTTTTTTATAGGCTTTTTCGGGCTTGGGTAAGGACACAGGGGCCCCATGATCCCCTATTGCCCGGGGGCCCCATGAGTTGTCAGTCTGCCCCTGGTATGGTGTCTTGCTTGGGTGTTTACTGAACCTCATCTACTCTACTACTCTACTGTATAGCCAGAATTTTAAAGTGTTAGTTCAGCTTTACCAAGAGCACATTACAATATCCCATATGGGTAAAGCTGCATTGTGTGATAAACATACCTACCGGGACCTCCTTTCTATTTAAACACCAACAACCACAAATGCATTTAGAAGAAGCTTCTTTAAATCCTCTGTGACTAGAGATGGCTATGTCCCAAATTATAGAAGTGACAGAGTGGTCATTGGAACTAGTATTATGGGAGGGAGTGCTGTCCTGTTCTTTTGGGCCGCACATGCTCATTGTGTACTCTCTCCTGTTGCCGACACTGAGCTCATCATAAGCGGCAGAAGACAGTACACACTGCACATGTGTGACCCGAAAGAACAGGATGGCACTTCATGTAGGGTACAGAGAGGCTAAAACTCCTGCTGTATGTGTTCCTGTTGCAGATTGCCTCTCACTTCCTGTAACTGTTGTCACCAAGACAGGAAGTGAAGGTAAGCCTCTATAAGTGAATCCTGGATAGCAGCAAAAACCTGACAGAGGTTCTAATCCTTTCCCGCTCAATTAACAGCTAGAAAAACGTTTTGGCTGGACATACATGTAACACCCTGCTATTATTCAGACTGCAGGATGTTAAAAGAGACACAAAGTGGCAATGTCCTGCTACTCAGTGACACACACTTTGGTTCTATGGATCTGATAGGCTGAACTGCAGGACTTTGTAGAAGGCTGCTAATTCGGGAACTACATTTTTCCCAGAAGAGCCGGAGTGTGGGCAGGGGCATATAAATATAGAAGTCTGGGAGCAGGAAGAGGGAGTGAGAGGGAAAAGAGCTGGAGAGCAGAAATGGAGAGAGAGCGGGAGCTGTGTGGGCCACCAGAGGGAGAGAGGAGAGGAGCCAGGAGGGATCGCTGACCACCAACATCGCCAACCTAGAGGGAGAGAGACATCCTGCCGGCGGGCGACTCAGGGTGCTCTGATCAGACTGAGCGCTGCAGTGGTTGATCAGAGAACCACTGGGGGTCCTCATCCACCGAGAGAGAGACCACCAGGACCTGCTGGAAGCCACAGATTGGGTGAGAGAGTCCCATACACCAAGCAAACAAGTGAACACTAACACTCCTTTCCAATCTGACACTTTCCTGCACACAGTTGTGGACATTGCATATACCATATTTTTAGCTCCATAAGACGCACTTTTTTCCACCCAAAAATGAGGGGAAATGTCTGTGCGTCTTATGGAGCAAAACATGTTAGAATACTGGAGCCGGCCACTCGGCTCTGTGCAGCAGATCCTGCAGACCTCTAGAGGTCCTACCTGTTCCTTGGTCCAGCGGTGTCCTCACCGTCTTCTCTCCTGTCGCCAGCATCTTTAGTGTGGTCACCCGGCTGTGACAGCCTGCTGCTTCACAGCCAGGTGCCCACTGCGCATGCGCGAGAAGCGCTGCACTTTGTGAATGGCGCTGTAGTATTCTGGGACCTGTCACGTGTCCCAGAAGACTACAGGAAAGGAGGGGGAAGGATTGTCGAAATTTTGATACCCGCTCCCCCCCCCCTCTGCTCCCCAAAGGTCCGCAGTCTCTGGTCATCTATACTATGTCTGCAGTCTGGTCATCTCCTGTACTATGTCCGCAGTCTCTGGTCATCTCCTGTACTATGTCCGCAGTCTCTGGTCATCTCCTGTACTGTGTCCGCAGTCTCTGGTCATCTCCTGTACTGTGTCCGCAGTCTCTGGTCATCCCCTGTACTATGTCCGCAGTCTCTGGTCATCCCCTGTACTGTGTCCGCAGTCTCTGGTCATCTCCTGTACTGTGTCTGCAGTCTCTGGTCATCTCCTATACTGTGTCCGCAGTCTCTGGTTATCTCCTTTACTATGTCCGCAGTCTCTGGTCATCTCCTGTACTATGTCTGCAGTCTCTGGTCATCTCCTGTACTATGTCTGCAGTCTCTGGTCATCTCCTGTACTATGTCTGTAGTCTGGTCATCTCCTGTACTGTGTCCGCAGTCTCTGGTCATCTCCTGTACTGTGTCCGCAGTCTCTGGTCATCTCCTGTACTATGTCCGCAGTCTCTGGTCATCTCCTGTACTATGTCCGCAGTCTCTGGTCATCTCCTGTACTATGTCTGCAGTCTCTGGTCATCTCCTGTTGTATGTCTGCAATCTCTGACCATCCTCTGTACTATGTCCACAATCTCTGGCCATCTCCTATGCTATGTTCGCAGTCTCTGGTCATCCCCTGTATTGTGTCCGCAATCTCTGGCCATCTCCTGTACTGTGTCCGCAGTCTCTGGTCATCTCTTGTACTGTGTCCGCAATCTCTGGCCATCTCCTGTACTGTGTCCGCAGTCTCTGGTCATCTCCTGTACTGTGTCCGCAGTCTCTGGTCACCCCCTGTACTGTGTACGCAGTCTCTGGTCATCTCCTGTACTGTCCGCAGTCTCTGGTCATCTCCTGTACTGTGTCCGCAATCTCTAGTCATCTCCTGTACCGTGTCCGCAGTCTCTGGTCATCTGTACTGTGTCCGAAGTCTCTGGTCATCTCCTGTACTGTTTCCGCAGTCTCTGGTCATCTCCTGTACTGTGTCCGCAGACTCTGGTTATCTCCTGTAGTATGTCCGCAGTCTCTGGTCATCCCCTGTAGTATGTCCGCAGTCTCTGGTCATCCCCTGTACTGTCCGCAGACTCTGGTCATCTCCTTTACTGTGTCCGCAGTCTCTGGTTATCTCCTGTACTGTGTCCGCAGTCTCTGGTCATCTCCTGAACTGTGTCCGCAGTCTCTGGTCATCTCCTGTACTGTATCCGCAGTCTCTGGTCATCTCCTGTACCGTGTCCGCAGTCTCTGGTCATCTCCTGTACTATGTCCGCAGACTCTGGTCATCTCCTATACTATGTCCGCAGTCTCTGGTTATCTCCTGTACTGTGTCCGCAGTCTCTGGTCATCTCCTGAACTGTGTCCGCAGTCTCTGGTCATCTCCTGAACTGTGTCCGCAGTCTCTGGTCATCTCCTGTACCATGTCCGCAGTCTCTGGTCATCTCCTGTACTATGTCCGCAGACTCTGGTCATCTCCTGTACTATGTCAGCAGTCTCTGGTCATCTCCTGTACTGTGTCCGCAGTCTCTGGTCATCTCCTGTACTATGTCCGCAGACTCTGGTCATCTCCTGTACTATGTCTGCAGGCTCTGGTCATTTCCTGTACTATGTCCGCAGTCCGTTGGTTCAGAATATTTTTTTTCTTGTTTTCCTCCTCTAAAACCTAGGTGCGTTTTATGTTCAGGTGCGTCTTATGGAGCGATAAATACGGTAATTAACATGTGTTGCGGCCTAGTTCTTGCTACTATTGACCATATTTGCAGTATAGTTCACTCATCAGAGCTGACGGCAGCGCACACCTTCTGCAGGCCAAACCACATCATTGTTCCCTTAACTATCGATCTACCCTCTTAAATGAACATCTACCAGCATTGCCATTATTTGCTTCAGCCCAGAGAGGAGTTGCCCTTTGTCAGCAAGTGCTTCAGCCAACTTCTGACGCCTTTTTGCCTAAACTTTGCAACCTGCTTAGTGCATTAAAGGGACACCACCCAAGTCAAGTGCTACTTAAAGGATTGTATCTGTTCTCCCTTTTTTTCCCCTTGTTTTAATCCTTTTGAGGGACTGCCACTTTCATCTTTTCCCACTTGAAAAGTCTGGATCGTTGTAGTGCACCAACTGGGCCCCAACGAGTGCGCAAAAGATTCCTCACTGCATTTAAAGGGAAGTTGACTACACTAATTAAAGGAGCTCCTTCTATTTCAGATTTAAACCTTGATATCATATCCTGAGGGCCCAAAGTGAACTAATTCCACTTTTGATAGTTTCCTTGCTCACTGGGGACTAGAAGCACCTCAGGTTAGAGGTTTTGGGTTAACTTCTGAAAGCAGGCCTTCCAGCACTGATTGACATTTTGCTGAATGTGTAGTTTTTTAAGTGTTATTAAAAGTGGTAATTGCCAATATGTACACATATATCACTTTATGCTGTTTGAGCGAGCTTACATCCAAGTTTAATATAAACATCGTATCAGTTCATCCCAATCTGTGTGTGAGTCTATTTTCTAGTGATAATTTACTTTGGTTAGGAGAGTACTGTGGTGTCAGCAGGCGCTGGAATTTCAGAGTGGGGTCAAGAGTGACAGGGAGCCCGAAAATAACTCCCCGACCCTAAATGGGGTAGTGCTACATACACTTTAAGCAGAATGTTACTAGTGGTATACCTCTGCCCTGGGCCTCACTTATGTTTCCGTTTCCTGCTGGCTTCATTAATGTTTGCCAGCAGGTCTTAGCAAGGACAGTAATGTACTTTAATAGCAGAGAGAAAGAACATTTGCAGAAACCTGTAGTAAACACTTTTGAACATGAAAAGAAAAGCAGAATAAGCACAATATCCGCTATAATCTCACATTCTTTACTACATTCACCTAGAAACTATTTGAATGGTTCACTTTATACCAAATCAGCAAACAACAAAAGTCAGATAAGACTGTCTGTCTGGCATGATCGAAGCCTAATGAAATGCCAAATATTTTCATTGGATTGCCCTAATTTTGATGTCAGTGGATGAGTTTGTGTTCAGCTGAAAACATTATATATTTTTTGTACCAGAGATGTGCCTTTTATGGAAAATACATAGCAGCTTGAAATACTGGGACATCACAGTCTATGGGTTCTGGAATCAATTCATGCCACTATTAGGGGATTGTTTAACTTGCGGTGATTTTAACCCCTGGGGTGTAGCCCCATTTAGTAGAACTCGCTGGGGGGATCATTTTTGCCATGTTGCAATGCAAAGTACCATGGCCACAGCACGAGTCTACTCCTGTCTGCTGTCTTTGCAGCTTAAGGGGAGCAGTTGGGGGTGGCAGTAAAAATTCAGCTCAACCACATATTTTAGTGCCCCTAACCATGAGATCTTAGTATGAAATTGTGTCTCTTTGTTTTTGGGTTGTTATAAAGGAGTTTGTGTTCAGACTTTATAAGTATTCATAGATAAATATATACATCTCAAATGAAAATGGTGCAGTAAGGGGTAATAGTTTTCAGTAATGCAATGAAAGGAAGCTATATTGTAATTGTGGTATTTTGCATGGTATGGTTAACCAAGAAGGCCACACTTATGTTTTTGGACCACAAATTGCCCCCATCTTTACAACACCAAGCATCTTCAGATATGTCAACTATAAGACCTGTCACTGTCAGGGTCTGGGGGAGAATATGGTAGCATTGTGTGGATGAGCCATGGCCAGTGGGGGGTAATAGGGAGCAGGGGATGGATCCTCCAAATCCCAGATCTACCCACTAACTATAGCTAACTGAACACAATCTACTGTCATTGTTCATTGGGCTGGCCATACAACCAGCCTGGTCATATGGGTGATTCTGTGTTGACACCCCCAAGCAAGCTACATCCATAGCTCCACCTTCTCCCACCACATCCAACCTTGGCAGTGAAATTAGGGTGACACACACTAACTCCAATGCCTTCTACACTAGAGCTCCCTTCTATGAACCTAATTATAGATGTTCAGGCATCGATCTTCCTACTTCACACTACTTATAATTGAATACCAAAATCTGTATACATAACATTTCCAACAACTACAACTCACAGAGACTCACGTTTATTATTAAAGTGACACTAAGTGCCCGTTCACATATATGTGGATAGGATGTGATTTGAACCGCATCCAATCCGCATGACATGTGAAATAACATTGCTTCATATGGTGCCGGTTCACATACAGTTGCAAGAAAAAGTATGTGAACCCCTTGGGATTACGTGGAGTTTTGCATGAATTAGGCATAAAATGTGCTCTGAACGTCATCTAAGTCACAACAATAGAAGAACACAGTCTGCTGAACATAATACTACACAAACATTAGATGTTGCCATGGTTTAATTGTACATAACATGTAAACATTCACAGTGCAGGGAGGAAAAAGTATGTGAACCTTTGGACTTAATAACTGGTTGACCCTCCTTTGGCAGCAATAACCTCAACCAAACATTTCCTGTAGTTGCAGATCAGACCTGCACAACGATCTGGAATAATTTTGGACCACTCCTCTTCACAAAACTGTTTCAGTGTAGCAATATTCTTGGGATGTCTGGTGTGAATCGCTCTCTTAAGGTCATGCCACAGCATTTCAATCGGGTTGAGGTCAGGACTCTGACTGGGCCACTCCAGAAGGCGTATTCTATGCTGTTGCAGTCATTGTTTTGTTGAATTACTTGTAAGCTTTGGGTCATTGTCCTGTTGCATCACCCATCCTCTGCGGAGCTGCAGTTGGCGGACAGATGGTCGTATGTTTTCCTTCGAAATGTCTTGATAAACTCTGGAATTCATTTTCCCATCAATGACAACAATCCGTCCAGGCCCTGAGGCAGCAAAGCAGCCCCAAACCATGATGCTCCCTCCGCCATGTTTTACAGTGGGGATGAGGTTTTGATGTTGGTGTGCTGTGCCTTTTTTTCTGCACACATAGTGTTGTGTGTTCTTCCCAAACAACTCAATCTTGGTTTCATCTGTCCACAGTATATTTTGCCAGTAGTGCTGTGGAACATCCAGATGCTCTTTTGCAAACTTCAAACGTGCTGCAATATTCTTTTTGGACAGCAATGGCTTCCTCCGTGGTGTCCTCCCATGTACTCCATTCTTGTTTAATGTTTTCCTTATTGTCGATGTGTCAACAAAAATGTTAGCATGTGCCAGAGATTTCTGTAGGTCTTTAGCTGACACTCTGGGATTCTTCTTTACCTCATGCAGCATTCTGCGCTGTGCTCTTGCAGTCATTTTTACAGGACGACCATGCCTAGGGAGAGTAGCAACAGTGCTAAACTTTCTCCATTTGTAGACAGTCTATCTTACCGTGGACACATGAACATCAAGGCTTTTGGAGATACTTTTGTAACCCTTTCCAGCTTCATGCAAGTCAACAATTCTTGATCGAAGGTCTTCTGAGAGCTCTTTTCTGCGAGGCATGGTTCACATCAGACAGTGCTTCTTGAAACCAGTAAACCCAAAACAGGTGTGTGTTTTTTAAGGGCAGGACAGCTGTCAGCAACACATCCAATATCATCACACTGATTGGAGTCAAGGTTGGCTCACTCCTGGCTCCAATTAGCTCTGGGAGAATTCATTAAGCTAGGGCCTCACATACTTTTTCCTCCCTTCACTGTGAATGTTTACATGTTATGTGCAATTAAACCATGGCAACATCTAATGTTTGTGTAGTATTATGTTCAGCAGACTGTGTTCTTCTATTGTTGTGACGTTCAGAGCACATTTTATGCCCAATTCATGCAAAACTCCACGTAATCCCAAGGGGTTCACATACTTTTTCTTGCAACTGTATGTCCGGTGCACTGGCAGTGTGGATTCAGGGAAGATTAAAAAGAGTCATGTCCGATTTCTGAGCAGTGCGGACCAGTTCAGGTGCATATTACAGGCTATTGACTTCTATGGGAACTGTTTCTAAACCGCACACGTCATCAGTTGTAAACAGGATAAAATCCTGTCCTGAACCTGATCTAAACATGATCCTGATCTGATGTAAATCTGACCTGAACCTGAGCTGATCAGATTTGATTCACACAAGTGTGGTGCGGATTGAAGCTCAGGTTTCAAAGCTAATTGATACTATAGTTGTTCACTGGTTCATGTCAGGTTCCCATCAGGTTCTGGACAGGATTAGGTCAGGATTTTATCTTGTTCATACATATGCGGTTTAGAAACGGTTCCCATAGCAGTCAATAGCCTGTACCTGAACCTGACAGCACTGCTCAGAAATCATACATGACACTTTTTCAAATCGAATTGAATCTGCACCAGCAGTGCAGTGGACATATGCGAACAGGCATCGATGTTATTTCAGATGTCATGCGGATTGGATGTGGTTCAAACTGCATCCAATCCACACATATGTGAACCGGCACTAATCCCTAAATACAAAAATACAGATAGTGCTGTAGACCATAGCACTACCCTTGTTTGTGTGTCTGTTGTTCCAGGAATGCTGTGCCTACTTTCAAATTTCAGTATTTAGCCTGGGTTCACACTGATGCGGTGCAAAATTTGCACCGGTTTCTGTGCGATTTCCGCACCACATCATAATTACACGAACCATTTTGGGTGTGTATTTTAAGTTAACCACAAAATAGACAAAATCATTTCGCAAAACACGGTGTGATGTGCAGAATCGGATTGCATAGGAGTGAACACCCATGCGATCCGATTCTAGTGCGGACCAAAAAAAGGGTCCTGGACCTTTTTGGTGCGAAAATGGTGCGATTTGAGCCATACAAAATGTATGGCTCAAATCGCACCGCACAGAATTCGCATGTGATTTGCACAGGAATGCGGTGTGGTTCCTGTGCGAATCACATGCGGTATGTTGCACCGCACAAGTGTGAACCCAGGCTCAGGCTACAAGCAAGTAGAATATGCAATTAGCAATGTGATTTAAGGTAGATTTTAGGGCAAAAACATTTATTTTATTTTCTATATAGTAAGCAAGTAGCTCAGGGACAGGACTCTGGAGAGCAAGAAATTAGAATGTGCAGGCACACACATGAAATTGACTCTCACGGTGACACTGACAGCAGTGTGCAGCAGCACACATGACATCTCACCGACATGACACATCCCCTCCTGAGTCACAGTGACAGTCTCTGTCTACACCAGGGGTGGACTGTCAACTCATGGGGCCCCCGGGCAATAGGGGATCATGGGGCCCCTGTGTCCTTGCCCAAACTCAAAAAAGCCTATGAAAAAGGTACCAGGGGCATCTCATGGGGCCCCCTACTGACCCCGGGCTCTCAGGCAGTGCCCGAGTTTCCAAATGGTCAGTCCGCCCCTGGTCTACACCATTTGGCCCATTCAGTCCACTCTAGTCCAAACAGCACTGATAGTCCCGCTCCTGGCTGCCTTGCTTCCTTCTCGCAGACCCACACACGAGGCTCTGACCACTCCGCTTGACTCCCTTGCGCCATGACATCACACAGGACGCTCAGGCACCGCCTCTGCTAGACTTGCCCCCCCCCCGCGCCGTCTGAACACACTGTAGCAGGCACTCCGATGGTCTCACCCGACTCTGGACCAGAACTGTGCATGTGCAGTTCCAAGCCGACCTTCACAGCCATATTTTTAACTGGCAGCCTTTTCCTTTCACTGGCATTTACTAGCAAGAAAGAAGTGCCAGTTTCTTACTGGCTGCCAGTAAAAATACTGACAGTTGGCAATGCTGCTACACGGTTGAACCTACTTACACCCAATGAATCCTACAGACTTGGCAGAAAGCCACTAGCCTGCCAGCAGTGCTGAGCTGGTAAGGAAAGTAGATGTTTGGCACACATATTAAGAAATGCTGCACTGCTTGATATTACCGAGCACGTTATAAAGCAGAGGGTTTAGTGTAATGTAAAATCTTTTTCCCCTTACCAAATCCTTCAAATATTTAGGGACAACTAAGTGGGCAGAGAGTTTTTAAACAGAGGGAGGGAGATGAGGGCAGAGAAAATGTCATATGACCACTGACAGCCAATACCAGATGACAGAAGAAAAAGTGGGTGTACCCCTACATGGGTATTACTTACTCTTAAAGCATTATTAAACTCAAAACCAAAAATGTAATATTTTGCAGCCGGGGCGGACTGACCATTTGGAAACTCGGGCACTGCCTGAGGACACGGGGTCCGTAGGGGGCCCCATGAGATGCCCCTGGTACCTTTTTCATAGGCTTTTTTTAGTTTGGGCAAGGACACAGGGGCCCCATGATCCCCTATTGCCCGGGGGCCCCATAAGTTGTCAGTCCGCCCCTGATTGCAGCTTACTAATCATTAGATGTGGTGACTGCATTCATTTTCTTTTTTTGTCTTTTCCCCTCTGTTTTCATCTGGTGATCTGGCCAGTAATACACCTTCTGTATTAGAGTGCCCCCACTCTGGATGAAGGAGCACAGAAGGCACCCTTGGACAGCAGCATAGTCAGTCTGGAGGGAGGGCAGTGTTAGATGTACTAGTAGATTTAGACACCATAACAAATGGAACCCAAAACTCCACTTTGTAAACGGTTACAGCTACGTTTTTTTTCCCTTTTAGGATTAAGGTTTTACATAATTAAATAACTAATTAAATTAAATAGCTGATCATTGTAACCACCCCTGTGAGTAGTACATGGTTTGTCCCATCCCTCTAACTGATACATCTGCAAGAGAGCATGTTCTTTTGAAAAAAAAACCCAACAGACTTATCGGTTGGATCACCAGATGAAAATAAAGGAAAGTTTAAAAAAGTAAACAAATGCAGCATTAAATTAGATGTTTGCTTTGGGGTTAATACTGCTTTAATAATACAAATTGACCACATAATGGGAAACATTGAAAACTACATATATGGATACACAATGACCATCAAGTAGGTGGGGTACACTCACCACCAGTGTCAGAAAGCACACTGACCACCAGTGTAAGAAAGCACACTTACCACCAGTGTAAGAGAGAACACTGACCACCAGTGTAAGAGAGCACACTAACCACCAGTGTAAGAGAGCACACTGACCACCAGTGTAAGGGAGAACACTCACCACCAGTGTAATAAAGCACACTGACCACCAGTGTAAGGGAGAACACTGACCACCAGTGTAAGGGAGAACACTGACCACCAGTGTAAGAAAGCACACTTACCACCAGTGTAAGAGAGAACACTGACCACCAGTGTAAGGGAGAACACTGACCACCAGTGTAAGAAAGCATACTGACCACCAGTGTAAGGGAGAACACTGACCACCAGTGTAATAAAGCACACTGACCACCAGTGTAAAGGAGAACACTGACCACCAGTGTAAAGGAGAACACTGACCACCAGTGTAAGAAAGCACACTGACCACCAGTGTAATAAATCACACTGACCACCAGTGTAAGAGAGAACACTGACCACCAGTGTAAGAAAGCACACTGACCACCAGTGTAAGAAAGCACACTGACCACCAGTGTAAGGGAGAACACTGACCACCAGTGCAATGGAGAACACTGACCACCAGTGTAAGAAAGCTCACTGACCACCAGCGTAAGAGAGCACACTGACCACCAGTGTAACGGAGAACACTAACCACCAGTGTAAGAAAACTCACTGACCACCAGTGTAAGGGAGAACACTGACCACCAGTGTAACGGAGAACACTAACCACCAGTGTAAGAAAGCTCACTGATCATCAGTGTAATGGAGAACATTGACCACCACTGTAAGGGAGAACATTGACCACCAGTGTAAGAAAGCTCATTGACCACCAGTGTAAGAAAGCTCACTGACCACCAGTGTAAGGGAGAACACTGACCACCAGTGTAACTGAGAACACTAACCACCAGTGTAAGAAAGCTCACTGACCACCAGTGTAAGGGAGAACACTGACCACCAGTGTAAGGGAGAACACTAACCACCAGTGTAAGAAAGCTCACTGACCATCAGTGTAATGGAGAACATTGACCACCAGTGTAAGAGAGAACATTGACCACCAGTGTAAGAAAGCTCACTGACCACCAGTGTAATGGACACCACTGACCATCTTGTAAGTGGAACACACTGAAACCAGTGTAGGGGGCACACTGACTATCATGTAGGTGGAACATTCTGATTACCAGAGTAGGGAGCATACTGACCACAAGTGTAGGGGGCACACTGATCACCAGTGTAGGTGGCACACCGATCACCAGTGTAAAGGGTCACATTGACCACTGACTACCAATATAGAGGGGACACACAAAGCACCAATATAAGAAGACACACTGAGAATTGACCACCAATATAACAGGATGCACTGAGCACCTATGCAGGCAGGAGGGTATGCTTAGCTGAGAAAGCCCCTCCTCCAGATGAAAGAAGAAAAAATGCCCATGAAGATTCCTGGAATGTATGACATCTTTGTGGCCTAGACCAGAAACCAACTGAAGAAATGTAAAAATATGTTTAAAACAAGTAAATATAACACATCTTCCTGTCTATTTCTAATGCCGGCAGCTAAGGATTAAAAATAGTCAATGTTGATTGAGAAAGTTTAGGTCCAATTAACCGCTTGCACGGGTGCGCAAAATCATGTATACAGTGCATCCAGAAAGTACTCAAAGCGCTTAACTTTTGCCACATTTTGTTATGTTACAGCATTATTCCAAAAGGGATTAAATAATTTTTTCCTCAGCATTCTACAAACAATACACCATAATGACAACGTATTGATGCACTGTATATATGTGATTTAGCAGTTCCGGGTAGGGGCCCTACCCGTGCCGCCATTCACGACTGTCAGTCACCAGGTCTCCGCCGGTGATTCCCTGCCGGCACTCGGTGATCTCCAAACATTTCCTCCCCTGTCAGCTCCTGCACACTGCAGAGCCATACAAAGCAATGTACTTACAGTGAAACACACACACAGCAAAACAGCACACAGTTAACCCTTTGATCGCCCCAGATGTTAATCCCTTCCTGCCCAGTGTCATTAAAACAGTGTCAGTACTTTTTATTAGCACTGATCACTGTATTGGTCTCACTAGGGATGCCAGTGACACCAAGTTAGTTCCCCCCCAGTGTCAGAATGACCACTGCAATCCTGCTAAAAGTCGCAGATCGCCGCCATTACTAGTAGGGAAAAAAAAATCCCAGTATCTATACCGCCATTTGTAAACGCTATACCTTTCACGTAAACCAATTCATTTACACATATTGGGATTTTTTTTTTCAACAAAGACATGTCGCAGAATACATTTTGGCCTAAATTTATGATAAAATTAGTTTTTTTTACATTTTTTCACTGGACATTTTTAATAGCAAAAAGTCAAAAATATTGTTTTTTTCTCAAAATTAACGATGTTTTTTTGTTTATAGCACAAAAAATAAGAAACGCACAGGCAACCAAATACCACCAAAAGAAAGCTCAATTTGTGGGGAAAAAGGGACATATATTTCATTTGGGTGCAGTGTTGTATGACCGCGTAATTGTCAGTTAAAGTAATGCAGCGCTGTAATGCAAAACATGGCTTGATCAGGAAGGGGGGTAAATCCTTTGTCGGGCAAGTGGTCAATGTTCTATGAATCGTATTGTAGCAATGATGATGAGCCAGGCTGGGCAAGTTCTGTAAATCAATTTACTTGAAAATTGTTCAGCGTTTCAAAGGCATTAACAATGAGCATTCATGTTAGTTTCCAAGTATAAAAACCAGGTGTCAGGTGACTCAGATTTTTTTTTGATAAATCCCAGATTTCACAGCATCCCACATCACTCAGGTATTTCTTCTGTACAAATGACTAACTGACCCCGAAGTCGAAGGGACTTTCCGTGGAATATAAAGCGCTCCGCTCCTGTTTGGCGAGTGGCCTGGCTCTTCCTATTGTGGGTGTCCGGTCATTTGTAATAAAGCACAGTGGAGGATGTTGCAATATGATGTAGGAGGTTTTCTAGGAGGTTGTGTCACCTTTGCAGACAATGCGGTGAATGGGGTGGGGTGGGGGGTGTCTACCTGATAACATATTTCATTTATAACACATGGGGAGTCAGGAGGCAGGTAATGCTCAGTACCGTCAAGGTGCAGACATCATTTATTGTGTCATGAGACGTCTATTACATGATCTGATCTGTATCCCCGTAGGGCAGTCTGTCAGATTCTTACTGACAGTGTCAATATGTCTGTGTGTACCTGTCTGTATACAGCAAATGTACATCTATACAAAGCAGGGGCGGACTGACCATTTGGAAACTCGGGCACTGCCCGAGGGCCCGGGGTCAGTAGGGGGCCCCATGAGATGCCCCTGGAACCTTTTTCATAGGCTTTTTTGAGTTTGGGCAAGGACACAGGGGCCCCATGATCCCCTATTGCCCGGGGGCCCCATGAATTGTCAGTCCGCCCCTGGTACAAAGTGAAAGACATCTTCAGGAGGAGAACTGAAGAGAGCGGAACAATTATTACAGCTTTAGGGCCAGTTCACACTACATGCCTCTCAGTTGCTTTTTTTTCAGCATCCAAAACGCACAGAAAGTAGGTTATATGGTTGTCAATGTCATAGTTCACATCAGTGCTTGCAGTTCCAGCGTGTTCTGGTTACAGAAAAAAAAGTAGACCATGCTGCATTTTTTCTGCACAGAACTGCACTGGAACACACCAAAACGCACTGGAATGCACATTTCCCTATTTAAATTGAAGAAAACGATAGGGGAAAAAATGAACTGGAATGCATAAAAACGCACTGGAACGCATCAAAAATGCACCAGAATGCGCCATAAACGGTAAAAAATGCACACGCAAAAACGCATCCAGAACGCATCTGCATTTCTATAGTGTGAACCAGCCCTAAGGGCTAGTTCACACCAGATGCAATACAGTGCATTTTATTTTCTGCATCAAAAAAGCATGCACAGTGTTTTCCATGTATTCCAATGGCCTTGGTTCACACCAGTGCAGTCAGTTCCAGTCAATTTCCAGTGCAGAAATAAAAGTAGAAAATTCTGCATTTTTTCTGCACAGAACCATACTGGAACATAGCCAACTGCATCAAAACTGCGCCGGAACTGTGTGTGGTGTGAACTGTAAGCAAAAACGTTTCCGGAATGCATCCGGAATGCATCCGGAGTGCGTTTTTGTAGCGTGAACGGGCCCTAAAGATTACGCTCATCTTTCACATAAACTGGCCAATGCAGACAAGGGGCCCCAGGGCTCTAAAATGAACTGTGCTATTTGGAAAAATATTGTTTAACCCCTTCACACCTACGGGTAAAACAAATCTTAATTCCTAAGTAACATTTTGCAACTGACATGTGTTAGTAAAACCGTACATATAACCACAACTGCTGTGTATATCCAGGTGGATTATACCTTCTTTTTTTTTTCTTTTTCAGGATAATTGGGCTTTCATTTGGTGGTAAATAGTAATAGATTTCTCCTGACTTTTTTTCATTATCAAAGGAAAACTGGCCCAAAATAGTGAAAAAAAAAATCTTTTTTTTTTTTTGTAAATTTAGCTGTGTGTTTCTTGTTACTACTAAAACCTACCACCAAAAACAACCCAAAATAAATTCTCCAGCTCCTGATGAATGCAGTGATACCACATACTGATACTAATTAAAAAAAAACATTAAAAAATTTAACAAATCCTGACCTTTGACCCTGATCTTTGACCCTAACCTTTCACCCAAACACTAACCCTGCCACTGACCTAGGTCAAACCTTGATCTAGGTTTATTTTATTTTATATTTTAATATGTATTTTTATTTATTTTTCCTCCATTCAGAGAGAAAGAAAACACGGGGGTGGGCTTCACACTGACTGATCAGAGGCTATCACAGCGATCGGGTCCTGATTGTTAGTACGGGACCCGAAGCTCTCAGTGACCCCCCGGTGTTTGTGTTGGGAGTTCGTTGTGCGGCATGCTGCAAGCACAAGGACAGATATACAAGTATGCGGCCCCACAGAAAAAAGCCTGGTTCCATGCGGCCGCATATTTTTGTTATGTCGGCGTCAAGGGGTTAAAGTAAAACTTTAGGCAAATTTTTTTTTTCTTTTCATTTTGGATAGAGCAAGGGAGGGTTATAATCCCTGTCAGTTTTTTTTTCACCATCTGTGTCCCCTTGCAGTGATTTCCCTTCATTTGCTGTCTCATAGCCAAACAGGAAGTGAGATGAAATCTCTGCAAATTAGGGGAATTTCTTGGGGCCCCCCAGGTGTTATAGAGTTATTATGCAAATACTGTGACCCTACTTGCATATGGTAATATTGCATTGCCTTATACTTCCTGTTTGCTGTTCTATGCTGACCTGGATGTAGTTCTGTTGTACAACATGATTCCTCTCACCAGCATCTTGTGTTGTCTGCATTCCTGTACATGAAACATGGTGTCAGAAGTGACTGGAATCAGGTCTGAGCCTCTTGTTTGGAGCACAGCAGCTTTGGGAAACACAGGTTTGTGAACTACGGCCTGAGACTGAGGATTTTCTGATATTTGATAGCTCAGAGGCTTACTGACATTATGGCTGCCATGAATTGCATACCTCCCCCAGAGGGGATGACAATGAGTGGGGATTGGAGCAGCAATTGGGAATCTTTCAGAGCTGAATTTGAAGATTATTCTCTGGCTACAGGCTTGAATGAGAAATGTGCAGTAGTGCAGGCAGCAACCCTGAGAAGAGTCATGGGCAGTGAATGCAGGCATGTGTATAAACACAATCTGACCCTCACAGCAGATCAGCATAACAATGTTACAGCCATTCTAAATGCACTGGAAGCTTATTTCAAACCTGCTAAAAATGTCATTTATGAAAGGTATGTGTTTGGATGCTGCAAACAAGAAGAGGGAGAATCTTTGGATAACTTTGTTACACGCTTGAGAGTAAAGGCAGCAACTTGTGAATATGGCACACTCAGAGACGAATTGATAAGGGACAAAATTGTTCTTGGTATAGCTAGCGAGAGCACACGCAGGCGCCTCCTAAGAGAACATGATTTAACTCTAAACACAGCCACTGAGACATGCCGTACAGCAGAGCTCACTGACAGACGTCTGAAAGTTATGGAACAGAACAGACAGCAGACCGACAGCATAAACATTGCAATGCAGCATCGCAACATAAACAAACCGCAGCAACGCTGCCTGATTAGCACAAATACTGCCAACCCTACGGCTTGCAAATACTGTGGGACTGTGCATGAAAGAATTAAAGAGCAGTGTCCAGCTTATGGGAAGTCTTGTAAGTCTTGTGGAAGAACAAACCATTTTGCTAACGTTTGTTTGTCAAGTAAACGACGGCCATCAATAGGCAAATTACACAATGTGGAGAACACATCCACATATGAGGAAGAGACACAAACCACTGAAGTTATATACAGCAGTGAATTGATCGGCACTGTGCAATCCAGAGGAAAGAAATGGTTTGTCACTTTACATTTAAATAATAAGCCCCAATCCTGCCAGCTCGATTCAGGAGCAACTTGTGATGTAATGTGCTTGAGACAAAATGGTGTTAGCACCAGAAGCACGTCTACTGCCAAGTGACACCAAGTTTAAGTTATACTCAGGTGCGATTATGAAATCTCTAGGGCTCTTCAAGACAGAATGTGCCATACGTGGACTGACACACAAGCTGGAGTTTGAAATTGTGGAAGCCTGCCAAAAGCCACTGTTGTCTGGCTCAACCTGTGAGCGTCTAGGGCTGATACGTTTCTCCGTCCCTGCAGAGCTTAATGTGATGGACAATCTATCCAAGGGGCCCTTGACAAAACAACTGCTGCTAAAGGAATTTAGTGATGTGTTTACTGGGCCAGTGGAATCTGTACCAGGGGAAGTTCATTTCGACCTTGATGTGAGTGTCCCTCCAGTCCAATGTGCACCACGCAATGTGCCGGTGGCGTTAAAACAAGCAGTTAAGGCTCAGCTTGACCAGTATGAGGCCAATGGACACTTGGCACCAGTGACTGACCCAACTGACTGGATAAGTAACATGGTGATTGTAAGGAAGCCAAATAAGCTACGAATATGCATAGATCCCAAATTCTTAAATATGGCACTGAGACGATCTCACTACATAATGCCAACTCTCGAGGATGTTTTGTACAAGCTGCCAAAGGCACGTCTGTTCACACTTGTTGATGCCCGGGATGCATTTTTACAGTGTAAGTTGGATGATGCAAGTAGTTACATGACCACCTTCTGGACTCCGTGGGGCAGGAAAAGATGGCTCAAACTGCCGTTTGGAGTATCAGTTGCACCAGAGGTGTATCAACGTAAACAACATGAACTATTGGCTGGACTCGGTGGTATTGAACCAATAGCTGATGACATTCTTGTGGTTGGCTGTGGGGACACAGATGAGGAAGCAGAGCAAGATCATGATGGCAAACTGCTGGAACTGATGAATCGTTGTAGGCAGGTAAAATTGAGACTTGGCATGAAAAAACTGCAATTCAAGGTCAAAGAGGTCCGCTTTCATGGACACATTCTAACCTGGGAGGGTTTGAAGGCTGACCCAGAAAAAATCAGAGCCATACTGGATATGCCGCAGCCAGAAAATGTGAAATCCCTGCAGCGCTTCATTGGATTTGTTACCTACCTAGCAAAATTCCTACCACACCTCTCAGAGGTCTGCGAGCCATTGAGAAGGCTTCTGGACAAGAACGCTGTTTGGCATTGGCTTCCTAAGCATGATAATGCAGTGCAGGACATCAAACGCTTGGTCACGGACACACCTGTCCTGAAGTACTATGACGTTACAAAACCTGTAACTATTCAAAGTGATGCAAGCAAAACTGGACTTGGGTGTTGCCTATTGCAAGCTGGCCAGCCTATCGCTTTTGCTTCATGGGCACTGACTCTTACCGAACAAAACTACGCACAAATAGAAAAGGAGTGTCTGAGTATAGTGTTTGCCTGTCAGCGCTTTCATCACTACCTCCATGGGCGCGACGAGATCATGGCAGAAACTGACCATAAACCTCTGATTTCTATTTTCAAGAAACCCCTTTTGTGTGCACCCAAACGTCTACAGAGCATGTTGCTCACATTACAAAACTATTGCCTAAATGTTGTCTATAAACCTGGTCCTGAAATGTACATTAGTGACACTCTTAGCAGAGCTACAGCAGCAGGTGGTACACCTGAGTATGCACAACACACAGTTTGCAATGTTCAACAGGACCTGGATGTCCTGTCACAGATTAATCATTCAGACTATTTAAACGTCACAGACCAACGATTGCTTCAGATAAAACAGCACACTGAAACTGATGAGAGTTTGCAGGCTCTTAAATATATTGTTCTGAATGGTTGGCCTGATTCCAAGTTGGAAGTGCCATTACTTGTGAGAGAATATTGGACTTTCAGAGATGAAATCGCCATTCAGGATGGTATACTGTGCAAGGGGCCAAGGGTCATCATTCCTAAATCTTTAAGATCAGAGATGCTGACTCGTATTCATGCCAGTCACATTGGCGGAGAAGCATGCTATAGGCAAGCACATGATACCCTATACTGGCTCAACATGCAGAATGAGATTAGAGACTTTGTTAGCTGTTGCTCGGCATGCAATGAATATGCGCAGGCACAACAGAAAGAACCTATGATGTCGCATGTGCTGCCCACCCGGCCTTGGCAAATTGTAAGCATGGACTTGCTGAATTATGCTGGCCAGGATTTTCTACTAATTGTTGATCACTATTCTGACTTTTGGGAGATTGAGCTACTTCCTGACCTGTCTGCTGATACTACCATCAAGCGTTGTAAAGCACAGTTTGCACGTTATGGCCAGCCGGATAGAGTAATCTCAGATAATGGACCTCAATTTGCATGTGAGCAATTCAGACGGTTCTCTAAAGATTGGGGATTCGAGCATGTTACCTCATCCCCAAGGCACCCGCAAGCAAATGGCAAAGCGGAATCGGCTGTCAAGATAGTGAAGAATCTTTGTAAGAAGGCCAAGTTTGATGGTACTGATCCGTGGAAGGCCATTCTACATTGGAGGAACACCCCATCTGAAGGCATGGACAGTAGTCCTGCACAGCGCTTGATGTCTAGGAGACTAAAGACTTCATTGCCTGTGGCCAACATATTACTTGATCCTTGTGTGGTTACAGGTGTCCCGGCGAAACTGCAGCGGAGGAAACAGATTGCCAAGCTGTCATACGATGTGTCTGCTAAAGACTTACCTGAACTAAGCATTGGAGAGCCAATCCGTATGAAGCTGCTTCCAGGTGACAGGACCGGTCGCTGGAGACTGGGTTCCTGTGTTCAGAGAGTTGCACCTCGATCATATCTTGTGGATGTAGAAGGCAGTCTTTACCGCCGCAATCGAGTGGACCTGCGAAAGGCAGAACGATTCACCACACAAGCCTATGAGCATCCTGCACGTGATCCTCCTGAGGTGCTCAATGACCCGAGTCCTACTGGACTATATACTCAAAGCAGAGAGAACTTTGCTGTCATATCGGGATACAATGAGGATGACATAATGCAGCCACATATCCCGTCAAGTTCTTCTTTGCCAAACACACCAGCCAGGAAAGAGGGTAGCTCCTTATCAACACCTTCTGGAGCTGATTTCCCCAGGCAAAATCCCTGTGGTCTTGCGTAGTGGTCGAGTTTCAAGACCACCAGATAGACTCAATCTGTAGTGTATCTACTAGTAACACAGTATGCCATGTTCAAGACTGTTCAGGATCAACCTATCCTTCCAGCCCCAAGTCCAATCTTTAACAAACTCGTGCAGACTCCACCTCCGCAACATCGCCAAAATCCGCACGTTCCTAACCCCAGAAACCACTAAACAGCTCATCCACTCCCTCATCATATCACGACTCGACTACTGCAACTCCCTCCTCACTGGCCTGCCTCGCCGCTGGCTATCCCCTCTTCGGTCCATCCTGAACACGGCTGCCAGACTCATTCACCTTTCCAACCGCACTGTCTCCGCCACCCCCCTCTGCCAATCCCTCCACTGGCTTCCGATTGCGCAACGGATCAAATTCAAAATCCTAACGCTGACGTACAAAGCTGTCCACCATACTGCCCCGAACTACATCACTGACCTAATATCCAAGTACCGCCCAGCACGCACACTCCGCTCCTCACAAGACCTCCTTCTCTCTAGTTCCCTGGTCTCCTCCTCCCATGCCCGCCTCCAGGACTTCTCCAGGGTGTCACCCATCCTCTGGAACTCCCTGCCCCAACCCATCAGATTATCACCTACTCTCCTCTCCTTTAGGCGCACCCTGAAAACCCATCTCTTCAGGGAAGCCTACCCCACCCCCTGCTAACTTGCCGACCTCCTCCACTCTTCCTACCACTCCATCCCCCACAGCTATCTCCTCCTGTGCCACCACCCCCTCCCTCCTAGATTGTAAGCTCGAAAGAGCAGGGCCCTTGATCCCCTCATGTTTTGCATTGTATTGGTATTGTTCTGTCACATGTTCTGTCTCCCTTTTGTAATGTACAGTGCTGAGCGAACTATTGGCGCTTTATAAATACTGTATAATAATAATAATAATAATAATCTGTTTTAGTTTCATTGTTTGCAAGGTTTGAATTGAATGTAAAAAAGGGAGATGTATAGAGTTATTATGCAAATACTGTGACCCTACTTGCATATGGTAATATTGCATTGTCTTATACTTCCTGTTTCCTCTTCTATGCTGACCTGGATGTAGTTCTGTTGTACAACATGATTCCTCTCACCAGCATCTTGTGTTGTCTTCATTCCTGTACATGAAACACCAGGTCACCAGAACTAGTGTACCTATTGGAAGATTTTCCCTGTATTACTTTTTGGGATTTTCTTTTACTTTCACTTCCAATGATAATAGCAAACAGGACAAATAGAGGGGGAGAATCTCCCTAATGGGGATACAGACCGCAATAATAACTGCCAGGAGTTCACATTTTTCTGCTCTCTATCCAAAACTAAAAGAAAAGTTTTGCCTTTAGTTATACTTTAATGCAAATGCTATTGCTGAAGGCAGTGCCGGGACAAGGTCATGCCCCCTCTTCTCTTCATGACATGCGAGCTCAGGGGATGCACTTAAGAGGTGCGAAACCCACACCTCCGACCGGCTCTCTCCTCACTGCCCCCAGAGCTGGGCTGATACGAGTATTTGCCCCCATCCCTTTAATAAACCATTGCACCCAGGGCAGCAGCCCCTCCTGCCCACACCTTGTCCCGGCCCTGCCTGAATGAAGGCCTTTTCTGTCAATCATGAGGCCTGCCTGAAATACTCTGAATGTTTACATTCCTATTTACCTTTCCCTGTGTAGACCTTCCACCTGCCTTGCGGGTAAGGAAAGAATCTCTGCCGAGTTTTCATTTTGTGGCTTTTTTTTAATTAAAATTGAGAAGGATTAGAACCTCAGTCAGGGTATTCACACTTTCTGTGTTTAATGAAAAAAAGCCTAGGCTTTAAAACTTTCCTGAAAACCTGGAAAAATTGTACGTTGTTTACTATAAAATCATCCTTTATACTTCCTACCCGAAAGTCTTTTTTGCCTCTTCCCCTTCCCTGGTAACATGTTATAGCCAAAACTTACAAAGCTGAAATGATTTGGTCCATAAGGTCTAAACAACCAAAAGCCCAGGTTCACACATGAGTTGCCATTGATGCAATTTTCCAGCATGTTTTGAAGTGTGTTTTGTGTTTTTGACACTTTTGATGTATTTTGTGTTTGCTTGTTTTTTTCCCAGTAGGAAAGTATTGACTTTGATGCCACCTTGATGCGACTTTGATGTGACTTTGGATGAGAGGGATTTGGATACGGTTTTTGATGGGTGCAACTTGGATGTGGCTTGGATGCGAATTGAGTGTGAGAGAGTGTAAGGTCACATCAAAGTCAATATTTTCCTATTATCAAACAAAACTCAAAGTGCATCAAAAATGCAAGATTTCGTTTTTGATGTGGTTCCATTAAAGTTTATTGTGCAAAAAACACAATCTGCTGCTGAAAAAAAAAGTCCCTGACCCTTTAAAAAAACGCACCAGCTCAAACACACAGATGTGAACTAGATCCATAGGAAATCATGTGAAATGGATTATTGCAAACTGGAAACGCACTGAAAGACGCTCGAGTGTGAACCTAGGGTAAGTTTTAGTTAACCACTTCCCGTCCGGCCCATGTATATAAACGGCCGGATGGGAGCATTGCAGGAGCGGGTGGCCGTTTATAGAGTCCTTCCCGCTCCCTACCTATGCGCACTCCCTGGCAACGCGTGGCACCGAGATCCAGTGCCCGCTGTGTCCTCCGAACACAGGTCGCTGTACAGGACCTCTGTGTGAGGTCCCGATCATGTGATTACTGATTGGCCAATCAGTGATCACATGAATAGTAGTAAGCAAGACTTCTGACTTCTGACATCATTTCTTACTACTAGTGAAATCTGTGAATGATCACAGAAGTCACATGGTACAAGGCTGTTCACAACAGCCTTGTACCATGTGTAAAGCTGTGACCAATCGCAGCTCACACAGTATTTCTCAATGGCTGCAAGAATTCAGCCAGAGAGAAAGAAATTATTGCTTTTAAACCCTTTATGGGTGTAAAAGCAATCAGTGCAAAAAAAAAAATCTTCATCACTATGGTGACACTGTACTGCTAGGGTGACAGTATGTTAAAAAAAACATAAATAATAATATAAAAAAATAAAATAAAAATGTAAAAAACATTTTTTGAAAAATTATAATTTTTGGTTATAAACTAATTTGGGTTATTTTATTTTTTTTAACTAAAAAGATAGATGAATACCTTTTGGCCAAGGTTTATGAAGAAAGATTATTAAGAAAAACACTTTTTTTTTCAAAATGTTTGGACTTTTTCATTTATATAGCAAAAAAATAAAAATCCCAGTGGTGAATAAATAACACCAAAAGAAAGTTTTATCTGTCTCAAAAAAATGCAAAAAAATTCATATGGGTACAGTGTTGCATGACCGCGCAATTGTCATTCAAAGTGTGATAGTGCTGAAAATTGGCCTGGACAGGAAGGGGGTGAAAGTGTCCGGACTTGAAGTGGTTAAATATCACAGAATTATTATTATTATTATTTTTTTTCATCTTAAAAATTGCAAATTTTGATGTTTCTTGCTGTTTTGAAATAGGGTCATCCTTTTGCTATACGCATGCAGATTTTCTTATTTGCTCATATATGAAGAATGTCATCCAGTCTGATAAGAGATTGATGTCACTGACTCCAACTATAAATATTATCATGCTGATTGCTTTCAAGTCAAATGACCGGCTTTATTAGAGTAGAACATGATCCAAATCATACTCTGCTTCATTCTTTGGGGTGCAAGAAGCATCACATATGGCTTGCCAATTGCAGCCAACCAAAATCTGGATGACAATCTGAAGTCTACAATGGTAAGTGCTCTATCTATCTATCTATCTATCCATCTATCCATCCATCCATCCATCCATCATTCTACCTATCTATTTATCTAGTGCTTTTTTCAGCGGGAACGTGGGGAAACATAGTTAAATGTATGTAATAGCAAGGGGTGCTGGGGTGTTCTGGAGGGTCTATTGATGCTGGCTGCTGAGGGATCTATTGTTCCTGGGGATCTATATTTTCATGGAGATCTATTGTTGCTGGGGGATTCTGTTGCTGCTGGTTGGTGAACTACTGTTGCTAGGGGGTCATGTTTCTAGGGAGGGGTTTATTGATGCCAGCAGAAGGGAGATCTTTGGCTGCTGCTGGGGATTATTGTTTTTGGGGATTATTGTTTTTGGGGTGAATCTATTGTTGCTGGTGAGATCTATTGTTGCTGGGTGGGGGGATCTCTTCTTGTTGGCTGAAGGGGATCTATTTCACCCGCTTTTCTTGTTAATAAGAGTAATCTCTCCCTCTCTTCTGACGCATTCCCCTCCCCTCTGAAGCACGCGCACATCACCCCCATACTTAAAAAGCCCTCCCAGGACCCCACCGACCTGAACAACCTTAGACCCATCTGCCTGCTACCATTCACATCCAAACTCCTTGAGCGCTTAGTAATCGCCTAAGCTCCCACCTCAACGAGAACAACCTCCTCGATCCCCTACAGTCCAGCTTCCATCCCCTACAATCCACCGAAACTGCCTTACTCAAACTCACCAATGACCTTCTAACCGCCAAAGCCAATGGCAACTATTCAGTGCTCCTACTCCTTGACCTCTCTAATCCTTCCCCCAAAAAGTTGGCCTTTGCCCTTAATCACACGGGTGCTGAGGCCCATAGACTGTGAGCAGGCTGTTTTTGTACACAGCTTGAGCCGCTGGGTGCTGTGTGCAGGCAGCTCATGTAGGTCTATGGGGACACTTCACAGACACAAAGGCTCGCCAAAATTTTGCAGGTGCACTCTCTGTTTTCAGGGCCGCTTACCCACATACCCATCAAATTACAAAGAGCTGTGGCTGCATGCATCAAATGGCAGCTTAAGCCTTCTACGATCTATGGGCCTCAGCACCAGACTGAATGAGACCTATACATAAACTGTAAAGAAAGCTGCAGATTTAACAATATTGAAAATTACTTTTTAAATGCCATTTATGTTAAACCTACATGGGATTTTAGTGACTGGATTAACATATTCTTTTTTGAAGAAATTTGTGTTGTGAATTTTTGAATGTGATTGAATTTTTAATTCCTTTAGTTGTTGACTGGTATGAGTTGTTTTTTTTGATGACTTGGAGTGTCCATTGAAATGGGTGGGAGGTTAGCCATGCATGCACTTCCCAAGTACCCAGTGCCACCTGATACTATATTCAACTTGAATATTCAGCCTGGCTAAGCAATTATATTCTGGCCATTGGACACAGTGGGGAGGGGGGTGGCACAGACAATTGCTTGTTGCTTATCTGGAGGTGGGATGGCAGCAGGACTGGAATCTAAAAGGTCCAATCTGAGAGTAGTCAGCCAGCAGACATCAATAGGCATTAGGACATCACCTAATGTGCCTGAAAATACCACAATGTACCCTTCCGAACATGTCTGATAGAGCTTGAGTTTTTGTTCAGGCAATAAATAGTATCAATTTAACTACTTCTGTACAGGCACTTAGAACACAAACTGTCAGTACTTTACCTATGGACCGGGATTTTGAATTAAAGAAAGCTAACATGAAGGATCTGGCAAGATGTGGAGTTCCTGATGTTGCAGGCTATAAAATAATTCATATGAATTTAAAGTGGTCCTCCAGAATCATAAGTTACCAGTAAGTATATTTGCAGGAAATGCTATGTATAGTAGCCCATTTGTATCATTTTTTGTAGTTACCTGTGTTAAAAATGTTCATTGTCATTACACTACCCCTCTATTTGGTTAACCACAATAAGGCACCTTTTATAGCTGTAGGATGTCCTGTCCTGCTATAATGACCCTTTACTGCTGTTGGGAGAACTGTACAATGCTGAGTGTCTTCACCAAAGCAATACAGCCTTTTTTTATAAGGCAAAAAGCAGTTTACTCAGGGCCGGTGTTCCATTAGGCGGCCGCCTAGGGTGCACTGCCACATAGGGGTGCCTGGGCACAGCACAGGCCAGCACTCTCTCTGTGTGTGCTGCTGACACATCATGAATGATCCTCCAGCTTAGAGGAGGGTAAGGAAGATGCCTGGTGTCTGAGGCCAGTCTAGCATCTGAGCTTCTGCCCCTTTCAGTGTTCCTCTCAGACTCAGTCCCTTACTGCAAGCCGGCTGGTGGTTGCTAATCACTGTGGAGTTCCAGCCCTTCTCTTCCCATTCAACAGCAGAGGCAGAGCTGCACCTGCGGAGGAAGGTAATGTCTGATGTCTTGTGTCTGTGTGAGTGTGACCCGGCCAGCTGGTCATCCATCACATGTGCAATGTGTCATTGAGTGATGACATCATCACGATCCCAAAGCCTGCTCTTTTAGTGCCTGCTGGGCCTGACGATCTGTGCAAGCCTGGGTTCATACTTCTGCGGTGCGGCATATCGCATGTGATTTGCACAGGAACCGCTCCACATTCCTGTGCAAATCACATGCGAATTCTGTGCGGTGCAATTTGAGCCGTACATTTTGTATGGCTCAAATCGCACCGCATCTACACCAAAAAGGTGCAGGACCCTTTTTTTTTGTCCGCACTAGAATCGAATTGCATAGGTATTCACATCCATGTGATCCGATTCTGCACATCGCACCGCGTTTTGCAAACCTATTTCGGGGTGTTGTTAACTTAATATACACACCCGCAGTGGTTCACATGAATGGGGTGCGTTTATGATTGCGTTTTTGATGTATTTTTGATGCGTTTTGCAGTTAAAATCTGCCTAGCAACAAGAAAAATTTGAAATAATTAACAAAAGCAAATGCTAAACACATCAAAAACGTGGCAAAAACCACAAGTGCAAAAACGCAATGCAAAATGCAATGCACAAACGCCTCAAACACAATCTGCATAGGTGTGAACCTGGCCTTATACCTGCTTGAAAATGAGAACTTTCCTTGGGTGTACCTTGCTGTTAATATACTTTTCATGCAGGATTTATATAGCGCCAACAGTTTGCGCTGCACTTTACAATATAAAGGGAGACAGTACAATTACAATACAGTTCAATACAAAAGGAATAGGAGGGCCCTGCTCAGGGATGTGGCCATTAGGCTATCCTATCTTTATAACTCACTCTTGTTATATGCTAACATCTCATAGTCCTATGCCCCATTTTGTTATGATTTATGACCAAATTTTGCCTTAAAGATTTCTTTCTCATCGAAAATGCCTCTACTTGTGCTTCCACTCCAGTGCTCTGTGTTGGTAGACCTGAGTACCAGCCCAACCCCTGATCACAAGTGTCTATAGACTTGTAGTGTAGAGGAGGAGAGGGGACGTTCGACCTGTTCCTGCCATCCGTTTCTAACATGCTTACTCTATACGTTGATTATGTTCAATCGGCTGCTGCACAAAAAGCGTAACCCTAAACTATAGTGATATAATCATTTTGAATTTATGAATCAGTCACAGCAGTCACATGACTGGAAAGCCTGTCTTCGCCTCCCAATCAAATTCTTTTATAGATCCAAGGGGCAGGAGCTATAAAGGATCTAGATTTTAGGATTTAGTCTGGGTTCACATTGATGCGATGTGGAATTTGCAAAGGTTACTATGCCCCCGTTCATGTGAACCGCTGCGGGTGTGTATGTTATGTTAACAACACCAAAAAAACACGGTGTGATGTGCAGAATCGGATCGCTTGGGTGTGAATACCCATGCAATTCGACTCTATTGCGGACTAAAAAAGGGTCCCGCACCTTTTTGGTGCGAATGCGGTGCGATTTGAGCCATACACAATGTATGGCTCAAATCACATCACACAGAATTTGCATGTGATTTGCACAGGAATGCGGTGTGGTTCCTGTGCGAATCACATGCGATGTGCCGCACCGCATCAATGTGAATCCAGGCTTAGGTCTGCTGCTGATTACTGAGTACACTGGGTTTAACTGTGATGACTATTAGACTACACAATTGTATTTATTCACCTTGAACAACTGCTGTACCAGGAACGTGTAAGACTAAGAAAATGTATGATAATAATACACTGTCTATCCAACTATATATCTTTTTCTGTGACTTAAATTGGGGTATAACCAGGGGTGGACTGACAACTCATGGGGCCCCCGGGCAATAGGGGATCATGGGGCCCCTGTGTCCTTGCCCAAACTCAAAAAAGCCTATGAAAAAGGTACCAGGGGCATCTCATGGGGCCCCCTACTGACCCCGGGCAGTGCCCGAGTTTCCAAATGGTCAGTCCGCTCCTGGGTATAAAACAAACTTAACAGAATGCACAGAGGGCTGGAAGCCCCATGATGAGAAATATGAGCATTTATTTCCTCCCATCAGTTTGAGGTGACAAGATGAGTTCAGAATCTCTCTGCATTCGCTGGCAGGATGCTGTCTAAAGGAAATTGTTCTCCTGTACAATATTGCCAGGTGTGCTTCATTCCTAATGTAGTAGCACCTTGTAGGTGGCACAAAAGAGTCAATGATTTCAAGGAAAGCAACTGCTAACAAACCTTTATTTCTGCCCAAGATGGCAGCCAGTCATTTCTCATATTTCTGGCTTGATTTCAATTCAAGTGAAAGCCTTTATATATTGACAGTTTTCTCCTTCACTATACAGGATTTTTAATTACACTCCAGATTTACCTCCAGCTGAAGTAGATAAAGCGATACAAAGAGCCTTCAGAGTGTGGAGTAAGAAGACTCCACTTCAATTCATCCAGCTTCAGAACGGAACAGCAGACATGATGATATCCTTTGGTGTGAGAGGTATATTTAATTTATATAATTTATAACAGACATGGATATTTGTACATGAATTAATAAATAATTTATATCTGTGGTGTCATCTAGAACACGGAGATTTCTTTCCTTTTGATGGCCCTTCAGGTGTGCTAGCTCATGCCTTTCCTCCTGGTGACCACCTTGGTGGAGACATCCATTTTGATGATGAGGAGAAATGGACTATGGATGTTTCTGGTAGGTGGCTTCAATAATTTTTAGGTTCTTTATTAAAGCTATGAGGCTGTCTTGTTGTAGTGCTCTTTGTACGCTCCTTGAAAAGTTTGGTTAAAGAATAAGCTTTTTTTAAAGGTATCTTAGAACTATCAACATAAAAAGAAAGGCCAGCATAACTTCAAATGGGATTTCACCCTCTCCTATCATATGGCCAATTACACAATAGGACAGCAAAACATTTTGGACGGGTTAAGTGTCTTTTCTGCGGGAGCTGGACTCGCATTTTCTACTTTTTGGCCTAGGTGAGAATGACATCACCCCCCGTTTGGAGCCTCTGTGGATACCAACGTCACATATCCCAGGAGGCTTTGGGCAATCTTGGCCTCATGCACATGCACCAAACAAATCTTCGGTACACTGCACATGCATAAGGAAAATCTCTGCTGCACTGCATATATGTCACCGCACGTCATCAGGGGCCAGCTGAGAACTGAGAAGAGACGGTCGACCTCCTGGTCACATCACATGAGAAGATGCAGGACAGGACCTGGACAGGGCGGGGCGGGTGACTATGTTTTTTCAGGATAACCCAGTAGTATAGATAAAAGAGTAAAAATGAAAAAAAAAAAACATGAAGGGACCTGAAGTTCCTCTTTAAGGGGTCATTTATTTTCCTAGGCCTTAAGATAGGTAAAATGCATGAACTATCTTAGCAAATCCTCTACATGACCTTTTTAAACTGACAAGGCTTATGATGGAGCTCTGATTTCTGATAAGCAGCTAAACTAATTAAGTAATATAGTTCTAAAAAAAAACACACATACAGTGTGTGTGTATGTATGTGTATGTATGTGTGTGTATATATATATATATATATATATATATATATATATATATAGTTGTAGGTCAATAATAATCATTTGAATACTAATTCAAAAATATTATTCTTCAATACGATCATACCGTGCCTTGGAAAAGTATTCAAACCCCTCAAAATTTTCCCCACTTTGTCATGTTACATCCATTTTATTTGGATTTTATGTGACAGGGCAACAAAAAGTGGCACGTAATTGTGAAGTGGAAGGAAAATGATAAATGGTTTTCAAAATTTTTTACAAATAAATATCTGAAAAGTGTGGTGTGCATTTGTATTCAGCCCCCCCTGAGTCAATACATTGTAGAACCACCTTTCGCTGCAATTACAGATGCAAGTCTTTTTGGGTATGTCCCTACCTATCTAGACAGTGAAATTTTTGCTCATTCTTCTTTGAAAAATAGCTCAAGCTCAGATTGGATGGAGAACGTCTGTGAACAGCAATTTTCAAGTCTTGCCACAGATTCTCAACTGAATTCTCAATTTAGGTCTGGACTTTGACTGGGCCATGCTAACACATGAATATGCTTTGATCTAAACCATTCCATTGTAGCTCTGGCTGTATGTTTAGGGTCGTTGTCCTGCTGGAAGGTGAACCTCCACCCCAATCTCAGGTCTTTTGCAGACTCTAACAGGTTTTCTTCTTGATTGCCCTGTATTTGGCTCCATCCATCTTCCCATCAACTCTGACCAATTCCCTGCCCCTGCAGAAAAGCATCTCCACAACATGATGCTGCCACCGCCATGTTTTATGATGGAGATGGTGTGCTCAGAGTGATCTGTAGTGTTAGTTTTCTGCCACACATGCTTTTAGGCCAAAAAGTTCAATTTTGGTCTTATCTAACCAGAGCACCTCTTCCACATGTTTGCTGTGTCCCCCACATGGCTTCTTGCAAACTGCAAACGGGACTTCTTATGGCTTTCTTACAACAAAGGATTTCTTCTTGCTCCATAAAAGCCAGATTTGTGGAGTGCATGACTAATAGTTGTCCTGTGGACAGATTCTCCCACCGGAGCCGTGGATCTCTGCAGCTTCTCCAGAGTTACCATGACCCTTTTTGCTGTTTCTCTGATTTCCATTTTCAGATGATGGATTGAACAGTGCTCCGTGAGATGTTCAAAGCTTGGGATATTTTTTTATAACCTAACCCTGCTTTAAACTTCTCCACAACTTTATCCCTGACCTGTCTGGTGTGTTCTTTGGCCTTTATGATGCTGTTTTTTCACTAATGTTCTCTAACAAAGCTCTGAGGACTTCAAAGAACAGCTGTATTTATACTGAGATTAAATTACACACAGGGGGACTCTATTTACTAAGTAGGTGACTTCTGAAGGCAATTGGTTCCACTAGATTTTAGTTAGGGGTATCAGAGTAAAGGGGGTTGAATACAATTGCACGCCACACTTTTCAGATATTTATATGTAAAAAAGTTTGGAAAACCATTTATCATTTTCCTTCCACTTCACAAATATGTGGCACTTTGTGTTGGTCACATAAAATCCCAATAAAATACATTTACGTTTTTGGTTGTAGCATGACAAAATGTGGAAAATTTCAAGGGGTATGAACTTTTTCAAAGCATTGTAGGTGACTTGCAAGTGAATGAGTGGCACAACAACAATTGTCTAAATTCCATGTACAAAAATGAATTATATCATACACATAGATATACAAGCTTGAAAAATGTCTAATTACACTTATTACATTACAATACAAATCTAGGCACATTCTACCTGGGACAGACAATTATCATACTCCATATCATTACCCCTATCCATTCCTCTAGACCTTCTCCTGGATCTCTTCTTGAGGCCCATCTTTCCTGTTCTGTGCTCCCAGCCACAATATCCCTTATTTTAGGGAAATCCTTTATATCTCTCCCAGAACTTTCAGGTCATGTCCATATATGAATAACCATTCCTACCCATGCACAGAATTCTTTTGATGGTTGTCTCTTTAATCACAAAGTGTATAGGACTATATTCAAATGATGTTTGGTAACAGCTAATGTTGGACTATTTATTATTCAATTAACGAGCATTATTATTATTATTTATTATTTTACAGTATTTATATAGCGCTAAAAGGTTTGCTCAGCGCTGTACATTATAGTGGGGGACAGAACATGAGACAATACAGTAACAAAACACGAGGGGGTCAAGGGCCCTGCTCTTTCGAGCTTACAATCTAGGAGGGAGGGGATAGTGGTGCAGGAGGAAGTGGCTGTGGGGATGGAGTGGTAGGAGGAGTGGAGGAGATCGGCTGTTAGGTGAGGGTGGGGTAGGCTTCCCTGAAGAGATGGGTTTTCAGGGTGTGCCTAAAGGTGAGGAGGGTAGGTGACAGTCTTATGGATTGGGGTAGTGAGTTCCAGAGGATGGGGGAAGTCCTGGAGAAGTCCTGCAGTCGGGCATGGGAGGTGGAGACCAGGGAACTAGAAAGTAGGTCTTGTGAGGAGCGAAGATTACATGTAGGGTGTTATTTGGGTATCAGGTCGGTGAGGTAGTTTGGGGCAATGTTATGAATGGCTTTGTATGTCTGTGTTAGTAGTTTGAATTTGATGCGTTGGGCAATCGGGAGCCAGTGGAGGGAATGACAGAGGGGGGTGGCAGAAGCGGAGCGGTTGGTAAGGTGGATAAGTCTGAGTTCAGGATAGACTGAAGCGGGGAGTCTGTGATGAGGTAGGCCGGTGAGAAGGGAGTTGCAGTAGTCCAGACGTGAGATAATGAGGGAGTGAACGAGTTGTTTACTAGTGTCTGGGGTTAGGAACGGTTGTATTTTGGAGATGTTGCGGAGGTGGAGCCTGCATGAGTTTGCCAACGATTGGACATGGGGTTGGAAGGACAGGTTTGAGTCTAGAGTGACACCTAGGACTTTGGCTTGCGGGGTGGGACTGATGGTGGCGTTGTGGTCGTAATGGAGAGGGTGGGGTGGGGGGGCACGGGCTGGGGGGAAAATCAGGAGCTCGGTTTCGGAAAGGTTCAATTTGAGGAAATAGAGCGACATCCAATCTGATATGTCGTTCAGTAGGTGGGTGATACGGGCGGAGACTGAAGGGGTGAGGCGAGGGGTGGAGAGGTAAATTTGTGTGTCATCGGCGTAGAGGTGGTAGTTGAAGCCGTGGGAGTGTATCAGTTTGCTGAGGGAGGAGGTGTAGATGGAGAAGAGAAGGGGCCTGAGGACAGAGCCTTGGGGGACCCCAACAGAGAGGGGAAGTGAGGGGGAGGTGGTAGCGTTATAGGTAACGCTGAAGGAGCGTTGGGATAGATAGGAGGAGAGCCAGGAGAGAGCGGAGTCTCTGAGGCCAAGGGAGTGTAGTTTATTAAGGAGGAGGGGGTGGTCAACTGTGTCGAAGGCCATGGAAAGGTTGAGGAGTAGGAGGACTGAGTAGTGGCCATTAGCTTTGGCGGTTAGCAGGTCATTAGTGATTTTGAGTAGGGCGGTTTTGGTGGAGTGTAGGGGACGGAAGCCAGACTGTAGTGGATCGAGGAGGTTGTTGCCAGTGAGGTGGGCGCTTAGGCGATTGTAGACTAAGCGCTCAAGGAGCTTGGAAGTAAATGGCAGCAGGGAGATGGGTCTAAGGTTGTTCAGGTCGGTGGGGTCCAGGGAGGGTTTTTTGAGTATGGGGGTGATGTGCGCGTGCTTTAGGGGGGAGGGGAATGTGCCAGTAGAGAGGGAGAGATTGAAGATGTGGGTGAGGGAGCGTAGGATGGAGGAGGAGGGAAACCGGAGGAGTTGTGTGGGGACAGGGTCAAGGGGGCAAGTGGTGAGGCGGGCTTTTGAGAAGACCTTAGTGACCTCAGTGGTAGCAAAGCTGAAGGAGCGGAGTGTTGGGGAGGTTATAGTGTGCGGGACGTTAGGTGTGGTGGGGGGCAGGGCGGTTGCGAGGTCAGAGGAGGGGAGAGTTGATGGGGTTATAGTGGGAGGGAGGTTAGGTGGGGAGCATCCTTTGAATCTCTGATCAACCCATTTTATATAAAGGGGAAATTTCATCAATGTTTTCCATTCATACCTAAAGGCCCCTATAGATGGCTCAATTTTCAGCAAAGTCCTGCTGCATCATCTAGACTTCGAGTTGAGGGTGGCTGTGCAAGCACCATTTGGATCTATAAAAGTTAATTAAAAAATCACCATGGACGGATTGAATGTTATTGGCAGAAAAGTAACTGCATCCTATTTTATGGAGGAATTGATCTTTTCTCATTCAGCATGTGCATATTGCCCCAAGAGTATGGCAGTAACAGCCAAAGCATTGTTGTGACCTAAACTTTCTGATACACCACACTACTATGCATTCTTCATATATTCCTATAGAGAGTCCATCGCCAGGGGCCCTAGAATTTCATAACCACCAATAACATTAAAACATATACAGTAAACAAACATTAAAATCAACACAAATTCAGTTGAAATATTAACCACTTGCCCTCCAGAGGATTTCTCCCTTTTCCTTACCAGGCAATTTTTTTTGATACGGCGCTGCATTACTTTAACTGACAATTGCGTGGTCATGCAACGCTGTACATAAATTAAATTTATTACCTTTTTTCCCCACAAATAGAGCTTTCTTTTGGTGGTATTTGATCACTTTCTGCTAAAAAACATATCCAATAAAAAAATTTAAACCATCAAATTTCATCATAAATTTAGGCCAAAATGTATTCTGCGACATGTCTTTGCTAAAAAAAAATTCTCAATACATGTAAATTAATTGGTTTATGTGAAAGTTATAGCGTCTACAAATGGCGGTATATATACTGGAATTTTTCATTTTTATTTTTTTTATACTGGTAATGGCACCAATCAGTGACTTATAGCGGGACTGCAGCTGGCATTCTGAGACTGGGTGGGAACTGACTAACTGCCGCTGACATCCCCAGTGACACTAATACAGTGATCAGTGCTACTATAAAGCACTGACACTGTGCTAATGATACTGGGCAGGAAGGAGTTAACTTTTGGGTGATCAAAGGGTTAACTGTGTGCTGTGTGTGTTTTACTATGTGTGCTGTGTGTGTTTTACTGTGGAGACATGCTGCTTTGTATTTCTCTGCTGTGCAGAGAAATACAAAGCAGCATGTCCTTGCTGGCAGGAGAGAGACCTGTGTTTACACACATGTCTCTCCCCTGTCAGCTTTACATGGTGATCGCCGGGTGCTGGTGGGGAATCTTCGGGCGGGACCCGGTGATTGACATCCCTAGCTGCCAATGGTGGCGTGGGTAGGGCAGTGCACACATCCCCTACTCAGAAATGCAAATTACGTGTATATATATGTGATTTTGCGCAGCTCTGCCGCCCTGTAGCAGTACTTCTACTATAGGGCAGTGGGCATGTGGTTAAACAATGTATATTACAGTATTTGAGTGACAGTGTCTTTTCCTTATAGACTACAATTTGTTTTCTGTGGCTGTACATGAGATCGGTCATTCGTTGGGATTGGATCACGCTGGTAACCCTCAGGCTCTTATGTTTCCCTTCTACACACATTATAGTTCAGAGGTCTTTACCCTTCCGGCTGATGACGTCATGGGAATACAGGAACTGTATGGTAATATTTCCATGTATATATACTGTATATATATTTTTTTTATCTTCTGTTTCATATACAGTATATTAGTAATAATTTCACATTATTGGTCAATAATTATCTCCTATATCTCTATAATATGGAAACTTAATGTTGCCTTATATTTTTCTGTCAAGATTGTTTATAGTGAATACTAACAGACAGGGGCGGACTGACCATTTGGAAACTCGGGCACTGCCCGAGGGCCCGGGGTCAGTAGGGGGCCCCATGAGATGCCCCTGGTACCTTTTTCATAGGCTTTTTTGAGTTTGGACAAGGACACAGGGGCCCCATGATCCCCTATTGCCCGGGGGCCCCATGAGTTGTCAGTCCGCCCCTGTTAACAGATACTTTGTAGCAATTTCTGTTACTAACAAACACATAAGTAATCATAATCCAGACTGTGATAATGAGATTCATCAATTTAAAGGCCAAATTAACCTTCAGTTTAAATCCGCGAACTGCATTGCAGGCACATCAAACCAAAAAGTGTTCAAAGTCTTACAGTTTGCTTTCTTTTGAAAGCAGCCACTGCAGGAGTAGAAAATCCTATCCCCTGCCAGCAACTACAGAGTGGGACCACCATTTATAGTGTGAAGGTAGTGGTCTCTCTGTAGCGGTCCAACATGCCACCTGCAGAGTCTTACCTATAGCTCTGCAATCAAATTAATGAGAATTGGCTTTGCGTCAGCAGTGGCTGTGTTGGACCTCTCCACAGAGACCAATGCTTCCACACAGAGAGCAAGGGTCCTCTGTTGTAACATGCTGGCAGAACACAGGCTTTTCTACTTAGTCCAAGGTTGCTACAGTATTTAAAGAAAATATACTGTAAGACTTAATTAAGAATTATTACTGGAAAATGTAAGCTTAAATTTCCATTGGCTGTTCATGGTAGAATATTATTGTATCCATACCTGTCCTCACCACCTTGCTTTTAAGGCTTAGTATGGTATATTACTGCTACTACTTGCATTTCCGTGATAGTAATAGGCTGGCTATGGACATGAGATGACAGCTGGATATATGATTACAATTTAGAAGCAAAAGGTTTTTTTTCAAGTCTGCTACATGGAGATGCATGTCTGTACTGCCAGAATGGGCATTTTAGTGTCTGCTCGGTTTTGGATGGAAAGCTGGGAAACAGTTGGCTCACTAACAACAAATTGAATGAATTAATTGATGTCTATTTAATGTCTATATGTAAACATTAATTGGACACCATAAATGTTATAATAGTGCATTTAATGTATTTATCTTTTTTCCTACAATTATATTCCAGGCTCTAAACCATCAAGGATCATAACCCCAACAATCTGTAGCCAGGAGCTTCCTATGGATGCCACAGCTCACTGGGAAGAAAGCATGATTACCTTCAAAGACAGGTATTATCTAAGCCATGGATGTCAAACTGGCAGCCCTCCAGCTGTTGCCAAACTACAATTCCCATGAGGCATTTCAAGATTGACAGTTATAAGCATGACTCCCAAAGGCACAGGCATGATGGG
Organism: Staurois parvus; assembly: GCF_062004578.1. Lineage (NCBI taxonomy): Eukaryota > Metazoa > Chordata > Amphibia > Anura > Ranidae > Staurois > Staurois parvus. Next base: position 4,036,958 of record NW_028318218.1, on the reverse strand, counting down.
ACTTGTAGTTTCACAACAGCTGGAGGATCGCCAGTTTGACACCCCTGGTCTAAGCCTTTAGTAGCAGACAAGATTGTTTTTTTTTTTTAACAAATGGTTAATAGAAGTAGCTTACCATGAGATTTGTCAGTTGATTTGCAAATCTGGTTGTCCAACAAACCATTAAAACAGATGTCCAACCTGAAAACATTTGTCAAATTATGAATTACACTGTTTGTAAATCACAATTGCTTGGATTTCCAAATTGTTTGAGTCCCCACAGCTTAGACAAATATTCATGAAAATATTCAAGCAAATTAATATAGACCAAAATTGCTGATTTGTTTGATTTGACATCAGACAGGTCTAAAGTCAAAAATAGCATTAGATACTAGGTGAGTTTAAGTGTATGTATGGGCAAAAATCTAGATTTGGATTGAGTAAAGAGGGGTTATCACTTCTGCCTGGCAGTACTAGGGTCGCCGGTTCGAATCCCAACCACGGCACCACCTGCCTGGAGTTTGCATGTTCTCCCTGTGCCTGTGTGGGTTTCCTCTGGGTACTCCGGTTTACTCCAGGTACTCCACACTCCAAAGACATGCTGGTAGGTTCATTGTCTCCTGTCTAAATGGTCCCTAGTATGTGTATATATGAATGTGAGTTAGGGACTTTAGATTCTACGCCCCTTGAGAGTTAGGGACTGATGTGAATGTACAATATATATGTAAAGCGCTGCGTAAATTGACAGCGCTATATAAGTACCTGAAATAAATAAAATAAATAAAAAATAAATAAAACACCTGTCAGGTTATTAGTTGCTGTCTGTGCACAGCTAGGGAGATTTTTCTTACGACGTGTCATGAAGATACAAAAGGAAATGATAGGAAATCTCTACTAAGTTAGGGGTTTCCCTTTTTAGAAAGATTTTATCAAGTGGGGACACAGATAGTGATAAAAACTTGATAGAGGGTTTAGAGGGCCTTCGACCAACAACACAAAAAGTTCTGCTTTGACAGTTAGAAAAAAAAAATAACATCCATTAGTTCTGGGTGAGCTTACCAACCAAGAAAAAAAGAGGCCAAATTTCAGACTTTAAAGGCACTGCAACAATAATTCCTTAAAATCACTTTTTTATTGGAATATAAGCCATTACATAGCAATGCATAAAAATACTACGCTAACAATGCAAAACCCCCACATTGGGGTGATACATTCTATGCAGTTACAAAACTCGTAGATACATATAATAATTACAATTGATACAGATATACTGTGTCCCAGTAAGGGTATCAAGGAACATAAATCAGATGTCAATGATTGTAGTCACTCAACATGTTTCGTGAGAATATCGCTTCTTCAGGAGTTACCACATGAAAGAAAATTGAATATGAGTATAACATAATATAATATTTTGTAAGATCAATTATTACTCATTGTACAAATCCTGTATATACCTTGAAGTATCGGCTACAGTATAAGGATTGTGTGGGGGGTTTATTGTGCGTGTGGAGCATCCGAGTCTCAAGCAAGTCAGCAGGGGGATCCCACAAGGATATATCACATACTGAGTAGTTCCAAAAGGGGTCTCCTGATGTATAAAAGGTATGCAATCAATAAAACCTGATGAGAACCTTCCCAAATGTAGATATAGATTGTAATGATGGTAGAGAATACTGTACTAAACGTCCATTCATGGAGACTGCAAAATTATTATTGTCACCAATTTCAGAGCCAAACAGGCCACTTGAATAGTATTTGATGACGTGAACAATGTGGAGAGGATGTAATTAAACCTTAAATAGGATCTGCACAGGCACCAATGATTGTTGGGCAGTGTTTGTAGTATCTGGAAAAGTCCAGGAAGGGGGGTAATTAGGGAAGATATCAAGTATGCTAACGTTGCGTCATAGCCAACTAATATATAAACCACTCCAGTGTCTAGGGGTTAACGCTACATGACAAAAAGAGTACTGACCTTATTAGGTACAGACAGGGAGGAAAAACAAGAGAGTAAAACCTATATAGTAGGGTTCAACAATCTCACAGTATTGGAATCAAGTTAGGCATGTTAGGGTAGTCCATCAGACTTTTATCTATAAACAAAAGAGCCACAGAGATCCAAAATTGTACAAAACGTAACCCAAATATCAGTGTATTTAAGCTGCTTGTAAGAGGGTGTCAGGGACTGCGGGTCTCGCAGCGGCGCACAGGTCTGCACATATGCAGATTGCCTAGGTGCACTAATGTGCAGGCACTAGGACCTGGGCGTCGGCGACGGCAATTGCACCAATGACTGTGCAAGGCGCACTATTTAAACTGGCCAGACGGTGACTAGGTTGCCGCAAGGTCTAGTTCCTGTACCCGTGTTCTGAAGTGTGTTCTTGTTGCCGATCCTGCTTGTCCTGATTTGTGTTGACCATCACCTGCTCTGACCCCCGGCTCGTCCCTGACTACTCTCCTGCCTGTTGTTATATTACTATTGGACCTTCTGTTGCTGAACCTTGGCTCGTGACCCGGCTGCTCTCTGTCCACTGTTTAGTACCTACCTGCCTCCACCGTTACCGACCCGGCTCATTCCTGACTGTCATCCATCCCGCTCGGGACCTGGACTTGTCAGCCTCTTCTCAGCAGGCTCACCCCCTGGCACGTACCCTCGGCAGGACCCCTCTACCACAGTTGGGTGCACTCAGGGGTCGCGACCTGGTTTCAGTCTTGCACCATGTCCATCCCCACCATCAGGGGCTCTGATGAAAAGGCAGACTGGGACTTAGACTCCGCGTCCTGGGGAATCCCGTTCTGTGGATCACTAGAGATCCCGCCGGGCGGTGCCTGACAGAGGGTTATTGTCATGTGTACATCCAGTCATACCTGAATCAGAGGATAAAAAAACCCGACCAATTTAATCAACAAATCCCCCTTAGCCCAATCAGGGCTATCGTCTGAGCACACCTGTCCTGACCACCAAGACTGCCTGATAGTATGACGCTGGAGCCCCCCGCTCTCCGACCCACTGTGTTGGCTGCAGGACCGAGAGAATGGCTCCCTCTTAAGGGATCCCAGCGTGGGAAGCCTGAAGTCCCACCAAACAGCGTATGATGTCACCACGCTCGGCCAGGGTAGGCCGCGCATGCGCACAGCAGCATGCACCCACCATCAAAAGTCGTATTAAACCTTTAGTGCAAATTGATGTTTTGTTTCTAGATCAATGCAACTAACTGATAGACAAATGCCTCTATTCATCTCTGCCGTGCTTTACCCAACCTTCTGATGTTGGAGTGTGCACCATGAAATTTTTATGAAATGATGCTTTAAAACAACATGTTCCATGATTCTTTGCCCATTCCTCATACTGCACATGTGCACCTAACACAGTGAAGACCCCAGGCCACACAGCATGCCTTGGCATCCAATGAGCACAATACTAAGCACTGTAGCCATACTGTGCATGCACGCTCCATGCACACACCTGAGCAGACACAATGAGAAGCACTCAAGTCACACTGCACATGCCCACCTTATGCATAAAGCCTGAGCATGCACAGAATGAGAAAGATGTGGCCAGGAACATGCCTGTCAGGGTAGCTCCAGGTAGAGCTGCAAGGCAATGGAGCCCCACTTATAGGTGGATGTGAGTTAAGCCCTGTACACACGATGAAAATATTAGACGAATGATAGTCTCCATATCGAAAATGAAGAAGTCACTAAAGTTACGAAAATTCTTGAACGACAGAATAAAAATTCAAAAGTGATGTATTGTATTGAATTTTTGGATAAAAACTGTGCTGTTTAAATGAAAATCGTACGATCTGGTATCATAAGAGAAAAATTTTCATGCTTGTCCCTTCAAATAATTTTGTGCGAAAGCTGTGTACTAACAATCAGATTATCATAGGATTGCTTCAAATGAGGTATTTTTACTCTAATTTTCTGATCCTGTGTAGGCTTTACACTTCCATTCAAAAGCTAATTATCCTAGACACAGAGACTAAACGCAAAACAGGGCTGGAAATACTTTGAGCTTAACCCTTTTGCTGCCAGGTGCGTACGACCTACAGACCTGACAGCGAAGCACTTTCCACACAATATGTTGATCACTGGTCCAATGCATTCCAGGCTCACAAACAAAAATAAAAAAGTAAATGCACATTTTTTTACCTGCAAAAAAATTTCCATTTATTATTCTTTGTTGAAGGTGAACTTATCCCTTAAGATATTTAATCAGAGTATTATATATGGTAAGGCAACTCTAAACAATCGAAAATATAGTACAAAGATTTGCAAAAATAACAGAATTGTTTTATGTTTTTTTCTTTGTTTTTAGAAAAATAAGGTATTATCACCCAAACGCTCCGGAATCTAGATCATTCTTAATTAATTCACTTTGGAAAAATGTTCCAAATACCATAGATGCAGCTTATAATTCCCCAGGAAAAGAAACTCTCTATTTATTCAGTGGTAAGTGAAGACAATATTAACAACAGTAAACTTGCTAATGGAGCATCAAAAATAAGAAAGTGCTCCTTGTATGCTACTATTCCTGAAAAACGGGCACTTTGCCTTGGAATGTGTTTTTGGTGCAGACTGAAATCTATAAGTGTGGTCTGATTTTTTCAAGTGATAACATTTCTAATGAGTTCCATATCTGTTAAATGAACAGGTTCTACAACTGTGAGAAGATTTCAGGTTATATATATATTCTTATATACGGCAGTGTGATTCCCAGATATGCGCTCCACTTGCTTCGGAAGTGCTATTATTAAATATATTGAAATAAAAAGCTTGGAGGAGTGCCCAGTCACATGACCTGTCAAAGTCATGTGGTTGGCCTCCTCCAATTGTGGTATTCTTTCTGTAGCACTAATAGATAGCGGTATCCAAAAGTATCCTAAAGTCTGACCAGCCCCTAAGGAAGTGAGACCGTCTAATCAGATGGATCTTTTGTGATATTAATATCTCTTAATAAATTCACTGCCTTTCACTTTTTTATGTACTTTTGTGGTTTGTGAGCATTGTGTAATCTGCTACGTTGAATAAGAACCAATCAGATTTCAGTTTATTCTGTGATCTGCTAGTGCATCATTGTTGCTCTTTAGGCCTACAAGTGAGCATTTCTAATTAATATATTATCCCATTTAGTACTAGTTCTTGAATATCCGCTAATTGTGAAGACTTGCATCTAGGAAGAAAATTCTGGGCTGTCAATGGATCTATCTTGCTGAATGAAGGTCCCAGAGATATTGATGAATATGGCATCCCACAATATGTGCAGAAAATAGATGCTGCTTTTCATGATACAGAAATAGGAAGAACCTTTTTCTTTGCTGGAGACCTGTGCTGGAGGTATGTTAACAGTAAATGTATGGCAAAGATTTCTTTATTATAATTACTGCACAGCACAGTGTATGTGATGCTTTGAATGACATACACTGTTAAAGACCCAATATGCTGTAGACAGCTAAAATGTTCATTGGTGTCATGCAGCTGGTTCTGCCAAGTGGCATTGCCCTTGGATATTTACTCACTATTGTTGATATTGAAAGGTTTTTGGTGATTCCCTGTAGTTCAGAGTGGATCCCGGTGGCTACCAGCTTCATTCCACCTACACTGAGCCTCAGTGTACCGTACTGTATCTTTCATGGATCTGCCCCCTTTTAGCTCCTTATATTTTAGTGGGTCGCCCAGAGTAGAAAGGTTGAGGAAGAAGCACGAGAGCTTTGAAATGTGTTCCAGTGTCTACTGTGCATGTGCCATCCAAGTAATGTTGGTGGCTTCCTCTGCCGGGTTTGTAGCATTCCCACAGACCAGTGACAGTGGCTCCTTCCATCACAAGCACGTTCCATCCCCAGGCCGGTGTCCAAGGTTGGGTCTTTCCTGGTTACTGTTCGGCAATTTCTGGCTTTTCAGTCACCCCTGCTGCTATTGTATAAACATTTAAAAAACACCACAACACCATGCAATGAGACCAATATTTTATAAAATAAATACCTACTTTTTGTTGCCGCTAAACCACTGTCATGTGTTTCCACATCCAAAAAATTGTGCTATCAAAAGTGTAGCACAACAATTCCGATATTTATGCAGTAACTCAACAATTTTGATATTTGCGCAGTAGGGCAACAATTTCGATATTTGTGAAGTAGGGCAACAATTTCGATATTTGTGAAGTAGGGCAACAATTTCGATATTTGTGCAGCAGCGAAACAATTCCGATATTTGTTCAGTAGCTCAACAATTCTGATATTTGTGCAGTAGCTTAACAATTCCGATATTTGTTCAGTAGCTCAACAATTACGATATTTGTTCAGTAGCTCAACAATTACGATATTTGTTCAGTAGCTCAATGATTTCAATATTTGTGCAGTAGCGCAACAATTCTGATATTTGTGCAGTAGCGCAACAATTCTGATATTTGTGCAGTAGCTCAACAATTCTGATATTTGTGCAGTAGCACAACAATTCTGAAATTTGTGCAGTAGAGCAATAATTCTGATATTTGTGCAGTAGAGCAATAATTCTGATATTTGCGCAGTAGCTCAACAATTCTGATATTTGTGCAGTAGCGCAACAATTCTGATATTTGTGCAGTAGAGCAATAATTCTGATATTTGTGCAGTAGTGCAACAATTCTGATATTTGTGCAGTAGCGCAACAATTCTGATATTTGTTCAGTAGCACAACAATTCTGATATTTGTGCAGTAGCGCAACAATTCTGAGATTTGTGCAGTAGCGCAACAATTCTGATATTTGTGCAGTAGCGCAACAATTCCGATATTTGTGCAGTAACGCAACAATTCTGATATTTTTGCAGTAGCGCAACAATTCTGATATTTCTGCAGTAGCGCAACAATTCCAATATTTGTGCAGTAGCGCAACAATTCTGATATTTGTGCAGTAGCGCAACAATTCCGATATTTGTGCAGTAGCTCAACAATTCCGATATTTGTGCAGTAGCGCAACAATTTCGATATTTGTGCAGTAGCGCAACAATTCCGATATTTGTGCAGTAGCGCAACAATTCCGATATTTGTGCAGTAGCGCAACAATTCTGATATTTCTGCAGTAGCGCAACAATTCTGATATTTCTGCAGCAGTGATAGTAAGGGTAGTAACCCTTCAAGTCAACAGCCTAACTGCAACCACAGCTTATTTTTTTCAGCTGTGAATCAAGTCAAAAGGGGATCTAACCTCTGCCAGCTTCTTATTGCTGTCTGCATGGTCACAGGGACAGGAAGTTGGAGGAAACACAAATACAGCCAGGAATTGACTGAAGACAGGCCATAACCTTAACTGATATACATAGCAGTAGGTGTAAGAAAATCTCACTATTGAGGTCACATACATCAGTTAAAGCCACCAGAAGTAAAGAAAACATTTGGGTTGGAGCTCTGCTTTAAAATGCAGAACAGATTTTTTTCATATTTAAATATTTTGCTCCTGTTTGTTTAGTTATGATGAAGAAAGAAAACAGCTCAACAGCGGATTCCCTGTACATCTGGGGTCACAATTTCCTGGCATTGGGAGTAAAATAGACGCAGCCGATATGCATAATAACGGTAAGCTAGCCAGTAAATATGGGTTTTAACATATACGATATGCCCAAAGGTTTATGAACACCTGACCATAAAATCTATATGGGCTTGTTGGATGGCTCATTCTAAAACCATGGGCATTAATATGGCATTGCCTTCCTTTTATGGCTTAAACAGCCTTCATTTTTCTAGGAAGGCTTTCCAGAAGATTTTGGAGTGTTTGTGTCCATTCAGCCAAAAGAGTTTAGGAATTAACTGATGATTAACGAGAAGACATAAAGTGCTGAGCAAACTGTTGGCGCTATATGAATCCTGTATAATAATAATAAAGACATGATTTACCCCCTCCCTCCTAGATTGTAAGCTCGTAAGAGTAGGGCCCTCTTACCCCTCGTACGTTGTTTGTTGTTGTTGTACTGTGCCATGTATTGTCCCCCCTATTGTACAGCGCTGAGCAAACCCTTTGGCGCTATATAAACTCGTAGTAATAATAATAATAATAATAATAATTAACAAGAAGACCCGGCTAACAATCAGCTTTCCAATTCATCCCAAAGGTGTTTAATAGGGTTGAGGTATGGGCTCTGTGCAAGCCACCTACTTTCTCCACACCAAATGTATTACTCCTTGTCTTTACAGAGATAGTTGTGCACAGGGGTGCAGTTTTACAGGAACAGAAAATGCCTTCTGTAGACTGTTACCACAAAGCTGGAATCACTCAGTTATCTAAAATGTCTTTTTATGCTGTACATTTACTAGTACCTTTTACTGGAAACACCTGAATTCAATAGATTGGAGAGGTGTCCATGTATTTTGGCCCTGTGGTGTTAGCAGTGTCAAAGTCAGGTGTCCACAATCTTTAGGCTATAGTTTTCATGTACTGAATGCTAACAGGCATACCTTTAAGCATTTTAGCCCCTTCCCATACAGACCCAGCATTCCTTTAAATAGAAATTTATGCCTGAAAAGGGGGGCCGAAAAGAATTCCTAGTCATGTGGCCATTGTGATTGGTTGTCACATGCTTAGGAGCCCATCCTGTTGGCTCCCGACCATGAAAACAGGCTGAGATCTGTGTATAAAAGCAAGCAAGCTCTCAGCACAGAAACCTCGGCCGTCAATGGGCTCATATGTAAGCCCAACCTCTTTGCAGCTGCACATATAGGTTACGTGGAAGTTAAAACAGTTGTAAAGGTAATGTTTTTTTTTTAAAATTACGCTTCCCATAGGGGCACTCGTGCATGCTCATTCCCAAGCCCCACTGCTGCATCCATTGACATAGACATCAGGACTCCCTCACCACTAGCTTTGATTGACAGCACTGGGAGCCAATGGCTCCCGATGTCCCAACAAAGCTAGCGATATACAGAAGTGAGGGCAGAGAAGAGCTGCAGGCCTGCATGGCGCTGGATTGAATGAGGGCTCAGGTAAATAAAAGGGGGGTGAGAGGAGATGCTGATGCCTAAACATTTTGTACTTTAATGCAAGGAATGCATTAAGGTAAAAAATGTATAGGCTTTGGAACCACTTTAACAGTGGCATTCTTGACATATTATGAGGCTCGGGAATTGAGAGAAGGCAGCACCAATCTCATTTTCCATAGGAAACAATTACGTTTTCTTGTAAGTTCAGCTGCTTCTATCTTGGTGTTTGCTATATGTGTTTTGCAGGATGTAGAAGAGAGTGTACATGCAGTTGTACATTTCAGTCTCAGTTCAATTTTTATTAACTTGTTCTTTTCTGCAGGACAAAGTACATGTAGTACTTTGTCCCATTTTCCTAGGTGCTACATAAGGTTAGCTCTGAGGTCAGTCAGGTTGTTCCTCCTCCCAGGGGCGGACTGATAACTCATGGGGCCCCCGGGCAATAGGGGATCATGGGGCCCCCTGTGTCCTTGCCCAAACTCAAAAAAGCCTATGAAAAAGGTACCAGGGGCATGTCATGGGGCCCCCTACTGACCCCGGGCCCTCGGGCAGTGCCCGAGTTTCCAAATGGTCAGTCCGCCCCTGCCTCCTCCCTATATGGCTGTCTGATAACACAGCTAGCAAGGAGGAGGCGTGTCAACTAAAATGTTCCAGGCAAATGCTTGGAGATGGAGAAAACTACTGCCTGTCAGAGCAGCCATGTCCTTGCTAGCTGTGTTGTTGAAAGGCCATGTAGGGAGGAGAAGTGCCCTGGCCGACCTCAAAGCTAACCTTACATGGCACCTAGGAAGATGGGACAAAATACTACATGTACTTTGTGCCATGGGGAACTAACATGTTAAAAAATGGGAGAGAGAACTCTTTAAGCCTTACTGTCTATTTCTTTAATGGCCTTAAAAACCGAGCCTATAGTGGCTTGACCGTGACCTTAATTTATTCGCACTTTTGCATTCTCTGTAACAGTTTTTCATACATTTTACAACTGTTGCACTGTATCTCAAACAAACATACATTACTTACTTCATCCTCAGATTATAATCTATACTCCCCTATTCTACAGGGTTCATCTATTTTTACCAGCAAACAACACAGATTGAATATGACTCTAGAAGAAACGTTGTCACAAATATCTCAGAAATATATCCATGTTAATGTCAAAATTGTTTTTACGTATACATATATTTATATGTCTTTAAACATACATATATGTAATAAAATTCTATAGAATTTTCATATCTTGTATTAAAACCCTTCTTAATGTTAAGTATTGTGTATTATCTTTATTGATTATACAAAAAAAAGTTTGTAAAACATTATTTTTCATAAAATGGGTTAGTTGGACATGTGGAATACCATGTAGTATAATATTATTGCTAAAATGAAGTATAATAAGTAATAATATAATGAATAATATAATGAAGTAACACATGAAGTGCACTAAACATTCACTGCTGTTATATCCTCCTACTGAATGTGTTTTACTATATAGTGAAGGATTCACCATTAATGAATGTTTGGCCTGAAACAGCCGTAAAATGTGACAAATGTTCTAACAATTGCCTTCACTATCCAAAATATAAAAAAAAGTATAGGTTCTTAACTTTTTCCTAACACTAAAGCTGTCCATTAAAAAAAATCAGGCAAAATTTTAACAGCGGATGGCCCTTGCGGCTTGACAAAATTTGATTACCTAATTGACTTTTTCCGAAGCAGCTGGGGTGAAAATTGTCATGTGAACATTGCTTACAGCCAGTCAGCTGTCTGGGTGTTCAGACAGCTGCCACTTGCAGCCATCAGAATACTATAGCCCAGCAAGAGGTATTCATCCTAATACATGGATGAAAGAATCTGTTAGATTTATTTTGTTCAGCCTATAGGCATGGTGTGTGAAAATCAATTTTGTCACAGGATGCATCAGCATTATGGTTGCCCGCAATGGCCAGTTGTATCTGTAAAGCCAAAAAAATGTATCCAGGGCTTTTTTCCCTAGAGAATATGTACAGAGCGCAGTTTCAGTGGTGCCCTATGCACAGAGTGCAGAGTTCAGGGGTGTGCTACACACCAAGTGCAGGATTCAGGGGTGCACTGGGTACAGCGCAAGGTTGAGGTGTGTGCTACATACACAGTGCAGGGTTTAGTTCCCAGGTTTGGAGTTCCACCACATTCTAGCTGAAAAAAAGTCCTGGGTATGAGGGCCACATGACATGGTCTGACAGGATGAATTTGTCCCATGGGCCTTGTGTTTGACACATGCCATAGGCTGAATGAAAGAAATCTGTTAATGTATGGCCAGCCTAAAGTAGAACTATAGGCAAAACTTTTTTTTTTCCATTTTGGATAGAGTAAGAGAGGGTTATAACCCCTCTCAGTTTATTTTTTTGCCATCTGTGTCCCATTGGGGAGATTTACCTTCAACTTCCTGTGTCATGGCAAAAACAGGAAGTGAGAGGAAATCCCTGCAAATAAAAGGATAAGTTCATCTTTCAGTAAAAAAATTATAATTGCACACATTTTTGCAGGTAAAAAATGTGCATTTATTATTTTTGTCTGCAGGAGCCTGTAAAGCATTGCACCAGTGATTCAGCAGATCGCTGGTGTCATGCGGTGTCATGCAGGTCTCCTGCAGATCTGTCTGTGCGAGCAAGCAGATATACTGACAGGAAGAATGAAAGAACTACCACAGCGTCTTGGTAGTTCATTGTGGACTACAAGCTGACAGCTGCTAAGGGTGTCAGGACTTGTAGTCTCTCATTCACAGAGGACTATGAATGAGTGGTGGTGGAGCCCACATGGCTGAATTTTTTTTAAAATTTGACAGCGGGGGGGGGGGGGGGGGGCAGAGTAGATCCCCCGCTAGCTGTCAAAGCAGGGAGCGGTGGTCAGTCTGATTGTAATATACTACATGTTACACCCTGAATATGGGTGTAACATAGAACTTGTTACAAAAGGTGAACTTATCCTTTAAGGAAATCCCTTGGGACCCCCAGGTCACCAAGACTAGTGCCTCCATTGGAAGATTTCTCCTTTCTTACTTTTCTGGGGGAAACACAAAATTTGGGGTTTCTTTTAACATTCTTTACTTTACTTTTGATAATAACGGTAAACAAATAGAGAGGGTGAACCTCTTTAACGGAAGCACAGACAGCAATAAAAACTGACAGGGGTTCTAATCCCTCTCCACTCTATCCAAAACTAAAAAAAAAAAAAGTTTTGCCTTTAGTTACACTTTAATTCTTAACCCTAGGTTACACCTTTTTTATGTATGTTTAATGTTTTATGTTATGTCTTACTCTGGATACTACATCTCCCACAAGTCCTTACCCCTCTCAGCAGGCTTTGTCCACTCCCAGGGTGCACAGCGTTACATTATAGCTTCCTCTGCTATCCCTAGTGGTGGGCGGGGCTTTCTTCTGGCTCTCACTGTGACTGCACACAGCCCTGGAAATGTTCATTGCTTTGTCTCTCTCTCTCTTCTCCTCCTTACTGCCAGGCAAGGGCATGGAAAATAGATGCAGCACTGACTGTGTGTGAATGGCTGCAGCATGTGGGACACTGTCTATGCAGCTGTACTCCAGAGTGTGCCTCGGACCCGGAGTACATAAATAAGCATTTGTGTCCTGCTTCTGATGCATTCATAAAGCAGTTCTGTAATTTGGCAAGCAACCTTAGAATTATGTATTGGTTCTTATTCAGTAATAAACACTTTGCAGATTACTTATATGACGGTGACAAGTAATACAGAAATGGTGTTTGCATGCACATTGTAGCACAGTGGTTTAGTGGTTAGCACATTTTCTTGCAGTACTGGTTGCTTGCTTGGGTTTCCTCGGGGTACTTCAAAGACATGCTGGTAGGTTAATTGACTCCTGTCTAAATTGACCCTAGCATGTGACAGAGGAACCTTAGATTGTAAGTTCCTTGAGGGCAGGGATTGATGTTAGTGTACAATATATAAAGATAGACTGCATTCTGATCTGTGCATGGGTGTGCAGGAGACGTATGGATCCATGCACCTATTCTTTTTTTAATTATAAAATAGACCTATTCAGCTGAATTGTAAGTAGGGTTGCCACCTCATCCCTTTAAAACTGAACACATATTAATTACACAGGTTCTGAGGCTGATTTATTGCACATAAGGCACTCAGTGAGTTTAATTACCACCTTAATCAGCCACAGAACCTGTGTAATTAATGTGTTCGATTTTAAAGGTATGAGGTGGCAACCCTAATTGTAAGTGATGTCAGAAATAGACAATAGCCCAGGAAACTATTCTAAGGGTAGTGTGACAGTTTGAGGTTCTGTCACTGTGTAATTAGTCAGCTAAAGGACACAGGGTTTGCAGGACTAAGGCGCATATGTTTTGGATGGAGAAAACTGCTTTTGCAACTTTCTCCAGGTTTTGGTATTCCTGGATGGGGTTCCATAGTTTGGAGGTTCCATAGTGCCTTGGGTGGGATGGAATCTCCAACCCAGTCTCTAGGTTTTGTGGAGGAACAGCAGGGTGTGTGCCCAAGTGCACACAGCCCTTATAATGGAGGTTTAGGAATACCTCAGGGCTCCAGCCAAGGTAGACAGGAGGTCTCCTACAGGAGTCCGAGGGGCTGCACCTGGCAGCCTGAGTATGATTGTCTGCAAGAGACAGTTGATGGCCTGAGGATTTGGCTAGAGGAGCCATGTGCATCTGAGAACCTCTAAGCTGTGTGCCTGGAAGAGCTGGTGGTCGGAGGGACCAATATCTATAGCAGCAGTGCTGCTGAAGAGTATTCAGGTGGGCTAGCATTTTCATTCAGATTGTGGGAATTTTACTGGAGAAGAACCCCCGTGTGGGAAACCTGATGTTTCCAAAATGTGTTTTGGACTTTCCGCTTTCCTTTTAATACAAGTGGGCTACCCAGCCCTGAAATGTAGTTCTTGGCTGACGTGATCTCACTTGCAAACGCATCTACCACGGAGCTAAACATACCCCATATCACAGTGGTTACAATATATTAAAGTATATGTGAACATTTGTATGTATATGTGTGTGTATGTATGTGTGTGTGTATATATATATATATATATATATATATATATATATATATATAAAACTTTTTTTTTGTTTTATAAGTAGCTACATAGTTAGTCTTGCTGAAAAAAGATAGAAGTCCATCCAGTTCAACCATTAAAAAAAAAAAAAAAAAAGTTGTAATCCTATACCCACAGTTGATCAAGAGGAAGGCAAAAAAACCCCCAGCAAAGCATGATCCAATTTGCTCCTGCAGGGAAAAAAATTCCTTCCTGATCCCCCGAGAGGCAATCTGATATTCCCTGGATCAACTTTACCTATAAATGTTAGTATCCAGTTATATTCTGTGTATCTAAGGAACAATCCAGGTCTTTTTTAAAGCAATCCACTGAGCTGACCAGAACCAACTCTTGAGGGAGTCTATTCCACATTTTCACAGCTCTCACTGTGAAGAAACCTTTCTGTGTTTGGAGATTAAATTTCTTTTCCTCCAGACGTAAAGAGTGCCCCCTTGTCCTCTGTGATGACCTCAGGGTGAATAGCTCTACACCGAGTTCACTATATGAACCACTGATGTATTTATACATGGTGATCATATCCCCCCTTAATCTCCTCTTCTCAAGAGAGAATAAATTCAGTTCCTCTAATCTTTCCTCATAGCTGAGCTCCTCCATGCCTCTTATCAGTTTGGTTGCCCTTCTCTGTACTTTCTCCAGTTCCCCAATATTCATTTTGTGAATTGGTGCCCAAAACTGAACTTCATATTCCAGATGAGGTCTTACTAATGATTTGTACCGGGGTAATATGATATCTCTCTCTCTGGAGTCTATACCTCTTTTAATACAAGAGAGGATTTTGCTCGCTTTAGAAACCGCAGCTTGGCATTGCATGCCATTATTAAGCTTGTGATCTACCAGAACGCCCAGATCCTTCTCCACCATTGATTCCCCTAGTTGTGCATGATCTCTGTTCTCAGCTGGGGGGCTTAGAAAGCTCAGGTGGAGAAACCGCTATATACTGATCTTCCCAGTGAATGGCAGTGCGGGGTGAGGATGGGGTTGTCAGCACAAGTCTGATCATTGGAAGACAGGCAGGCTGTGCTCCCTTCACAGCTAAACAACTGGCCATGCTGGGATGATTGTGCTTCATGCCTAGCTTGGTCAGTTTGAAATAGGAAATTAGGGGGACTGCAGGGTCACCAGGTATTTCACACACCGGAAGTAATACAAAGAGAACAACATACTTTTTAACATAAGTAGAAGGTATGGTAGACACATAAAAGGAATATATATATTTTTTTTTTCAGGTACTTATATAGCGCTGTCAATTTATGCAGTGCTTTACATATATATATTGTACATTCACATCAGTCCCTAACCCTCAAGGGGTGTACAATCTAAGGTTCCTAACTCACATTCATACATATGCATACTAGGGCCAATTTTAGACAGGATCCAAGTAACCTATGTCTTTGGAGTGTGGGAGGAAGTCCACACAGACACAGGGAGAACATGCAAACGCCAGGCAGGTGGTGCCGTGGTTGGGATTCAAACCAACGACCCTAGAGCTGCCAGGTGGAAGTGCTAACCATTTAGCCACTGTGCTGCCCAAAATGTTGAGCTAACATACACTTTAAATAGGAGTTCAATATAATGAACAAAGTATAATGTACTGAAAAGTGGTATAATATAATGAAAGTGGTATAATCTATTAATATTATAGTATTGTATATTATAAGGCAATATGTACAGAAAGTGTGAAATGTACTGTGTACTCATTTTCAGAAATAACCCCATATTTCATGTAAGTGAGAATATAAAGCAATCATTCATCTCCTGTGTGTAAACAGCTTTCCGACAGGACACATCATGCTGTGATCACCCACTGCTTACTTATTTGGGGAAAATGAAATGTTTTCCTCCCCCTGCCATCAATTTTCGGTGTTCCAGATGTAGAAAGACCAGACTGAGAGCTGCTGGTTTTTCATTACCCAACACTAAAGTATGTTTTCATTGCTGCAAAACCAGCATTGATGTTCGTAGAAGATCAGGCTCCATCTGGCAGTAAAAAACAATCTCCACACATTTCCTTGTCTTTACAGAGATCACACATGCCTGTCACAAATAACGCATTATCACCCGCAGGTAAGCGGTAATATGGCCCTACATGAGACGCTTGTGACTCATTTTATTATAGACAGCTGCATCTTTGTGTCATTAACACGTAAAGAAATGCTTTGTAGATGAGTTTATATAAAAGAACTGTTAGTAACTCAAACCAAAATGTATAGAAAAGACACTTGACGCGGCTAAACCTGTCTAAACGCATGATAACGCTAGGCGCGTTTAACGCTTGAGCATTAATTCATTTCAATAGCCAGAATAAATTATTATTCTGGTCAACAAAATTAATTAACGCCCAAGTGCTTGATGCCTATATATGCCCTTAAACGCTTGTGAAAGCATCACACACTTTTACAAGCGTCAGGCGTTGTTTTCTGCCAAAATACTGCTGCCACGTTTTTAAAACCTCCTGTGTGCATGACTCTTAATACAGTATATCAGTAATGAATATGTAAGATGTTTAAAGGGATTCTGGTCCTAACAAAGGAGATCTTGCACTTTGAAAACTAACAGCCTTGTCTTGTCTCTCTGTTACCCTAAGTTCACATTGATGCAACTCTGTGAGCTGTGTTTTGCATAGGCACAGCAGCCTATTTGTTTGGGTGGGCTGTTGTGCTTCCTGAAATGCAGAGAAAAGATCCCTGCACCATTTCTAGAATCCCAACCCGCAAGTGCAAGTTGGTTCCCAGTGGAGAGCGATTTCCAGTGCGTGCGGTGTACCTTTTAGGATTAATGGCCTGTGCCTGCGTGTTTCCTCCGGGTACTCCGGTTTCCTCCCACACTCCAAAGACATCCTGGTAGGCAGGGGCGGACTGACAACTCATGGGGCCCTGGGCAATAGGGGATCATGGGGCCCCTGTGTCCTTGCCCAAACTCAAAAAAGCCTATGAAAAAGGTACCAGGGGCATCTCATGGGGCCCCCTACTGACCCCGGGCCCTCGGGCAGTGCCTGAGTTTCCAAATGGTCAGTCCGCCCCTGCTGGTAGGTTAATTGGATCCTGTCTAAATTGGCCCTAGTATGTGTATGTATGAATGTGAGTTAGGGACCTTAGATTGTACACCCCTTGAGGGTTAGGGACTGATGTGAATGTACAATATATATGTAAAGAACTGCGTAAATTGACGGCTCTATATAAGTACCTGAAATAAATAAATAAATGGCACCCGCACACATCCAGCATGATTTTCTGTGCGAGTGTTTGCAGGTGTGGTCTCGCAGTGGAAATCAGCTGCACAGATATGAACCTAGCTTTTTAAGTGCCCTGTCACACCAGGTGCGACTTGCCATGCCATGCGAGTTGCAAATCGCATGGCAAGTCGTACCCTATTGGACGCAATTAAAACGGTCAAATTGGCGCCATTCTGACTTAGTCAGAGCCGCATCGATTTCTAAAGCAGTGCATGCACTACTTCAGGTGCGACTTGCATAGACATCTGTGTCTTCAAGTCACACCTCGAGTCGGAAAGACATGCTGACTTTGAGATTTCAAAAGCGATTTCAAAGTCGGATCGGTGTGTAAAGGAAGTAGAAAATCAACTGATCTTCTGTCATGGTCAAGGGGTAATGAAACAATGTGCTGGGGGGGGGGGGGGGTATTTAGAAAAACAAACTATTTGTTTTAACCCCTTCCTGCCTAAGGGTAAAACTGGCCACTTTTACCCACTTCCTGCCCAGGCCAATTTTCAGCTTTCAGCACTGTTGCACTTTGAATGACAATTGCGCGGTCATGCAACACTGTACCCATAGGAAATTGTTATCATTTTTTTAACACAAATAGAGCTTCTTTAGGTGGTATTTAATCGCAACTGGGTGTTTATTTTTTGCACTATAAACAACAAGCAATAAAATTGAAAACAAAATGCTTTTCTGTCTATTATAAAATTTTGCAAACAGGTAATTTTTCTCCTTCACTGATGTGCGTTGATGAGGCGGCACTGATAGACTGAACTGATGAGGTGGCATTGATGATGCTGTACTGATATGCAGCAATGATGGGCACTGACTGGCTGCACTGCTGGACACGGATGGGTGACAGTGCTGGGCACTGATGGGTGGCACTTCTGATCAGTGCCCTGATTATCAGTACAGATCTGCTTTTTGATATTTGCCGGTTATCGGCTATCACAGCGTGAGGAAAGTGCTGCTGATAACCGGCAACTGGATTTACTTTGTGATCTGTTGTGTCATTGGACACAGCTGATCACGTGGTAAAAGGCCACTGTGACTGACAGCCCTGGGTGCGCGCCACTGGGGGCGTGTTCTGGGAGGACGTCATATGACGCTCTCCCAGAACTGGACAACTGCGCTGTAGCACGGTTGTAACATGGTTAATGCCTAAACACAATTTTGCGCCTTTGACATGTGTTAGTAAAACTGTACATATGTCACAATTACTTACCGTATTTTCCGGCGTATAAGACGACCCCCTACTTTTCCTGTTAAAATATAGGGTTTGAGCTATACTCGCCGTATAAGACTACCCCTCTTCCAACGCACACCAAATAAAAATGAAAAAACATCAGATTTGATTTCAATATGGTATGCTATTTCAGTATGGTATTCCAATGATGGGGTGCTATTCCTCCCACTGACACCAATGATGGGACACTATTCCTCCCACTGATACCAATGATGGGACACTATTCCTCCCACTGATACCAATGATGAGGCACTACTCCTCCCACTGACACCAATGATGGGGCACTATTTCATCCACTGACACCAATGATGGGGCACTATTCCTCCCACTGATACCAATGATGGTGTCCCATCATTAGTGTTAGTGTGTGAGGAATAGTGTCCCATCATTAGTGTCAATGGGAGGAATAGTGCCCCATCATTGGTGTCAGTGGGAGGAATAGTGCCCCATCATTGGTGTCAGTGGGGAGGAATAGTGCCCCATCATTGGTGTCAGTGGGAAGAATCGTGCCCCATCATTGGTGTCAGTGGGAAGAATCGTGCCCCATCATTGGTGTCAGT
This sequence comes from Staurois parvus, assembly GCF_062004578.1. Taxonomy (NCBI): domain Eukaryota; kingdom Metazoa; phylum Chordata; class Amphibia; order Anura; family Ranidae; genus Staurois; species Staurois parvus. Next base: position 4,017,917 of record NW_028318218.1, on the reverse strand, counting down.
GGGAGGAATAGCGCCCCATCATTGGTGTCAGTGGGAGGAATAGCGCCCCATCATTGGTGTCAGTGGGAGGAGTAGCGCCTCATCATTGGTATCAGTGGGAGGAATAGTGCCCCATCATTGGTATCAGTGGGAGGAATAGTGCCCCATCATTGGTGTCAGTGGGGAGGAATAGTGCCCCATCATTGGTGTCAGTGGGAAGAATCGTGCCCCATCATTGGTGTCAGTGGGAGGAATAGCGCCCCATCATTGGTGTCAGTGGGAGGAATAGCGCCCCATCATTGGTGTCAGTGGGAGGAGTAGCGCCTCATCATTAGTCAGTGGGAGGAATAGTGCCCCATCATTGGTGTCAGTGGGGAGGAATAGTGCCCCATCATTGGTGTCAGTGGGAAGAATCGTGCCCCATCATTGGTGTCAGTGGGAGGAATAGCGCCCCATCGTTGGTGTCAGTGGGAGGAATAGCGCCCCATCGTTGGTGTCAGTGGGAGGAATAGCGCCCCATCGTTGGTGTCAGTGGGAGGAATAGCGCCCCATCGTTGGTGTCAGTGGGAGGAATAGCGCCCCATCGTTGGTGTCAGTGGGAGGAATAGCGCCCCATCGTTGGTGTCAGTGGGAGGAATAGCGCCCCATCGTTGGTGTCAGTGGGAGGAATAGCGCCCCATCGTTGGTGTCAGTGGGAGGAATAGCGCCCCATCGTTGGTGTCAGTGGGAGGAATAGCGCCCCATCGTTGGTGTCAGTGGGAGGAATAGCGCCCCATCGTTGGTGTCAGTGGAAGGAATAGCGCCCTATTGTTGGTATCAGTGGCGGGAAAAGCGCCCCATCATTGGTATCAGTGGGGGGGGGAATAGTGCCCCATCGTTGGTGTCAGTGGGGAGGAGGAATAGTGCCCCATCGTTGGTGTCAGTGGGGGAGGAACAGTGCCTCATCGTTGGTGTCAGTGTGGAGGAGGAACAGTGCCTCATCGTTGGTGTCAGTGTGGAGGAGGAACAGTGCCTCATCGTTGGTGTCAGTGTGGAGGAGGAACAGTGCCTTATCATTGGTGTCATGGGGGAGGAGGAACAGTGCCCCATCGTTGGTGTCATTGGGGAGGAGGAACAGTGCCCCATCGTTGGTGTCATTGGGGAGGAGGAACAGTGCCCCATCGTTGGTGTCATTGGGGAGGAGGAACAGTGCCCCATCGTTGGTGTCATTGGGGAGGAGGAACAGTGCCCCATCGTTGGTGTCATTGGGGAGGAGGAACAGTGCCCCATCGTTGGTGTCATTGGGGAGGAGGAACAGTGCCCCATCGTTGGTGTCATTGGGGAGGAGGAATAGTGCCCCATCGTTGGTGTCATTGGGGAGGAGGAATAGTGCCCCATCGTTAGTGTCAGTGGGGGAGAGGAATAGTGCCAAGAGTGTCACAGCATGGTGCTGCTGCACACTTACTGGCCGCTCCCTCACTCGATTTTCACGGGGCCGCTCGGTTCCGCCTCCTCGCCGGTGATTGGTCGCCTGTGTGCCTTTCCAGTGCTGGCGCCAGTGCTGGAGCGGCTGCGCGACCGAACTGAAAGAAGGAGCAGCCACGCTTCCTGGACCGGATCGTCGTGGGACCGGAGCCAGGTAAGGTACAGCAGCCCCCTGCCCGCCCCTGTACTTAGTGTCCCTTCCGTTGGAGGAGGAGGGAGGGCGGCACCGCGCCTCCCCTCGAAAAAGTGCCGCCCTGATACCGGTGTATAAGACGACCCCCGATTTTTCAGAAGATTTTCATGGGTTAAAAAGTCGTCTTATACGCCGGAAAATACGGTACTGTATCCAGGTGGATTATACCGCGTTTGTTTTTCTTCAGGACAAATTGGGCTGTCTTTTGGGGGTAAATAACAACGGACATCATCTTCTGATTTTTTTATTTTTTTTTTTTGTTATCAAAGGAAAACTGGCTCGAAATAGTAAAATAAATATATATATATTTAAAACTTAGCTAAATATTTCTTGCTATTACCATAATTTGCCACCAAAGAACAACTCAAAATAAATTTTCCTGCGCCTGACGATTGTAGCGATACCACAGTTGTTGTTTGTACCCATAGTAGGGCCCAGAAACAATGGTGCTTTTTTTTTTTTTTTCTTATTCTGCCTAAAACATAATGACACTGACACTAACTGACACTGATGCTAATTTAAATTTTCTTTTTTAATTCTTCCCAAAATATGATGACTGTGACCTTTGACCTTGACCTTAACACTAGCCCTGGAAAACCTTGAACTAATAATTTTTTTCTTTATTTTTTATTATTTCATTTAAAAAAAAAATTTTGTTTTTTTTTTTTTTTTTTTTTTACACACTTCTTTGTGTATATCTTCCTCTCCTACAAGCAGAAAAAGATACAATGTATCTTTTCTTTTCATTCAGAAGAGGAAGTAAACACAGGGACTGTCTGACAGTGACTGATCAGGTTAGTCCTGGGATGAGTACGTGACCTTGAGCTCTCAGTGAGACCTCTGGTCTCTGTGCTGGGAGTGCACTGTGCGGAGCACTCTCAGCACAATGAGAGATATTCATATATGCAGCCCCATGGCAAAAGACCCACTTTCATGAAGCCTCATGTATGCGTATGGTCAGTGGGAATGGGTTAAAGTCGATGGTGAAGCCTCCCTGTTTATTACTGTAGTGCAGTCAGGCTGCATATACAGTAATAAATATGCTCTTATAGAAGCAAGGTTTATGGCAAGCTTAAGGGCTTGTTCTCACAGGTGGCCAAAGGGGTGACAAAAAGCAGGAGGCTTAGCTGCGGGAAACTCCAGACCCCCAGAATGTGTATCTATAGAAGGAAATGTAGCCACTCATGTCCTGGCTACAGCAAAAATGTTGCATTTCCCAGGCAGTACTACCATTGAATGTGATCTATTCAAGTGAATGGGGTTGCACTGCTACTGCCCTGCAACCACATGCCAACGCCCTCAGTTGCGGCCAGGTGGCTCAACCAAGTGCTGAGGAGGTGACATATCACCTCCCAGCCACCTGTCAACCGCTCTCTGAAAAAGTGATGCATGGTGGATATGCAGTTGCTCCACAACACATATGCTGGCCACACCCATTATAGTTTCCGATGAGAATATTCAGAAGAATGTTCATCCATAAAATCTCTGTACATCCCTTGAATGAACGAATGTCGTTCAAAATTCCCAAACAAAAAGTACACACTGTATACAGTCCGAAAATTCATTCAAGAAAAAATTTCCATTCTGATCCTTTGAATTTTCTCGTCACTGTAGTTGAAAACGAGCGTCGATTTGACCCCACTAACAATAAGAAAATCAAACTGCTGTTCTTGCAGTGCAGTGGTTTGACCTTTTTAGGGTTAAAACAGGAACAAAGAAGGCAACATTCCCTTTCAGCTGCCTGCCAACTGCTCTCTGAAAAGTGATCCGCCACACATCGGTTCTGAGAGGGGTGGCAAGGGCTCTGCATGACGGCCTCGGCACCATTTTTGTATGGGGATGAATATCTATGTGATGCCAGCAGGAGGGGATTTGTGACAGATGAAATATTGGGTATGACTGGACTGTATGCTTTGGTTACATTGGTGGGGCCTCCCCTTTTTTGTTTTGGTTTAATTGAGAATAACATGCCTGTCCGGCATCACTTTTTATTTGATTTAGGCATTTGAAGACATGTCATATGGATGGAAATATGTGATGTCACTTTAACATGGCAATTTATCATTAATCCCTGGATAAATTATCTCTGCTTAGTCATATTTGCGCCTCTGTTCCAGCAAGTGGATCCTGAAGAAGCAAGCTGTATGAGAAACACATCAATTCACCAGTTTCTGTATGATCTCTGTACTACAGCAGATATGGCGACCTTATTATTGATGATTTTAACCACATTTTAATGTAAAAATAAAGTTTTATATCTTTTATGTACACACTCACTGGCCACTTTATTAAGTGCACCTGTTCAATTGCTTGATAAAACAAATTGCTAGTTAGCCAATCACATGGCAGCAATTCAATGGATTTAGGCATCTAGATGTGGTGAAGACAACTTGCTGAAGTTCAAACCAAGATTTAGGTGACTTTGAACGTGGCATGGTTGTTGGTGCCAGACGGGCTGGTCTGAGTATTTTAAAAACTGCTGATCTACTGGGATTTTCACGTACAACCATCTCTATGGCATACAGAGAGTGGTCTGAAAAAGAGAAAATATCCAGTGAGCAGCAGTTGTGTGGACAAAAATGCCCAAAAAAATGGCAACCATCCCAACCTATAACCAACCTTAGCAGTAAGGTGCACATGGAAGGCACATCGCAAACAAACAAAGGATTTCCCAGCACACTTATCAGCCAGCCTGCAAAACAACTAATTTGGCCCCGTCTAACACATTTGCAAATACATGCGTAAGCCACAGTCCCATGTCAAGGGTCCTCTGTATACTGTGAAGCAAATTTAAATTTCCAAAGTCTTTATTGTAGGAGCACATGTATCAATGGATAGGTTAATTGCAGGTGTGCTTGGAGGAGCCCATCCCTCCTTAACGGTACAGGGACGCACATGATGCCCAAATATACCAAAATGACAGCAACGGCATCCAGTGCATCCCTGCATCCAAATTAGCCAACTGCACAAAAAATGTGGTGGACAAAAATGCCTTGTTGATGTCAGAGGGAAATGGGCAGACCAGTTGCAGCGACATTCAGAAGGTAGGCTCAGAATTTGGCGTAAACAAAATGAAAGCATGGATCCATTCTGCCTTATATCAACAGTTCAGGCTGGTGGTGTAATGGTGTGGGGAATATTTTCTTGGCATTAACAAGTGGCTGGTGAGTGTATATTGTTGTTGTGGCACATTTAACTACTTGCCAACCGCAGATAGCCGAATGACGGCTACACTGCGGCCGGCCAGTTCTGGGAGGGCGTCATATGACGTCCTCCCAGAATGTGCTCTCCTGCACGCCCCCGGCGATCTCCGTGATCGCTGTGTCCTACGGACACAGCTGATCACGTGATGTGCTAAAAGGCCAATCACAGCAGCCTTTTACCACGTGATCAGCCGTGTCCAATGACACGCTGATCACCGGGAAATGCAATTGCCGGTTCTTGGCTTCACTTTCCTCACGCTGTCAGTGTCCTAATGATCGGTGCCCAGCAGTGCCACTCACCAGTTCCGCCCACCTGTGCCCACCAGTGCCACCCACCTGTGCCCACCAGTGCAGCCCACCTGTGCCCACCAGTGCAGCCCAGCAGTGCTGCTAGTCAGTGCCACCAGTCAGTGCCCAGCGGTTGTGCCAGTCAGTGCCCAGCGGTTGCGCCAGTCAATGCTTAGCAGTGCCGCCAGTCAGTACTCAGCAGTGATGCCAGTCAGTGCCACCTATCAGTGCCGCCTATCCGTGACACCTCATTAGTCCTGCCTATCCATGCCACCTCATTAGTCCTGCCTATCAGTGCCGCCTATTAGTGCCCATCAGTGCAGCCTCATCAATGCACATCAGGGAAGGAGAAAAATTACCTGTTTGAAAAATTTTATAATAGAAACAAAGAAACTTTTTGTTGTTCAAATTTTTTGCACTTTTTTTTTGTTTATAGCGCAAATAGTAATGTGCCCAGCTGCAATTAAATACCATCAAAAGAAATCTCTATTTGTGAGAAAAAAATGATAAAAATTTCATATGGGTACAATCTTGCATGACCGCGCAATTGTCAATCAAAGTGCGACAGCGCTGAAAGCTGAAAATTGGCCTGGTAAAGAAGGGGGTATAACTGCCCGGTAAGCAAGTGGTTAAAGCCCCTTCTTCCCAGCCCACACCAAAGTGTGCGGGTGGGTGGTTGTTTACAATATTCATACAAAGTTTGTACAAAAATTCCTTGTACATTCAATGAATATCATTTGAAAAAATAAACATACAACGTAATTCCCAAACAAAAAACGCATACACTGTTGGAAAACTAGTTCATTTGAGAAAACATTTCCATCCTGCTCCTTTGAATTTTTTCTCATCACTGGGGTTGAAAAGGAATGTCGATTTGACCGCACTAATGATTACAAAATTGAACAAATGTTCTTAAAACTAAATGTTTCAAACCACAGCACAGTGGTTCAGTCTTTTCAGGGTTAAGGCAGGCATAGAGAAGGCAACATGCTGCCTCCCAGCTGCCTGCCAACTTGCTCTCTGAAAATCTGTCCGCCATGCATTTGGTTTTCAGAGGGATGACAAGGGCTCTGAATGAGGCCTAAATCTCTGAATCACCTGATCTTTGTGACCTGTAGGTTTCATTGAACGTAAGCTCGCCTTTTATGTTGCTTGGTTTGAATTGTTCAGGTGTGAGACATGTTTGCTCTCTCTCTATATCTCTAGGTTGACCTCCTTGTATACACTGTGTAGACTGCATTCTGCCTGTCCGACTCATTCTCAGCACTTTCTTTCTCCTTTTTCAGACTTGAGTAGGAAATATTTTTCTGCACACTAATGAATAAAGACCAAACCCTGTGTGGTACTTTATGCAACTCCGTACTTCCCACACATGATTCTGCTGAGGGAATATTTACTTTAAGATATCCTTTAAAAAAAAGGCACGGATGTATAGGTTTTCTGTCTCCCACCACAAACCAGAATGACTGTTGGGAGGATTCAGTAGTAATCATATTTACACTGCTCTGGTCAGGGGCTGCTGCATGATTGAGTGGAGTGACTCATGGCCCTCATACTATTTAAGGAGCCTTGTTTGTAGCAGACAGCCACAGAAGACTCTCAGAAGAAGAAGCCAAACATGACCCCTGCAGTGCTAAGAGCCGCACTACTGCTGGCCGGACTGGGCTGTTATCTATCAGTCCCCATTCCTCAGGATGACAGTGAAGAGTTCACCGACAATGACCTTCGCTTGGCACAGGTAGGTCATGGCTTCCTGCTTATAACTTAGATGTCACTGAATCCTTTGAAAGCCTTTTACTTAAAGTGACACTAAACAATATCTTGATTATTTCAAAAAGAATTCTTACATATCCACTACTTAAAGGATAGGTTCACCTTTTGTAACATGTTACATCCATGTTACAGATACACTGGCTTCCACTCCCCCTCAGATCCTTTGGATCTTCTCCTCCCCACTAGCTGTCACGATCTGAAATAAACCTGACCGTGCCGGGCTCTGCTTGCCTGGCCACATCATCCATTCAGTGTTCTGTGAGAGGAAAAACTACAAGTCCCGACAGCCTTTGCGGCTGTGGGCATGTAGTTCTCAATTCACTACCAGGGCTCTGTTGATCAATCTAGGTCAGTGGTTCTCAACCTTCCTAACGCCGTGACCATTTAATACAGTTCCTCATGTTGTGGTGACCCCCAACCATAAAATTATTTACCCAGTAATTATAATTCATGAGTGTCGTTTTACCTCCAATACTGCTGCTTTCAACGCAGTAGCTGCTTTTAACAGAGTAGCTGCTTTCAACACAGCAGCTGCTTTCTACACAGTAGCTGCTCTTTACACATCGGAAATATGTGTTTTCTGATGGTCTTAGGGGACCCCTGTGAAAGGGTCGTTCGACCCCCAAAGGGGTCGTGACCCACAGGTTGAGAACCACTGATCTAGGTAGTTCATTTCATTGAGCTTCCTGTCAGAGAATAACTGTCTGCCTGTATCGGAGGTATAGGCAGACAGCTACTCAGATAGTCTGCAGGACCGTGACATTAAATCCATGATCTTCTGATTGTGAGTGTAATGCTTTACAGGTCCCTAACAAAATAAAAATAATGAATCCATATTTTTTGACCTGCAAAACCTTTTACCCTTTTTCTTTTTTGTAAAGGTGAACTGATCCTTTAATGGATATAAACAACAACACCTGCGCTATATTGACTCCCCCTGTTCACAATAGCTGCTGTAATAGGCACAATAGTGTGTAAAAACAAATCTAACCCACAATATACAGCGCTTACTTAAATATAAAGTGCAAAATGACAAATATCCACGTGTTTCCTATATTGTACAAACTTATGACTTCTTAAGTTTATGAAAAACGTCATGTATATCCTTCAAATTAGTCCATTATCCATAAGTTGCAATAGTTCCTCTACAACAAAATGCCATAATGTATAACTTTTCCTGTGTGAAATAAAGTGCTTCATGCAATTCCACCACTTCCATTTTCTGCTCCTTGTGCTCTACTCCACCTCCATGTACCACCACCACTACTGAGAACTCACCAGACAGCCATGACCTTCTCAATCAAGAGTTGGTCTATATGCGCTTATTTGTATATATGGATTCCCCCACTCCAGTATGTCACTTCACCATGCTCCTAACTTGTAACTTTGCCAGAGGTATCATGTTTTAAAAGGGAGAAGTGTATTAGAGTGACCATCTTGAAATCTATAAAGGTATTGTTTTCATAATTAATGATATTGTAAGGGACCGCCTGGCGGTACCACTAGCACTCCACTGAATAGGCGTCCCCAGCGCACGGAATCTAAGTCCCAGGGTGCTTGTTCACCAGGGCCCCTGATGGTGGGGATGGACTTGGAGCTCCCCGAGACCAGGTCGTGACTACTGGGTGCGTCCGTCAGTGGTAGTAGTATGCGCCAAGGGCTCCCACGGGGAAGAGTCTGATGTGAGGAGGTCAGAAGACCCCACTGCAAGGGATGGATGGATGGATGGATGAGCAAGGTCAGACGGGCCGGGTCGGTAACAGAGTGGACGGCAAGGTACAAGGCAGCGGGCATAGAATGGTCGGGTCACACGCCAGGTCAGCAACAGCAGGTCAAATCCAATCAGGGGCATTCAGGAGAGAGGTCAGGCAAAGCAAGGGTCAGAACAGGAGAAAGCAGCAAGGTCAGGTATAATCCGGGTCAAAACTTACAAAGGGTACAGGTTCACAGGTTCACAGGATGCAGGGAAGACCAGAAGGCACTGATTGACAGCTCAGGGCCATTTAAATATCCCGCCCTGCGCTGCCATTGGTGCCCAGCGGGCGGCCGCGGCTTCTACTGCGCATGCGCAAACTCGAACGCCGCGGCCGGACATAGTGCCCGTGTCCCTGCACAGGGCGGTGCACTGTGCCTGCGCCGGGACCATCGCGGCAGGGATCGAGGAGATCCCTGACATTGCCCCCCCCTACGGGCAGCCTCCAGATGCCCACCCGATCTCTCCACCACGGGTGATCGCGAAAAAACCTCCGGACAAGTCTGGGTGCATGGACATTAATGGGCTGGTTCCCAAGAATTGTCCTCAGGGCCATAGCCCTTCCATTTGATAAGGAATTGGGTCTGGCCTCCCCTCCTTCGACACTTCAGGATTGTTTCAACCTCAAATTCTTCTTCTCCCTCGACCGTTACTGCTTCCGGGGGTCTAGATTCCCGGTCAGGGAAGGCATCTGGGACCACTGGCTTCAGCAGGGACACATGGAAGACTGGGTGGATCTTGAGCGTGTCAGGGAGGACGAGTTCGTAGGCTACTTCGTTAACCATCCGTTTAATGCAGAAGGGGCCTATAAATTTGGGTCCCAATTTCTTTGACGGGCAAAGCATCTTTAAATTGGACGTCGCCAGCCAAACCTTCTCCCCAGGCCGCAATACCAGATCTCCTCTCCGTTTCCTGTTGAATGCTTTCCTGTAGTCTTCCTGGGCCCGACTGATGGCCTCTTGAAGCTTCTTATTGTTCGCGGCGAAAAACGTTACCACATCTTGCGTTGCAGGTACTGGGCATTCCGAGACCAAATCCGGGAGGAAGACTGGGTGAAAGCCATAGTTGGCAAAGAACGGGGACTGTCCTGTCGCTGAGTGGCGGGCGTTGTACGCAAATTCCGCTAGAGGTAGAAGTGGCATCCAGTCATCTTGAGTAAACGAAGTATAGCATCTTAAGTATTGCTCTAAGGTCTGATTGGTCCTTTCGGTTTGACCGTTAGTTTGAGGGTGGAACGCAGAGGAGAGAGACAATTTGATGTCCAGGGCTTTGCACAGTGCTCTCCAAAATCTTGACGTGAACTGGACCCCCCGGTCCGAGACAATGTCTTCGGGGACCCCATGCAACCTTACTACCTCACGAATGAAGACTCGCGCGGTCTCGGCCGCCGAGGGGGTTTTCTTCAACGGGATGAAGTGGGCCATCTTCGACAAGCGGTCCACGACCACCAGGATTGCCGTGTGGTCTAGGGATGGCGGAAGCTCGACTATAAAGTCTAATGAGATCTTTTGCCAAGGCCGTTCAGGAATAGGTAAGGGTCGCAGCAGACCCCAAACCTTGTTTCTTGCTGGTTTGTTCTTCTGGCAGGTGACACAGGACCTTACATAGCCCTTACAATCCTTAGCCATGTCTGGCCACCAGAATGAGCGTCGGAGAAGTTCCAGGGTCTTTTCTGGGCCAAAGTGCCCCGCCATCGGGTGGTCATGGCAATGCCCCAAGACCAGGGTTCGGGCTTCTTCCGGCACCACAATTCGATCTTCCCTCCATAGGAGTCCCCCCTTGTTCTGGAGCGGCCCTCCGCCTGGGGTAGAGAAGTTTGTGGATGCCTCCATTAGCCTGGAACGAAGGTCCGATTGAAGGGCTAAGAAGTTACCCGAGGACAGGATGGTGTCGGGTACTGGGATCTCCTTGGCGTCTTCGTACATCCGTGATAACGCATCCGGCTTAGTGTTTTTTGATCCAGGCCGGTACGTAATGTGGAAGTTGAATCTTGAAAAGAATAGTGCCCATCTCGCCTGTCGCGGGCGTAGACGCTTGGCGGTTCTCAGATATTCTAAGTTCTTGTGGTCAGTAAATATTAAGATGGGGTGCACCACACCTTCCAGTAGGTACCTCCATTCCTCTAACGCCGTTTTGATCGCTAGTAGCTCTCGATCACCGATATCATAGTTCCTCTCCGCTGGGGTAAGCTTCCGTGAGAAGAATGCCACAGGATGGAGCAGTTCCTTGGTGCCTTTTCGTTGGGAGAGGATGGAGCCTACCGCATTCTCCGATGCATCTACCTCCAAGATATAGGGCAGGGCGGCGTCTGGGTGACCCAAAATGGGTGCCGAAGTGAACAGCTTCTTCAAGGCTTCGAAAGCTCCCTGCGCTTCTGGTGTCCATCTGAACCGGGTTCCCAGCTTGGTTAGCTGAGTAATGGGGGAGACCAGACCCGAGAAGTTCTTGATGAACTTCCGGTAAAAATTTGCAAAACCGACGAATCGTTGGAGGCCTTTCCTGTCTGTGGGTTCAGGCCAATCCAGTATTGCTGCGACCTTCTGGGGATCCATCGCGACCCCCGCGGTGGAGATAATCAGGCCCAAGAAGGCAATGCTGGATTGTTCAAAACAACATTTCTCTGCCTTGGCGTACAACCCATGCTGCCGCAATCGCCCCAATACCTTTGCTACATGTATTCTGTGGTCCCCCAAAGACGGGGAGAAAATCAGAATGTCGTCTAAATAAACGATAACAAAGACATCCAAAAAGTCCCTAAAAATATCATTCACAAAGTGTTGAAACGTGGCCGGAGCATTACACAGCCCGAACGGCATGACCAGATATTCAAAATGGCCGAAGCGGGTGCGGAAGGCCGTCTTCCACTCGTCCCCCTCCCTTATGCGAATCAAGTTGTACGCCCCCCTCAGATCCAGCTTGGTAAAAACCACTGCTGATTTTAAACTTTGGAACAGCTCTGGTACTAACGGTAGTGGGTAACGGTTTTTTATCGTGACCCTGTTCAATTCCCTGTAATCGATACACGGCCTTAAGGTTTTGTCTTTCTTTTCAACAAAGAAAATTCCCGCCCCCGCCGGTGAAGTGGAGTGGCGGATGAACCCCTTCTGGAGGCTGTCCTCGATATATTCATTTAGGGCCCCCAATTCGGGCTCTGAAAGGGGGAAGATTTGCCCAAAAGGAATTTCTGAGCCGGGTAACAGGTCAACGGGACAGTCATAAGGGCGGTGGGGGGTAGAGTATCGGCTCCCCGTTTGCTGAACACATCTAGAAACCCATGGTAGACTGCAGGGATTACTTGTTTTAATTCAGCTTCCCCCTCAGAGCACAGGAGGATTTGGGGGGCCCCCGGGCCCGAAGTGCGGCAGTATACCCGACAGTATGGGGAAGGGAACGTGATTACTCCGGTCTGGAATTGGGTTTCAATCTGCTGACCTCTATCCTGCAGGGCCGATACGGCCTGTGTCAAATTAGACAGGTGCCTGCAGATCTCCTCAAGCGGCGAGGGCCCTCCTCTAGACTCAGTCATGGCCTTCTGGTACTGTAAGGGACCGCCTGGCGGTACCACTAGCACTCCACTGAATAGGCGTCCCCAGCGCACGGAATCTAAGTCCCAGGGTGCTGGTTCACCAGGGCCCCTGATGGTGGGGATGGACTTGGAGCTCCCCGAGACCAGGTCGTGACTACTGGGTGCGTCCGTCAGTGGTAGTAGTATACGCCAAGGGCTCCCACGGGGAAGAGTCTGATGTGAGGAGGTCAGAAGACCCCACTGCAAGGGATGGATGGATGGATGAGCAAGGTCAGACGGGCCGGGTTGGTAACAGAGTGGACGGCAAGGTACAAGGCAGCGGGCATAGAATGGTCGGGTCACACGCCAGGTCAGCAACAACAGGTCAAATCCAATCAGGGGCATTCAGGAGAGAGGTCAGGCAAAGCAAGGGTTAGAACAGGAGAAAGCAGCAAGGTCAGGTATAATCCGGGTCAAAACTTACAAAGGGTACAGGTTCACAGGATGTAGGGAAGACCAGAAGGCACTGAATGACAGCTCAGGGCCATTTAAATATCCCGCCCTGCGCTGCCATTGGTGCCCAGCGGGCGGCTGCGGCTTCTACTGCGCATGCGCGAACTCGAACGCCGCGGCCGGCCCGGACCTAGTGCCCGTGTCCCTGCACAGGGCGGTGCACTGCGCCTGCGCCGGGACCATCGCGGCAGGGATCGAGGAGATCCCTGACAGATATTCTAAAAGAAAAAAAAAGACCGTACAAAATCACAATCAGACAAACTTACAATAACTAAAATGGGTCTGAATGCTGAATACCAGCTAAAGTTCGATCAGGAAGTGGCCCAGTTGGTCCCCTCCTACCTAACATTCTTTAATGAAAAAATTTAAGGGGGAATGCGGGGGAGAGTTGATGGGTTTGTTGGCTGAAAAGAGGCTGCATCAGATGGTGGAAGTCATGATGTCATCCCCCCATCTCGGCTAATTAATTGATAAAAATACAAGAATTCTACTGAATGCAAAGAAGCACTCTCTTTGATTCTGCCAGCAGATGGAAAGTTGCCTGTACTGCTGCTGAAACACAACTAGCTAAAGCTACTAAAGTATATTATAGCACATGTAATGGCTGCATTCTTTAGTAATGGAAATAGTTTGTTAAGGCCAGCTTGGCCTAAATGCACTATATAAAGTTAATTGAAACCTGGAATCCTACTTTAAAGAATTTTCACGTTTTCAGTGAGGAATGTCAGATTTCATTGTTGATATTGTAGTGTCTAAAGCCAACTATGACTACTTATACATGACAATGTAATATTCACTTAGGCACAGCATTCAAATACCTATGCATCCTCTGTGCTAAAAGGCAACATTTTCATCAGACACATAGCCCATTTTTATATATTTGTTTACAGTACAAATGATTACAAATTATTTTCCTTCTATAGAAATATCTCAGCACTTTGTATAGTTCTCCTGCTAACCCAGCTGGAATTCTGAGGCGTAGCGGTGGTAAAAGTGTTCAAGCTCAGCTGAAAGAAATGCAATCTTTCTTCGGACTGGAAGTGACAGGAAAACTGGACGAGGAAACCTTAGACATCATGAAACAGCCAAGATGTGGAGTTCCTGATATTGGTGAATACAACTTCTTCCCACGGAAGCTCAAATGGCCCAGACTGAATCTCACATACAGGTATTTTCAGCCATGATTTATATGTAGAGCATTGTCTTCTATAGTGGTTTATAGGGTACACAAGTGTGCAGATGGACATTTATGTGTATTGGGCTTCTCTTTAACATTCAACTCCTTAAGGCACAGTTCACACTGCTGTGACCCCATAGTTGTGGGACTTACTTGCTATTTTTGTGATTTAACATTGCAGTCTATGGCACTTAAGTTGCACCAGTGTTGCAGAAAGGTAGTGCAGCAACCTTCTTCGTTGCTGTGACTTGAGTTACATTGATTAAGACGCCACCCATTGAAATGAATGTGTTTTGACTTTTCATGCGACTTTATGTGCCACAAGTCACATGATAAGTTGCAGAAGTGTGAACCGGGACTACGGGTTTATTCACACCAGCCACAATGCAGTGGATGCTGTGCGGTGCGATGCAGTAGGATCATATCATGTTTCAGCACACTGCCTTTCACCAGACCCTGCTCCTTCTCAACCGGCATAATCATAGATGTGTTTGGACTTGATGTTGTGAACTCATTCATGTTACAATAAAGTTTTTGATCAATAAAAAAGAATTTTAATTGTATTGCCTAGTACTAAATTATTTTATTTTTTTTTTACAGAATTGTTAACTACACCCCTGATTTAACCCATGCAGATGTGGATAGAGCTATGAAAAAGGCATTTAAAGTATGGAGTGATGTTACTCCATTAAATTTCACCAGACTGCGCTCTGGCACTGCCGATATCATGATAGCCTTTGGAAAGAAAGGTAGGGCAAATCTAAGAAAAATATATTCATATGCTTCTAATATATATAAAACTGAGAAATCACCAGAAAAAAATTAAAAAAGGTCAATTTAGCTCAGAGATTTGGCTTCTTTTTCCATTTAAGTCATTAAAAGAAGCCACCTGGAGCTCCATTTATAACAATGATTTCACTACGCTGCATTTTACAGCCCATTCATAATTTAAAGACTGTGGTATGGAGATTGCAGTGTCTTATGGAGTTCTCTCTGTTTAACTTGGGCTCCACTGGCTTTGGGACTTCTAAACACATTTGTAAAAACATTGCTGTGCTTTATACATGTGCAGTTGTTTTTTTAAAGTAACCATATGGCCTTAATAAGGCAATACGGTAGCTTTATAAAGATGTCCCCTAAAAGAGAACTATGTTTTGTTTTTTTAAATCATACTTACATAGGTGGATCAGATCGGATCTGTCCCCTAGCTCTAAGGCGTGAGAACTGAGCGATCAGACACTGCTGATCACTCAGTTCTCCTTGGCGCTCTAAATAGAGAGCAGTGACTCTCAGCCACCACTGTCTGCTCTGCTCCATCCCAGCACTCACTGGAACGCTGGACTCTGGAGGGAGAGGGAGCCGCTGGCTTAGTCTTTCAGCGGCTCGCTAGGTGGATCCCAACCATATTGATGCAATCTTACCCCAGCCTGGACTAGCTGAGTAACATCAGCTGACAGCAAACCTTAGCCCACTGTAGGTTGAAAATGGGTCACAGGAGTACGGAACAAACAGCACTCCTGTGATCCACAGAAAAAGTACAGCCAAATGAGCTTTGGCTGTACTTCTCCTTTTAAATATTTGACATTGGATGCCATGATCCAAATAGTGTTCATGAAAAAGTTGAAGTTGGTTTGGTTTGAAGATGGTTTTAGAATCAATGTATTCAACCAATTAATCATTTTCAAACCTCAGCATCTAATTTTGAGTTTAGTGAAGGCATTGTACCTCCTAATAGAGTGTAATTCTCATGATTTTCTACTCTCCTATTATACTTTGCCTGTAGCCATTTAAACTAATACATGGCACAATCCACTTGGATACATTGTATACATTTGAACTATATTGCCTGAAGTATCACACTTTTATCTTTCTTTTCTCTAGAACATGGAGATTACTATCCTTTTGATGGCCCTAATGGCCTGCTGGCTCATGCTTTCCCCCCTGGTGAAAAAATTGGAGGGGACACCCATTTTGATGATGATGAACATTTCACCAATGACTATAAAGGTAAATGATATGGGTGGGCTACTGACATTAGACATAGGAAGGCTCTCATTATGTGTCCATCTGTCTGTCTGTTTAGTGGCTTTAGGGGGTACAAAAAACAGCCTTGGACTGCAAAGTGTTTTTAATAGAACTGGAACAATATGCACACTGCTATACACCCTTAGATGTTTCTTTCAAACTTTTACATAAAAACAGGGATTCTTGGCTGACATTAATTGCAAAAATATGTTCAAGCTGGCCAACTGTGTCCAAATGATCCCTCTCTGGCTAATCCCTACTCCATTTAGCAAAAAGCCAAATACTTAGTTGTATATAGCATACTTTAATGAAAATATGGTGCCAATATACTGTAGGCTAAACTGACACAAATGGAGATCTGTGGTAACCAATAATCTCTGTTTTTATGTACAAGCTGGTTAGAAGCACATAAGGGTGCAAAGTAATGTACAGTTTTAAATTCGATTTAGCTACAAAAGTAAAGCTTCCATTGATACATAACACCAGACTACAAAAATCATTTTGAAAAACTGCTCTGTGTAGGACTTTTATGAAAAAAATTAAATATGAATTGAAAGTGTAACTTCACTTTTGTTGAGGAAATAAACCTCCCCCCCTGGGTGATACATTGCAAGAATTTTAACAAACTTTGTTGCAGATTCCTACCTTTTGTTATTCTGAAGAAATAGCTGTTGGTTTGTCTGTGTACATGTACAAAGGGAATCTGGGAGTGGTTTCATAATTATCAGTCAGCTGCTGCATCTGCAGGGCTCTAATGAGAAAATTGTCAGGGGCTACATCCCTTTAGATAGGATTTCCTTTCAAAAATATCTCACGAAAAATGACCTGGGAAAATCAGTAAGCCAATCACACAAACAGGAAATTACATTTTCGGGGGGGGGGGGAGGGACGTTCTGTACATCATCTGTTTACAGAACTCTTGCAGATAGGCATATTGCATTGCATTTTACACAAAATGATAGCGCTACAGATGAAAAAACAAAGGCTTTTTTTAATAACAGTCAATTACAATATGACTCGAGTTGCAAATGTATAATATTTATTACTTTTTTTGCTACATTTTTTTCATGAAAGTGGAGTTACCCTATAAATGCATCTGGAGCTGGTCTATGAACAACCAGAACTGAAATCTGGCCTTAAAAAACAGACCTTTCAATTAAAGATTTTAAATTAATAAGGTGTACCAAAAAAAAACAGTTCCAAAATTTACAATGTAATACCTATAAATACAAAACATATTGTACAAAATTGTGTAGTAAAACAAACCTGGCTTACAATCAATAAGTCCATAAGCTTAGTGCAAACTCATCAGCATTGTAAAAGGCTGAACACTTTATGAATATAAACACAATTCCAGCATCTGTTCCATTATCTTGCAGGATACAATCTGTTTATTGTGGCAGCTCATGAATTTGGCCATGCCCTTGGTCTGGACCACTCCAGGGATCCAGGGTCGCTTATGTATCCAGTTTATACATATTCTGAAACCAGTAGCTTTGTCCTTCCTGACGATGATGTACAGGGGATCCAGGAGCTGTATGGTGAGTGGAGCCTTTTATAGCACTGAAACAAATGGCTACATAACCACATGATGGGTATAGAATTGCATTCCTTTCTACAAAGTAATTGTAACATGACTTTACTTGCCATAGTCCATTAAAAGAAATTTGACTTACTTTCTGTTTTGTTACTTCTCCTCAACAGCCTCTCATCAAAATTTCACCTCCTATGATTCAGCTATTACTGATTTAGTGAAGGTGGACACAAAGAGTATCAGAAAATATTATGAGTTCCAGTTTAGCTGCTCTTTCTGTATGAATGTAGGAGAAGCTTTCACTGGTTTTAAAGTATAACTAAGAGCAAAAATTAGTTTTGAAAAGAGTGGAGAGGGATTAGAACACCTGTCAGGTTTTATTGCTGTCTGTACCCTGTTAGGGAGACTCACCCTCTCTTTTTGTCCTGTTTATGGTTATCATCAAGAGTGAAAGAAAATCCCAAATTTTGGGTTGACTCCAGAACAGTAATAGCAGAGAACTCTTCTAATGGATGACTCAGATGGCAAAAACTGACAGGGGTTAAAACCTCCCTTTCGTCTAGCAAAAAATTAGTGCTACCTTTGTGCCTGTGCCTCCCAACCCTTTAAGAGTTTCAGAAGCCGGGAGGCGGGTGGGGATTTAGGGTCATGTGACTGCCGCGATTCGCTGCCACAGTGGTCACATGATCGGAAAAGGTCTTGATCGCAAGGGGAGATCGGCACCGTTCCATGAGTCATGGATATATGTGCTGGGAGCGCACAGGGCGCGCGCTCTCAGCACATATGTATTTTCTAATGACACGCAAATATGCGGACACTCGGCATGAAGGCCCATACGCCAAGAGGCCGCATATTTGCGTGCACTCGGCGTCTAGGGGTTAAGTAATGTTGACAGTTTATCCATTTAAAATTATATTCTGCTTTGTATCTGGGCTAGCGTTCCTCTTTAAAGAGAACCTGCCATAGTAAAATAGATGTCTAACAAATGCTAGTGGCCTAGGAGCATGTTTAAGTGTGTCCTAATTCTCTTTTTCACCTGAACTGTCACTCAGCACTTGACCGTAAATCCTCTATGTTGGAATGTGGGTGCCTTTCTTTTGCCCCTGAAAAACCAGTATTGTATTGAAAGATTTTAGGGTGGGGATTATGTCATAGCTCAGATGTGAAGCCGCAAGGCCTATATAGGTCAGACGTTTAATTTTATATAACAGGTTCACACAAAGTCTTTATTAGCACACCGTTCAAATATCTTTATATTGCTGAGTAAGGTAAAATTTTCAGAGCTCAGATTGGCTAAACTAGTGGTCCGCAAACTGCAGACTTTGCCGGCTTCTATACAGCCCTTGGAACAATATCCCCCCCACTGACAGAGTAAAACACAATTCCTTCCACTGATAATATGATGGAACATGATATCTCCTACTGACACCACCAACAGGCCATTTTTACTCCTACTGACACCAACCGTGTGGCATTATTTCTCCCACAGACACCAACAATGAAGCATCATTCCCACTAACACCAACAATGGGACACAATTCCTCCCACTGCATCCATAATGGGGTACTATTCCTCCTATTTATACCAATTATTGGACACAATATTCTCGACTGCCACCAACAATAGGGCATGTATTCTTCCCACTGACACCAACGATGGACACAGTTCATTCTACTGAGACCAACGATGGGGCAAAATTCCCCTCACTGACTCCAACAATGGAAAATTACCCATCCACCTTCTCACACACAAACATGCACACACACTGACACCAATGATAGGGCATCATTCCTCCCACTGATGCCAATGTTGGACACAATTCCTCCCCCTGATGTCAGTGATGCAACACCATTCCACTCACTGACACCAACAATGGTGCAATATTCCTCCCACTGACACCAACAATGGGACATTATTCCTCCCACTGACACTAATAATGGGGCATTATTCCTCCCACAGATGGGAAACTATTCCTCCCCTTGATACTAACGATGGGGCACTATTCCTTTCACTGACATTGATGAGGCACTCCCATTGACCACAAGCATTACATTAAAATTTTTTACTCTATCTAACCACCAAGTCTGAGGCATTGTTTACCTCAAAGTCTGAAGGACAGTGAACCGGCACTTTGTTTAGTTTAGAAAGTTTGGAACTTCAGGGGTAGTCTATAAATCAGTCAGTGCAGTTGTTATAATTTGATTGACCAAATGGGGGTTTAAAGATTTTTGAGATGAGTGTTAAAGTTGTACAGTTGCATTATAAAGTGCAGTAAGAATACATTTGCTGGCTTGCGTTATTTAATATCATGTCATAAAAAGTCTGAAGTCCAGTAATCCCTGTGATCAGATTTCATTGTTTAGAAGCCTGCTTTAGTCATACCAGTGGAAGTTGATTTCAGATTAGTTACAATGGCTCACAACACAGGACTGCTCTTTCCATCTGTATTAAATTATTCAAGCAAATCAAAAGCGTTTTGATATTATTTATAGGACCTGGAAACAAAGACCCCAACCACAAACATCCAATAACTCCTGAGAAGTGTGATCCTGCACTGGAGATCGATGCTATAACTGAACTCAGAGGGGAAAGGTTTATCTTTAAAGACAGGTTGGTTTCAGTTTTTAATTATGTATTCCCCTTCAAATTTCCTTTTAATTTAACTCTAATCTGAGCATTTTGTAATGTCTTCTGATGTAATATCTATGGGCGAGACTGCAATGGGATTAGAATAGGGGACAGGAAGCCCTACAGGCAAAAGATATTTTTAGTGTGAAAATGCTGGCAGTCATATGGATTAAGCTGGATAGGCAGGTGTAGAAGTTGCCAAGTTTAGTCTGGTCAAATGCTGATTGTTCGCAAAAAAGAAAAAAGGCTGATTGTACAGAAGTCAGTCGGTAGATCAAGTTCTGTACATCCAGCCTCCCCGTACATGGATAGAAATTTAGACAGTCCCTGCTGAACTGGCCACATTTCGGTCAATGTATAGTGTAGCCTTTACACTTGACCAGGCTAAACAACGTGCCTGCTCTTTCATGTAATTTTCAGGCCAAAACACAGCATACTTGATTAGGTAAACAAAAACCTGTACCCATTATCCAGAATATATAGGTGGAGCCCATTAATAAAAAAAAGCATTTTGAAAGTACATATACATAATTACAATCTTAAAGAAATCCCTTCCCTAGCCTATATTTACAGAAACTACTTCCAAATATAAACTATTTAGCTTATAAATAACTCATCCATGAATAATGAGTCTGATTTACTAAAGGAGTGAACATTCTCAGCTCCTTTATTACATCAGCCTGTGTCATTGAATATAGACTTCTAGTCTGTTGCTGTTCTGCTGTTGTGTTCTAGTCTGATCCTAGGTACCCAAGCAATTTCCCCAGTGGGTGCTGCCATCTTGCTTCTCGCACAAGGAAAAGCTGCCTGTCAGTCATAGTCCACCTGTCAAAGACACCACTGCCCCTTTCCTGTGACAGTTACATGTCTCTGAATACATCATTAACGGGAAAAAGAGGATGTGGGTGGTTAGAAATGCAATTGAGGTTTTAGCTGTTGACTTTTGACAAAATAAAGTTATAATCTCCATTTTAGAAAACATTGTTTAGTCTCCTTGGGTTGCACATTTCGGAGAAAGGAGGAATGCATATGAAACAGCTGATGGAGTGGGGTCATGAGTGTACCACTATGTTTATGCTAGGAGAATGGAATAATTAACTTTAAATACCACACGAAAGGAATATCCATTAATCATTACATTTATGATGTGTACATATATAACATTTTCTGATGTGACCATTGTATATCTTTTTCTGTATAGATTCTTTTGGAGGGTTCACCCACAGATGACAGATGCAGAGTTAACTTTGATTAAATCTTTCTGGCCTGAACTTCCCAATAAAATTGATGCAGCATATGAATACCCACAGAAGGATCTTGTGTATATATTCCGAGGTGGGTTTCTGTTCTCTTGATTTCATTAAGTAATTTCCTAAAATATACACTAGAATCTGCAGAATGATGTCAAACATAGGTCAATGACTAGAGTGTCACCATAGAAAGTGCAGAAGATGTAACAGCCCCTGAGTCCATCCGTTCATAAGGCCCAAACACAACTGCTATGTCCAGTTAAATGCCTGCTGTGAGCTCCAATCATATTTCATTCAGAGATTCAAGTGGTGAAATTTTCATGCATTGGTTTTGGCTTCACCTACTTTCACAAAGTAATGGCAAAACCATCTATTGCAGCTGTATTCCCTGTTTATGTATCTACAGTATGTTATTGAGAATTTCTCAATGGAACATGACACCGTGATTAAACCTATTAGTGGGTGCAGCAGTTGTGTAGGTTTGGGCGTTCTGGTGGGGATATCTTACTACTAGACTCTTTCAAAAAAAGCTAACATATAATTCAAAGTACAAAACTAAACTAAAATGCTATTTTTAGGTAGTGTAACCATTAAAGAGATTGACATAAAATATGAGGGTGGTCCCAGATTAAATTCTGAACCAGGGCAGTTTATGAGAAATATATGCTGTATACACTACTTTACTGGACGAGTGTACGTAATATTGAAGGAGGACTTCTTACATTCTCAGTGCCAATGCAAGTGTGGAAAAACAAGATTAATGACAAAATTCCTGTAGTCATTTTCACAGGGCAATAGACTGAAAACACTGATCATAGTTCTGCCTGTAAGCCTCATATTGATAAGTGGATCCTGTGCATTGAACCTTAATTGGGTGCCCAAGACAAGTTGAATGGGCTGGCATGCAAATGATAACGGGACTATAAGTTTAGCCTGTTTAACCTGGATGTAGATATGAAATGAATAGTTACTCTGAATTCCTTTTTTAGTATTAACTGTTGTTATGCACAACTACTGATAGCCAATGTGATTTCCAGAACACTGTACAGTCACAGGGATCAATTTAGGGTCTTTACTCGCAAGGCACCAAGACGGCTGCCATCTTCCATGTTCCTTCAAACACAGTCTAGTGACTGAGACAGTCCTTCTCCAGACCAGATGGTGGTGAGATCCTGCAATCAGCTTCTAGGAAAATTCATATAGGCCTTCATCCCTGACACCGCTGAGGCTTCAAGAACAGCTACACAGTCCTTGGGCTGTCTGAGGGCAGCAGCACCTAAGGCTCTGGAAGCCCTCTTGGGGAGAGAGAACTCAGCTCTCCAGTGCCTCAGTCTATTGATCACCCTTCCAGTATCCTTCTGGACACTCCTCTCCTGGGATTGGCTGGAGCTTGATAAATATTCAGGCTGGTTATTTGAATCTCCCAGCCTAAGCTTTGGAAGCTTCTTCTAGAGACAGGGGGAAGCAGTCAAACTTTCAGACTGTGAAACCCTGAACAGAGCAGGACAAACAATCACTGCTCCCTTGATTACAGAAGGAGCCAAACAATAAATTGTCCTAGCATCCTAAGCTAGAAGGGTGCTACATGAGTTAACTGAAAAAGCAAAGTTTTTCATAGAAACTATATTTTCTATTTTTTTTCAGGAAAAAAAGTGTGGGCTATAAATGGTTATGATATAGCAGATGGATATCCCAAAAAACTGCATGAACTTGGACTGCCAAAGACTTTGAAGTCTATAGATGCTGCTGTTCATAATGTTGCCAGTGGGAAAACTCTATTCTTTACAGGGGACAAATATTGGAGGTAGGAAAGCATTTGTTTCTTTTTTTTTTCCCTTTTCACCCTTTTCGTTGTTTCTATTTGCTGTGTGGACTAAGGGTGACTAAACAAATCTTTGAAAAGTTCAGTGAATATTAATTTAGGAAAGCTACAAAGTCATTAGTGATCTACTGAAACAGGAAATATTGGCTGAAATTATTTTCTGGTGTTTTGGTAAATGTTTCTTCATTGACTATAATTTTCCATAACTGTCAAATCAATTGTTCACCAGCTGTAGCAGACTGAATGTCATTGGCCTTTTTGTAAATCTGATAGCAAAGGTAGATCTTAGACTGGAAACATCAAATTTTTTCACCTGAAAACTGAACATATAAATCAATCACAACATGCGCTGTGATTTTTTGAGTCCTTGCAGTCTCAATATGATATTAAGTTTGTTGGCTGAAAAATTATAATTTGACCCATTAATGGCCACCCCAAGTCTTTTCAGATGTGATAACAATGTTACTTCTCAAAGCTCCTGAAAAACTAAAAGTCCTGCCTTCCTGTGGTACTGACCGCAGACTGCTTGGATTAACAGTTTGTTTAGTCTAGGGGATACTATGAGCAGTTTTAATTACCTGATCCTCTGCTCCCCCCAGCAAACATTGCTCCCCTATGATCTGGTAGTGGACTGTGCTTTGGTATGTTCATGTCCAGTGCAAGGCAAAGGTCCCTGCATCGGCCCAGAGCACCTTAGACCACCAGAGTGCAGGGGAGAAGAAATTGAAGGGACCAGGTCTAACAGTACAGAGGAGCCTGTGGGAGCTGAGGATTGAGTAAGTAAAACACAGACACCTGGAAAAATCTCTAAGTAGAGATAAAAAAAAATTGAATTAGTAAGCATCCTTCTTCTAGTAGTACATTAATGGTTACTTTTGGAAATTATAATTTGTGTTCTATGATTTTGTGTTCCTATGTAGTTATGATGAAGAAAGTATGACTTGGGATAAAGGCCACCCTAGAGCCATCGCAGATGATTTCATGGGAATTGGAGAGAAAGTTGATGCAGCATATAGGAGAAACGGTAAATATTTGGCTGCCTGTGTCATCTACCGATCCTTCTCTTTGTTTATTAATTCATATATCCATTCATTTATTTTCACTTTGTACCTTATGCACCTATTACAAACCCTTTATACCTCTGAGGGTAATAATCTTAATGTGGACCCATTATTTCTCCTTTTTTTTCCTAAAACAATGCTATCCCTTTATGTATAACAAAATATGGCTGGGGGGGGTTTAGGCTAGGCAGCCATAACAACAATTGCCGCAAATGCACATGGGGCCTCTGTATACTGGGAAAACAAGTACTATGACAAATTCTTGAGATACCTCTGTTGAATGATTCATGCATAATATCAACTTGACCTATAGAAGGCATCCCCAGCCCTTCCCCTTTGAGATCTATCTGCTAGTAAACCCCAGCCTGGCTAACATAAATGCTATATGGCCAAAGGTTTATGGACACCTGGCCATTACACCCACTATATGGCCAAAAGTATGTGGACATCCTTCCATAATACTGAAATCAGATGTTCCTAGTGAAGGGGACTGTTAATGCTAGTCAACTATGGTCTTTCAACAAAGAGATATAAAGTTTGATGAATTTGGTGTGGAGAAACTCAAGTGGCTAGTACAGAGCCCTGACGTCAATCAAACTGATCACCTTTGAGATGAATTGGAATGCTGATTTTGAAAAAGTGTTCTTTTTTTTTTTTAAACTGAGATTTTTTGAAAAATGCCAGTCAGACCAAAATATATGCAAATTTTACAGTTACATAATCATCATACATTAAAAGTAGGAGCATTACTGCAATACAGAAAAGGTCCCAAGGACTTGTAGAATAATTACCCAGAGAATAAGCAACTGTGTCCATAATAGTGTCTGAAACCCATCAATCATAAGGTAGACCGAGCAAAAACTTTAAAAATATAAAAAACAAAACAAGAAATGATAAGGAAAAAAAATATATAAAGTTCATCCACCTGTAAAGAAAATAAGACAAAGGTTATCCGTCAGGGCAGGGGTCTGAGGAGAAGAGAGTCATCTTATTCAATATCAGTACCTGATCTCACAAATGCTGTCTTGAGGGAATGGACACAAATTCCCCCAGGCACACTCCATAATCTTGTGGAAAGTTATCCCAGGAGAGTGGAAGTTGTTAAAATGGTTAAAAAAAAAGGGGGGGGGGGCAAATCCACAATAAAGTCCATGGTTTTGAAATGTTCAACAAGCTCATATTGGTGTGATGGTCAGGTTTCTGATGGCTGAGATTCTGGTGCCTGAATTGTTCCTGGTACTATTGATATTTTTGGTCAATCCTGTTTGTGGCATTTTGGATGGATTTGTTATATCCTGAAAACCAGACATAATTTTATGACTATGTATACTTAAGCAGATTTATGTTTGGGAGTAGTTTCTGTTGGAATGGTTTCTAATAACATTAACATTTCCTATTCTAGGTTATATTTACTTCTTCACTGGACCCCTTCAGTATGAATACAGCATATGGAGCAAAAAAGTCACTCGTGTAATGAAGACCAACTCTATCCTGTGGTGTTAGTCCTATGAATGTATTGTGCCCCTTAAAGCAGGCTGCTGAGCAGTCCATTATAAGAGTACATTTAATGTATCTTACACTGTATATTACATGGCGCTGGATAGCTGAACAGTACAGTGATATTTCTTACAGGTTTCACGGTTTTGGTGTTAACCAAAATACAACATAACATTCCCTTGTCTAAGATGTGATCATGGTGGCTAATGTTAAATTTTGTTTTTTTTTTAAAGCTTTGTGTTATACACTAATTGTGGGGACAACAATCTTATGAACTTAATTAGATTCCCTTAGAACTGGAGGCATCATTGAGAGATGCCACAGTGGAGGTGCTGTCCCTAGCAATCAATCCGACTTGTGCTTTTATTCGTATAATGTGCATGAAAGGGCAAAGCTTTTTGTTTTCATTTTGGATAGTTTGGGGAAGTACTGGATCCTCCTTCACTTTTTTTGCTGTTTTTGTCCTCACTAGGTAGATCCACCATCTCTATTAGTGTTGGTCCCCTTAGTAACTGAGGCAGAAAATGAGGGAAATCCAAAATGTTAAGAGTTGGCTCTACAGCAGGAGTGGATGATAAAGCATCCAATGGTCACAAATGTTGTCATGGAAACTGTCTTAGATGGAAATTTCCATCACTTTAAAAAGATTCCCATTTACATCCTGTTGGATATTTAGCATAGGAAGTCACAGGGAAATCTCCCAATAAAAAAAGAACCCAATAAGGGTTGTTAGCCCTTTCTTACTCTATCTAAAACAGAAAAAAAGTTTTGGCTTCATGTGAACTTTAATGCAAGATAGGAAAAAAGAGGGCTAGCAGCCTGATGGTTGTTGTGGGAATGCTGTTTATATACATACATTTGCCAATAAAAGCTGTACCTGTAATAAATATAGTAAACACCTCTTTTGTGTCAAGGAACACTGCTCCATTTAAAAGAAATCCGCTGCTGAGCTCCTTTGAAATCAGAACTTCCAGGAGTATGGAACTCCTGTGTCCCCTGTAGTGCGCTGTGGTTCTTCCCTGACCCTTAGGTCATTACAGGAAACAGTAGTGATGTCATGGCTGGTGGATGGAAACAATGAGCACAGTGGGGGGCATAGGATCAATAGGAGATATTTGATTTTAGAAGGGATTCTGTTGGAGTATTTCTCTTCAATGGAGTTACATTTGAAAATGCAGGCAGCAAAAGAAGTATGTATTTACAATCTTCTTTACAGGTACATCTTTTATTTGCCAATTTATTTAGGCCTTGTACTTTGAACATGAGGCCTACATATTTTGTTAATTGCTAGGTAAGACTTCTGGGACTATTAATCTAAACCAAAAGAATGCCTCTACCTCTCTGTATATTGCAGGTACTGAGAGTTTTAACCAGTAATACAGAGTAGGAAATAAACTCAACAGATTATGGGCAGGCCCAACACAATTTACAGTATACTTGCTGAAGGCATTTTCAGACTATGTTAATGTGATACTGTTTTTTATAGGATATTTTTTTAAATATTTATTGTACCACATTTTGAGGAATAACGTTTATTTCCACCCTTGTTTCATTTTGAAATGCTCTGTGATATCAAGAAGTGTGTTTTTCTTGTAGGGTGCTAACCCTTCATAAGGGAGGCTTTTAACAATAAACAATTCATTCAAACTGTCCTTATTTAGTAGTCAAATCAGGAAAATCCTGATCTGGATATGTGTTGATTGCATTTCTTGTCTCTACTATTACATCTACAGGCTGTTTCTTAAAGATAATATAGGAGGAGGGTCATTGACTCATTTTAAAGGGGTTGTCCACTTAAAAAAGTATTTATAATTTACTGGTATAAGAAACATACAAAAATGGTAGCACTCCCTTACATGGCCCTTGGGGAGCTGCTCTGCCTATGCTTGAAAGTGGTCCTGTATTTAAGCTAATGGTCAAGGTCTCTGCTGCCTGACGATCGTCCTCAAGGTGGCCTACCTGCTGGATTATAGGCATCTGAGGTCAGACTAAATCTAGACCCAGTGCAGACCAGAGGCAGACTGACCATTTGGGGTCAGTAGGGGGCCCCATGAGATGCCCCTGGTACCTTTTTCATAGGCTTTTTTGAGTTTGGGCAAGGACACAGGGGCCCCATGATCCCCTATTGCCCGTGGGCCCCATGAGTTGTCAGTCCGCCCCTGGTGCAGACCCAGTATACCTGTGGAATGTCTCCTTGCTCCTTAGGCTGCTGTTTGTTGGTAATCAACCTCTTGACCTCTGCAGATGTCATAGAGGAGAAATAAATGGTTGTATTTACAAATTTCAGTAGCTCCCCTCTTTAAAACAATATCCACTCTTATTTAGGTAGCCTACTGTTGTTATATGTGAGGGTAGAACCATTCCCAAGACAAAACCTTTGCCTTTCCACATTGCTACAACTTTGTCCATAGAACTACCGATGTAGTTATATAGATGTATTTTTGGCCAAATTTGCATTATGAGCACTATTTTGGCAGAAGGCTCTGTCCATATACTACCATTCCTTGATAGAATTGGCTGAAAAGAGGCTGTATAACATTAATACATAGGTAATATTTATTAGTAAATGAATACTAGTGAAACACACACAGCAGAGGAAGTAATGATGTGGACCAAAGCAACATCTGGCATAGTGCCATCAAATTGGCCGCATTTATTGTGTAGACGCAATATGAAATGTGTATGTTCAAGGGTATGTCCACAGTAAATATGTCTTGTTTTTCAATTTTAATACATAAATAAAAAAATAAGCAAATGAACCATGCCATTGCATTCTTACCTACTTGATTGATTTGACATTTCTTGTCTCTTTAAAGCATAACTCTAATTTTCCTGAGAGAAATTCTTGCTTGGTCAGTTACATATTTTATTAGCTTTTCACTTCACACTCCAGTCTATTGTATTTTTGTTGGAGCTTCCACTTACTGTACATCCTACTTCCTTTATTCCCTCCTTCCTCAGTGATTGGGTCTTCATTCCATAGTCACATGTTTATCCCCAGTGTACCCAGCGAAGAAAACTGTTGTGAGCACCAGTGAGCCAATTATATGATTAGGAAAATACATTTCTAGGAGAGTTTTCTGTGGCAGGAATGCTATCTTTTAATTTGTCAGTTTTAGAAAGCCCTAGTTGTCTGCAGATTGAACTAGAAAGAATGTTTTTAATAACATTAAAGTGATATTTACCACTTGCTCTCCAGAGGATTTACCCTCCTTAATGACCAGGCCATTTTTTGCTACTCGGCGCTGCACTATTTCAACTGGTAATTGCACAATCATGCAACACAAACAAAATTTATGTCCTTTTTTTTATAGACCTTTGTTTTGGTGGTGTTTGATCACCACTGGGTTTTTTATTTTTTGGGATATAAATGAAGAAAGACCAACATTTTGGAAAAAAAGTCATTTTCTACATTCTGTTATAAAAAAATATTAAACTCAAATTTAGTCATATATTTAAGCCAAAATGTATTCTACTACATGTCTTTGGTACAAAAAAATCCCAATAAGTGTATATTCATTGATTTGTGTGAAAGTTATTAAGCATCTACACACTATGGTATATATTCTGGAATTAACACCGCTTTTACAGTACTTTCTGACTGCAATTCTTGAGGTGCTAAAATGCCAAGGCAGTACAAACACCCCTCAAAAGACCTTTTTCGGAAAGTAGATACCCTAAGCTATTTGCTGAGAGGCATGTTAAAAGTCTATGGAAGATTTATTTTTTTTCCCCAAGTTTTTGGAAAATGGCAAAACATTTTTTTTTTTACACAAAGTTGTCATTTAAATGATATATTGCTCACACATGCCATGGGTATATGTGGAATTGTACCCCAAAAAAATTCTGCTATTTCTCCTGAGTATGGGGATATCACATGTGTGAGATTGTTTGGCAGTCTAGCTGCATACAGGAGCCCAAAATCCAATGACCCCTTTGAAAGCCTGAAGGTGCGTAACTTCCTCATTTCACTTGCTCAATACCTATCACAGTTTCAGAGGACCTGAAATGCCAGGATAGCACAATCCCTCCACCCATCTCTCCCTCCAAATGGCCTCTTTTTGGAAAGTAGACATTCCAAGGAATTTAATAAGAGGTATGGCGAGTATTTTGCCTATCTCATTTTTTGCCACAAGGTTTTGAAAAATAAAAATACATTTTTGTTTTCTTTCTTAATTTTCCAAAACTTGTGGCAACAAATGAGATCTGCAAAATACTCACCATGCCTCTGAGGAAATACCTTGGAGTGTCTACTTTCCAAAAAGGGGTCATTTGAGGGGGGGGGGTGGGCTGTACTATTTTGGCATTTCAGGGCCTCTGAAACTGATAAGTGCTCAGGAGGTGTAACGAGGAAATAAAGCCCTTTAAAAGCTTGAAGGTGCTTACTGGAGTTTGGGGTCCTGGGGTCCATTTTTTTTGGTCATTTATTTTTTACCACAAAACCTTGTGGTAAAAAATAAATTCTTCTATTGGCTCAACATGCCTCTGAGCAAAAAGTTTGCGGTGTCTACTTTCCAAAAAGGGGTAATTTTGGGTGGGTTTTGTGCTATCGGTGTTTTTTTCTGTGGCAGGGATGCCATGTTTTAATTTGTCAGTTTTAGAAAGCCCTAGTTGTCTGCAGATTGATCTAGAAAGAATGTTTTTAATAACAATAAAGTGATATTTAAACACTTGCCCTCCAGAGGATTTACCCCCCTTAATGACCAAGCCATTTTTGCTATTCGGCACTGCTCTATTTAAACTGGTAATTGCACCATCATGCAACGCAAACAAAATTTATGTCCTTTTTTTCACACAAATAGACCTTTCTTTTGGTGGTATTTGATCACCACTGGGTTTTTTTTAATTTTTTGGGATATAAATGAGCAAACAAAGCCCTTTAAAAAGCTTGAAGGTGCTTTCTGGATTTTGGGGTCCATTTTTTTTTTTTTTGTCATTTTCCAAAAAACTTGTGGTAAAAAATAAATTCTTCTATTGATTCAACATGCCGCTCAGCAAAAAGTTTGCGGTGTCCACTTTCCAAAAAGGGGTAATTTGGGTGGGTTTTGTGCTATCCTGGCATTTTATGCCCAATATTAGCACACGCACGTTACCCACTTTTTCCAACCACTTGAAGATGAGGCCTTTTCTGAAGCTTTTTGCTCACATGAAAAAAAAATCTGTATTTTTTGCTAGAAAATTATATATTATATTACTCTCAAACATTATATATTTTTTAAAGCAGAGGCCCTAGAGAATAAAATGGTGGGTGTTGCAATTTGTTATGTCACAGTGCTTGCGCAGCAATTTTTCAATTGCAAATTGTTTGGAAAAAAGACATTTTTTTAATTTTAATGCACAAAAACACAATATTTTGGCCAATTGTTTAGAAAATAGATACCAAACATGACATACTTTAAAACTGCACACACCCTGTGCAACAGTGACAAACTACGTACATTTTATTTTCCATAGGCAATGTTTTAAAAGCCTTTACAGGTTACCACTTTAGTTTTACACTGATCTACCTCCCTCAATCTGACGTTCACAGCAATACCTCACAATCATGGTGCAACTGCTGTTTACTTATTGACACGTGGCCAATACTTGTGTATGCCTTTTGGCGTAAGCGCGGGGGGGAAAAGGGTGCTTTTTTTTAACAAATTTATTAAGCTTTTTTTTACTTTTACACTGTCCCTTTCACGTATTTATCTATTTTTTTTTATCACTTTTTTTGTTATCACATGGAATGTAATTATCCCCTATGATAGCAATAGGCGGTGACAGGTACTCTTTTTCTGAGGAATCTGAGGTCTACTAGACTGTAGATCTCTCCTCTACCTTTAAAGCATCTGATCACACCAAGATTAGTGTGATCAGATGCTTTTCTATTTTAAAATAGTGTTGTTTATATCTGGCAAAAGCGAAGTGATGAAATGATTGGCGTTTCTGGTTTCTTAGACCATAGAGATGATTGAAACCATTCTGGATTCTGATCAGCTGTGTGGTCAGCAGGCAGAACCATCGGCTGCATTCTCAGGTTCCCTGGTAGGACAGGAGAGCCCAAGAAAGCCAAGGAAGGCGTGTGAGGGGGAGCATCCCCTCCCGCTGCTTGTAAAAGCAATCCAGTAGCTAAATAGCCACTAGAATTGCTTTTACATGAATGATGACCGTTGGCTGGAAAAAAACGATACCTGGATGATGCCTGTAGCTGCATGCTTGGACATATATGTAATGTTCTTTTTTTTCATGCAACCTGTGGGCTGAGCGAAAAAGAGAACCTAACAGATTATTTCATTCACATCAGTGTGGATGAGGAAATCTCAGCCAGAAAAAGTGTGGTATGCCCACCATTAGAATATACCGCTCTGCATCCACCCACTTCTAATGTTGGGCAGACATGTAATGTTCTTTTTTTCATGCAACCTGTGGGCTGAGCGAAAAAAGAGAACCTAACAGATTGCTTCATTCACATCACTGTGGATGAAGAAATCTCGGCCAGAAAGTGTGGTATGCCCACCATTAGACTATAGCGCTCTGCATCCACTCACTTCTAATGTTGGGCATACATGTAATGTTCTTTTTTTTTTGTTCAGCCCATGGGCTGAACGAAAAAAAGAACCTAAGAGATTCTTTAATTCACATTGATCAAAGTAAATGAAGAAATCTCTGCCAGAGAAAATGAAAAACATATATGCTGAAGCATAGGAGCGATCCACCCACTGACCACTCCAGGCCCTCATGCTTGAGCTTATATGTTCTTTTTTTAACTGCAGATGAAAAATCTCATCCAGCAGCTCTGCATGCACTGACGTATATTCTAAGAGCAAGAAACTGAGAGCTGCAGCTGAATGGTGTTCCTGCAAAGCAAACAACAATAGTAAAACAAAACAATAAAACACAGTAACAATGGAACATTAACTCAATGAAACAATAACTAAATGGTGTTCCTGCAAAGCAAACAATAACGGTTAACAATAAAACAAAGTAACAATAGAACTCACTAAAAGGACAACTTTTTTTGCAGGGCTTTTTTATTTTAAATTAAATTTGTCATTTATTTATTATTTATTTTTTTTACTTTTTTGTAATTTTTAAAAACAGCCTCTGATTTTTGGGTCTTTCAGAATGCGATGGACCATTTCCTGACTATCTAACATCTTTTGAGACCCTGTGTGAAAATGGTGAATATGTGCCCTAGACTGTGTCGTGTTGTACCCTATACTAATACTCCACTAGTGTGTGGTAGCGACGGAAGCAGTCCTTGAGGCAGAGACCAGGTTGGCCAGGACAGGAGGGACAAAAAAGTGGGTGTTGCATCTTATTCCTTGTCAGCTACAGACACGACATCTTCTTTGTGGTGACCTTTGGGTTGGGGTACCAGAGAGGATATCCGTAAAATGCCTCTCATACAACCAGCTCACTGCATCTAGATTTGAGAATTGGGCCACAGCACCTTCTAGATACAAAAGGGCTGTGATGATCCCTGAAATTGTAGAAAGGATCCACTTTGTCCAATTGCTTTGTAAATTACAAAAGCGTTATATATGTAGCCAATTGAAATAAATAAATAGACACCTTTTTGTAGCAGTATCGAACTTTGCGGGAAACTAGGTACGGATTCATCATTTGGTCTTTGAAGGCCACCCCTTCCATGTTAAGGCTATAGAAGGGAACACAGAAAGGTTTCTGAACAACGTCAGATGCCGTGCTAATTTCTACGTAAATAGAAGACAGGACAAAAACATCCAGTTTGTCCTTTCACTTCACTGCAAGCAATTCATCATTTCTCAAGCAGGCTTTCTCACATTTTCTAAGTCAGGTGTTTACAAGCCATGGGGGGGAAGCCCCAGTGATTAGGTTGCATGGTGCCAAATGAGCCAATTCCAAGATTGTACAAATGTCTAAACAGTGGCACTCATGTATAGAAATTGTCCACATATAAGTGGTACCCCTTGTGGAACAAAGACAACACCAAGTCCCATACTATCTTGCTGCTCCTTTCCATATAGTCTGGGCTGGCGGGGGGCTCTACTTCCCTCATAAACCCTAAAATTGTATGTATAGCCTGTGGCTCTCTCACTGAGCTTATACAATTTGACCCCATATCTGGCACACTTGATGGGGAGGTACTGTTTGAATGCAAGGTGGCCAGTAAAGTGAATGAGGGACTCATCCACACAAATTTTGTAGAGCCTGTCATGTTCAGGATCACCCCGAGGATGACAAAGTATGTCCTCACTGAAATGCATGAATCTCATATCTACGTCTGGCTATGGCAGCAGGGAACATGGGCATAAGATGAATTGGGTCTGTGGACCAATACGACCACAACTCATTATTTTTTGTAATGTCCATGTTGAGAGTTAGGCACAAAAAAGTTTTAAATTCAGAACCGTAATAGGCTTTCATGCAATTGGTCTGGCAAGAGCTGAATTTGGGTTGACGGCAATACATTGTTGTGCATATAAATTGCTTTGGCTCACAAACAAATTATACAAATCTTCTGTGACAGGCAGCTCCAAAAAATCATATGATGATGCTGTTCTGCACTTCTGGCAGTGTCTAAAAAAATTGTG
Source organism: Staurois parvus (assembly GCF_062004578.1). Taxonomy (NCBI): domain Eukaryota; kingdom Metazoa; phylum Chordata; class Amphibia; order Anura; family Ranidae; genus Staurois; species Staurois parvus. Next base: position 3,983,694 of record NW_028318218.1, on the reverse strand, counting down.
GAAAACACCCCCCAAATTTTTATTCAGTTTTTTCATTTTCAAATTGTGGCAAAAAATTACAACTTCAAAAAGTTTCCATTCCTCTTACAAAATGCCTCAGACTGTCTACAGTACTTTCCCAAAAGGGGTCATTTGGGGGATATTTGTACTGTCCTGGCATTTTAGGACCGCAAGAAACGGGATTGGCTGTCTGTACATCAGAATTGATCAATTTTCAAATACTGTATACTGTATATATATATACCAGTTTGTAGATTGCTATAACTTTCAAGAAAACCAATTAATATACACTTATTGGGATTTTTTTTTACAAAAAAAAATACATTTTGCTCTAAATTTATGACAAAGTTGATTTTCAAACACCACCAAAAGAAAGAAAGCTCTATGTGTGTGAACAAAAATAATGAAAATGTAATTTGTGTACAGTATTGCATGATCACGTAATTACCAGTGAAAGCAGCACAGTGCTGAATAGCAAAAATGCCCTGGTCACAAAAATCTGCCAGAGTTCAAGTGGTTAAGAAACAGTGGCTTGCCATTGTCAGCCTGCAACAGGGTGTGCTCTTGCTAGCAGGAACTTCAGGTAAGAAAATTTACTACAGATTTGCCATAAAGTAGTTGATATATATATATATATATATATACACATTAAATGCAGTTTGGTATACTGCATATACAGTATATAATAAGGAAATAAGGACTATAATAAGGAAAATCCCTTTAAATCATACTTAACAGCTTTCAATAAATTTGTTGAAAGCTGTTGGTTATGATTTAAAGGGATAGCACATCTATCTTTTTTAGTACAATTTTATTGTGTTTTGGTATCCTGACATGTTTTAGCATGCACCATCCCTTATTTTGTATTTTTAATACATTTACATGATATTATTTATTGATTAACTTTTCACACTAAGTGCAAAGTACATTATTTTTTATATACTGTATATACATATTTATATATCATAATGTTCAATTAATTTTCGATTTCAATAGCAAATGGCTCTATTAAGTTAGTTGCTCTCAAAACCATTATGTGCCTAAATGCTGCAAATAATCATTTAAATGGTCATACCCAGAGGAAACGTGAGGGTCTATTTATAAAGCAGAAAATATGACTTTCACAAACATGCGCTGGTAGAAAACCATCCAGTGTCATGGTTGTCACTGTGTAAAATTAACCCAGTGGCTAACTTGTGGCTTCAAGCAGCTATGAACCGACTGACAATGGTAGATCATGTAATTACAAAAGATGGAGCACTTCTTAGTTCGATCACGTGGTGGTGCTGTTGATCTGAATATTATTTAGCCAAGTGTCCCAGGGCTCTCCTGTGCTGCACACATTCAGGCTGACCATATACTGGATAAAATCTACAAGAAAGACTTATGTTTCTAGCGTATTCATATAATTAAAAGGTTCAACTCTGGAGTAGTAACAATGCTTGATAACATTAGTAGAGGTTTTCCATCCTTTTTCAAACATGCGTGGTCAATGTGATGAATAGTAACAACTAGCATTCAGTATAAATTATACTACACTGCTACCACTAAAGCTTTGGATTTGGAATCATGTTTTTATATATACTGAATGTATTATACGTGCTGCGACTCACCATTTAAAGACACTACCTAGAATTCATAGGGACATTCTTTAGAGCTGCTTTGTGCTTTCGTAGAACAAATATTTACCTGCAACAGATTCATGTACCTGTAACAAGTACATAAATGTATTGCACGGAGGCATGATGGAGGGTGGCGCTGAAATCATGTTGTGTACACTTAGCCTTAGTGCATGTTCAGCCCCCAAGGCCGCACATTGTCACTGCTTACCAGGACTAACAATGTCCCTAGCTTCTAGGATGCTGCTGGCTGTGCAGCCGACAGTGTCCTAGCAACCAGTGATGCTGTATAGCTGACAACATCCTAGCAAACAATGACGGGTGGGGGGGGGAGGTGGTAGGTGATGTATCACATCTGTGCATTGCAATGTGTTCGTAAACAGGCGCTACCAAAATGTTCTCTGTGTTAAAAGTTTTTTACTGCTATGTTCATGCTCTGGGGTTTCAACTGTGTTTATGTGTGAAAGCAATTTGCACCAATGTAGGTTTTGACTTGTTGAGCTGGTGGTACCTAAGAAGGAAGGGTTAATGCTGCTGGCCAGGTTTTCACACTCTTTTCAGAATGGTTACTGTCCCCTACAGATCATACCATGTAAGTAGGGGCTCATTAGTGCCCAGAGATGGTCGCCTTGGGGAAAGACTGGCAAAATGTAGCTGCTATGCTGTCCATCTGCACCACCCGTTGGGGGGAGCCAAGTCAGGGTTCCTAGTGAGGTCTGAAACCTGTGGACTTATATGGACTTGTAAAACCTTAAGCTGGACCCTGGTATCAATTAATGCTACCTCTTGTGTATTTGTTACCAAATATGGACTCTTGCCTTGAGAAGGACTCTCTATGAACTTAGCCATCTGCCTAAGGTATGACTACCTAATGGGGCACTATTCAGGGGCACTGGAGAACTTTGTACAGGAAAGTGTGTTGAAGATGTCACTGAGGAATGTTAATTTGCTATCTTTAACTATCTCAGTAAAAGATCTTAGTTGTTCATCTGCATTGCCTGGTCTGAAGTCTCTCAAGAGGAGCATGTAAGGTGTATCAAAGAACATTGCTTACAACAGGGGACTGAAGAGGATATTGAAGATACAGTACAGAGGTCTAACAAGCATAGAGCTGTCCTAAGGAGGCTATATTGCTGTTGTTAATGACTACCATGTTTGTGTCATGCTTGGCCCCTTTACTAACAACCGGTTCCCCACATACTGGGACCAACCTCGCGGCACAGAGTACCTAGGGATCTAGTCTGGAGTCAAAGAGATGTAGTAGGGGCCCCAAGAGGAGAATAAGTATGGAGTTAAGGAGAAGTGCATTTCCTGTGTCCATTAGTAACATACAGACTGGTCACTGACTTGGTGGAGACCAGTACATGCTCCATGTTACTGGCTCAGAAATGCTGCACACCTAGGGAGAGGTGTTCTCCAACAGAAGTTGTGTCTGCCTTACATTAGTGTCAACAGTGTAGGAGTATGGCCATGGATTACAAAAGAGTTAACTGTACAAGTTGCCTGCTCCCTTCCAAGTGTGGAGTTCTGCCTTAAGGTGGATTTAACCTGAACAAGGCTCCTGCCTTTGGTTTAGGTATTTGCGGGTGCAGTTACAATGTCCCTACTAGGGTGTCTTAAGCCCTGCCCACATGCTATCTAGCTGCATTGGAATGCCCTTTGAAATGAAGAGCACCACAACTCACTGCACTGTGTTTATTGCATAGTGGCCTGTTGTTGCAACGCAATAAAGTGAATAGAGCCCTATGACTGTGTAGCCCACATTAACCAATTTAGATCTAAGACTGTAGATACCAACAGATGGATGGAATCCTAATATATCAATCTGAATGGATCACTGCCACTCATCTTTTCTCAAGAAACCTTAAAGCTGAAGTTTATCTAGAAATTATGTTTTAGCCCTTGTCAGGAATGGACTCAGCACTGGTGGTGGGACTCACCTGCCGTGTGGGCTGCAGTACCAGGGCTGACCAGCGGGTGCTCTCAGCAGCCAGAAGCTCACTCCTGCAGTCAGCCAACACCTGGGGCTGATTGCAGGAGGTGTATTTAAGGAATGACCAGGCCTGTGATCAGTGCCTTGGTGTATGTTTTCCATGAGCCCCTGTACCTTGTATCCTGTGTTCCTGTTCCTCTGCCTATCTGATTTGTTGCCCTACAGTTTCATTGACCTAACTTACCTGAATATGTCCCATCTCAAGCAGGCAGCTGGATCTTGTAGAAATCTTGACTGTGGAGGTGTCCCATCCTCTTCCTGTCTCTGAACTTCCGGTGCACAAGGAGTTAACCTTGGAAGATTTCTGTAGGATTAGGCAGCCTGCGCAATGTGGGACGTGCTGTTAATGCCTATGCTGTCCTGCGCTTCCTCTCCCTCTCTCAGACCACCAGAGAACTGTAGGAGCGGAGCAGGAAGTGAGAGAGGACACCGATTGGTGTAGGGCTATGGTACAGTCTGAGATCCAGACTCACTGCCACAGAAGAACAAAGGAAGCTATAATTGGCTGCTGTGCAGCCTGGGAGAGGACAGAGTCTACTGGGAGGAACAAGGACTTGTGGGGATGTAGTCCCCAGACAGACTTAGCTTAGTGCTGTAGAGCTGATGTGGAACTACAAGTTTCAGCAAAACCAGGGATCTGGGGATGTGGAAAAGGAAGAGAGTTCCTGGTCTCGGGGCAATTTTTTTGGTGGGTAGTGTGGAGTACATATTTAATTGGGTCATTGTGTTGAAGAGGGCTACCTACTGAATGATTCACCGCAGTGTTGGAGATGTGATGTGACTTGGTTGCTGACATCTCCAGATCTGTGGGATTGCCATCAGTGAATCTAGTGCCACCACCAGGTGGTGGAGAGTTGTGTCACAGCTGACATCACTGAGCCCAAATGGAGTACTAGAAGAGGCAAGCCATCACCTTATTCAGTGGAGAGAGGCCACTGGTCACAACCTTCTTCCCACTGTGCAAGGGCAATATTACTCATTTGGAATAAGGTTTGGGCACTTACGCCCAGTTTGGTGGGACTTGCTCATGTTCGAGCGTTCCATCTCTGGATTTAGACCTCAACGTACACCAATGGAAGGTTTGAAAGATACTTAAGGAACTCTATTCTTAGGATAGTTATTGTTTTGATGTGGGTTGAAACAATAATCATTCACCCTTCAGCCTTGGTATGTCAGAGAGTGTGATGCTGCCCTGAGAGTCATTGGGGACCCGAGAAACAGAGGATACCTGGTACATAACTACGCAACCTCTTATTGTCAAATATTGCCTTATAGTATTGTAAATTCTCTATGGTTCAATCAGAACTAAAACAGTATTGAACAATAAAGCAGGCTACTCTCAGATCCCCACCTTTTTTTTTAATCTTTATTTAGAAGAAGCGGTATATCATGTCCTTTCAACACATACATATCAGCATGAAATGCAACAAATATTGTACACCAAAAAGTCAAATACAAGTAAATTGAAGGTATTGGAAAGGATCCCTACCCTTCATTAATAAAAGAAAGCCTACACTGACCCAAAAGACCCATTTCCTAGTGTGATCATTTGTTTAATAATAGCTGTGCACACGATACAGCTGGAGGCAAACATCGTGTCCAATGACTACACCAGCTGCACCTGGTAATAACAGTAATTGCTGCACCATTGCAGGTATGATTGGCAAGTGTAATCAGTCACCATTATGGTAAATATGTAAAAATATAATGCAAGAGTTGCATTTTAAACCTGACCTCCATAGCATATAGAGCAACAACCCTAGCTTGTGTTGCAGCAATTGCACCAATTATGTGGGTACAATACCTGTAATAAAACACTGCAAATTAGTACATTTACTGCAGCGTGTTAATGTAAAATCCTCGACACATTAAAGTGGACCTTTCAGTAACTTTACAAGTCTTCAAGATATATTCCTGGAATGGCACAATATATGGAAACAGTGAATTTAGAAAAAAAAAATCCTTATTAAAAGCAGTTGTTGAGCTTGGGTTTAGAAACTTTGCTTAGACAAAGATGATACAATCTGTCTGCTGCAGGCAAGAGGAAGTATTTCTGTAGTCACCTCTCCATCAGTGATGCTCTGTAGAAAGTTACAAGTAACAGCTGCAGCAGGGGCTGATATGTGTCAGATATTTGCAAGAACTGCACAGTCACTGGGATTTACATGATGGTGCCATCTCCGAGCTAGCAGCCCAGTCCAGGAAGTACATACTGAGCTTGAGTGATGCCTGATCAAAGATGGCTCTGTCCTTCTGAAGGGAATAGCAAATGAAGACATAGTCAGGAAGAGCTATGTGATTTCTGTGAGGAGTAATAAATGCTTTGAAGCATTACATTTACATAGTACTTAGCATGCATGCACTATATCAATATACTGTATATAATATATGCAAAATATCTGATATTGATATTTAAACATAGCTGATGTTCATTTTAAGAGAGTACAGATTTAAAAAGTGAAATCCTGTGTATTACATAATTTTTGCAACACCATCAAATGGGAGGTCAATCAGCCACAACTCAAGGAACCCTTATAAACTTTTGAAGGAACGCTGATTGAGAATAGTTGGTCTAGTGGCTTCTTTAAATATCTTTGAAGCTGTAACTTTGACTAATGTCTTCATGGAATGTGGCTTTATATAGATACAACAATGATAAACATTGGTCAAGCAAGGGATGCATAAACTTTACAGCAATATCACTTGTCTATGTTAATCCTCTTATATACATGTATACGTATTAAGCACTCAGTCATCGAAATGAGAAATGTGAAGCCCAGAGTTAGTGGGTGTAAAGGAAGATGACATTGTGAAATCTCTAGTATTCACAGCTGGGAAAAGGAAATTAATGACAGACTTGGCTTCTGCTGTATATGCAAATGTATACAAGTGTATACAGATGTCTATCTGCAGTGTAATTTGTCAACAATTTTTCCGATATCTGTTGTCTTTCATGAGAATTTGTTGTAGTGCTGGGAAAATCCAATGAGCCATGTTACTAAAACTGATGGTGGTGATGGTCAGACAAGTCCAGGGGGTGGGCTGAAGAGGCAGCTGCCTTGGGTGCTTCAGCAGGAAGGGGGGCTGAAAAAGGACAGCCTATGCGGCTAAAATAGTTCACAGCACAGGGTACAGTGTGCACCCCCTGCCCAGAAATGCAAAATCACATAAATATACGTGATTTTGGCAGGCCTGACACCCTGCATCAGAATTTCTGCTATAGGGTTGCTGGAAAGCGGTTAACCAGCTAACACATCATGCTCGTTTTGTTCTGAGAGCCAAACTTTACATGACGTAACCCAAAAGGAGACTGTGAGGGAATGGGTCAAAAGGTAAAGAGTACTGATGGTAGTTCCTCAAGTAAGTTTATGCTTACCTTTGTAGGGTGAGTTAAATATTAACCGAGGTTCTCAGAGCATGTGCAGGACAGATGTAGGTTGGCGCTCTTTCATCGGGCTTGCGTATGCTCAGAAACATACGGGCATCAGACGCCCAATGTGACCAACCCCAGACATTTTGGAGACTCAGCCAGGCTTCACCACCTATGCTTTACCTGATACAGCACCACCTGCTGGCAGACCAAGGCTATCTCCTCTCTGGATGAGTCACCTTAAATCTGGCTACAGCCGTGGTACATCACCTCCCTATGAGCCTGTTTTTAATATCTAAGATGTGAGTTGCTATACTTACCTTCGTATTAAATATTATCACAGTATACACTTAGAGGTGCTGTGTTCTTTGGTTCTTCTACTGCAGAGTTTGCTTCGCTCCATCGCAGCCTGCCCTTAGTGCCTACTGGACTACCCCTGCCCACTTTGGAACTTATTACACTATATACATGGACTGCTGAACCATGCTCCTGTCATTCTCCTCATACAAGCATCTCAGTTAACCCAGCTGAGGCCTCACGAACAGCACGCACCTGTCAGGACTGCCCAGAGGGCAGCAGGCCCTCCAGGCTGGACTCATCTCCAAGAAAAGACAAGACTCTTTTAGATTTCAGACTATTTATACCCATGTCCCAACAGCCACCTGTGCAGGGCTCTCAAAGAATGGCTGGGACTGCATAAATATTCATGCTGCCCATCTACATTACTCCACACCTATGTTCCAAAACTGTCCAGGTAGTTCTGGAGATACAGAGTGAGAACAATTAAATCTGCCGCCTGTGAGACACAAAGCAAACCCTAAAGACTACAGTGAGCTAGAACTAAATTTGCCTAACCCAGATTTGCAGCCACACTGAGTATAGTAAGATGCAGCTCCACTGGATACAGTGAGCCAAAACTAAATCTATCTACTCCTAGCACCTATCTAGGAGGGTGCTACATATTACAACACATCTATTAAAAAAGACAAGTGTTAAAATGATAAGTGATCATAGCACAGCTTGGGTATAGTATTTTCATATTCCAACATGTTTCAAGACACTCTCTTCTTCAAGGGAATAGAGGACATGGAGCCCATGGGATCACAGAACATTGATGATAAAAACACATCACACTAGGGGGATGCCCACCCACTACCATGCAGCAGGTTCAGAAACATCTTGCTTGAGAGGATCACAGGCGCCACTCTCGCAGATTTTGAAGCCGTTCAACCCAGGGCTTCTTTTCAGCAGGAACATGGGGGGCACGCAGATCTGGCACCTCCAGTACTGAATGCATGTGATGCAAGGGGTGCTGGGGTGTGCTGAAGTTGCTGGATAGTATCTATTTTTCATGGCAGTCTTTTTTTGCTTGGTAGGTCTATTGTTGCTGGTGGGGAAGAAGGCTTATGTTATTGGGATCAATTGTTGCTGGAAGGGATCTACTGTTGAGGGAGGGGTTGCTGGAGTCTATTGATGCTGGCTGCTGGGAGATCTATTTTACTTCTTTTTTTGTTGTTATTAACACATTCCATATAAATTACTTAGCACCACAAAATGATACTTGGCTCTATATTTTCAAAAAGGAGTGTTACTGGGAGGTGGTAGGGGGTGGAACCAAGGGACGGTGCTCGGAGGTGGGTAGGGGGCGGAGACAAGAAGTGGCTCAGAACGGGCGCCCGCACCTATTCCTTCAGAAAAAAGCCTTGGTTCAACCAAAAAAAGGTCACAGGCTTGGGTAAAATATGAAAGGCCAAGGTTGTGCAGCAAGTTGCAAGGTTTAGTGCCCATATATTATAATGCTGCCTCTGTCAGATACCAAAGAATCATCAGACAGAGGTGTCACATTGGGGATGTCTGAAGATTCTTTGGTATCTGACAGAGGCAGCATTGTAATACTCATGAGGTCTTCATGGGCTGCATGACTGGATCTATGTTAAAGCCATATTTTTGCCTGAACTTTTTTTTGTCTCTCATTTCAATCCCCATAAATATGGAGGGATGAGATGCATATAAGAAATTACAATTATAACACCTGTTATTTCTAAAATGAAGTATACAGTATAACTAAATAAAATAAATGAGGACATGTTAGGTAACAATTCTTTGTTTATATTCTGGGGTGAATAAAATATTCCCAGATGATCGTATTTAACTCCACATTTAACAAACCACAACATTTTGAAATCAGCCAGATACTAATTACAATTTTTTTTTTTTTTTTTTTTTTTTTTACATATGTAAGGTTAACTCTGTCCTTATCAAGATTCCTCATCTTTCCTAGCAATGCTTACAGTAGAGGTTTCCAACGGACTTTGTCTAAATGATTTGATTGCATGAGTCTGATTTTCCACTGCCTTTGTATGGGATTGAACCTGGCATACAAATGGCCATACACAATTCACTAATTGTCACATGCTGCACATATGCAAATTTCTGACAGTAATTCCAAGCATTAGTGACTTCAATGAACAGTAACAGACCCAACTGGGATTTTCCCAATTTTTTAACACACTTCTTTATTCCAGAACATGTGGTTGTTCTTAATCATGTCATGAAAAATGAACGTAACAAAAGTACTCGTCATCTGCCTATCACTGGGTTTTAAAAAAAAAATATATATTTATTAGGAGGATTTCATAAATTCAAAATGTGACAAGTATATAACAAAAGCCCACCAATTACCCAAAAATAATATTAAACAAAAGATTACCTACCATGAACAAGGAAAGAAAGTAAAAGAAATATATAAACACATATAATGGAAATCAAAGGACACTCAAAAACTTGTAAACACTTTTTATATATTGTTCATGGCATTACGTACGTAAAAGAATTAATGGGATATAACAACAAATAACACCAAAAATTCCCCCACTCATACACTCCATAGCCTTTTGCCTCAACAGCTCAATCAATCAGATTTAAAGATACTTATCAAAAATAGTCATCAAAGAGCATTCTGAATACTAAATAGTCATGATGGTCAAAGTACAACATTCCATTTGTGTCTTACACACATATATCCCATACAAAAATCATGAAATAAAAATAAATAAACAAAAAAAACTTTCTTTATGCACTGAAAAAAACATGTGCTTTCCCATGCAAGTTAAAGCAGCAAAGAGTGGAGTTTAGTAACCTCTTCTATACCGGGCACTCTCACAATCCTCCTGTCCAGACCAATTTTCAGTTTTCAGTGCTGTCACACTTTGATTGCCAGTTGCGTGGTCATGCAACACTGTACCTATAGGAAATGTTTATCTTTTTTTCACACAAGTAGAGCTTTCTTTTAGTGGTATTTAGTCACCACTGGGTGTTTTTTTTTATTTTTTGCTAAACAAGACAGAATTTTTGAAAAAAAGTTTTTCTTAGTTTCTGTTATAAAATTTAGCAAATAAGTATTTTTTCTTCTTCACTGATGTGTGCTGATGTGGCTGTACTGATGGGCACTGCTGAATCTGCTCAGATAAGCACTGAAGGCTGCACTTATGTGCACTGATGAGGTGGCACCGATGGGCACTGAGGAGGCAGCACTGATTGGCACTGATAAACTGCACTGATGGGCACTGATAGGTGGCACTGATAACCTGCACTGATGGGCACTGACAATCTGCACTGTTAGGCACTAATTGGCACTGATGGGGCTGCACTGATAATCAGGGCACTGATGATCAGTGTCCTGATTATCAGTGTAAACGGTGCACTGTCAGACTGGCCAGTTATCGGTTCCCCTTTTCTCATACAGAGACAGAGTGTGAAGAAAGGAAATGCAGATAACCAGCAAGTCTGTTTACATGTGACCAGCTGTGATTAGACACAGCTAATCACATGATAAAAGGCTGCTGTCATTGGCCCATTACCAAAGGACACAGAGGTCACAGAGCACGCCCGTGGGAGGATGACCATGGACATCCTCCCAGAACTGGAAAGCCGTGCTGTAGCCGTCTTTTGGCTATATCACAGTAGGCAAGTGGTTAAGGCCTGTTTCACATGGGAATCAGTTTGTGTAAGAGCAGTTTGAACAGCAAGCTTTGACAAAGCATTTGACAGATCCTAATGGGAGTGCTGATTGCCACTTTAACCCCTTCATGCCTAAGGGTAAAACAAATTAAATGCCTAAGCACAATTTTGCAACATTGACATGTGTTAGTAAAACTGTACATATCATCACAACGACTTTGTACATCCAAGTGAATTATACCGCTTTTTTTTCAGGACAAATTGGGCTTTCATTTGGTGGTAAATTGTAATGGATATCTCCTGTTTTTTTTTTATCAAAGGAAAACTGGCCCAAAATAGTAAAAAATAAAAATAATTTTTTTATTGTTTAGATGTGTGTTTCTTGTTACTACCAAAACCTACCACCAAAGAACAACCCAAAAAAAATTTTCTAGCTCTTGACGATCACAGCGATACCATATATGCGTATGTTATTTGTTGTTTGTACCCGTAGTACAGCCCAGAAACAATAGTGCGCATTTTGTCTTTTTTTAACCTAAAACCCACTGACACCAAATTTCTTTTTTAAATCCTGACCTTTGACCTTGACCTTTAACCCTGACCTTGACCCAAACACTAACCCTGGCACTGAACTAGATCAAACCTTGATCTAGGTATTTTTCTTTATTTTTTATTTCATTGTTTAATATTTATTTATCTTTTTTTTTTTACAAACATTTTTTCCCCCTCTATGCCAGGAGTTAGAGAGATACAATGTATCTCTCTCCTCCATTCACTGAGAGAAAAAAATAAAGGGGGCCAGGCTGTACAGTGACTGATCCCTGTGATAGCCATAGAGGCTATCACAGCGATCATGTGACCCGGAATTGGGGGTCCCGGGTCCCGATCGTTAGAACGGGACCTGGTACCCTCAGTGACACCCCAGTCTTTGTGCTGGGAGTGCGCCCTGCGTTGTGCTCCCAGCAGAAAGACAGGTACGCAAATATGCGGCCCCACAGAAAAAAGGCCAGTTCTGCGAGGCTGCATATTTGTGTTATGTCGGCGTCAAGGGGTTAAACAAGATTCTAGCAGGTTTCAGCAGGCTTTCAACAAGCTTCAAGTAGTACTGAAGCCTGCTACCAAACTGTTTAAAGTGGCAATCAGCACTCACATTAGAATCTGCGTTCAACATTTACCAACTAAAGCTGGGTGGTAGTTAAAGCTTGCTGAAAGCTCAACAAATGCTTTGTCAATGCTTGCTGTTCACACGGCTCATATACAAACTGAATCCTGTGTGAAATAGGCTTCAGATTAGGGCATCTGTGCATGACAACCAATCAGCTTTTAGGTTTCAATTTTAAAGTTTAACTGAACAAACTGAAGATAGAAGCTGATTGGTTTCTACACAGAGCTGCTCCAGATTGGATCTACTCCAGCATTAGTAAATTCCCTCCAATGTATGTTTTAAAGGCCAATCCTCTAAAGCATTTGCTCACCTTTCCTTCACTCACCTAAGACTCCATATGCATCCCATTTTACTGAGACACATTATTAATACAAATATTGTAGACAAACGACACATCCCTGCCAATAAAGCGAACCATGGAGAATTAAGGTGGAAGTCCAGGATTGATCTAAGTCTAAAACAACTCCCACCTCCTTTCTAAATACTTTTCTAACTACCCTGTAAAAATAAGATGGTTTTATAGTGAAGAGGAGAGATCGCCAACAAAGGCTGCAATACCTGCTCAGTGACATCATCCACAGGCTTACAATGAGGCATCCGTTGTCTGCTGTTTCTCCTCTCCTCTTGATGGCTACAAAGCTTTAACAGGAAACGATAATGTCACAATCCTGGTTGAGCAGCACAGGAGAGATGTGCAATTCACCACACTGGACATGATTGTAAACCTTTTGGAAAAGTAAAACCATTGTCATATCAGTATGTCCAATTTTCTTTTAAATCTCCTTTTTAAGCTGAACAATGGAAAGAGTGAATTTTTCGGGATGGGATTAAAGCTGGCATGCAAGTGGTTGCATGCATTTTCGCTGTCACGTGCTTTACAGATGCTAATTTCTGGCAGTAATTACAAGCATTGGTGATTTTCCAGCACCGTAACAGACCCAGCTGGGAATTTCCTAGCTTTTTCAAATATTTCCTAAGCTTAGACCATATGGTTGTCCTTAATCACGTCATCAATAATGAACATGACAAAGATATCCATCAGGTGCCTGTCATCATATCATATCCATGTACATTACATGCCCTCTGGAAGATTCCCCCCCCCCCCTCATGACCAGGCCATTTTCTGCTTTATGGTGCTGCTCTACTTTAACAATTGTGCAGTCATGCAACGCTGTACAAAAATGAAGTATACATAATTTTTTCACACAAATAAATCTTTCTTTTGGTGATTTTTTATTTTTTGCACTATAAACAAAAAAAGACCATAAATTAAAAAAACAACAATGTTTTTTCTGTTTGATATAAAACATATCCAATTAAAAAATAAATAAATAAGTATAAATATATATAAATTTAGGTCAAAATGTATTTTGCTACATGTCTTTGGTATAAAAATGCATGAAAATTATAGCGTCTAAAAATAATAGTATAGATACTGGAATATTTTTTTAATTAATAATAGTAATGGCGGCGATCATTGACTATAGCAGGACTGTTATAGTACGGTGAGCATTATGACACTAACTGGCAGTGGGTGGGAACTGAATAATTACCATTGATATCTCCAGTGACACTAATACAGTAATCGGTGCTAATAAAAAGCACTGACACTGTACTAACACAGGGCAGAAGGGGCAGCTTTACTGCTACAGGGCGGCTGCTCTGTGCAGCATCACATAAATATACGTGATTCTGCTTCTCTGATTAGGGGCGCTTGTGCCCTCCTACTTGCGCTGTCATTGGCTCCTGTACATGTCAATTACCGGGTCCCGGCCAGCGATTCATGGCCCGATGATCGGCGGAGCAACTGACAGAAGAGAGATCTGTGAATGCAAAGCAGGGAGATAAAAACTAGCACATCCCCTAGTAAAACACCACACAGTACACAGTAAAAACGCTCCCTAACACACAATTAACCCTTTCGCTCCAGATGTTATTTATGACAAGTGACCTGTTTTTAATGTATCAATTAAGTATTTAAATTATGTAATTAAATAAAGGAGTTGGAGGCATTCAGTGACATCATTTACTATTGCGTTCATCATGTCTTTTACCATATGTATCAGTCTGCTTTTTGGACAATGCATTGCATCCCCCTACTGATTTATTATGCAATGTGCAATGAAAAGAACTACAAAACTATCAGCAAAGTAAACCAGTTAAAACTATTCTAAAGGTAATTTTTTTTTCGTTTGTAAAATAGCAAACATGCTATACTTACCTGCTGTGTGCAGTGGCTTTACACAGAGCAGCCTGGATCCTCCACTTCTCGGGTCTCCTGCAGGCTCTGCTGGCCCCTCCCCTGTCGGGTGCCCCCACAGCAAGCAGTTTGCTTTGGGGGCACCTGCTGCTCCATGTGTTCATTTACACGTGAAGCCACCCCCCCTCTCTCTCCTCATTGGCTGACTGGCTGTGATTGACAGCAGCGGGAGCCAGTGGCTGTCATTCACATCGCTGGATCGCGATGAGGCTCAGGTAAGTATTGAGGGGGCTCAATACTTCTGCTGCACACAGAAGGTTTTTTATCTTCATGCATAGAATGCGTGAAGGTAAAAAACCTTGAGCCTTTACAACCACTTTAAAATATATGTACTGTATATTATATGGCCAAAATAATGCGCCTTATTATGTTCAGATGCTTCCAGCGAAAGGAATACAAATATATATTTATATATAGTTTTACATTTTTTTAAATTGTAGCAATAGTTTAAGGGGAAGATCCCATTCTGCTCTAGCCTAAATGTACCCTGTGCACAAAGCCAGGTCCATAAACACAAGTCTGATGTGGAGGACCTCAAGTGGACTCTACAAACTCCTGCCTTCAATCCTATTAAACACCCTTAGGTTAAAGTTTAAAACAATTACTTCACAAATGGGCACAGATGCCAATCAACACAATTTCATGGAAAGCCTTCAAGAATTGGACACAATAAAAAGGGGGTTGGGGGTAGGGGAAGGCAGCGGCTCCATAATAATATTCACAGTTTTGAAATGGAATGTCCAAAAAGCCCTAAAGGTCTGTTGGTCAACTTTCCATAAACTTGTAGCCACGTAGAGTATGTTAGCTATGTATTTAGCTGATGGACTTGAATTCAAGCTGGATTGCTCAAATCCATAGAAAAGGAACAAACATATACATTCTGGTAATGCTTGTGAATTTTTTATAGTTGAATACTGAACTGTTGGAAAACGTTCTCATATTTGGATCCTTTACTGCTAGGAATTATTATAGAATGAATGAACATTTGCTACTTTGGAATTCTCTAAGTTATAGTGAAAAAGGGAATTTTGCCTGGATATACTGGTCATTCGCAGAACAGGAATTTTAAAGTCTAATGCTCTAATTTATTTATTACAGGTACTTATATAGCAATTTACGCAGCGCTTCACATATATATAGTACATTTACATCAGTCTCTTACCTTCAAGGAGTGTACAATCTAAGGTCCCTAACTCACATTCATACATACACATACTAGGGCCAAGTTTAGACAGGAGCCAATTAACCTGCCAGCATGTCTTTGGAGTGTGGGAGGAAACGGGAGTACCTGGAGGAAACCCATGCAGGCACAGAGAGAACATGCAAACTCCTGGCAGGTGGTGCCGTGGTTGGGATTTGAACTGAAGCCCCTAGTGCTGCCAGGCGGAAGTGCTAACAATTTAGCCACTGTGCTGCCCATTTAATTTAAGTCAAATATTTGCTAAACAGGCCATTCCAAAGACTGTTTGGCAAAATAAGCTGGACAAAAACCCTCATTCTCAATTGGGAAGAAAATCTGAGATCTGGAATGGAACAAAGATAAAAAGTAAGATGCATGCTTTCCTTATTATATCCAACAAACTATGACACAAGAGACAAAATCCCGAGGCAGCCTAAAACATACAAGACTATTTGGACAAAACAAAAGAGCTGGAAAAAGAAATAAGGAAGGAAGGGGACAAAGGGGGCATGGAGAAGGAGAGAGATGGAAAAAAAAAAAGGTGGAGCGGGGGTTGGGGAGTCTGACTTCCCTGTTTGCATGACTAATCCATATTCCCTAGAACAGGTAAAGAGGTTCCAATAGAACCATTTATGTCCAGATTTCTCCTTCTTACCACATATTGAGGCTATGATACTTTCCATGGAGTAAATTTCAGCAAATTTATCAAACCATAGGGCGAGGGTTTGCTACTTCCAAAGTAGCGTTATACAGGTACAGGCAGCATTTAACAAGTAGACTAACATAAAGTTTTTATACCTTTTCCTTGAGAGATCAGAGTGGTGCAGTATGTAACTAGCTGGATAGACCCTGTACCAACGGGTAAGCACTTTGTAGCCTAGCTCTTGGTATTTGCTTGCTATGATGGAATAGTGGGCAAAGTACAAATTCTTTGTTCCGCCAAGAATTCTTTGCCCAAGTCTCTCTGTCATTGAGTAGGTAGGAAGGCACAAAAGGGTCAGCAGGACAAATCAGAGATTTGCAAGCACTCAGAACCTCATGAGAAGTAGAGTCAGGTTCCAGACAAAGATCCTTGAAGGGAGTATTAGAACGAGAGAAGATCTCTTAATGAGTCTTAGTGGTAGGGAAATAGAGAAGCTGTTGGATCTGCCAATCGTCTAGCGGTGGTGAGAATAACAATCGCAGAGCCAATGCATCCTTAAGCGCCTGGCCAGATATAAAATTGCAGAGTCAGAACATGCCCTGGGGTATACAGTATGTTACTTTAATCTACCAGCTGTCAAACCTGGTGAGAAGAAAGGCTTTGCAATCACTGGGTACAAACGAGTAAATGCAAGGCCTGAGCTAATGCAAAGAAGGTGTTCTAATGTGCTACGTGACTGCTGAAAGTTTGGGCATTTATCAAGAAAGGCTCCTGAGTCAATTAATGGGGAATGTTATGGCCTAGGTATAAGTTTAAATTCCATCTCTCTCCACAGTTTGCTCAGAATGACAGTACAGTGCATACAGTACCTTCCATCCATGTTTGAGGGAGTTCATAACATTTGTGGGTGGCCTTTTGGGAAGAGAGGCCCACTGGATTACAAATGTTCAAGTATGAATATATACCATAAAAGGGTCTTGTATAACTGAGTATAGTTGGGTGATGGATGAGTATGCATGAGGAGCCAACAGAGTGTTTGTTTTATGGTGGGCAAGAAAGGGGGCACCCAAATTCCTCATGTGCAAGATGTTGGGTGTGCAGCAACAAGTACACAAGAAAAAGCATGGAATGTCCTGTGCAGGAAACATTTAAAGTATCACCAAAGGCATAGCTTTCTTTTTACATTTTGAATAGAGTAAGGGAGGCTTATAACCCTTGTTAGTGTTCGGTCAGTTTGAAGGAAATCCCTTCAAACTGACCGAATCCTGGGGTGTCAACAGAACTAGTGTCTTCATTGGATGATTTCCTCTCTATTCCTGTTCTGATATCAACCCAAAATTTGGGATTTTCTTGTACTTTCACTTCTGGCAATAACAGTAAACAGGACAATAGAATAACCGAATCTCACTAATGGGGGCACAGACAGCAATAAAACATGACAGGTGCTTTAATCCCTCTCCACTATATCCTAAACTAAAAAACCTTTAGTGATATTTAAAAAGAAACAACTTGCCCTAGATCATTTTCCCTATCCAAATGGTGAATGTGAGATTCAGTTCAGACCCTGTGGCATTTAATAGCCTTCCTTGCATAGTTTTACCTGAGCCTCAGGAAATGGTAGTCACAGGTTTCAGGGTGAAGCAGTCATTCTGCATGGGGATAAGTACAGAACCATTGACTGGCTGCATGGGTAAAGAATTGATGTTAAACATGGGTTACCATTAGTACTTTAAGCACTTTCCGACCGCCCTATAGCAGAAATACTGCTACATGGCAGCACGGGTGCACAAAATCACGTATATAGATGTGACATTGCATTTCCGTGTAGATGGTGCATGCGCCGCACGCGTGCCCTACCCGCGCTGACATTCGTGGCCGCCAATCACCGGGCCCCGGCAAGTAATTACCCACCGGCGCCCGGTGATTACCAAGCATCTCCGACGGGGAGGAAGACTGTTTTGTTTAGAAACAGTCTTCCTACCTGTCAGCTTGGGCACACTGCTCAGGATGGCTGTGCACAGCATAGCCATCCCAATCAGTGTGCTTACAGCAAAGCACACACCCCTCGCTCCCTAGTAAAACACTCCCTACTTATAGTTAACCCTTTGATCACCTCTCATGTTAACCCCTTATCAAGTATCTATACCACCAGTTGTAAACACTATAACGTTCACGTAAACCAATTAATTTACACGTTTTGGGAATTTTTTTTTTTTAGCAAAGACATGGAACAGAATACATTTTGGCCTAAATTTATGATGAAATTTGATTTTTTAAATTTTTTTACTGGACTTGTTTAGTAGCAAAAAGTCCAACATGTTTTTTTCTCGAAATTGTCAGTCTTTTTTTTTTATAGCGCAAAAAAATAAAAAAAAGCACAGGCTATCAAATACCATGGAAAAAAAGGACGTAAATGTTATTTGGGTGCAGCGTTGCATGACCGCACAATTGTCAGTTAAAGTAACAGTGCCGTAACGCAAAAAATGGCCTGGTCAGGAAGGAGGGGGGGGGGGGTGGTAAATCCTCAGCAGGGTAAGTGGTTGAAGTAAGATATTATTTTGTGCAGACACATAAAATAAACTCAAGACTGCAATACCTTTGTGATCATAGCAATTCTCGTAAATGGCCCCCAGACCACTTCCTGTCGTATTTCTTATGTATAATACTTTTAAGGAACATGCAAGAACATGATCAGCCTTTTTATATTTTAAAATATCTGCATTTGTGATATGACAGCTGCGTGTTTCACATACGTCAGATTGTTCATTGGTAATCTTGAACTAACTAAAAGCCACACAGCTACGTGAAGCCTTGAGAATAGAGTGCCTTGGCCCACACACACTACACTGATGACCAAGAGACATTTTAAGTCGTAAACAAATTTACACTAATATCAGCTTCTCCGCATATGTATGACTCATGTATGAGTGTATCTAACATTATACAGGTACTGACTGGGAAGGAGTGGTGCTCAGATATGTTATCTGTTTACTGAAGTCCTTTATCAGTAATTGATGGTGTTATCCTACTTCTTACTAAACTACTGTCTGAAAATATACACGCCGATTTTAACACTTTAGAAAAAGAATTGGGGGCACAATGGTTAACTTTTTTCCCTCAAACTTTGAAGTGTATCTAAACCCAAGAACACAAATGTAATATATTGTAGTCCTTGGATATGCTGGCTGCATTAATTGAGGATAATGCACTATGTGTAGTTTATTTTTTTGAGGTACTAAGAGTGGAAGAGGAGAAATCGGTTTGGAGAAAAATTGGGAAATGGTGGACAATATCACCAGTATATATGGGAAATCCTTGAGAAATTTTGGGACTTTTTGTTGTTTGTTTTTCCTCAAACATTGAAGTGTATCTAAACCCAAGAACACAAATGTAATATATTGTATTCCTTGGATATGGTGGGTGCATTCATTTTTTTTTTGTTAAGGTTTTTCTCCCTTATTTTCACTAGGCAATTCTGTCAATAAAATGCCTTCTGTCCCTGGGTAGCTACAATCACTTACCCCACTGTATCTTTGGACAGATCCATGGTTGTCACATTGGCTGGACTTTAAACATGTCTTCTCCGTTACATGGGGTGGGGGGATTAGTAATTTACAGATGGAAGGTCCCATTGCTTTCCGTTCAGCTCACAGAAAGTGACAAGTACACTGCATTTTTGGCAAGATCAACAGGTATTTTCTGTATTTGCTGAACATGTTCTCTTGTTCAAGCATTTTATTGTTTTTTCAAGTACAGTGACATATGTGAGACAATCAAATTACATTCACAGAAATAAAGAGAAATAAGAAGTAATAACATGAGGCCAAATGGCCAATTAAACGTGGCAAGCTTACATGAACAGTATGGAACTGCAATGAACGGGAGCGGATGTGTGTGATGTTAAAGGGAGTGAGCCAATAAAGTACGTAAACCAGGGAGTGTAGTTCCAAGAACTAAAGTGCAGATTCCTTAAAAAGGCAAAAGAAGGGAGTGGAGCGGTGTGAAAGGTATAAGGGAATGAGAGCAAGAAAAGGGGATAGAAGAGGGGCTGAAGGGACGTATGACTTCCAGAGTAAGGGAGGGGGCTAGGGACCGGACCAAGGTTCAGGACTACCAATAGGTGACGTCGGGGGGTATTAGGGAAGAGGCAGTGATTCATAAAAGTCCGGGGAAGGAGGTTTTCCACCCAGGGGGTCCAAATTTACAAAAATTTGGGGACAGTGTCCAGTATGGGCTGAACATGTTCTCAAGAAGAAAAATAAAAGCTGATGCAGCCGCTACATTTAGGGCTAGTAAGCTGCAATATATTACATATTTGTTTATGGGATAGATATACTTTAAGATTATTGTAAATTAGTGTATTGTACAGAAGAGAAAAGGGGCAACAGTGGCTTTTTATAAGAACAATCTAGACAATGTAGCAAAAGACAATGGACAAAAACCTTTTACTTCTTAGGGTTAGTGTATGTGACAATGAAAGATCCAAATCTGTATGTGAATGTATTTCAGTTTTCATTCAGATTCTACATACTGTATTTTCTGTGGAATTAAAGGGGGACTACATTTTTCTTATTTTTGGAAAGAGTAAGGAAGGTTTAAATTCTCTATTTTGATTTTATTGCTGTTTCTCTGTTGGGGAGATTCTCCCTTACTTCCCGTCCCAGTGACAGTTGACAGCAGGACAGAAAACAAGAAGTAATCCAAAAAGTTGATAGTTGTCACTGGAATAAAAAGTGAAGGTCAGAATCCCAATGGGGCCACTGGCTCTAGCTACAGTTATAATAGATGGCATTTCCCATGTCTTTGGGGCAATTTATGTTGAGTCTCTGGGATAAAGAGTGAGGGGAAATCTTATCAGTGGGGACAAATTGGTTAGAGTTTCATGGTTATATTCAATAGCGATCCTTTGAAAAAGTTGTGATGACAAAACGCATCAGGAAGTGATGCCAGACGTTGCCGGAAGTATTGCGGTGGCCATTTTGGATGAGGTCCGGACTGACTACAAATAATAGAAAGTCACAGGCTTGGAGGAGATATCTTACTGCTGCAAATGCTCTGCAAATATGTAAGTGCTTTTAATAAAGTATATAGCTTTAATCCAAGACGTTGTTATGCGATGATTGTTTACTTTCCTTCTGGGTACCTGCCATCACTGAAATTATGGTCCTGGAGTAAAGAGTCTGTCTGAGCAAAGCCTTCATTACCTGTCAATCTGGTAAGGTACATGGGTTGACTGGTGTTGTACCATTCGGCTGTTTCACTGTATGATCATTAGTGGGGTGTGCGACATGGCACTGATTCACAGTATATGAAGGATCCTGTAATCACTTGAGCTCATTAAGCAAGTTATCTATCTACTCAGGGTAAGGGTAGGAATTGCAGTCACTGGATGAACACATGATCACTGGGGGCACATGTTTTGAACACTTTGATGTGAGCACATCACTAGTATTTGCGTTATATTTTGAGGATAATGCACTATGTGTAGTTTATTTTTTGGAAGTACTAACAGTGGAAGAGGAGAAATCGATTTGGAGAAAAATTGGGAATTGGTGGACAATACGAAGATATCATCAGTATATATGGGAAATCCTTGAGAACTTTTGGGACTTTTTGTTGGATGTTTTGTATTTGAACTTTATGTTGGCTGCTATTGAATATAACTAAGATTTGAGCTTCCTGGGTGGAAGTACTATTACAGCGGTTCAGGGGTTATTGTAATCACTTTACATTTGACATAGGAGGGTGTGGTTTACTCACATGGTTAGAGTTTCAGCCAACCTTTCTATGTTCTCAGTTTAGGTTTCATAAAACAATTGAATACTTAAAATAATGGTTATTGGTTTTAGTTACATAGTTGGGAGGGTTGAATAAAGACACCAGTCCATCCAGTTCAATGTGTGTGTGTGTGTGTGTGTGTTTATGTCACTACCATTTTCAATATCCCTGTACATTGTGCTCACTAAGAAATACATTTAAACGTGTTTTGAATGTATCTACACACTCCTCTGACATCACCAATTAAAGGTAGTTCCACATCCTTAACACACTTACAGAAATGAACCCCTTAAACAGTTTACAATTGAACTGCTTTTCCACCAACTTCATTATGCGGCCATATGTCTTCTTTAGAAGTGAAATAGTTTCCTCTCAATGTTACATTCAAAGATTTGTAATTGTGATAATTCCTCCTCTTATGCATCTCTTGTCCCGGGAGCTTACGTTTAATGTTTGTAGTTGTTCCCAGATCATCCAACCATTTTATTAGCTTCCTAGAGTCCTTCATTAGCTATTAGAGTCCTTCTCTGGACTCTCTCCAGTTCAAGCACATCCTTCCTGGGGACTTGTGACCAAAACTGGAGAGGGCATACTCAAGATGTGTCTGAACCAGAGTATTGTACAGTGGTAGAATTATAATTTTATTATTTTTAATGTATGCAACTAGTCTGCTAGGTTTGCTTGGTGTAGCTTGGAATTGCATTATATTGCTGAGTCTGTGATCTACTATTTGTGGCCCCCATATGTATTACTTTACATTTTTTTAATATTAAACCTCCTCTTCCATAGAGCTGCCCACCTCTTTATGTTATCTAGGTCTACTTGTAAAGTTTCTATATCCTGTTGTGAAGATTTTACTCTGTTTAGCTTTGTATCATCCACAAACACTGAGATTGAACCATGTATCCTAACTTTTATATCGTTTATGAACAATTTAAACAGAATTGTTCTCAGGAAAGAGCCCTGGGGTACTCTTCATACCACTCTAGACCATTCAGAAAATATGCCATTAATCACCAACCTCTGGATGCTCTCCTGCAGCCAGTTGTTGTCTATACACGTACACACAATATCATCAGTGCCAAAAGACCTTAACCACTTCCCGTCCGGCCGTTGTATATAAACAGCTAAACGGTGGCAGTGCAGGGGTGGGTTGTCATTCATATACGGCACCCACCATTTTGGACTGTGTGCGCTCCCTGGCACCGCAATACGTTGTATGGGACCTCTGTGTGAGGTCCCGATCATGTGATCACTGATTGGCCAATCAGTGATCACAAGAATAGGTGTAAGCAAGATCTCACTTCTGACATCATTGCTTACTACTTGCGAAATCTGTGAATGATTACAGAGGTCACATGATACAAGCCTATTCACAACAGCTTTGTACCATGTGACAAGCTGTGACCAATCACAGCTCTCACAGTATTTCTCAATGCCTGCAAGAATGCAGCCAGAGAGAAAGAAAAATTATTGCTTTTACAGCCTTTATGGGTGTAAAAGCAATCAGTGTAAAAAAAAAAAAAAAAAACTTCATCACCCCCCACAAGTAGTACAGTGTCACTATGGTGACACTGTACTGCTAGGGTGACAGTATGTAAAAAAGAAAACATAAATAATAATATAAAAAAATTAAATAAAAATGTAAAATAAAATTTTTGTAAAATTATAATTTTTGGTTATAAATAGAGATGAGCGAATCGAAGCATCCGAAGTGGAATTCGAGTCGAATATCGGAAAAATTTCGATTCGTGCCGAATCCGAAAAACAGCCTAATTCGGACGCGCGAATCGAAATTTTTCCGAAAATGGCGGCTGACATGTGCGGCGACGGAGCGGGGATGTCGGGGAAGGCGCGCAGACAAGGCGCGCTGCCCCATAATGCATTCCTCAACGACATGTGATCGCATCAGCCAATCAGCAGCCAGCCAGCCAGCACTGTGTAATGGTCGAGGTATATATAGCGGCCATTTTGGAAATCTTCATTTGCCTGCAGTCATTGAACAGAGGCAGACCGCTCTGTACTAGGGACAGGGACAGAGTTAGGGCCACAGAAACGAGAATTGGGGACAGAGAGAAGTTACTTAGGGACAGAGAACCATTACTCAGGGACACAGACTTGTTAATGAGGGCCACAGAATCGTTATTTAGGGACAAAGAAACGCTAGTTAGGGCCACAGAATTCATACTCAGGGACAGACAGAATTGTTACTCAGTGCCAGAGAATTGTTACTTAGGGCCACAGAAACGTTATTAGGGCCACAGAATTTTTACTCAGGGACAGACAGAATTGTTACTGAGTGCCAGAGAATTGTTACTCAGGGACAGACAGAATTGTTACTGAGTGCCAGAGAATTCTTAGGGCCACAGAATTCATTCTCAGGGACAGACAGAATTGTTACTCAGGGACAGACAGAATTGTTACTGAGTGCCAGAGAATT
Organism: Staurois parvus; assembly: GCF_062004578.1. NCBI lineage: Eukaryota > Metazoa > Chordata > Amphibia > Anura > Ranidae > Staurois > Staurois parvus. The sequence continues at coordinate 3,959,286 of NW_028318218.1, read as the reverse complement.
GTTACTCAGGGACAGACAGAATTGTTACTGAGTGCCAGAGAATTGTTACTCAGGGACAGACAGAATTGTTACTGAGTGCCAGAGAATTGTTACTCAGGGACAGACAGAATTGTTACTGAGTGCCAGAGAATTGTTACTCAGGGACAGACAGAATTGTTACTGAGTGCCAGAGAATTGTTACTCGCACAGACACAAAATTGTTACTTGCACAGACACAGAATTGTTACTCGCACAGACACAGAATTGTTACTCAGGGCCACAGAATTCATACTCAGGGATAGACAGAATTGTTACTGAGTGCCAGAGAATTGTTACTCAGGGACAGACAGAATTGTTACTGAGTGCCAGAGAATTGTTACTCAGGGACAGACAGAATTGTTACTGAGTGCCAGAGAATTGTTACTCTCACAGACACAAAATTGTTACTTGCACAGACACAGAATTGTTACTCGCACAGACACAGAATTGTTACTCAGGGCCACAGAATTCATACTCAGGGACAGACAGAATTGTTACTGAGTGCCAGAGAATTGTTACTCAGGGACAGACAGAATTGTTACTGAGTGCCAGAGAATTGTTACTCAGGGACAGACAGAATTGTTACTGAGTGCCAGAGAATTGTTACTCGCACAGACACAAAATTGTTACTTGCACAGACACAGAATTGTTACTCGCACAGACACAGAATTGTTACTCAGGGCCACAGAATTCATACTCAGGGACAGACAGAATTGTTACTGAGTGCCAGAGAATTGTTACTCAGGGACAGACAGAATTGTTACTGAGTGCCAGAGAATTGTTACTCAGGGACAGACAGAATTGTTACTGAGTGCCAGAGAATTGTTACTCAGGGACAGACAGAATTGTTACTGAGTGCCAGAGAATTGTTACTCAGGGACAGACAGAATTGTTACTGAGTGCCAGAGAATTGTTACTCGCACAGACACAAAATTGTTACTTGCACAGACACAGAATTGTTACTCGCACAGACACAGAATTGTTACTCAGGGCCACAGAATTCATACTCAGGGACAGACAGAATTGTTACTGAGTGCCAGAGAATTGTTACTCAGGGACAGACAGAATTGTTACTGAGTGCCAGAGAATTGTTACTCAGGGACAGACAGAATTGTTACTGAGTGCCAGAGAATTGTTACTCAGGGACAGACAGAATTGTTACTGAGTGCCAGAGAATTGTTACTCAGGGACAGACAGAATTGTTACTGAGTGCCAGAGAATTGTTACTCGCACAGACACAAAATTGTTACTTGCACAGACACAGAATTGTTACTCGCACAGACACAGAATTGTTACTCAGGGCCACAGAATTCATACTCAGGGACAGACAGAATTGTTACTGAGTGCCAGAGAATTGTTACTCAGGGACAGACAGAATTGTTACTGAGTGCCAGAGAATTGTTACTCAGGGACAGACAGAATTGTTACTGAGTGCCAGAGATTTGTTACTCGCACAGACACAAAATTGTTACTTGCACAGACACAGAATTGTTACTCGCACAGACACAGAATTGTTACTCAGGGCCACAGAATTCATACTCAGGGACAGACAGAATTGTTACTGAGTGCCAGAGAATTGTTACTCAGGGACAGACAGAATTGTTACTGAGTGCCAGAGAATTGTTACTCAGGGACAGACAGAATTGTTACTGAGTGCCAGAGAATTGTTACTCGCACAGACACAAAATTGTTACTTGCACAGACACAGAATTGTTACTCGCACAGACACAGAATTGTTACTCAGGGCCACAGAATTCATACTCAGGGATAGACAGAATTGTTACTGAGTGCCAGAGAATTGTTACTCAGGGACAGACAGAATTGTTACTGAGTGCCAGAGAATTGTTACTCAGGGACAGACAGAATTGTTACTGAGTGCCAGAGAATTGTTACTCGCACAGACACAAAATTGTTACTTGCACAGACACAGAATTGTTACTCGCACAGACACAGAATTGTTACTCAGGGCCACAGAATTCATACTCAGGGACAGACAGAATTGTTACTGAGTGCCAGAGAATTGTTACTCAGGGACAGACAGAATTGTTACTGAGTGCCAGAGAATTGTTACTCGCACAGACACAAAATTGTTACTTGCACAGACACAGAATTGTTACTCGCACAGACACAGAATTGTTACTCAGGGCCACAGAATTCATACTCAGGGACAGACAGAATTGTTACTGAGTGCCAGAGAATTGTTACTCAGGGACAGACAGAATTGTTACTGAGTGCCAGAGAATTGTTACTCAGGGACAGACAGAATTGTTACTGAGTGCCAGAGATTTGTTACTCGCACAGACACAAAATTGTTACTTGCACAGACACAGAATTGTTACTCGCACAGACACAGAATTGTTACTCAGGGCCACAGAATTCATACTCAGGGACAGACAGAATTGTTACTGAGTGCCAGAGAATTGTTACTCAGGGACAGACAGAATTGTTACTGAGTGCCAGAGAATTGTTACTCAGGGACAGACAGAATTGTTACTGAGTGCCAGAGATTTGTTACTCGCACAGACACAAAATTGTTACTTGCACAGACACAGAATTGTTACTCGCACAGACACAGAATTGTTACTCAGGGCCACAGAATTCATACTCAGGGACAGACAGAATTGTTACTGAGTGCCAGAGAATTGTTACTCAGGGACAGACAGAATTGTTACTGAGTGCCAGAGAATTGTTACTCGCACAGACACAAAATTGTTACTTGCACAGACACAGAATTGTTACTCGCACAGACACAGAATTGTTACTCAGGGCCACAGAATTCATACTCAGGGACAGACAGAATTGTTACTGAGTGCCAGAGAATTGTTACTCAGGGACAGACAGAATTGTTACTGAGTGCCAGAGAATTGTTACTCAGGGACAGACAGAATTGTTACTGAGTGCCAGAGATTTGTTACTCGCACAGACACAAAATTGTTACTTGCACAGACACAGAATTGTTACTCGCACAGACACAGAATTGTTACTCAGGGCCACAGAATTCATACTCAGGGACAGACAGAATTGTTACTGAGTGCCAGAGAATTGTTACTCAGGGACACCTAATCGTTGAATTAAATAGTATGTCAGACAACATGCAGAGGAGTGGCAGAGGAGGCAATGTTTTAGGAGCGAGCAGACGTGGCAGCAGAGGAAGGGGTCGAGGCAGCAGTATTCGCAGCCAGAGGCCAGTGCTCCCGGTGTCATCCAGCGGTCGTGTCTCCACCGACAACCCTGCCGTCATTGATTGGTTGGCTCGGTCGTCTTCCTCTTCCCAGGTCACCTCTGACACCTACAGCCAACGGTCGGTGGGTACGTCAGACACAACCGTTAGTTGGCATGGCCCGGGACCAAGCCCACTGAAATCACGTGTCCTCTACCTGCCCCTGTCCTTTGCTGTTCCCTCACCAAGCGAAGTATCGCATGCTGTGGGCTCAGCCCCACTGTACAGTGAGGAAGAGCTAACAGAGGGCGGTCAGGAACGGGGGGAGACATCGGCCTTTTCAGCAGCCAAGCGAACAAGTACTGGCGAGGAGAGTGGCTCGGTAGCCGGTCTAGAGACAGGTCTGTCTCCTGACCCAGACGCAGCCGAGGGGGCTAGTAGTGAGGCGGAGACCCTACTTGATGATGAGGAGGTTGATCGCACTTGGCAGCCTCGTCGTCATCAGGCAATTTCTTCCGCATCATCAGGAGAAGAGGGTGGCAGCTTGGCAGCGAGCAAAACAGTCGGTGGGTTGCCCAGGAGACAGCAGCAGGGTCGCATCAGTGTCAGTGGAGCCAAACGTCCACGGAGTAGAGCACCAGCTCCACTGCAGCCTACCACCACGGCCAGTAGTGGTGCCGTTGCGCACGGAGGAAGTAGCAGTCAGCCAGTGAAGAGTAGCGGGGGCAAAGTTTCCTACTCGGTGGTGTGGCAATTTTTCCTCAAGCCGCCCGAGGAAGTAAACGTAGCCGTATGTCGACTATGTGGCCAGAAATGCAAGCGTGGCCAGGGGGCCCATGTTGGGACTACAGCGTTGCGTCAGCATATGCAGCGTCACCATTCGGTGGCCTGGGAAAACCGTGATAAACATACGGCGGTTCTGCCTGCCCCAGCCCCCGCTCCATCACCCGCTCCGTTACTTGCTCCGTCACCCGACGTCGTCAATCGCCCTCTATCAGCCAGTCAAGGCTCCAACACCTCTGCTGAGGGGAGTTGTCGCTCATTGGCATCTTCCGCTCGTTCAGATGCTCCTTCTCCTGCTACTCCTCTTCTCGGATTCCGTCAACAGTCTTTCTTGGAATCCGTATCCAAGAGACAACAGTTTGCGAGCACGCACCCGACGGTGCAAAAGCTGAACGTCCTCCTGTCCAAGTTGCTGGTGCTGCAGTCCCTCCCTTTCCAACTGGTGGACTCAGCACCTTTCCGAGAAATGATGGCTTGTGCCGCGCCGCGGTGGAGAGTGCCAAGCCGTCATTTCTTTGCCCAAAAGGCAGTGCCAGCCCTGCATTCACATGTAGAAGAGATGGTGGGCCAGTCTTTGAGCATGTCGGTCTCTGCCAAAGTGCACGGCAGCGCCGACGTGTGGAGCTGTAACTACGGTCAGGGACAGTACATGTCATTTACGGCCCACTGGGTGAACGTGGTGCCGGCACAGCCGCACCAGCAACTTGGACAGGTCACGACGCTTTTGCCTCCACGTTTGCACGTCCTTGGTCCAGCAAGCATGTCCGCCTCTACCACCTCTTTTTCCGCCGTGTCCTCAGCCGCCACCCCCGTGCCAAGTCCCATTACCCGACCGGCATATCACATGTGCAGGGCGCAACGGTGTCACGCTGTGCTGCACCTGGTATGCCTTGGCGAACGTAGTCACACAGGGGAGGAACTGCTGAGTGTAATGAACAGAGAAATCGACAGATGGCTGTCTCCGCGCAAACTAAAAATCGGAACCATGTTGACTGACAACGGAAAGAACATGGTGTCTGCTCTGCGTCAAGGAAGGTTGTGCCATGCGCCATGCATGGCTCACGTGTTCAATCTGGTTGTCAAGCGGTTCCTAAAATCCACCATCCCACTGCAAGACATCCTTAAAATGTCACGTAAACTGTGCATGCATTTCAGCCATTCCTACACCGCAAAGAACACCCTCATTGAGCTGCAGCGGCAGAACGGAATTCCACAGCATCGCCTGATCTGCGACGTTGCAACAAGGTGGAATTCAACCCTACACATGTTAGACCGCCTTTACGAGCAGCGAAAGGCCATCACCGATTTCCTGATGTTACAAGCGGATAAAGGTACTCCCCTGTGTAACTTAGATGTCAGCCATTGGCAGCTCATGCGTGACACCTGCCGCTTGCTCAGGCCCTTTGAGGAGGCCACGCTATTCGTGAGTCGGCAGGACTATGGGATGAACGACGTCATTCCTCTGTTGCACGTCCTGGAACAAATGCTGTTAACAATGGCTGGTCAGGGTGCGGTAGACGTGGCGCACAGATCTCAACGCCACATGACCCCTGTGGGGGCAGGACAGGAAGAAGAGGAGGAGGTAGAGGAGGACATTTGTGCTCAGGAATTATTGAGTGAAATGGGTGGTTTTTCCACTCAGCGGACAGGAGTGGAGGAGCAGGAGCATCTGGTAGAGGAGGAGGAGGAGGAGACAGAGGACCCAGACGCACCGTGGCAGTATGCTGTGGAGATGGAGGCAGGGAGTCCCTCGCATTCCTTGGCACAAATGGCCCATAGCATGCTCTGTTGCTTGCGTAGCGACAGCCGAATAATAACCATCAGACAGAGGGATGACTTTTGGCTGTCCACCTTGTTGGACCCTCGCTACCGGTCCAAAATGGTGGCCTTTTTCACACCTGCTGAGAGGGAGGCCAAAATTACGTACTATAAAAACCACCTATGTAGTCAGTTGGTCTCTGCCTTTGTGCGCCAACGTCCATCCTCAGACACTGTGGGCCCTGTGCGCTCGCGTTCCGCTGGCATGGCAGCAGGGGAGGGGTGGGGTGGTAGGAGCAGTGGCAGCTCCACCAGCAGCGGCTGCCTCAGTCTGCAGTCGATGATGAGTAGCTTTCTTCACCAGCGCAGTGAGGAAACTACTAACCAGCCGCAGCAGCAGCAGCAGCATCAGGTGGACCTGGAGCAGGAGCTCAAACAACAGGCTTGGGCCTACTTGGACAGCACCCTGCCAACCGAGGTAGACAATCCCCTTGACTACTGGGCAACGAAACTTGACCTTTGGCCCCAACTAGCTGAATTTGCCCTTGAAAGGCTGTCATGCCCGGCCAGTAGCGTGGCATCGGAGCGCGTGTTTAGTGCGGCAGGAGGTATTGTAACTCCGCGGAGGACACGACTGTCCACCCAAAGTGTGGAGAGACTCACGTTTGTGAAAATGAATCAGGCGTGGATTAGTCTGGATTTCAAACCACCAGTTCCTGACACAACTGACTAAATCCGCCATGAATCATGCCTCAAACATGTGCCACTTTCAGGTCTCCTCACACTGCTGGTGTGTTTAATTTTTTGACATAGGGTGCTGGCAGATTACGGGCCTCCTATAGCTGCTGCCAGGCCCCTAATCTGCCATAGGCCCCTATATACCGCCTCCTCATGCTGCTGCCAAGTCCAGAGTCTGTCATGGGTCCCTGTATGGCCTCCCATTGCTGCTGTCTCCATCGCCACACTCTGCTGCCATGTGCCACTTTCAGGTCTCTTCACACTGCTGGTGTGTTAAATTTTTTGACATAGGGTGCAGGCAGATTACGGGCCTCACATAGCTGCTGCCAGGCCCCTAATCTGCCATGGGCCCCTATATACCGCCTCCTCATGCTGCTGCCAAGTCTAGAGTCTGTCATGGGTCCCTGTACGGCCTCCCATTGCTGCTGTCTCCATCGCCACACTCTGCTGCCATGTGCCACTTTCAGGTCTCCTCACACTGCTGGTGTGTAGAATTTTTTGACATAGGGTGCTGGCAGATTATGGGCCTCCTATAGCTGCTGCCAGGCCCCTAATCTGCCATAGGCCCCTATATACCGCCTCCTCATGCTGCTGCCAGGTCCAGAGTCTCTCATGGGTCCCTGTACGGCCTCCCATTGCTGCTGTCTCCATCGCCACACTCTGCCATGTGCCACTTTCAGGTCTCCTCACACACTGCTGGTGTGTAGAATTTTTTGACATAGGGTGCTGGCAGATTATGGGCCTCACATAGCTGCTGCCAGGCCCCTAATCTGCCATGGGCCCCTATATACCGCCTCCTCATGCTGCTGCCAAGTCCAGAGTCTGTCATGGGTCCCTGTATGGCCTCCCATTGCTGCTGTCTCCATCGCCACACTCTGCTGCCATGTGCCACTTTCAGGTCTCTTCACACTGCTGGTGTGTTAAATTTTTTGACATAGGGTGCAGGCAGATTACGGGCCTCACATAGCTGCTGCCAGGCCCCTAATCTGCCATGGGCCCCTATATACCGCCTCCTCATGCTGCTGCCAAGTCCAGAGTCTCTCATGGGTCCCTGTACGGCCTCCCATTGCTGCTGTCTCCATCGCCACACTCTGCTGCCATGTGCCACTTTCAGGTCTCTTCACACTGCTGGTGTGTTAAATTTTTTGACATAGGGTGCAGGCAGATTACGGGCCTCACATAGCTGCTGCCAGGCCCCTAATCTGCCATGGGCCCCTATATACCGCCTCCTCATGCTGCTGCCAAGTCCAGAGTCTGTCATGGGTCCCTGTATGGCCTCCCATTGCTGCTGTCTCCATCGCCACACTCTGCTGCCATGTGCCACTTTCAGGTCTCTTCACACTGCTGGTGTGTTAAATTTTTTGACATAGGGTGCAGGCAGATTACGGGCCTCACATAGCTGCTGCCAGGCCCCTAATCTGCCATGGGCCCCTATATACCGCCTCCTCATGCTGCTGCCAAGTCCAGAGTCTGTCATGGGTCCCTGTATGGCCTCCCATTGCTGCTGTCTCCATCGCCACACTCTGCTGCCATGTGCCACTTTCAGGTCTCTTCACACTGCTGGTGTGTTAAATTTTTTGACATAGGGTGCAGGCAGATTACGGGCCTCACATAGCTGCTGCCAGGCCCCTAATCTGCCATGGGCCCCTATATACCGCCTCCTCATGCTGCTGCCAAGTCCAGAGTCTCTCATGGGTCCCTGTACGGCCTCCCATTGCTGCTGTCTCCATCGCCACACTCTGCTGCCATGTGCCACTTTCAGGTCTCCTCACACTGCTGGTGTGTAGAATTTTTTGACATAGGGTGCTGGCAGATTATGGGCCTCCTATAGCTGCTGCCAGGCCCCTAATCTGCCATAGGCCCCTATATACCGCCTCCTCATGCTGCTGCCAGGTCCAGAGTCTCTCATGGGTCCCTGTACGGCCTCCCATTGCTGCTGTCTCCATCGCCACACTCTGCCATGTGCCACTTTCAGGTCTCCTCACACACTGCTGGTGTGTTACATTTTTTGACATAGGGTGCAGGCAGATTACGGGCCTCACATAGCTGCTGCCAGGCCCCTAATCTGCCATGGGCCCCTATATACCGCCTCCTCATGCTGCTGCCAAGTCCAGAGTCTGTCATGGGTCCCTGTATGGCCTCCCATTGCTGCTGTCTCCATCGCCACACTCTGCTGCCATGTGCCACTTTCAGGTCTCTTCACACTGCTGGTGTGTTAAATTTTTTGACATAGGGTGCAGGCAGATTACGGGCCTCACATAGCTGCTGCCAGGCCCCTAATCTGCCATGGGCCCCTATATACCGCCTCCTCATGCTGCTGCCAAGTCCAGAGTCTCTCATGGGTCCCTGTACGGCCTCCCATTGCTGCTGTCTCCATCGCCACACTCTGCTGCCATGTGCCACTTTCAGGTCTCTTCACACTGCTGGTGTGTTAAATTTTTTGACATAGGGTGCAGGCAGATTACGGGCCTCACATAGCTGCTGCCAGGCCCCTAATCTGCCATGGGCCCCTATATACCGCCTCCTCATGCTGCTGCCAAGTCTAGAGTCTGTCATGGGTCCCTGTACGGCCTCCCATTGCTGCTGTCTCCATCGCCACACTCTGCTGCCATGTGCCACTTTCAGGTCTCCTCACACTGCTGGTGTGTAGAATTTTTTGACATAGGGTGCTGGCAGATTATGGGCCTCCTATAGCTGCTGCCAGGCCCCTAATCTGCCATAGGCCCCTATATACCGCCTCCTCATGCTGCTGCCAGGTCCAGAGTCTCTCATGGGTCCCTGTACGGCCTCCCATTGCTGCTGTCTCCATCGCCACACTCTGCTGCCATGTGCCACTTTCAGGTCTCTTCACACTGCTGGTGTGTTAAATTTTTTGACATAGGGTGCAGGCAGATTACGGGCCTCACATAGCTGCTGCCAGGCCCCTAATCTGCCATGGGCCCCTATATACCGCCTCCTCATGCTGCTGCCAAGTCCAGAGTCTGTCATGGGTCCCTGTATGGCCTCCCATTGCTGCTGTCTCCATCGCCACACTCTGCTGCCATGTGCCACTTTCAGGTCTCTTCACACTGCTGGTGTGTTAAATTTTTTGACATAGGGTGCAGGCAGATTACGGGCCTCACATAGCTGCTGCCAGGCCCCTAATCTGCCATGGGCCCCTATATACCGCCTCCTCATGCTGCTGCCAAGTCCAGAGTCTCTCATGGGTCCCTGTACGGCCTCCCATTGCTGCTGTCTCCATCGCCACACTCTGCTGCCATGTGCCACTTTCAGGTCTCTTCACACTGCTGGTGTGTTAAATTTTTTGACATAGGGTGCAGGCAGATTACGGGCCTCACATAGCTGCTGCCAGGCCCCTAATCTGCCATGGGCCCCTATATACCGCCTCCTCATGCTGCTGCCAAGTCCAGAGTCTGTCATGGGTCCCTGTATGGCCTCCCATTGCTGCTGTCTCCATCGCCACACTCTGCTGCCATGTGCCACTTTCAGGTCTCTTCACACTGCTGGTGTGTTAAATTTTTTGACATAGGGTGCAGGCAGATTACGGGCCTCACATAGCTGCTGCCAGGCCCCTAATCTGCCATGGGCCCCTATATACCGCCTCCTCATGCTGCTGCCAAGTCTAGAGTCTGTCATGGGTCCCTGTACGGCCTCCCATTGCTGCTGTCTCCATCGCCACACTCTGCTGCCATGTGCCACTTTCAGGTCTCCTCACACTGCTGGTGTGTAGAATTTTTTGACATAGGGTGCTGGCAGATTATGGGCCTCCTATAGCTGCTGCCAGGCCCCTAATCTGCCATAGGCCCCTATATACCGCCTCCTCATGCTGCTGCCAGGTCCAGAGTCTCTCATGGGTCCCTGTACGGCCTCCCATTGCTGCTGTCTCCATCGCCACACTCTGCCATGTGCCACTTTCAGGTCTCCTCACACACTGCTGGTGTGTAGAATTTTTTGACATAGGGTGCTGGCAGATTATGGGCCTCCTATAGCTGCTGCCAGGCCCCTAATCTGCCATAGGCCCCTATATACCGCTTCCTCATGCTGCTGCCAGGTCCAGAGTCTCTCATGGGTCCCTGTACGGCCTCCCATTGCTGCTGTCTCCATCGCCACACTCTGCCATGTGCCACTTTCAGGTCTCCTCACACACTGCTGGTGTGTTACATTTTTTGACATAGGGTGCAGGCAGATTACGGGCCTCACATAGCTGCTGCCAGGCCCCTAATCTGCCATGGGCCCCTATATACCGCCTCCTCATGCTGCTGCCAAGTCCAGAGTCTGTCATGGGTCCCTGTATGGCCTCCCATTGCTGCTGTCTCCATCGCCACACTCTGCTGCCATGTGCCACTTTCAGGTCTCTTCACACTGCTGGTGTGTTAAATTTTTTGACATAGGGTGCAGGCAGATTACGGGCCTCACATAGCTGCTGCCAGGCCCCTAATCTGCCATGGGCCCCTATATACCGCCTCCTCATGCTGCTGCCAAGTCCAGAGTCTCTCATGGGTCCCTGTACGGCCTCCCATTGCTGCTGTCTCCATCGCCACACTCTGCTGCCATGTGCCACTTTCAGGTCTCTTCACACTGCTGGTGTGTTAAATTTTTTGACATAGGGTGCAGGCAGATTACGGGCCTCACATAGCTGCTGCCAGGCCCCTAATCTGCCATGGGCCCCTATATACCGCCTCCTCATGCTGCTGCCAAGTCCAGAGTCTGTCATGGGTCCCTGTATGGCCTCCCATTGCTGCTGTCTCCATCGCCACACTCTGCTGCCATGTGCCACTTTCAGGTCTCTTCACACTGCTGGTGTGTTTAATTTTTTGACATAGGGTGCAGGCAGATTACGGGCCTCACATAGCTGCTGCCAGGCCCCTAATCTGCCATGGGCCCCTATATACCGCCTCCTCATGCTGCTGCCAAGTCCAGAGTCTCTCATGGGTCCCTGTACGGCCTCCCATTGCTGCTGTCTCCATCGCCACACTCTGCTGCCATGTGCCACTTTCAGGTCTCTTCACACTGCTGGTGTGTTAAATTTTTTGACATAGGGTGCAGGCAGATTACGGGCCTCACATAGCTGCTGCCAGGCCCCTAATCTGCCATGGGCCCCTATATACCGCCTCCTCATGCTGCTGCCAAGTCCAGAGTCTGTCATGGGTCCCTGTATGGCCTCCCATTGCTGCTGTCTCCATCGCCACACTCTGCTGCCATGTGCCACTTTCAGGTCTCTTCACACTGCTGGTGTGTTAAATTTTTTGACATAGGGTGCAGGCAGATTACGGGCCTCACATAGCTGCTGCCAGGCCCCTAATCTGCCATGGGCCCCTATATACCGCCTCCTCATGCTGCTGCCAAGTCCAGAGTCTCTCATGGGTCCCTGTACGGCCTCCCATTGCTGCTGTCTCCATCGCCACACTCTGCTGCCATGTGCCACTTTCAGGTCTCTTCACACTGCTGGTGTGTTAAATTTTTTGACATAGGGTGCAGGCAGATTACGGGCCTCACATAGCTGCTGCCAGACATGTAATCTGCCATGGGCCCCCGTACCGACTCCTCATGCTGTGACGTTGCAACAAGGTGGAATTCAACCCTACATATGTTAGACCGCCTTTACGAACAGCTAAAGGCCATCACAGATTTCCTGATGTTAAAAGCGGATAAAGGTACTCCCTGTGTAACTTAGATGTCAGCCATTGGCAGCTCATGTGTGACACCTGCGCTTGCTCAGGCCCTTTGAGGAGGCCACGCTATTCGTGAGTCGGCAGGACTATGGGATGAATGAGGTCAAATCGGCCATGGGCCCCCGTACCGCCTGTTCACGCTGATGCTGGTCCCACAGTGTGACCTGGGTCCCTGTACGGCCTTCCATTGCTTCCACTCTGCCATGTGCCACTTTGAAATCTCCTCACACTCCTGCGGTTGTCCATTTTGTCATAGGTTGCTGGCAGATTACAGGCCTTCCATAGGTGCCACCAAGCCCCATATCGGCCATGGGCCCCCGTACCGCCTGGTCACGCTGCTGCTGGGCCCATAGTGTGACCTGGGTCCCTGTACCGCCTCCCATTGCTCCCACTCTGCCATGTGCCACTTTCAGGTCTCCTCACGCTCCTGCTGGTTTCCATTTTGTCATAGGTTGCTGTATGGCCTCCCATTGCTGCTGCCTCCACCGCCACACTGTGGCTCCAAACACTGGTTTTGGCCCCGTGACTGGCCAAAGGAGTGAAGTGTGCAGTGATTCTAAGATCGACGGCACTCATCTGCATGTCATACTGACAGACAGTATTATTTCTCTTCCCCAGCAGACTCCAAGGGCATTTAAATTAAAGGTACAGTGTTCTGCACTAATATTAAGTCTCTCTGAAGCCTAGAAACACCCTTTTTTAAGTTAAATTCACAGCGAATTTATTCGACTCGAATCGAATATTGTCCACGAATTCGCCGAATCAGTCGAATCGAATTTTTCATTTCTTCGCTCATCTCTAGTTATAAACTAATTTGGGTTATCTTTTTTTATTAAAAGGATAAATGAATACAGTTTGGCCAAGATTTATGAAGAAAGATTATTTATTTGCAAAATTTTATAAGAAAAACACTTTTTTAAAAAATTGAATGAGGGATGTAAGCACAGGTCAGCAGTGTGTCCCACAGACATATGATCACCCCCTAATCCAACTGTTATTGACTTAATTAGACAACAATGTTCATGATTTAAAGCTGGCAATACATGGCTCGAATTTTGGCAATATCACAGGATTTTCATTCTACCTATTGCAGAAAGACCAGAATTTTAAGCATACGTATTGTGGCTATGATGCTGATACTGTAAAACTAGGTCTATTACACCCTGCTACACCCTACTGCACTCTTACCTATCACTCTCAGATCCCATGGCCAGCAATAGACAGTGTGGATGAAGGAACCTCCCCTGCTGGTTATTGTATTCTGAAAGCTGGCAACAGTGGCTGTCATAATGTCTGTATAGTAAGCATAATACCATAATCTGGTTATACTAAAGGGCAGCCTTTCTCAACCTTTTCACCATTGAGGAACCCTTGAAATACATTTCAGTCCCTAGGGGAACCCATAAAATAATTTTCAGATGTACAGATCATAGTATGTTAGTGTAAGCAGTGAATTGTAGATAAAATAATACATTTGCCTTTTCAATGAGAAACGTGGACTTCGTTTTGGTAGCACAAACATTAAATTCTCCTGAAAATATTTCTATATGTTGGCACTTTAGAAATACAGAAGATAAATATTAGAGATCTCAGGTACCGTATGTATTTTCTAACTTGATGACGATGATTCGGAGTTATAATTACTTTATAATGAAAAGAAGAGTTCTGTGCCCATTATATTCCCTCTGTACATCCTTACCTACCACTCCCATCACAGGGCCTAAGGCTAGGTGTACACAGGGTAGATAGAGGAATCTACCATGACAGCTGTTCTATTCTAACATCCAGCACTTGCAGCTGTCAGAAGGGCTATATAGTTAATGCTTCTGATTTGGAAGAAGTTACTGTTCAGCTGACAGTTTTCCACTCAGCTCAGTTTTTCAGTTGAAGTTTATCAAACCAGTGCTGACAGGGCCACCCATGGAATGGATTTGTGGCAAACATAAGAGGGTAGTTAGGATGACAATAATATTGATCGTGTGAGAATTTCTTTATGGGGATGGGGGCTACTGGAAAGCAAGTAAGAAGTCTTTGTATTCTATGTTTGTTTTTGGATGTTGGTATTTTGAAAGTCCTTTTCAGATATGCCATTATTATTGTCATGCTGATCCCCTCTATCTACCCTCTTGGGCTCTGTGCTTGGTGTGATAGTTAGGGTTTTCAGAGGAGATATGTTGGCAGCAGAGCTGTTCTTTTCATTATATAGTAATCATAAACCCCCATTATGCATTTCACAGGAGTACTGACCTACACCCCAACCACTGTGTTGAAGTCATTTGCTTGTTGTACGCTCCACATTGGTTCCCCTGCTTTCTAGCCACTTTCTCTGTTTAGTGTGTGACTCCGTGAACCAAGGGAAGTGACTGTTCTTGCTGTTTATAAGCAAAGTTGGCCTACTCCACCTTCCTTACTGCACCAGCCCCGTTACCACCGTATTCCAGACACATTGCTTTCTTTTCTCTGCCAGCTCTGGCACATCCTTGGTGGAACCCTTCAGAACCTCTCATGGAACCATGGTTGAGAAATTCTGCTTATTGGTAACCCTTGTAAATCTTGTAAACCTTACCTCCGATCTTTTTTTAATTTTATTTATTTATTTTTTTACTAATCTCTAATACTTTAAATTATATTGTAGTCTTGTGTAACATCCCATGTCCACAGCAGGTGTGCAGACCCAGTAGCTCAAAAGCAGATCGTTCATAAATAAGGTCCCCAAGACAAAAAGTAACATGTCATGTAGTTTTGGGTTAGATGGCCCTTTAAATATAAACCTGGACTGCAGAACTGTAAGACATCAATGCTAGGTACTAAATTACTATTTTCCAAAAAGCAATTAGTACAGATTATCAAGGGTCACATGCAGCAAAAACAATGAAGTGATTTATTAGAAGCCATGAGACAGGTTCAGGTTTGTGGGTTACTTAAATGCAAGTATACTGTATTTATTACTAATTACCAAACAATCTTTGAAAGAATACGGGAACTTGTAAACTAATGACATGTGGTTCAACTCAGAAATGACATAGGCTAGGCTAGCGGTAAGTGAACTATAGAGATACACCTCTATAAGATAATGGCTTCCCAGGGTTGTCAGAGTTCATGTGCTGATGTGTTCATTTTCGGTAAACTGATTACACTTTTCTAAATACTTTCACCTTTGATTTACCTTATAAATGTCAATCAATCTAATCCTGTAATCTAAAGCATTCTTTTTCTTCAGCTGCGTACTTTTCAAGTCGCAACATATTCTGTTATTGTGCAGTTCTGGGGAAATCTTAAATCCTATACTTTTTATTCAGTTTATTGCCTAACTACAGAAGAAAAAGTATTCTAAAGGTATGTTAAACAATTGGAGAGTAATGGGAATGCATTCAAAGGGTCAAACTACAGAAAACTGATATTTCAATAAGTGGATGCTGCGGATCTGAGTCTCCAACTGGATTCTTATATTACATGGAGATGTGAACAACAAAACCTCATCTAACTATGAATAGTAATGGGAGAATCCGCCCAGGTTTGATTCCCCAAGAGTTTGGTGAAAAAAACAAATCACATGACACTGGGCACTGCCATTAGGAACATGTACCAATACAAAACATGTAAAAAAAAAGGAGTGGATGGCATCATGCTTTTCACATTGGCCAATCAGAAGAAGCCTTGTATTCATTGATTAAAATACAAGGCTTCTCCTGAAAGGCAGAGAAGCACTCAGGATAACTTTTGTTTTATTCACTTGTCCTCTATACTCCTTAGAAAGCAATATTTTCCACAAAACATGTCAAGAAACCCTGTACTTCCCCTACACTTGCTGATTTACTACTTTCTATGCTGGTTGCATGTACTTTAATGGTCTATGTACTTTGTTTGTGGGGGGTCCTCACATGCAAATATATGGATGCAATATTGTACAAGTGTGGTTTTCAGATTTGTGGTTTCTATTATGTGTTGTAAAACATTTTTTGATGAATACGCTTTTGATTTTATGTTTATGTTGTCCAGTCTCTGGGGTGCCAATAAAGTTAATTTATTGTCTAAGAACATTATTTCTTTACATGCAGTGAATTATGGTTTTTAAAAATTCACCCGGTTGATTCATACATTTTCTGGGACCGTGAATCTCAAACCCACAGGATTCTCTTCAAACCCAAGGTACTGACAAATCTGAACTTCATCCCTATCTATAAATCCTATTAGTCTATCAATGGCAAAAAAAGAAGAAGACTGTGCCATATCTTCTTTTGATCCCCTTTACAACACATAAGTTGACAATCTGGAACACATAACTTGTGTCCGCAGGTATTGTGACCAGTCATTCAGCTTCTTTCTTGATCTTTTCTGCATTGATGAAATCAGCATGCTAGATACGCCAACTAGGGGCAAGAATCTCAATTTATAATGCTTAAAGTCACACATCATGGCCATTCAGGGCTACCTTGCCTGCACTCCCCTTGTTCACCTTCCTCATTACCTGTTGGTACTGAAATCAGTGGTGTCAATGACTCAGAGCATTGAACGACCTCAGATATGACAGGCCTGAGCACTGTCACAGGAGTGCGACAGAAGAAGGAGCGTCAAGGAAGTGCAGGCAAGCTGAGTAAAAGAGGGTCTGGGGGACCCTTTGCAGTGACACTTTCACTTTACCCTACATGACTTGCAAAATGACAACGTCTCTTGAATCTATTAATACCAGCCATAATGATCATTATTTTGAGTAAAGAGAGCTGAAAATAACAAGTACATAGCTGAAAATAATGACAACTGGAGTAAATAATACATTCGTTACAGCTTAGTGAATTCAGCCTAAAAACCCTCCATAGCCTTGTACAGCATTATTCTTCTCTAATATTTTAATTTAGAAAGACTTCATGTAAAATGTAAATCCCCATTCTACTGACTTTAAATTGATTGATAGCACAATGACCCAATACATAGCTCCACTTTATTTTTACTCCTGAAGAAGTGAATTTCTTTCAAGAAACGCGTCGAGATGTGTTTGCCTCCCACCATAGCATAATAACTGAAATTAGAACATGGGGTAGGAGGCAAGAAGGTGACATTATTATTTTGTGATATGATTTAAAACAAATATGAGATTGAGCCCCACATGTTTCTGTTTATCTTTGTTTAGTTAACAAATGTCTTTAACCACTTGCCCTCCTTAGGATTTACCCCCCTTCCTGACCAGGCTATTTTTTGCAACACGGTGCTGCGTTACTTTAACTGACAATTGCACGGTCATGCAACGTTGCACCCAAATGAAATTTATGTCCCTTTTTCCCCACAAATAGAGTTTTCTTTTGGTCATATTTGATCACCAGTGTGGTTTTTATTGTTTGCGCTATAAAAAAAAGATCAACAATTTTGAGAAAAAAAACAATATTTTTTACTTTTTGCTATTAAACATGTCCAGTAAAAAAATTACAAAAATCAAATTTCATCATAGATTTACGCCAAAATGTATTCTGTTACATGTCTTTGCTAAAAAAAATCCCAATACGTGTAAATTAATTGGTTTACGTGAAAGTTATAGCACTTACAAATGGCAATATATACTAGGATTTTTTTTGTTTTAAAATTTTTACTAGTAACAGCGGCGATCAGTGACTTATAGTGGGACATTCTGACACTGGGGGGAACTGACTTGGTGTCACTGACATCCCCAGTGACACTAATACAGTGATCAGTGCTAAAAAAAAAGTACTGACACTGTACTAATGGCACTGGGCAGAAAGGGGTTAACATGAGGGGCGATCAAAGGGTTAACTGTGTGCAGGAAGTGTTTTAATAGGGGGAGGTGTCAGTGTGCTTCACTGTAATCACACTGCTCTGGATGGCTGTGCTGTGAGTAAAGAAACAGCTCTCCTCCCCATCGGAGATCTTCGGAAATCACTGAGCACCGGCGAGTAATTACCATCTGGTAATGACAGCCGCGGCTGCGAATGGCGGCACGAGTAGGGCTCGCCCCTTACCCAGAAATGCAAAATCGTGTATATATACGTGATTTTGCACACCCGTGTCGCCCTGTAGCAGTGTTTCTGCTATAGGGCGGCCGGGAAGCGGTTAATTTACTTTACCTATCATAATTAAAATCTTTCTTGGACATCCTGATAGCTAAAAGATAAAGGAAACATTCCTTCAGGTTCCATCTTCCACAAACCCCAAACTAGCCTCACCTAAATTTAGAATGCTTTAATGCGGGTAAACAGAACAAGAAATATAATTCAAAATCATACTTGGAAGTCCTGCAGCTTTTGTTTTTGACTTCCAAGAGCTTGGGCTGTTGTAAGTGTGCATAAATACAATGTTAATCTTCCCCCTACTTGTCCCACTATGTCATGTGGACAGTAATTGAGGGTTCATCTGTAAAATGAGGAAATGCTATGCATTAAAACACTTTATTAGAATGGAAAAAGGTCAAATAATCAGTCGAGCTTTTATTGCTGTCTGAGTCCCATTAACTTTAAAAAGAAAATAAGTACAGAATGTACACTATTAAATGCATTATTTTGTTGAATGTAATACCTTTACAATTACATTACAAGTGTATCCAAAGCAATAACCTTTTGTTCCACCGCAAGGACACAGACAGCAATAAAAACCTGACGTGGTTTAACATTTCTATTTTTTAGATGCACTTGGAAATTAAGGGTATGCACAACTGTTTTTTTGTATAATTAGGTCACAATCATAGTGAAGAAGCAATAAAAATTACAATTATGTTTCATTTATTAAAGTGGTTCTAAAGTCTGCATTAACCACTTGACCTCTGGAGGATTTACCCCCCTTCCTGACCTGGCCATTTTTTTGCTATACGGTACTGCATCACTTTAACTGACATTTGTGCGGTCATGCCACGCTGTAGATAAATTATATTTATGTCATTTTTTCCCCCACAAATAGAGCTTTCTTTTGGTGGTATTTCATCACTGTTGTTTTGTTTTGTGCTATAAACAAAAAAAAAGAATGTCAATTTTGGAAAAAAAATAATTTTTAACTTTCTGCTATAAAACACATCCAATAAACAAATTTTAAAAATCTAAATTCTTCATAAATTTAAGCCAATGTGTATTCTGCTACATATTTTTGGTAAAACAAAATCCCAATAAGCGTATATTGATTGGTTTGTGCAAAAATTATAGCATCAACAAACTATGGTATGTATACTGGAATTTTTATTTATACTAGTAATGTCGGCAATCAGCCTAACAAGTGTTTATATGTGTACTATATGGTGCTTTTGCTAAGGTATGTGCTGGATTATATTCCCTGCATAGCAGGGAAACAGAATCCAGCACATCGCCGCTAACAAGACACAGCTTTGCCTTGTTTACATAGGCAGAACTGTGTTCTGTCTCTCTCCTCACCGATCAGCGGGTGCCAGGGGTCATCCTTTAGCCGGGACACGCTGATCATCTTCTGCTGTGAGTAATCACAGCAGAAGTGGCGCGCCGGGTGTGCTGGAGCCCTACCAGGAAGTGTGGAATCACATATACAGTATATACTAAAGTAAAGCTGCTATAGGGTGGTCAACAACTGGTTAAGGTAAAAAACCTCTACTACCTATCCTGTCCACCCTCATCCCTAAACACTTACCTGACGCCTGTCACCGCTCCAACGCTGTCCCGGCTCCAACACCACTCTTTCACTTTCTGGTCTCACAGAAAACACTGAGAGCAGCAGGCAGACAGAACCAGTGGGGGACTTCCAAAGAAGAGATAAGGAACTGCTCTGTGCAATATTGCTGCACAGAGTAGGTAATTATAACATCTTTTTTATTTTAATTTAAAAAAATTTAACCTTTAGTATCACTTCAAGCACTTTCATAGTCTGTAGTGTTTCACGGGAGAATTTAACAAGCTTATATCTTTATATTATAGTTTCATTTACTTAAAATATACCCCAAAGCTTGGTGGATAAAAAAAAAGGTTCTGACAAGGAGCAACCTTGGAAAACATGATAATCCTTGAAATCACCTACAGAAATCCAACCTAAATCCTGAACGTTCTTACTCTAGTATCTACAACACTCCCTTTACTGTTCTGTTTGTTCAAGTCCTCTGCCTTGGGCCAATATCCAATTCCAAGGTTCTGGCTCACTAATGATGGAAACCCCAAAAGCTGCAGGCTGCAAGGGTGTGCACCAGTTAATTAGTGGTCAAGCTTTAGATTTTATTACTGAACTGCTACTATACAGATGTGGTCATGATACACCTTGTTAGACTATTAGACTATTAAATCTATTAAGTCTGTCTGTTGTTGCTTATCTGCAAATGGTGATGAATGATTACATGGTACTGGCAAGGGGACTTTCCTCCTTATCATTCTCAATTTACTGCTTTCCTGTTCTCTTCTTACTGTTCCTATCCAGCAATACACCTGGTAGAATGCTCCTAGTTTTATTTGTTATGGCTCTATGATTACAGAACATTGCACTGTGTATACCATGTACAACAATTATGTAACACTGTGAGTATACAGACACATGCTCTGCGGTGGTTATGCACCAACACCCATGAATACTGCTCTATCTTCGATGTATGATTTTGTGCACATTATAATCCAAAATTTTCCATAAAAATTATTTGATTTAAAAAAAGTTGATAAAACCCTGCACTTGGGTAGATATGTCCTACTCCTGAGTAATCTGCTCGAAATTCTGCTTGTGCCAATTACATTACCCTCCCATGAATTTCTGGTTTAACTTGGGTAACCTACCCAATCTGTGAAAGTGGAAAGTGCCTATTACAATGTCATCCATCTAGTTTTCAAGTAGATTTGACAAAATAGCTTTGCTTTCCCCCATGCTTGCTGCTTAAGAGCTTAAAAAAAATAAAAACTGAGGTTAAAGCGGAGCTCCACCCAAAAGGGGAAGTTCTGCTTTAAGGACTGCTCCCCCACTCCCCATTAAGGATTGGCACCTTTGGGGGGCGGGGGGGGAGCAGGTACCCATATTAGACAGGTACCCGTTCCCACTTCGGGTCCGATCGCCTAGGAAGGTGTCCTCCCTCCATCCCTCCCTGTAGTCTTTTGGGACACGTGACAGGTCCCAGAAGACAACAGGACCATTCACGAAGTGCAGCACTACTCGTGCATGTGCAGTGTGTACTTGGCTGTGAAGCCGCAAGCTGTCACACACTGAAGATGCCGGCATCCTGGAATACAGGACAGCACACCATGGGACCAAGGGACAGGTGAGTGGCTGTTTTTTAAAAGTCAGCAGCAGGGGTGGACTGACAACTCATGGGACCCCCGGGCAATAGGCCCACACTCAAACCACACCCAAAAAACCTATGAAAGGTACCAAGGGGCATCTCATGGGGTCCCCTACTGACCCCGGGCCCTCGGTCAGTGCCCGAGTTCCCAAATGGTCAGTTCACCCCTGGTCAGCAGCTACAGTTTTTGTAGCTGCTGACTTATATTTTTTGACAGTGTGAGTGGAACTCCACTTTAAGAACTTAGTTCCTATTTATTAAATATCCAATATGAAACTTCTGTATGAAAAGAGCTTGGTATAAATGTTGTGCAGTAACGTTATTATGCAATAAAAAGATTGAAACAGAAATGCAAATCCTTCTAAAGTGAGTAGTTAGTGGTAGCCCGTAGCTATGAGGCCCCTTTCACATGGGGGTTCCATTTGTCCGTTTTTCATCTATCCATTGACGGATGAAAAAATGGATATCAATGCATCTCTATGGAAAAATAGATGATCATCCGTTTACTTCTGTTTACATCAGCATCTGTCAACATCCGTTTCTTGAAATGGATCAAAGTCCTATTTTTGTTCTGTTAAAAAAACGGAATGGATGAATAACAGATGTAAATGGACAAACGGTCCACTTTCGCATCAGTAGTGGATTTAAAAAAACTCATGTAAAAACCTATGAGAAACTGATTAAAAAACTCATGAGAAACTGATGTAAAACTGATGTAAACAAAATAGTTTTTTTCTTTGGAAAAACTTGACTGAACTGATAAACAAATGTAACGCCCATGTGACAAGACCCTTAATTTGTGCAGGATTCCCCTACTTTCCCTTACTTCAAAGCTACTAGAATTATCTGTTTACTGATTTATATACATACATTCTGCCATTAGAAGCTGAGTGTTGTGTTGCATGGCAGTCAATACAGCTATAACTTAAGGATGTATCTTGTAGCCTCCAGGCCTATTTCGTAAGTTCTTTGCCATTTAAAAATATTTCAAATACCAAAAACTGATAATGACTCGGGAGATGTAGAGAACATTTACTTCCGATACTTCCTTTTTTCTTGGGCTGAAAACTATTCCTTGCGGCAATACTAGACCAAACTGCTTCCTTAATGACTCTATAAATTAGAGAACAGAGGAAGAGGAGATGACAGAGCAGACACTTGTACAGTTGTTGGTACATACATGACGTGTTTGTGGTCACTTCCATATTAGGACAAACATTAGGAAAAAACAGAGAATGCATCATACCCAATAAAATACATACCTAGATCTGGATTTAACGAGATCTAGCAAACCAAGGATCAGTATTTGATAGTGTCTTTATTTATTTATATATTTATTTATTTCAGATAGTTATACAGTGCTGTCAATTTACGCAGCGCTTTAAATGTATATTGTACATTCACATCAATCCCTAACCCTCACGGGGCATACAATCTAAAGTCCATAACTCACATTCATATGTACACATACTAGGACCAATTTAGACAGGATCCAATTAACCTACCAGCATGTCTTTGGAGTGTGGGAGGAAACCAGAGTACCCGGAGGAAGCCCACACAGGCACAGGGAGAACATGAAAACTCCAGGCAGGTGGTGCTGTGGTTGGGATCTGAACCGATGACCATAGTACTGCCAGTTGAAAGTGCTAAGCATTTACCCACTGTGCTGCCCATTACTTTGAGTAATTACTGACTATTGACATAACGATGCATTTGATAAAGCCCAACTCCATCCCAGTTATTTTTGTTAATTTTAAATAGAGTCTGGGCCCCACTGGGCAGTTTTTTCCTTATTTCCTTTTCCTATAATGTCTGTACATAAAATTGTGGGTGAGGGTTTTGGGGAGGAAGACATGCGATGCCACAGGTAAAAATGAAAACCTTGTCAGATGTTCCAAACCCTTGACCACTCTACTAAAATGTGTGTTTTTTCTCTTTTACTGTTGGATATATCCCATCACTTCTTGTCTGATAGTAAAAGAAAGCTGTGCTCGCCAAAACAAAATAAAACCGGAATTGGGCTTTAAAGCTCAATAGAAGATTTATTTTTGCTTGTAATGTAGTCAGGGTTCATAACAGGTTAGGGATCTTGTATTATTATTAATATTGTAGAATGTAACTACTAACTTGAGTTTAATTGTACAAAGCCGCCCTGTAATAGCAGCACGTGCTATTTGATGCACACGGGCCAAAGCGCTAGCGTGCATATGACCTTAAACACACAAACTAATTAAATAATATTATTATTATTATTATTATTATTATTAATAATAATAATAATAATAATAATAATAATGCAATAACCTTTACTTATTATGCCATCTCCTTTACCCAATATATTATTATTATTATTTTATTGATATTATTATTTCTGTATCATTGTTTATTGTTGATTAATTTATTTCTAATTTATTTATTATTATTTTTTTATTAATAATATTATTATTATAATCGCTTTTTTCAGCATGAACACGGGGGAACACAGTTCTGGCACCTCCAACACTGAATGTGTGTAAAAGCAAGGGTGCTTGGGAGTGCTGGAAGGTCTATTGATGATGGCTGCTATCACTGGAGGGAATCTATTTTTGCATTGAGGTATATTATTGCTGAGGAGGTCTATTATTGCTTATAAGGGATCTGTTGTTGCTGGAATGGATCTACTGTTGAGAGAGGGGTCCATTGTTGCTGGATCCTGGAAAGTCTATTGATGCTGGCTGCTGGGAGATCTGTTGTTGCTGCTGGGGGTCTTTTGTTACTGAGGTGGTATTTTGTTGCGGTATCCCTCTGTTTTCACCTGGTTATCTGGCCACTAACACACCTCCTGTATTAGAGTGCCCCCACTCTGGATGAAGAAGGACAGGGCACCTTTGGACAGCAGCATTGCTAATCTGGGGGGGGGGGGGGGAGGAGTGTTAAATGCCCTAGCAGATTTAAATACACTAACAAATTGAAACCAGACTGCACAAAAGAAATGTAGCCATCACACCTAAGAATTGGTAACCTGCATTATAAAAAATGTTTGCTTTTGGGTGTAATACCTCTCTAGTCGCTTTCCGCCTCCCTATAGCAAAAATACACAGCAGAGAGGTACAAAACAGCATTTCTAGAAAAGGGAAACACACACAGCACACAGTTAACCCTTGGATCGCCCCAGATATTAACCCCCTCTTGCCCAGTGTCATTAGTACAGTGTCAGAGCTTTTTATTAGCACTGATAACTGTATTAGTGTCACTGAGGATGTCAGTGCCAGTTAGCCAGTTATATATATATATATATACACACACACAGCGCCTTTACTAGTATAAATAAAATTAAAATTCCAATATATATATCACCATTTGTAGACGCTATAACTTCCACGTAAACCAATTAATTTACACGTATTTGGATTTTTTTTTAGCAAAGACATGTAGCAGAATACATTTTGGCCTAAATTTATGACGAAATTAGATTTTTTAATTTTTTTTATTGGATATGTTTTATAGCAAAAAGTCAAAAATATTTCAAAATTGTTGTTTTTTTGTATGATGTTGGTGGGGGGGGGGGGGGGGCAACAGGACAGGAGAAAAGGGAGGGGTTTGGCGAGGAGGAAGCTTTCTGGCATGTGGAGTAAGCAGTCCTCTCTATTAGAGCCCCCCTAAACTAAGTGTGCATTATATCCTGAATATATGGGGAGCACACGCTGAATTTTATTTGGCTAGATCAAATTAGGTTTTAACATAGCAAGAGTCAGTATGACAAATCTTTACATTAGTGTAAGGAAAATGACCATTATGACACAATATGCCATTTAATTAGAAAACCATACAAGTATGATGTCACAGGAAAGGTATATGAGAACGTGCCTAAACCACACAAGCCACTGGCACATTGACTATGCAGCTTTAATTGTTAATTTTCTGTGACTAAGATCTATGATGTGTCAACATGAATGCGTGATTTGAGCTGCTGCCATCACACGTTATGCAGAATCCCTGGCAGTTGTATTTCATGGAATCAGAATATGTGTGAATGTATCAGGTAATCAAAACAGTTTGTCTAGCGATTGTTCATTTTACTGTGATAAAATGGGATATTTATGTAGTATTTATTACAGGTACTTATATAGCGCCGTCAATTTACATAGCGTATTACATATATATTGTACATTCACATCAGTCCCTAACCCCCAAGTGTCATACAATCTAAGGTCCCTAACTCACATTCATACATACACATTCTGCGGCCAATTTAGACAGGAGACAATTTACCTACCAGCATGTCTTTGGAGTGTGGGAGGAAACCCACGCAGGCACAAGGAGAACATGCAAATTCTAGGCAGGTGGTGCTGTGGTTGGGATATGGGGCAAATTCTTCATCATATAATATAAGTGAGATGTAAAAATTCACAAACGTCAGGGGAACCTACTTTTTTGCTGAGTTTCTGCCAGTTATAAGTTGCTAGCCATTTGTTAGCCTACAATGCTTTTGGAAGCTTTAAGGGCTAATGCAATCTTTTACTATAATATAAGACAGTGGCCTTCAAACTGCAGCACGGGGGCCAGATACGGCCCTTTACTTGCCTTTATCTGGCCCTTGGGGCACTATTCCTCCCACTGACACTATTCTGCCAACTGATACCAACAATGGGGGATCATTCCTCCCATTGACACCAACAATGTTCATCCCCCTAATACCAAATGTGGTGATGTTTACTCCCACTGACGCCAGGAAAATTTCCACTCCCACTGGCCACAGTCCGAACCCCTAAAGTCTAAAGGAAATGAAATTGGCCCTTTGTTTAGAAAGATGTGGAGACCCTGATATAAGAGAAAGAAGTATTTTTAGCCTTCTGTATGGCTCACTGTGGCAGTCAGGGGAATGAGCTGCATCAGAGAGTCCTACATCCTCTAAGACACTGTCTGCCTGTGCTAAATGTAAGTAGATCACTTGCATCATATCCTTCAAAGTATAGTATTGCAAACCCAATCACTAAACTCTCATTTAATCATTAACTACTTGCCGACTGCCCCATGTATTTATACTGTGGAGAGGCGGCTCTTCTGCGCTGGATCTGGCATATCTGGGTAAGGGGCATGCATGCGCCCTCCTGTTCTGCCATTTGCTACAGCACAATCCAATCAGCGGGTCCCGGTTAGTGATTTATGTCTGTGACCCGCTAATCGGCCAAGCTAATGACAGAAAAGAACACTGTGTTGGTAAAGAGCACAGGGCTCTCTACTAGTGTAGTGATGTGGCTTTTGTTTCCTCCCTACAAAGCAGGGAGTAAACACAGTCACATCCATTACTAAAAGCAGCACACTGTACACATTGATAGGCACATAGTTAACCCTTTGATTGCTCCTAGTTGTTAACCCCTTCCCAGTCAATGTCATTAGCACAGTGACAGTGTATATTATTAGCACTGACCACTGCATTAGTGTCACTGGTAATGTCAGTGCCAATTAGCCAGTTCTCACAAAGTGTCAGTTATTGTCAGATTGCCCACTGCTCACAGTCCCACTATAAGTCGCTGATCACCGCCATTACTAGTATAAAAAAAATTAAAATTCCAGTATATATATATATATATATATATATATATATATATATATATATACACACACAGGAGTGTATTTACCACAAGGCAAACAAGGCATTTGCCTAGGGTGGCATTTTCAGGGGGGCAGCGCTGTCCCCCCAAAAGAAGGAAAGGAAGAAGGTACACATGCAGCACAGGGACCAGGTGGGATCTGAGAGGCTGTGGGCTGCTTGATGGTGTATGCAGAACCCGACTCTTGTTCCTGGGGATATCCGGAGCTGTGAAGGTGAGTGTGTTATCTCTTGCCGGGGTGGGGGGGTTGCCAGTGTATGGGAAGCGGTGGTAGCGGAAGGCTTTCTCACGTGGGGGTGCTGGGGTGTTGTTGGTGTCAGGATCTCTCTGTGTGTGGGGGGTGGGGGGCAATTTTTGTGTTGCCTAGAGCAGCACAAAATCTAAATACACCACTGTGTATATATATATATATATATATATATATATATATATATATATATATCGGGTAAAATAAGTATTGAACACATCACCTTTTTCTCAGTAAATATTTTTCTAAAGGTTCCATTGACGTGAAATTTTCATCACATGTCAAAACAAATAAGTTCAGAAATGATATGTATATATATGTACAGTGTATATATACACACCATCATTTGCAGATGCTGTGGCACAAACCAATTAATATACGGTTATTGTAATTTTTGTAGCAGAACATTTTGACCTAAATCTATGAAGACATTTTTAAATCATTTTTGTTTGCTTTAGAGCAGAAAGTAAAACATATTGTTTTTCAAAATGCTCGGTATTTTTTATTTAAATATTACAAAAATAAATAGACGAGTGGTGATCAAATACCACCAAAAGAAAGCTTTCTGTGTAGAGAGCAGTATGACTGCGCTAATTTAACTGCCAATTGCGCGGTGTTAAATAGCAAAAAATGGCCTGGTCATGAACGGGGTAAAATATTAAAGAGCCAGAGTGGTTAACATGTTATTTAAAAAAAAGTTTAAAAAAAATAAAAGTTCTACTGGTCAACAGGTAATAAAACTATGTTGTTCGTTTTTGTTTTTGCACATAGTTACACTTTAAGGCTACATTTGTCCCAACAATTTGGTGTGAATTGCAGTGGCAGGAATCTGCTGATTGGCTAGCTGCTGCGCACATTCCCTATAATGACAGGTCGCTGGCGGCCGCAGCTATCTGCCCACAGTAGCAGCAGGAATCACCTGGACAAATCACCTTGCAATTGTTGCCTTAATGGTGCAAAACAGAAATTAAAGCAGGCCTTCCAAGTAAATGGAAGGTCCGCTCTGTTGAAAGCCCTCAAAATCAAATCACCTACAATGGAGTTTAAGAAATGAAACTATTATGAAAAAAAAGTACTTACAGTACCTCTTCCTCAGCTGTTCTTGGCTTCCTGATTTTCCCAGAGTTCTGCATCAGGATACAAGTCAGATTTTGGCATCCCCTGCCACAAGAACATCATTTTTGGTGAGATGCCCCAAGGGAAAATCATGTCTAAAGGGATGCAGACTCTGCAATTTTTCCTCATTAGAGCCTTGTAAGAGCAGTGGCTGATTATAATTATGAAATCACCCACCATGCACATTCATTTTTTCTCATGGACACAGACAAACAAACAGCTTTTAGAAAAGGTAGAAATCTGCAACAAATGTGGAGTTGCTCTTTAAGCAAATACTCCACCAGACAAATACAGGTATCCTGGACATATTTCTTTATAAGAAAAAAAACCCTGCTGAAATAAAAAGTGTCCCTTTGGCATATTCTTTGACCTTTCCAAGAAATCTTTCTACAATTATTACCAACCACTGACAAAATATTATCTTTGCTTTCTCCGCTTCCAATTACGTAAATAGCGTTAGCTTCCGATCTGCAGTGTAGAAAAGTAATTACTTTCTTTGTTTTGACAAACTACGTGTGGTTGGCTTACAGGCCCCATGATACCAAGTTATCTAAATACTATTATATTTATTTTTACAGTATAAATACATGTTAAGTTTTATTTATGAGCTGGTGGTTAGTACACAACTGTATAAAAAAAAATATTCAAAATATTCATTAACTGGCCATATTGAAATGCACCATTATATCTGCTATGCTATTTCTATTTGTTAGATGGGGATCTTAAAGATGAAAGCCAGGTATTGTTATATTATATAGTTACTTTGGTATAGCTTAAACAAAGCATTTGCCGTAGTTCCCCATAAGCTGTTAATTTACAAAATGAGGCCTGTTGGCATGGACAATAGTGTACAGAATGTACTTGGATAGAAAACTGGTTAAAGGGGCGCGTCCAAAGGGTGGTGGTAAATAGTGTGCACCCAGACTGGTCTGGAGCTGTAAGTGGGTACCCCAAGGCTCTGTTCTGGGACCAATTCTGTTTAATTTATTCATAAATGATATAGAGGATGGCATAAATACAGTAGCTCAATATCAGTGTTTGCTGACAATACAAAGCTAAGTAGGGCAATAACTTTACATCAGGATATAGAAACGTTATAAGCAGGGGCGGACTGACAGCTCATGGGGCCTGTGGGCAATAGGGGATCATGGGGCCCCTGTGTCCTTGCCCAAACTCAAAAAAGCCTATGAAAAAGGTACCAGGGGCATCTCATTGGGCCTATTACTGACCACGGGCCCTCAGGCAGTGCCCGAGTTTTCAAATGGTCAGTCCGCCCCTGGTTATAAGAAGACCTTGATAAAATAAATGGCTGGGCACTTATGGGGTTAAAAGTATGAATGCAAGTTACTCTCTTGGGGGTGAACCTTTGGTGGTCCTAGTAGTTCACAGGCTCAGCAATAGCAAGCAATGCCAAGCTGCAGCAACCAAGGTCAGCAGGCTATTAGCTTGCATTAAAAAAGTATATCTACTTAGGAGAAAAGACTATAATTCTACTGCTTTACAGAACTCTGGTCTAGCCACATCTTCAGTATGCTGTCCTGTTCTGCTGACCCTCAGGAAGGGTGTGCTAGAACTGGAGATATTCCAAGAAGGGCAACAAAGCTGATAAGAAAATTGGAGGACTTCAGTTACAAGGATCAACAACAAGCATTAAACTTATTTTCCCTGATATGATAGTGATATACAAATATTTTAATGGTGATTCTAGCATAGGGAATAAATTATTCAGCCTCAGGTCACTTACCCCCCAGTTTACATGACACGCAGGGAAAAAAGTCCCTGCACTTCTTTGGAAAACGCAGCCCACACGGGAACCTCGGTTCCCAGTACAGTTGAGTTTTCCAGTGCAGGCGGCGTGCCATTAGAACTAATGGCACCCGCCCGCAGGTCCCCACTTCTCTGTGCAGGTGGTGCGGCTGCACGAATCCGCAGCGGCACCACCCGCACAGATGTGAACCTAGGGTTAAGAGGTATTTTGTATTTCTAAAGTTTAAAAATAAAACTTAGGAAAATATTGATACTCCATCCAGGATTACTGGTAGTAATTATACTCATCCTAAACCCCTTGAGCCTTGTAAGGTCTTCTTAACCTTACAAGCAGCAACTACTGTATGTATAATTCCAAGAAGAATGACATGAGTTTGCAGTTTAGGATGTGCTGGCGTCATTGTGTAGTCTGTGTGTATTGTGTTTATTTACTCACTTGTTATTGCGACATGTTATCCAGATGTACCGCATACACTCGAAGATGCTATTTTTATGTGAGGAAGTGCTGCATCCAGCATGACCACAACATGATTATAGTGACACTGTCTCTGCCAACATGTCCTTCACTGGCCTCAATAACATAGCTCCTAACTTGGACGGGCTGTCCCTTTTTTGGAACCATTCCCTCTGTCCCTTCTTACCTTCTCGGTTTTCTCTTATTTTGACCTGATGTATAGACCTCTATAAAAATGAACTATTTCATTGCTGAAAATGTTATATTACATTAAACATTTTGATTCCAGCCTAAAAAATATTTCTTTATTCTATTATTTCTTTCTTTTATTTCTTATTTTTAAAAAGTCTTTATGAAGTAAAAGTGTGAGGTTAAAAAAAGCACTTGTGGGCTTAAAGGCAAAACATTTTTTACCCTGCATTAAGGTAAAAAAAATGTTCCAGCAGAAGTATTGTTCCCTCACCCCCATATATTTACCCGAGTCCTATCTTGATTCTAGCACTGTACTGGTCTGCAACAGTGCTGGCCTCTCTTTCTCGTCTCACAGGACAGGGAGTAGGACTCCTGCTGCTGTCAATCAAATCCTGTGTGTACCTCAGGAGCAAGCCTGCAGATGTGCCCCCACAGAAAGTGGCTTCCTATAGTGGCGCAAAAGGAAGGGGGAGCCAGGAGCACTGGCAGGGGACCCCAGGAGAGGAGGCTTGGGGCTGCTCTATGCAATATTATTGCACAGAGCAGGCAAGCCTAACATGTTTGTTATATACAAATTAAAAAACTGAACAAAAAATGAGACCACCTTGCAGTGTCTACTTTTCAAAAGAGGGTCATTTTGGGTGGTTTTCATACTATTGGCATTTTTAATGTTAACAGAAAATGAGGGAAACAGTTTGTATTCAAAATGTATGGTCATTTTACCCCTTTTATAGAAAGAAAATATTTTGGTTTTTAAAACTGTGACTAATAAAGCGGAGTTCCAGTGAAAAAAAAAAGTCAGCAGCTATAAAAACTGTAGCTGCTGACTTAAAAAAAAATGGATACTTACCTGTTCCTCGATCCTGTGGTGTTTGTCCCCCCCCACAGCCAGTTTCACCTGCTGCTCGGTTCTCAGCGCAGGCATCTTCAGTGTGAGTACCAGGCTGTGACAGGTTGTGGCTTGACAGCCGGGTGCTCATTGTGCATGTGCAAGTAGCAAAGCGCTTTGTGAATGGTCCCGTAGTTTTCTGGGACCTGTCATGTGTCCCAGAAAACTATGGAGAGGGAGGACAACTTCCCTGAACACCTAGGTGATCGCAGCAGATGTGGGAGAGGGTACCTGTCAATTTTGGGTGCCCGCTCCCCAAAGGTGCCAATCCTTAACGGGGAGCGGGGGACCAATCCTTAAAGTGGAACTTCACCTTTTGGGTGGAGCTCCGCTTTAAATACCACCATAAGAAAGCTCTATCTCAAACAAAGTTATACAAAATTAATTTGGGTACAGTGTTGCATGAGTAATAGTCAGACAAACTATCACAGCACTAAAAATTGAAGAATATCCTGGTAATGAAGGGGTGTCACAAGCTGGTACATTAGTGGTTAAGGAGGCAAAACTCCAGCATACTGTCACATGTAAGTCTACCTACTTGAACTGCCTTGATACAGATCTGTAAAAGTGCCTGATTGTACATATGAATACTTTGGGATCATTACTGCAATGTTGTACTGTTTAGTATGCATTATATAAACCATAAAACTCTTAGAAGGTGTCCCACCTGATCCCTTTTTAAATCCCTGCCACTAAGTTTGCTCCGCCCACAAACTATTTTAGGTTTAAAAGAATTTACTGTGCTGACTTATGCAGGCCATACATGGGTTGAATTCAGAACAAATTTTCTTTAGAAAATGGGAAATTTTGTACATTTTGTAAATCGATGGTGCCACCATTGATTTCGAAATTCAACCAACCAAGCTATCAATTTCACATGTTGCTACAGAAAAGAGTTTTCGTGGCTAAGAATTTTTTTTTTCTTTACAGGTCACAGCTCATGCTTGTTTCTTTTTCGATTATATTTTTCCCACAATTCTGCCATTATTGATTAAAAATGCGTTCATTTTTTACAAAATTTCCAACATGCCTGACCACTCAAATTCGGTGGTTAATCGAAAATGGCCATTTCTGTGGCTCACTAATGGTGCGAAATTCGAACGAAAATTCTTAGAAAAGATTTTCGAAAGAAAATTCTTTTGGAATTTGACTTGTGTGGCCGGCTTTACTGTACATGAAGTCAGCTATGAGTAGTAAAAAAATCTTCCTGACAATCGAAACTTTATCTTAAATATTGCCATTTCCTGTTTTCCCAGAGAATGACAATATAGGTTTGCCGTTGAAATAATAGTTTTATTGGTGATTCTGCAGTATCCATATAGATGGTTATCATATCCTTCTTCCCAGTTACTTTGGTAAAACCATAGCTGCTTATCAGCAGACAGTCATAAAGTACCGTATTTTTCGCTCCATAAGACGCACTTTTTTTCCCCCAAAAAAGGGGGGAAAATGTCAGTGCGTCTTATGGAGCGAATATAAAGCGGCCGGTCCGGTATTTCTGCAGCCACCAAGTCAGAATACCGGGCCGGCCGCTCAGCTGTTCTCTCCTGCAGGGCCTTACCTGTTCCTCGCTCCAGAGCTGCACAGTCTTCCCGCGCTGGCTTCTGTGACAGCCGGGTGCCCACTGCGCATGCGCTGCGCTTTGTGAATGGTCCGGTGTATTCTGGGACACATGACAGGTCCCAGAAGGCGCCGGGCCATTCACAAAGCGCAGAGCTTCTCACGCATGCGCAGTGGGCACCCGGCTGTCACAGAAGCCAGCGTGGGAAGAAGAGGGAAGGACAACTCCGCGGAAGTGGGAGTGGGTACCTGTCAAATTTAGGGAACCGCTTCCCCTCCCTCCCCAAAGGTCTGCAGTCTCTGGTCATCCCCTGCACTGTCTGCAGTCTCTGGTCATCCCCTGCACTGTCTGCAGTCTATGGTCATCCCCTGCACTGTCTGCAGTCTCTGGTCATCCCCTGCACTGTCTGCAGTCTCTGGTTATTCCCTGCACTGTCTGCAGTCTCTGGTCATCCCCTGCACTGTCTGCAGTCTATGGTCATCCCCTGCACTGTCTGCAGTCTCTGGTCATCCCCTGCACTGTCTGCAGTCTATGGTCATCCCCTGCACTGTCTGCAGTCTCTGGTCATCCCCTGCACTGTCCGCAGTCTCTGGATATTCCCTGCACTGTCTGCAGTCTCTGGTCATCTGTACTGTGTCCCTGGTATTTTCCCTGTACTATGTCCGCAGTCTCTGGTCATCTCCTGTACTGTGTCCGCAGTCTCTGGTCATCTCCTGTACTGTGCCCACAGTCTCTGGTCATCTCCTGTATTGTGCCCGCAGTCTCTGGTCATCTCCTGTACTGTGCCCGCAGTCTCTGGTCATCTCCTGTACTGTGTCCGCAGTCTCTGGTCATCTCCTGTACTGTGCCCGCAGTCTCTGGTCATCTCCTGTACTGTGCCCGCAGTCTCTGGTCATCTCCTGTACTGTGCCCGCAGTCTCTGGTCATCTCCTGTACTGTGTCTGCAGTCTCTGGTCATCTCCTGTACTGTGTCTGCAGTCTCTGGTCATCTCCTGTACTGTGTCCGCAGTCTCTTGGTCATTCCCTATACTGTCTGCAGTCTCTGGTCATCTCCTGTACTGTGTCCGCAGTCTCTGGTCATCTCCTGTAGTATGTCCGCAGTCTCTGGTCATCTCCTGTACTATGTCCGCAGTCTCTGGTCATCTCCTGTACTATGTCCGCAGTCTCTGGTCATCTCCTGTACTGTGTCCGCAGTCTCTGGTCATCTCCTGTACTATGTCCGTAGTCTCTGGTCATCTCCTGTACTATGTCCGTAGTCTCTGGTCATCTCCTGTACTATGTCCGCAGTCTCTGGTCATCTCCTGTACTATGTCCGCAGTCTCTGGTCATCTCCTGTACTGTGTCCGCAGTCTCTGGTCATCTCCTGTACTATGTCCGTAGTCTCTGGTCATCTCCTGTACTATGTCCGTAGTCTCTGGTCATCTCCTGTACTATGTCCGCAGTCTCTGGTCATCCCCTGTACTATGTCTGCAGTCCATTGGTTCAGAATATTTTTTTTCTTGTTTTTCGCCTCTAAAACCTAGGTGCGTCTTATGGTCAGGTGCGTCTTATGGAACGAAAAATACGGTAACTGATGTAGTGTGACCTCACTGCTCATCATGATATAAGGAGAGATACGGAGAGATTATTGTAATGGAAATTAAATCACCATATCAGCATATTTATCATCATGAATCCATTAGAAATCAGAGAAAATTATAGAATTTTTACACAGACAGTAGAAACATTGCAACACATATATTTAGGTTTCTCAATTTTCTACATGTTATATTTTGAGCACACTGTCTATACATTTTTTTGAATTCTGTCTTTTTAATATATTTCTCTACTGTTGCTATGAGCTTCTATAGCTACTCCCTCTTTGTAAAGAAAAAATGCCAATTG
The DNA here is from genome assembly GCF_062004578.1 of Staurois parvus. NCBI lineage: Eukaryota > Metazoa > Chordata > Amphibia > Anura > Ranidae > Staurois > Staurois parvus. The sequence goes on along the minus strand of NW_028318218.1, from coordinate 3,924,242 downwards.
GGACTAAATTAAAACTAAGTATGATGGCTCAGCCCACCAGGGAGAAGTACATTCAGAGAAGTAATGTATGTTTAGCCCCCTCATGGAACAACAGAGTCAGAAAAAAAGAACTGTTGTTGGTGAAGGGATGGTAAATGGTCCATGTCATTCCTGGAGCCATGAAAACTATTCAACATCCTCTTCCCACCTACAGCCTGTTTTGTATGTCACATTATTACCTCTCTCTGTCAATGAGATATTAAGACACTGGCACACAGATCTGGTGTCTTGTAGCTTTGAATATTGCACATTTTGGGATGATATAGTCTGTTTTTACACTTATTTTTGGAAGTGTTCTCTTTCATACATCCATAAAAAACTGTGTGATACAAATTAATATTTGAAAATTATACCATCTATACTGATCAGTCAGTGCTTCCTTATTTATTTATGCACATGTTAGCTACTTGACATCAGTACCTGCAAACCAGGATTTGTGAACTTTACCATTTATTTTAATGGCATACATTTTCTAGTATGTCCACGCGTACTATTTGCTGGACATCAGCACATGCAAAGTAACATAGGTTAACATTGCAATTACAGCACTGTCCACATACACTATTTGCTGGGTATTAGCACATCAGGATTTATTGGATCTTCACACCATGACTTGATTTTGTTCATACAAACACATTTTCTATGTCTTTACGTGGTAATGTTCCTCTCTGAGATTGTCTAACCCTATTAGAGGGCAATAATTGTTTGAGGCAAACACAAAAACTCCCACTTTTGGAGCTGTGCTCATCTGGTGTCTGACATATACATGTAGTGCTTATCTCCAGAGGAGCTGCTTGGTATGACAGATTCTGTGTTCTTTGCTACAACTTTGAGAACTGCTTCAGCCCTTCAGACACACCTGGTTAGATAATGGCATATAGGATAGCAGCCAGCCTAAATCACCATGGTACTAAGCAAGATTAGCCTAGTAACAGCAACACTAGTATTAAGCAGTATAAAAAGTGAAATGTATAAACAAACAATGAACAGTTTAAACAGTAAGTCTCACAGAAACTCCTCTGCAATAAATAATCAGTAGGTGTCTCAGAATATACTCTGTATATATCCTCCTGAGTGTAGGTTTTAATCTCTGTATGAGAAGGGTCCCCCCGGGAGGCAGTGGTATATGGTGCCTGACCAGGAAACTTCAGCCGGCTAATGGTGGGGCCTAGTATGTATGATAGTGCACTAAATTACCATCCTTTTAAATCTGCATGACATGTTTTTGGAGCTACTAGGCAAATGGGCAGTCTCTTGCTGTCCTGAACTGCTAAATAGTGGTAAAATAGGCACAGCTGCAACCACCCACCAATCCTTACACCCAGCAAACCTCGTCCAGGATTCATCTGTTTCTGGTCCTCAGGAGCACAATCCTTAGTGAATCAGCTCTCACTCTGGTCATCAGTGGCTCAGTTCCAGCATTCTGGTCCTCACTGGCTCTCTCCAGTCACTGCACACACGGCACACGGTTCTTAACAACACTAGAACCCGCGCAGCAAGACTCAACTTCTATCTCAATGGCCAGAAAAACTCTCCACTCCCTTCCTCTTGCATGTCTTTCCCTGTGGGGTTTTCAGTATGTCCCTTATTCACTCCCAGAGCACAGTTTTTAACCCATGATCTGGCACTGTTGTATCATAGCAGTTCTGGTCCTTCCTGTCCTTCTGATTCCCCTCAGTGTGCGGAGGTGAGACAGCACCAGCCAAGTCAACCAGGAATCCCAGCACTGCATAGAGAGCAGCTGTAGCCAGCCTCTCTGCGCCCACCTCCCTCAAGGAATCTAGGCACTCGGCTACATACAATAAGTTTTAATATCCCAATAAGTTATTATTAACAGTGGGGAGGAGTCCTTGCTGACAAATTTATATTTGCCACAATTATACTTTCAAGTTGGGACAAGTTGTCTTGCTTGGAAGATGTACTGAGATAATTGTTTGGATGCTAGAGATAATCAATATGCAACTATTTAATCTGACTACAGAATGCCTATGCAAAAGCTACCTAGCTCCTTTAGATTTTGAAGCAGTAAATCAGTATTAAACCCAAAAGCAAACTTTTATCATATTGTAGATTACCAATTCTTAGATGGGATGGCTGCATTAGTTCTGCCCTTTATTTTCCCCTGTTGACCCTGCCAGTAAGTCTGTTGTTTTTCAAAAGAACAAGCTGTCCTGCATGCCATGGTATTCCTTTCATTGTAAAAAACGATTTGCGCAAATGATTGAGTTTAAAGTTGAGGGATCAGGTAGAATTAGGTTGTGGACCTTTGACCAGTTGCTGCCTGGAACTAGAAGTTGCCACGGGGAGATAACAATTAGCTACCAACACATTTTACAAGCAGGCAGACTATATCCTTCTTCTGGGGAAAAGGAGGCTACCACAGGGACTCTGCTCATGAGGGGAGACATGAAGGTACTCCCAAATGAAGGTCTATAAGGAGCCTGGAGATTTAGAGCTTTGATAGATAAGAATACACAGAGACTATGAATTCTGTCCTCTGTAAAAAAATCCCTAGCTAAAACACATGGGAAAACTTTGTTTGCTGTGAGGATCACTGTTAAGTACCCTTCTTTACATTAACATCAAGCAAAATGTTAGCAATCTTGATAAATAAAAAAGTTTAAATAGAACGTTTTTATTATTATTATTATTATTATTATATATTTTTTTATTGATGATCTTTTGAATCCTTGTTTGTAAGTAATTTTCCAGTTCCTGTTTCTATTGTCACCTTTCTGCAAATATAACATTTCACTAATGCTACATTGAAGACATTGACAGCCACCATTGCTCCATGTGTCCATTGCAAAACATTTCAATGGAAACACACCAGAATATTTGTAATCATGTTTGCAATCACAGAGATGTAATGTTACTTAACAGGAATTATTGTTTGTGTAAGAAAATTAAAAGGAACTACTGAGAAGCATAGGCTTAACATATTTACAACTTTATATACTACCATTCCCCGTCTTGTTTGCTAACTACACAGACACTATTAGTTCGAAGGGCAAGACCATAGCTTTATTGATTTATAGTCTAAATCAATCAATCTAATATGCAAAAATCATCACCATCAAGGCTAACAGGAACACAACATTGACAGCCACAGCAGTGCTGTGAGCACCAAGTTATCATAATGTAGCATTGCTGCCTGTTTTAACCATCAGTTCAAGACAAGCACCATCTGAACACAACCCTATAAAGGTATAAAACATATAATTTTGTAGCTGGCAAGGTAAACATTCCGCAACTTTCAACTGTTGCAGCAACATACCAAAGAAAGAACCTTTCTGATGCTGTAATGCAGTCCTAGATTAAAAATGTTGAGGCTAATGTCATTCAGATTGATTCCATCAGCTCTTAGTAAATTGCTAATCTCACCCTCTAACCACTTGGCCTCCTAAAGAATGAACAAATGTAGATACCCAGGAAAACCATTTTCCTACTGTATTCAAGAACAGAGATGCCATCCACCCAAACCCTAGGAGGCATAACTTTGAATTAAACTATAATGGTCTTCTTAAAAATGGTGCAACAGCATGCAACAACATGAAAACACCCAAGGCCATCACCTCCAACAATTGAAACCATTCAGAAAAAGCTGAGACCAGTGCCTGCCCCTGATACCCCACCAGCCTACCTCAGAGGAAAAGCTGAGGTTTCTTCCATAGGTTCTGCTTTCAGCACAGTGACAGACCCAATAAATATATGCAACTCCGATGATCCAAGTTATAACTAGATGAGAATTTAAGGTTGAAAACAAAAGTGAGGTCTTAAATACAACTGGAAACAAGAAGATTCCCATCTATCCAGAGTCAGTTACCGATAAACCCAAATCAGCTAGGCATAATATAAAAACTCAAAGAAATTGAAAATGGCTAAAACATCTTAAATTGGTGTGTACTAGAAAAACAGGGACAGGGGATGGGGACATATAGATGAGTATTGATGTGCCAAAGGGGCAGGACAGAAGGGACCACCACATTTAAATATTATAACCAGTTTACCCTTGACTAATTGGCCACCTTTTGAGTTATGAATAAAAACTGTTACATTGAATTCTGAAAGGAATACATTGTCGGCTTTAATACCACCAAGAGAAAACTGGCTGTTTGATACTAGTTCTCTGATGCAGAGAGCTCCAAAAAAGGCCCAGGTAAACACCAAATAGAAAAAAAGTAATTCAAAAGGTCAAAAAGAAACCCAAAGAAAAATATCAAAAATACGAGTAAGTGAAATAGGCACAACAGAGCAGATATACATTTTTCTACCACTGAACTCAAAATGCCTTTGTTACAAACCTATTAAATACCTGAAACAGAAATGTATCCGTCTTGGTGGTTGTCCAAATTCCACTCACATAGGAAATGAGATGACCACTCATACTATACCTGTTGGTAAAAGAACCACAACAACAATATTAGCAAGACGCAGATGAGCTCAAGGAGTCTTTTAAAACATTGTTATATAGAAGTTCTGGACAAGAGAGGCCAAAGTTTGAAAATGCTCCCACTGAGAATGGGAAAGAGCATCATTGATAAAATGATTCCCCCCGAAACTTGTTTTGTCATGAACCAAAACATTTTAAAACTAAAAACTGTAACTGGTAGTCACTGTCAACGCAACTGTACAACACTAAGGTATCTGTCCAAAATATGTCATCTGTGCTTTAAACATTCTTCCCATAGTTCCACTGCCACAATAATGGAAAACAATGTAAATCTGCTTGGAACCAGGAGGCCGGACAAGTTTCTGCAGACCATTCACCTTAGATGTAGGCCCCATTTCCGCAAGATCCTGCAGGTTCATGCACAGAATTGTGTACCACTTCAAGTTCCCAACATGTTTAACCATTGAATTCTCCAGGAAGGATAACTACACAGAGAAATCATCTTGCGTAGCCTTGGTGATTCTGACGCTGTGGTGCATAGATATGACTCCTTCATTTGACTAATCGTTTTAACAAAATTGCCCTCATCATTGGAATAATGGAACACACTGTTATTCTCTGATGGGATGGGATAAGTGTCAAAATGTTGTATTGCACATAATTCTTAGGATGCTATGTCTCCAGTCACTTTACAAAGGCCAGTGATGGATGCTTCCTAATAGATTTGGTAGCTGCTGGTTCACTCCACCCATGGTCACTTGGCAGAGCGTCTTCTGTCGGTTCTGTAGTGCAACTGCATGTATCACATATATTTAATATCAGTCCCTTGAGCAATTCTCTATGCTCAACCAAGAAGGACTCTCCTAGCTGTACCTCTCAGTTACCACTACCCAAGGTACCAGGAAATCTTGAAATACACAAAGGGCTTACCCATCCTCTTAAGGAGCTATCAATAATTTTTCCTCTCATACATCATCAAGTATGCAAGACTGTACATATATAGGGCAAAATGTGCTGATTGTTTCCCTCACAGATCCTCTATTCCTAATACAGTATATGATTGATTCTGTGTCTCCTGCGTTTCCACCTCCATGCCTATACTGGTCACCTGATTTTGTTCAAAATATCCTCATGCCAACAATCACTGCTATACATTTATTTTCAAGGGATTGAAACCCTCTATAGCCCACCCAATCTCAATACACCTGTAAATGGGCCCTGTTGCTTATATTACACCCACATTTTGATTTATAAACTTGTGCTCACATGTTGTGTTATAAACATGATTGGCTTTTTCTATAAAATCAATTATGAGTAAGTATTTTGTAGTCAAATTGAAAAGAAAAGTTCTGCTATTGGTTCTACTTTAAACTGGCCATACATTGGATACATTTCTGCTGGTTTCTGATGAACCAGCTGAATTTGAGCAGTGGATAGCCCTGTTGGCACCCTATTTCCCAACATTTTTAGAACCAAAAGTCAGATGAGCTTGTAAGGAGGATCATGACTGGCTGTGTGTTGGCACCAAATCGCTAGAGTTCCCGCCCCACTGCCCACACAAAGAGTATATTTTTCACACTTTACTGATACTCTTCAAAGATGGCAGTGACATATACCAGCATTTTAACATTGTCATACACAAGAGCAAACAGAATGCCTGCACATTTATTTACCAGCTATCTTCCCTTATCTCTTCTTGGGAGCAGCACAGTGATGGGTCCAATCTCCATGTATACAAGATTCCTTAGCATTCCGCTTGTGCAAGACCAAGATTCACATGGTGCTTTTCCAGCCAATCTGTGTTTGGTAGCGCCCATTGTATTCTCACAGCCATCAGTGCTGGGTGTTAGATTGCAATAGTCTCAGCAGAAGATTCATCAGTCTGTGCTGTTTAGCATGGATGGAAAAATCTGTTAAATTTTTTTTACATTTAGCCTGCAGGCTAAATGAAAAACGTTTATTAGTGCACGGTCATCTTCACTTATTTGTTCTCTTCAAAAAGCACCCTGGAAGTAGCCTTTATTTCAGTATATAACACCTGGGTAACCATTTTACTTGTGCTAGTCTTTTTCTCAATCCCCTGGTCTGTTGTGCAACTGTACAATATTCTATGTAATTAGCAGGAAATGGTCAGCAACACCTATATTCTCTAGAAAAATATGGCTTTACCTGTCACTTTGCGGCACTAAATTTCATTGGAATTAGAAGAAAAGGTGATATAAATGGATGACAATCCGGACAGACTCACTCCTTGTTACAAATCCAATAACAGAACAATGTATTGTTTTCCAGCTGTGTTATTCTGGGCTCTGTCCGTTACTGCACTCCCTCCTCCATGGCAAGAAGACCAGCCACCTGAAGAGGTACGTTTAACATTGGGCACTATGAGTTAACATAGAGACTATAACAATTGTGCTTTTTTTTTTTTAAAGAGTTGTATGTGAATGTATGGAAATACATTTGGATAACTAAAAAGAAATACAATTTGAGATAATAGCAGACTATTTAATAAATAAATTATAGATGATATAATAATATAGTGCATATAGTAATAATAATATATTTTATAATAATAACCGCTGTATGTATTACAGTGGCAAACTAATGTTTACTTTGGGTATTCTGTTGGGATTTAAAAGAGGGTTCGTTTAAGGATTTTATGTTTTTATGGGCTTGGCTGTATGCATTGTATTTTTTGTAATGTTTGTATTTTTTAATGTTTTTTTTTTATTGTATAAATACAATTTTAATAATTGCTATGAAGCAACCTGTTTCAGGAGTGCTTCCTCTTTTTTTGTGAATCTCAGTTGTAAAATTTCATTATTAATAAATCTAAAACCTAGATAAAATGCTATGTATCTCAGAGCTTTTAAAATCCAAATTACATCGCTACTTTTATTGATGAAAAAAGTACCAGTATATTTCAGTGTTTTTAGTTGATTTTTTTACATACTGGCGTTGACTAATGTTGGTGTTTGCAATTTAATGAATATGTTTCCTTTGCTTATGAATTATTGCCAGTCTACATGATTACAAATGTGTAAATACATAAGAGGACAAGGGGGCACTCTTAGGTCTGGAGAAAAAGAGATTTACCAACAAACATGGAAATGCTTCTTCACACTCTTTCTGTGAAAATGTAGAGTAGGCTCCCTCAATAACTAGTTCTGGCCAATTCTGTAAATTGTTTTAAAAAAGATCTGGAGGCATTCCTAAATACATAAAATATAACTGAATACTGACATTTATAGGTAATAACACCAGGTGTGTATATGTACATCCCAGCAGGTAGGGTATCAAAGAAACTATAACTGCAGATACTGTATGTGCCAGGATGGAAGGAAGGTGGCACTGTTTATTTTAAGCCAGCACACAAAGCTCAGATATTTGGGTTCAAATATGACTTCAAACATACCTGCTATTGCCCATCTCCATTACATAGGGGCTGATAGGACTTCTAGCTTGTTTGGAAGACCTTTAACACCCCAAGTTGATAGCTCAGGGGTGCTTTAAAGAAGAACTCTCACTTCTATTTACTGTTCTGTGTATGTACTCCCATAAAGGAAGTCTGCTTTGTACTGTACAACATATACTTTGATATCTTAACATGTAATTCTTAATCATCAAATTAAGGACAACCTTTCTCAACCTTTTTAAACCCCAGAGGAACACCTAAATAACTTCCAAGTCTTGGAGACCAGCTACTGAAACCAATTCTTAAGGGGTCAATGGCAAAATGCTACTGGTGATCAGTAGGTAGAATGCAATCTTCATAGTGGTGGCCAGAAGGACACCTTTACAGACTACTAAACAGATAATTTGCATCATACAGTTGGCTTTTCCAAGTGGTTTTGGTTCTGGAACTATGAAGGCACCATCAAATGGGAGCTCAATCAGCTAAAGCTCAAGGAATCCCTAGCAGCCTCTTGAGGAACCCAAGGGTTTTACAGAACCCTGGTTGAAAATAGCTGATCTAGAAAGTATTAAAGAGATTATAACCCCCCCTTCCCAAAAAAAAATCTTCCAGGTGACATCTATTAACTTTCGGTGTCCTTATAAAAAATAACCTGGCCACTGCTAGTGCTTCTTCCTTCTTGGTGGCAACGATCTGCATGCTCATAATGCCTCTGCAGCGTTGCCACAACAGTGTACGTGCTCCAGAATTTGTTAAGTAAGTAAGCTGTGAATTGCTATACACAGCTTACTTACTAGGTCATGTGACCGCTGTTCCTATTACTGCAGCACGACGTGGATTTGAGGCAGAGCTAAACCACAGAGCATCACGTCATGTGATGTCTCTTTAGCTAATCTACACCCTCCCTTCCATGTCATTCAGAACAGAAAGCACTGCCAGTCAGGCATGTTCTCCGTCCTCTAGGAGGATCAGATAGTTGACTGACAGCGCTCTCCACTCTGAATGGTACAGAAGAGGGAGGGAGTGTAATAGCTAAAGCAATGTTACAAGACATATGACGTGCTGTGATGTAGCTCCACCCCCTCTCAGGCCATGCTGCAGTGAAAATAGGGACATTGATCAGGTGACCTAGGGAGAAAAAATAAAAAATAAAGTGCAGGCAGGAAGATTTTTAAAGACCTGTGTATATAAAATATGTAACTGGTGCCATGCCCTACCTATACAAGTGGGAACAGATATATGGGTTGAGTACCACTTTAAGATGAAGGAAAGCCAACATCTACAGAATCTTGTCTTTTTTAATGACTGGACCTAGAGGTGAGCCAACATTCACCTTGTAATAATGGAGTAGATGGCAAAGGTCAGAATGCTCAGGACAGAAAGGGCAAAGACAGAAAAATAAAGTATAAAATAATTATTATTTAATAATCCCCAAACATTTAATTTTTATTAGGACTATCTAAAAATAATTAAAGTGTATCTTATTCTAAAAATAAAATTGTAGTATATGATATTTCAGCTTATCAGTTTGAATATGGTGGCTGTATTTGTTTTCCATTTAGAGGCTAATAGCATTTTTAGCAAGTACAAAACAGAAAATTTGATCATGACAAAAATACAATGTCCTGTTTGATATTTGATGTCTACTCTGTATGAAAACCATGGCTTCCTGCATGAATACAGAGGAGAGATGAGTGTAGTTGCCTAGGGATGGGGAGTGTGTTTTTTGCAGCATCACCAAGATATAAAGGGAACAAGCCTAGAAAAAAGAAAAAAGAAAACAGGTAAGCTGCAATGTATTAAATTTTTGTGCTCAGCGTCCACTTGATAAAATAGATGTCAAAACTCAGAATCTTGGTTTGGGTCAAAGACTGGACCCAAAGATATTAAAGGCAAATGGGGACAGATGCCACATTTCTGTCCTCATAGATTGCCTTTAGGAACTGCATTTGATTCCAGCCTAGAGCTCAAGGATGCTTAAAGGTTATCAAAACTCAAGAAAAAAAATTAACTATATTGCAGCTTACCATTTCTTAAAGTGGAACTTCACTCAAAAACTGAGGTCCCACTGGTTCGATCCTCCCCTCCAGCCTGTAATTGGGTTACAGTTTTATTTCGGGGGTAGGGGGAAGCAAGTACAGATTTTTATCAGTACGTGATGCCAAGTTTGCAATCCTTGCATAGGTAAGGATGACGACCCTCTTCGCTAGTCTTCGGGTCCCCAGTGCCACCATCTTGGATGTGACTTCCTGGTGTTTCACAGCCAACTCCTCACTGTGCATGTGCAAGATGTGCTGTGCTATTAGAAAGGTTCCTCATTCTCCTGGGGTGTGTGATGTATCCCTGGAAGTTGCGAGCAGGACGTACATATGCTTTGCTTGCCTAGGTGAGTAGAGGGAAAGTGGGAGTGGGTACCTATCAGAAATAGGTACCCGCTCCCTGAAGAAAAAGATGTTCCCTATAGTGAAATGGGAGGGGGGAGCAGGATGAAAGGAACATCACATTTCAGGTGAAGCTCTGCTCTAACATGTATGTAAACTCCAATAATAAACTACGCTTATTTGCTTCCTAATGGTTTGTTGATATACCATTGAAATTATTTTGTTATACAATATTGTTAAGTGCAACCTGGAGTGACAATGCTGCTCCTCCATAGATACAATATAGTAAATGTTGTCACCGTAGGGCAGGAAGCTTATTACTTACAATTAGGGATGTACCGATCCTGATACCATTATCGGTATTGGTGGCGATACTGAGTATTTTCATGAGTGCTTGTACTGGTGAAAATACTCCCGATACCTTAATTGATACGTTGCGGTGCGATATGTGCTAATGGACACAAATTGCACCGCAAAGACTAGCATGTGATTTAAACAGGAATGCGATTCCTATCCAAATCACATGTGGTTTCCCCACTACTCCTGTGTGAACCCAGGCTTGTCAGAGCCCAAATTCACACAGGAGTAGTGCAGGAAACCTCCCTGCATGCATCCCATGCTGAGTCCCAGTGATAGGAGAGGAGAGAAAGTGGCGGCAATTTCAAGTCACTTTCTTTCCTCTCCTTGCAGGGATGAGAGTATGGTTAGAGGGCTGTTGAATGGTCAGCACTGTCACATGGACAGTGCTGACCAATCAGATGCCATCTAGCCCGTACTGTCATTGCTGCAAGGAGAGCAGAGAAAGCTGTGGGAATTTCAAATCCCCATACCTGTAAAGCGCCTTTCTCTCTTCTCCTTGTATCAATGACAGTATGGGGCTAGATGGCATCTGATTGGTCAGCACTGTCCATGTGATGGTGCCGACCATTCTACATCCCTCTAGCTTGAACTGTCATCGCTGTGGATTGGTCAGCACCTTCCATGTGTCATCATCTTCTCTCCTTTCCTACCACTGAGAATATGGAGCATCTGCCTCCATAGTATACATACCCACTAGCCCACTCTCCGCTGCAGGAAACCTCCCTGCACCGCTCCTGTTTGAAATCAGGCTATGACAAGCCTGGGTTCACACAGGAGTAGTGGAGAACTGGCATGCGATTTGGACAGGAATTGCTTTTCTGTTCAAATTGCATGCTATTCTTTGCGATGCAATTTGCATCCATTTACACAAATTGCAATTCAAGGTATCGGTAATTGGTATCTGTGAGTACTTGACCAATAGTATCAGTACTCGTACTCGCCGATAAAAAACGGTATTGGTGCATCCCTACTTGCAGTGCTATGCAAATTGGTTCTTGAATCCTCAGACTTGTGTTCACAAGCTAAAATTAAACAAAACCTTGTATAAAGTATGCAAGGTAAAGAAAATCTGGAATCCGTTGCACTCTTCAATCTTTATTCGTGGTTTTGAATAAGCACTATGAATAAACGCTAGTTTTCAGCGTGAAACGCATTAACCTTTTTGTCCCTGACACTGTCTACCATATGGATTTTACTTATAACAAAGAAAAATTGAAGAGTGCAGCGGGTTCCGGATTTTTTTACCTTGCAGTTTCACAGACAAGCTGTGCATACACCTTCACTCTAATGGTCAGAGGATGATCCATACTACTCATCTGGAGAGGCTTTGCTGTGTGCTTGTATAAAGCATATACAGCATGTGATCAATTTTTTTTTTTATTACATGAATATGTGATAGGTTTAATGTAAATAATGACATTATTATTATAATACAGGATTTATATAGCGCCAATAGTTTACTCAGCACTTTACAAAATAAAGGGAGACAATACAGTTCAATACAAGAGGGTTAGGAGGGCCCTGCTCCTTGGAGCTTGCAATCTAAAAGGAAGGGGCTAGTGGTACAAAAGGTAGTGACTGTGGGGGATGGACTGGTAGGAGGAATAGAAGATTCCATTTATTAGCTGAAGGCAGGATAGGCTTCCCTGAAGAGATAGGTTTTCAGAGATCGCATAAAAGTGGGAACAATTAGGGTGCAATTAGGGTGTTATGATTTACATTTGTAATTATACATGTACATTGGGGCTGCCACATTAGTTTGTTACACCTTTAAAACCCAGCTTTAGGTACATAAAAAAATTGCTACCATGACTAAAGCGTATGTCAGAGCTTTAAAAAAAAACAACAAAAAGCAGCTTCCTAAATGTTCCTGTCATGGCTGAAGGCCTGGCTGTTTTGACTGATAAATCTCTGACACTTTCACGTAGAGTTGGAGTTTGCGATAAGGTGTCTGCACATTACACTGCAGCGATTTCCCCTCCTTCCCCAGTGACAAAGTCTCTTTAAGAAATTTACCATTGTTCGCAGTCTGCAAATTAGTAGACTTTGTGGGGTTGATTTACTAAAGGCAGATAGGCTGTTCACTTTGCAAGGAAATTTTCCCCAGAGCTTAGCGAATGTGGGGAAGTTTCACTTTGTAAATCACAAAGCAAATCACATGCCAGGAAGATAGAAAAAACTGCAATTTTGCTTGCACCTGATTGGATGGATGATGGAAATCAGCAGAGATTTACCTCAAATCAAGTTCTGATGCAAATTTCCTTGCGAAGTGCAACTTTCCTTTTAAAGTGCACAGCCTGTTTGATTTTAGTAAATCATCCCCTGTGTCTTTGTCACAACTCCTGCCAGCTCTTTGAACGAATAATTATCAGCACACTGGAGATACCTACCCAGAATTTACATCCTTCTTTAAGCTTTTCTAAATATGTCTCACTCCTGTCTATGCTTGAGTTACCAAATGCTCTAGTTATCTACCCATCCTTCCTCAGCTATATGACTAGAGAGCCAAAAGTCCTACTCCTGAAGCACCACCTTGTAAGGAGCCGATAGTTAGGGTGGGTCTTCCATTGCTGGCCTCAACCTTTTTAAAGACCTCACATCAGGCTGAGTACACAAACCCACAGTATCACAGGGAAATCAAGGACAGTAGCACTAAGTACCCAACAGTAATGATATTTTAAATAATGCACACACCAAATCAACTAGAAAAAACAGCTTATTATATCGTTGTCATAAAACGTTAGTAGCAGGCAAGTAGCGATATGAGGTGAGAGGAATAATGATAGTGATAATACAATTAATAAACATGATAATTAGCAATGAAGACAAGGCATAAGATGTCACTTGCTGTCCAGATCAGCATAAAAAGTAACAACACCACCCAAAGTGCAGCGATGAGTAGTAAGAGACTTGAACTTTAAACCCCTGGAGATATACTGCCAGAGTGCATGAATGGTGGCTATGCTAAGCCTAAAACCATCTGTTAAGCACAGTTTAAATTTAAGGTGTGGGGAAAAGATATGGGATTTTTGGACAAATTATATGCTGGGGGCAGTCCTCAAGATGTTTCTTCTGATGGCTATCATTGGGGCCTTTTAAGAAGAGTAGGTGCACTTAATGACAGTCCTGGTTAGCCTGCAGGCGGTTAGTTTAGGCTAAAGAGGTAGTGTAGTTTTTGAATGGGTATAACGTAGATGCTGGTCAGAAAGTGAATATTCAGTACAACTGTGGTATAAAGTTGGTATGGGTTTGGTGTACGTCTTGTACAACTGCAGAATGAACAAGGTGTGCTTGGCATCCTGCTGTAGTCAACTCTTTCTCCGTTAGCAGTGTAATTAATGGGCTGATAGCCCTTCCACCAGTTCCTAGTGTGCAGTTGAAGGTTTCCAAGGTGGAAAGCGACCCCTATGTCCCTCCCTGAAGCCTCTGTCAAGCAGCGGTGTGAACAGGTGGTGGATAGGTGCTCAGATCCCCTCATGGCAGTGGCATGGATATTATGGGTTAAGCCAATGCAGTGCTGTAACATGCATCTCTGACACACTGTCCTAAGATTAGGTCTCTCCCAGTCAGTGCTACAGTAAACAGAAGCAAGTGAGCAGAGTCCCTCTCTCCTCCAGATCCTGGGCGCCAAGCCCCGACTTTCCCAGGCAGTGAAGTAAAAGTGCCCTCTAACTGCAAGTCTTCTTAGTTTACTGGGATCTGTATTACCTATTGGTCCGAGCATCAGCTGCTGGATGGGAGGGGGAAAACAGGAGTGAGAGAGAGCAGGGCAGGCACCTAAGCACAGACCCACAGGAGGGACAAGTGGGAACCACCATAACCGTCGGCGCCCAGCTACACTCCTTTTTAGTCCTACTGGCAACATTCTGGTCCCCCAACAGTCTGACAGACAGTACGCCTGTCTTATACTGTATAAATACAGGCTGCAATACAATATACAGTACATTTTGAGATCTTGACATTTAAAACTCAGATTTTCATCTTGCATCTAGAAAGTATTAAGATTGAGAAAAGAATATCTCTACCTGGGAATAATGGAACAGCTCAATATTAGACGTGCAATTTTGTTCTTTATAAATCTAAATTTGGACAAAATTATTATTTGGAGATTCAGATGTATCCAAATCACAATTGTAATACATTTCAACAAATCCAAAATAAATTTTAACGAAACTAATTATTTATCATTCATTTGTTTAATTTGAATGGAATGATGCAATAGTTTGGGCCTATTCTTAATGTTTGAAGCATCCGAAATAATGTAAGGCCTGGTTCACAATTATGCATTTTTTGTAGTGCTTTTTGCGTTTTGCAGAAACTCACTACAGTCTATTTAACAAGGTTTCCTATGGGACACGTTCACATCTATGTATTTTTGGAAAGGGTCAGGGACTTTTTTTCCAGCAGCAAATTGCAAAACGCATAGGTCTGAACCAGCAATATAACAAGTGATCTGAATTTATTCAAATCCATTTCATGTTTATTTTGCACTAACATTTTTATCTTATATTATATTATTTTTTTATTATAAAAAAATCACTACATATGAAATGGAAACATATTGCAATAAATACAGTATGGTATAAAAGGGAAAAAAGATGATGTTTCCTACTTATTGTGTTTGAGTTGGATGGAGGTGGATCCATTAGAATCTCTGAATCATAACATAACGAATAAATCCAAAATTTATTTTGTTCCATTCATTCTTCTGGATGCATGCAACTCCAGTTGATATTGTCCAATCAGCTCATTCCATTTCTCTTTGTGGGCTGGACAAGCAGAGATGACTCAAAGTGCATAAGAACTAAGGAATGAACACGTTAAAATGAATATAAGCAATCTTCCAAAAGAACAATGAATATAAAAAATGAACCCAAATATATGAAACAAATTCAAATATACAAAACTAATTCCAAAAATGAATCACTCTATCATAACAAATATTATTCAATTATTATTCAAAGAGTGCTATTGTAAAAACAATGATTAATGCAAAAAAATGAAAAAAGTGATCATCAAAGATAAAAGTCTAAAATAAACAAATAACTGTGCTCAAACTTTACAAAACATTTTTTACAGAGTAAAAAACACCCATTAATCCAACAGGGTTGAAGAGGAAACACCTCAGAGATCTGGTGATGATGAAAGTGAGTTAGGATGCTTACCCGGATCTGTTTGGCTTTCAAATTAATGAAAAAGCCCCACCGCGCTTCAGGGGTGAACCCCAAACAGGTCAACGGTCAGGTAATGCTCTGACCTTTGGCTCTGCTCCAACTTCACTTTTAATCAATATGAGCATATAAGATACAAAAGCTCATAGTGCAGTATATCCTTATATAAAAGATTTATTGAAGATGAAAATATTGCACTCACACTAGGTTAAAAGTAGACAGGCATCATAATCTCAAAGCTGCAGCAATCACAATGTCAACAATGCATTCCTTTTGACTGGCGGCCACTAAGCGTGGTGACATCACGTTAGGCCACGCCTCTGATGACGGCAAACAGATGATGATTAGTAGGGTGCCTAACATGACGTTATCACGCTTAGAGGCCGCCGGCCGGAAGGAAAACATTGCTGACATTGTGATTGTAATACTTTAAAAAAAACTCTGCTAATGGGGAAAAGAGGGGTCAACTTCTACAGATGAAAATGCAGGGTCCTAGAGGTTCACAAATCTGCTGTAGCCTCCCAAATCCTCTTGTCATAGCTGAATGCTGTTTTGAGAAGCAAAGCTCTGGCCTTTTCAAGTAATGTTGGAGTTTGTCATTAGGTGCTGGCACAATATACTGTAGCAGTATGCGCTCCTTTTACCCCAGTAACAGTCTCTTTAGGAAATACACCATTGTTTCACAGTCTGAAAATCAGGAGACTTTGTGCCTTTGTCTCAACCACTGACAGCTCTATGGTCAAATACTGGTGGGCACACTGGAGAATCCTACCTGGAGCTGACTGTCTCCTTTAACATTTCTAAGTTTCTAAGTATTTCCCACTCTTGTATCCTTTAAAGTAGAACAACGAAATGCTCTAGTTATCCCCCTGTCCTTGCTGAGCTATATGGCCAGAAAGCTTAAACTTTTACTCCTTTTTTATTCCTTCTGGCCATGGTTTGGCCCCCCAACAGTCTGACAGACAGTATGCCTGTCTTATATAATCATGGGTTGCTATACAACTTCCATTTTGAGATCTTGACTTTTAAAACCTCTGATTTTTATTTTGCAGGATTATCTAGAACGTATTCAGACAAACATACCTCCACCTGGGAAAATTGGAAAACATCAGAATCCTGGTATTCCACGACACCTGAATCCAGAGGTATTGCACGTAGCTGTGGTTTCATGAAAAATACAGTCCAGTCACCCAGATGTCTATATGGAAAAAGAGTTCAAGGAGATGAAAACTTCTGCCTTTTTAACCATCTGTATCCCATTTTGAAGAATTACTTCACTTTATGTCCTGCACACAGAAGATGAAGTAAGAGGAATTCTCTGTAAGAGGAAAGTCACTGGAGAAACGTGTCCCTTTTAAAAAAATTTCCCTCTTTTCTTGTTGCAGTGACAACTCACAACTTCAAATTTTGCCTCAATTTCTGCCCAATTGATAGTAGTTGCCAGGAGACAAATAGGGTGAATCTCCCTGTTGGAGACATAGGCAGCAATAAAAACCTAACAGGGTTTTTAACTTTAACTCTTCACTATTCTATCCAAAACAACAACAAAAAAATGGCATTAGATACCCTTTAAAAGACTCTGTTACTGGGGATAAGAGGAGCCAACTGCTGGAGTGGAATAAAGGGACCTAGAAGTTCACATATCTGCAGTAGCTTCTAAAATCTTCCTTTCAGTGCAGAGTGCCTGGCTATTTTGACAGGCAAAGCTTCAAACCTTTCAAGTAGAGTAGGAATTTGTGATTAAGTGTCTGCCCAATATTCTGCAGCAATCTGTTCTTCTTCCCCCAGTGACCTAGGGGATTATTTACTAAAACTGCATAGTGCAAATTCTGATGCAGCTCTGCGCATAAACCAATCAGCTTCCATGTTTTATAGTCAAAGCTTAATTAAACAAGCTGTAGTTAAAGTGTTACTAAACCCACAACAGTAAAATCAGTCTGTATATGCAGTAAATCGTGCTTGTTATACTCACTGTGGAACCTAAGGGTTTTATCCTCCATATTGGGTAAAAAGGCTGTTCAATCCTGTCTTCTCTGATCCCCCCCTTCTTCTTCTGTTCCCAATCCATCTGCTGATAGAGCAGAGACTTGGGGGCAAGCTGCACATGCTCAGTTTGGTATGTATTGCTAGAGAGTTTTTTTTTCTCTCTTGGAAGAGTGTATGTGATCAGTACAGGACCGATCAGCGCTGTTCAGACAGAGGGTCAGGGGTTATGCAGCCTCATTGGACAATTAGGGGGGGATATAAACTCCTCCTACAAGCTTTAACCAGTGCTCCACTGGACACTGATAGAAATCACAAGACAGCTCTAACTGCTGTTGAGAAAAGGTATTTAGCAGTTTGTATTTAGTAAAATAATTGCATTTCCATGTTCTCTGTACTGTGGGAGACCAGATATAGTGAATGCAGGGTCCTGGGTATAGTAACACTTTACAAGCTCATTGGCTGCCTTGCATAGCTGCACCAAATTCTGAGTGATTACATTTTAGTAAATCCCCCCCAGAGTTTCTCTTTAAGAAATGTACCATTATTTCACAATCTGCAGATTAGTAGACTTTTTGGACTTGACTTGCTAAAGGCATATAGGCTGTTCACATTGCAAGGGAACATGTCCCAGAGCTTAGCAAATGTGGAGAAGTTTTACTTTGCAAAGAATACCAAATCCCATTCAAGGAGAAAAAAACCCCTACTCTTGTGCTTGCACCCATTTGGATGATGGAAGTCAGCAGATTAACCTCATTAACTACGTTCTGGGACAAACGTTCCCTTGTGAAGTGCAACTTTCCTTTCCTATTTGGCTTTCGTAAATCAGCCCCTGTGTTTTTGTCACAACTCCTGCCAGCTAATTGGAATAATAATGATGAACACCCTGGAGAAACCTACCCAGATTTTACTTTCTTTTTTAGTATTGCCCACTGCTGCCTCCTTTAAAACAGAACAACCAAATGCTGGAGTTCTCCATCTGTTCCTGCTCAGCTATATGACTAGACAGCCTCAAGTATTTTTCCTTTTAGTTCCTACTGGCCACAGATTGCCCCCCCCCCCCTAACATTCTGACCAGCAGTTTAGCTGTCTTATATAAATATAGGCTGAAATACAACATGCCTTTTAAGATCTTGATATTTAAAACTCAGATTATCATTTTGCAGGACTATCTAGAACGTACTAAGATTCAGAAAAGGAGTTCTAAGAACAACGTAACAGGTCAATATCCCGGTCTTGCTCGATGCCTGGACCCAGAGGTCTTGCAGGTGAACAAATGTAGCTGTGGTTTCATGAAAGTTCAGTCCAATCACCCGGAGGTCCTTATAAAAAAAAGAGTTCGGGAAGGTTTAAACCTCCTATTTTTTTTCCATCTGGTAAAAAAAGGGACAATTACCTTACTTTATAGTACATTGGCAGAAGAGGGTGGAATGCAGCCTGACCAGTCTGAGCCCAATGGGGAGACTTCCGATGTAGGATGGCGTGTCCCCAGCCTGTCCCTACTCATCCAGAACCTTTTCCTACTGCTATTCACTCTCTCTGACAGACGGATGCACTGTCCCTACGCTATCCACTCATAAAAAAAACACCAAAGCCTGGGGCAGACACTCAAAAAGGCTTTGCTGACCCAAGATGGCCACCGAGACCCCATGGATGCAGCGTAGCCAACTGGAACGCTGCTTAGGAACCAAGGAAACTATAGAGAAACCAGGTTTCTCTTGACTTCCTTCCCAGCTACAGTACTGCTCTGGCCGAGCATGACCTACAGTGGAGAACAGAGACTGCACCTGCCTGTATTGGGGCATATTTACTAAAACTGGTGCATAGTTGATGGTGTATAGTAACCGATCAGCTTGTAGCTTTTGTTGTCAAAACTTATTTGAACAAGCTGAAGTTGGATGCTGATTGGTTACTATGCACAGCTGCACCAGATTCTGTGTGCAGAAGTTTCAGTAAATCTCCAACTTTGTGTCTTTCTCTCAATTCCTGCCAGCCAGCTCTTTGGACTAATAATGATCAGCACACTGGAGAAACCTTCCCTAGATTTACTTTCCTTTCTTCTGCAAGCTCCCCTGAGTATTTTCCACTTCTTTTCTTAGTTACATAGTTAGTCTGGCTGAAAAAAGACAAAAGTCCATCCAGTTCAAGCATAAAAAAAAAGTTATAATCCTTTACCCACATTACCCCAATTTGCTCCTGCAGGGGAAAAAATTCCTTCCTGATCCCTGGAGAGGCAATCGGATATTCCCTGGATCAACTTTACCTATAAATGTTAATATCCAGTTATATTCTGTGTATCTAAGAAAGAATCCAGGATATTTTTAAAACAATCCACTGAGCTGGCCAGAACCAACTCTTGAGGGAGTCTATTCCACATTTTCACAGCTCTTACTGTGAAGAATTTGGAGAATAAATCTTTTCCTCCAGATATAAAGAGTGCCTCTTTGTTTTCTGTGATGACCTCAAGGTGAATAACCCTACACCGAGTTCACTATATGAACCACTGATGTATTTATACATGTTGATCATATCCCCCCTCAATCTCCTCTTCTCAAGAGAGAATAAATTCAGTTCCTCTAATCTTTCCTCATAGCTGAGCTCCTCCATGCCTCTTATCAGTTTAGTTGCCCTTCTCTATACTTTCTCCAGTTCCCCAATGTTCTTTTTGTGAATTGGTGCCCAAAAGTGAACTGCATATTCCAAATGAGGTCTTACTAATGATTTGTACCGGGGTAATATGATATCTCTCTCTCAGGAATCTGTACCTCTCTTAATATAAGAGAGGATTTTGCTCAGTTTAGAAACCGCAGCTTGGCATTGCATGCCATTATTAAGCTTGTGATCTACCAGAACTCCAAAATCCTTCTCCACCATTGATTCCCCCAGTTGTACCCCCCTAGTATGTATGATGTATGCATATTCTTAGCCCCCAAGTGCATAACCTTACATTTATCAACATCAAACCTCATTTGCCACGTAGTTTGCCAATTAAACAGTGCATTGAGGTCGGCTTGTAAATTGGAGACATTCTGTAAGGACATTATTCCACTGCACAGCTTGGTGTCATCTGCAAGACTGAAATGGGATTTTTAATCCCAGACCCTATATTGTTTATAAATATATTAAAAAGTAAGGGTTCCAACACTGAACCTTGGGGTACACCACTGATGACCCTAGACCATTCAGAGTATGAATCATTAACCACTACTCTCTGAATATGATCTTTTAGCCAGTTTTCTATCCATTTACATACAGATTTTTCCAAGCCTGTAGACTTTACCTTATACATTAGCCATGTGTGGGGAACTGTGTCAAACGCTTTTGCAAAATCCAAGTATACCACGTCCACCACCACCCCTCTGTCCAAGTATACCACGTCCACCACCACCCCTCTGTCCAAGGTTTTGCTCACCTCCTCATAAAAAGAAATCAGATTTGTTTGACAACTTCTGTCTTTCATGAATCCATGCTGTCTGTTGCTTAAAATATTTTTTTTCAGCAAGAACTCATCTATGTGGTCTTTTATTAAACTCTCCAGTATCTTCCCAACTATAGAAGTTAAACTAACAGGTCTGTAATTACTTGGTAAAGATTTAGACCCCTTTTTAAATATTGGCACCACATTGGCCTTACGCCAATCCAGTGGTACTATGCCAGTCATTAAAGAGTCCCTAAAAATTAGAAACAATGATATGAAATGACAGAGCTCAATTCTTTAAGGACCTGTGGGTGTACTCCATCCAGTCCAGGTGCTTTATTCACCTTTATTCTGTCTAAATATTTCTGGATCATATCAATTGTGAGCCAATGTGGATCATCTGGAGCTGTGTCAATACCATGCCCATTATGAACAAGAGCGCCCCCATGCTCCTTTGTATACACAGAGCTGAAGAAGGCATTCAATAAATTTGCCTTCTCTTTGTCCCCAGTCACCCACTCTAGATTATTTTGTAAAGGGCCTACATGCTCGGACCGGACCTGTTTACTATTAATATATTTGAAGAATTTTTTGGGGGTTGTCCTGCTTTCTTTTGCAATCTGTTGTTGGTTTTCAATTTTTGCAGCCTTTATTTCCTTTTTGCATATTCTGTTATATTCTTTGTTATGTTTAAATGATGATAGCGTTCCTTCATTTTTATATTTAATAAAATCGCTTTTCTTATTATCTATAGCTTTTTTAACTTTGGTCGTAAGCCACATAGGTTTGATTTTTAGCCTTTTTAACTGGGCCTTAACCGTCTGACAGACAGTACACTTGTTTTATATGAATACAGATTACTATACAAAATACATTTTGACATTTAAAACCTTTGATTTTCATTTTGCAGGACTATCTAGAACTTGCTAAGATCTTGAGAAACAGACCTCAAAATCCTGGTATTCCTCGACTACTGGACACAGAGGTCTTACAGGTGAACAAATGTAACTGTGGTTTCATGAAAGTTGCAAAAAACAGCCCAATCGCCCGGAGGTTCATATAAAAAAGTGTTCAGGGAGGTTTTTTTAAACATCTGTGTCCCATTGGGGAGAATTACCTCACTTTATGTCCTGTACACAGAAGACAAAGTAAGAGGAAATCTCTGTATGAGAAAAGTCACTGGAGAAAAGTGTCCTTTTTGAAATATTTTCCCTCTTCCTATTGCAGTGACAACTCACAATTTAAAATTTTGTCTCAATTTCAGTCCAATTGACAGTGGTTGCCAGGACATATAGAGAGGGTGAATTTCCCTGTTGGAGACACAGACAGCAATAAAAACCTGAGAGGGGTTTTAACTCTTTTCAATTCTCCAAAACTAGAAAAAAATTGGCTTTAGATACCCTTTAAAAAGACTCTTACTGGGGGTAAGAGGAGCCAGCTGCTGCAGATGTGGAATACAGGGACCCAGAAGTTGACATATCTGCAGTAGCTTCCCACATTTTCCTTTCATGGCTGAATGTCTGGCCATTTTGACAGGCAAAGCTCCAATACTTTCAAGTAGAGTTGGAATTTGTGATTAGATGTCTGCACATTATACTGCAGCAATTTGCCCTCCTTACCCCAATGACATAATAAATAGAATATTATTTCACAGTTTGCAATTCAGTAGACTTTGAAGGGTTGATTTACTAAAGGCAAATAGGTTGTTCACTTTGCAAGGGAATTTGCCCCAGAGCTTAGCAAATGTGGTCAAGTTTCAATTTGCACGGAATACCAAATCACATGCAAGGAAAATAAAGAAAACAGCATGTTTGGTTGCACTAGATTGGATGATGGAAGTCAGCAGACGCACTTTATTCACTAGGTTCTGGAGAAAATTACCTTGTGAAGTACAACTTTCCTTGCAAAGTGGGAAGCCTATTTGCCTTTAGTAAATCAGCCCTGTGTCTACGTCACAGATCCTGCCAGCTCTTTGGACTAATAATGATCAGCACACTGGAAATACCTACTTACTGGAACTTACTTTCTGCTTTAATCCCTGCTAAGTATTTATCACTCCTGTCTCCTTCAAACTAGAACAACCAAATGTCCAAGTTATCCACCCAACCCTACTCAGCTATATGACTAGATAGCCCAAAGTCTTACCTATTTTAATTCCTACTGGCCATGGCTGACAGTAAACCTGACTAAAAATACAGGCTGCTATACAACAAGCATTTTGAGACATTGACAGTTAAAACCTCTGATTTTCATTTTGCAGGACTATCCAGAACATATTCAGAGAAACATACCTCCACGTGAGAACAATGGAAAAAGTCAAAATCCTGGTATTCCCCAACTCCTGAACCCAGAGGTCTTGCAGGTGAACAAATGTAGCCGTGGTTTCATGAAAGTGGAAAATTCTGTCCAATCACCCGAATGTCCATATGGAAAAAGAGTTCAGGAAGGTGGCATCTTTGGACAGCAGCATTGTCAGCCTGGGGGAAAGGGAATGTCAGATGTACTAATAGGTTTAGAAAGTAGTAGAAATAGAAGTTGAACTTCAGCTAATACTTTTTAAACAGTTACAGCAAACTGTTTTTTTTCCCTTTAGAATAAAGGTCTTACATAAATAAATAAAAGCTGATTATTGTAAGCACCCCTGCCAATGTTAAATGGTTTGTCTCATCCCTGTAACTTTATACATCTGCAAGAGAGCTTGTTCTTTTGAAAAGCAACAAACTTAATGGCTGGATCACCATATAAAAGGAAAAGAAAATAAGACTAAAAAAAAAAAAAAAAAATGCCATAACATTCTGTAAGCTGTAATATAATAATTTGCTTTTGGGTTTAATACTGCTTTAAGCTCCCAAAGTATATCCCACTCCTGCCCATCAGATTGGATGCCCCCACTGCAAGTCTTCAACTTTCATGCAGTGTGTGGCAGATGAGCATAGAGGCAGCAATCAGGTTATTATATAGCTTCATGCCAAAGGTTGCATGCAAAAGGAAGCTTCTGACATCAGAGTGGAGGTAATATGTTAGACCTTGTCAGGCAAGGTAATGTCCTGATCAATACGGGCCAATATAATTCCAGCTATGACATTATCTGGCCATTAGAGGAGAAGTGTAGTATGGAACATGGAGTGTATTCATAAGTAACCACTGATCATTGCCAAGGGGACTTTCCTAATCCCAGCAACACTTACCAGCCAGCCTGCAAAACAACCAATTTGGCCCTGTCTAACCATTTGCGTTAAAATCAGAGGGTTTTGTTTGCACACATTTGCAAATACATGCAAAAGCCACAGTCTCACATCAAGGGTCCTCTGTGTATTGTGGACCTAACTAAAATTTCCAAAGCCTCTATAGTAGGAGCACATGTATCAATGGATAAGGGCAAGTGTGCCTGGCAGAGCCCATCCCTCCTTAAAGGTACAGGGATGCACGTGATGCCCAGCTATACCAAAATGATAGCAAAGCAATCCAGTGCAACTCTGCATCCAAATTAGCCAACTGCACAAAAATTGGCAACCGTTCCAACCTATAACCAGCCTTAGCAATAAGGTGCACATGGAAGGGCAATGCACATCGCAAACAAACAAAAGGATTTCCCAGCAACACTTACCAGCCAGCCTACAAAACAACCAGTTTGGCCCTGTCTAACCGTTTGCATTAAAAACAGAGGGTTTTGTTTGCACACATTTGCAAATACATGCATAAGCCACTGTCCAACGTCAAGGCTTTCCTAATCTCTCTGACTCCAATGATAGGAAATTATTCTTACCACTGACAGCAATGTTGTGGCACAATTCCTCCTACTGACACCAGTTTTGGGGTGCTATTCTTCCTACTGACACTAACATTGTGGCACCATTCCTTTTAGTGACTACCGAAGAGTTTATTACTTCTGCTTACCATTGCCTCTGTAATTTTTTACTTCTACTGACCACTGAAGCTGGGACATCTTTCTTGACCACTGTCTTGTCCCCCAACAGTTTGACAAACATCATACCTGTTTTAAATAAATAAAGGTTGCTATATAACATACATTTTGGGATCTTGACATTTAAAACCTCCGATTTTCATATTGCAGGACTATCTACAACGTATTAAGATTCAGAAAAAAATTCCTCTCTCTACCAGAGGTCAACATCCAGTTTTTGGTCGACGTCTGGACCCAGAGGTCTTACAAGTGAACAAATTTAACCGTGGTTTCATAAAGTTACAAAATACAGTCCAGTTGCCCGCGGGTCCATATAATAAAATAAGGATCTAACCGACAGGTAATTTCTTTATAATGTAGCATCTTCACATATTTGCATTTCTGTTTTGTTTGTTTATGTTTACTGTAAAAAAAACATAACAATATATGTGCTGCCACAGCATCCTTTCTGCTGTTTTATTTATTTTTTTTGCATTTTGTATGTTCTCATGTTTGCTTCCTCCTGTTTTGTTACCTCATAGTATAGTCCCTTTTTGGCCACTCCCAGCCTCTCCATGCTAGAGGTTAGCTTCTTTTTTTCATGCTAAGAGACAAAAAAAACATCCTCTGTAATTTACTAAGCGTGGTTAAAACTATGCTGGATTCTTCTTCTTTGTCTTCTTGGAGAGTTAAACTTCCTGTGAGTCTTGCCAAGTGAGCAAGTCACTATATTTTCATTACAGACTGGGTGGACTCAGGAGGTAAATATTTTGCATTTAGTGACATTTGAAACAGAACACTATTTTTACTTATATTGGCCAAAGTTCAAATTGTCACATTTGTAGGCTGACCATTTGAAAAGTGTAATGGGCTAAGTACATTTTCAGTTAGCTTCCACTTAAAGACTTGTGTTCAATCCTCTTTGCCTGCTAGCATTTTCAAACTGTTTTTGAAGAACCAGATTAGAAGGGGAGATAATCCTATAGGGATATCAAACACATAGAAGGGTCAGTGTATCAAGCACAGCATCCTAAATAAAAACACTAACAAATTCCCCAAAAAAAACATTTTGGACTTTAAGGGTGCGGAAGAACAAACTTGCTTCTTCAAGAGGACTTCAAGGGATATAGGATCTAAACTATCATATGTAGTAAAAATGGATTATATACAAAAATAGTCCATGAACGTTGCAAATATGCATCACAGTATATATAACAATAGCAACGTTCCCTATCTTACTCACTGAGGCCAAGGTCCAATCTGCCACAAACCCAGATCAGGGGAGAAACCTTGACATCATCAAAACCCATAGGAGTAGCTAAAGAAAAAGAGAGCAGCAAGGAGTAAGGCACTATTACTGCAAAGATGTAACACCATTAGCCACATTTTTGTTCTATTAAAACCTACTTAGGGTATTAGATGAATGGGATCTAATCAAAAAGCAGTAGAAGATATGTTATTGACCTTGCAATCTTCAAAGTGCATTGTTATAGGGGTGATCACCTCAGTGTTGAAGCAGCTTAAACCACTATGTCTGTTGGTTACTCTTACCTATAAAAGACAAGGTAATGGTGGAAAACATGGGATAATTATAAAAACTCTACAGGGGTGACAAGGTAAAAAGGACCTTAAAACACACAGATTTTACCAGACAAGTCGCTTATATAGAGATGATTGTATTGGTCCAGATGTGATCCTAATTTATGAGTCTATCAGTGGTTTAGGATCAGCTCAACAAATGGGGTCCATGTAAAAAGTAGAGATAAGAGAACAATTCTCTAGATAAAGATCTGTGTGTATCTCTCCTAAAATATCTTTAACTCTGGTTCTCATCTATCCACATCACATTCTCACTCAACTATCCCCATATATTACTAACGCCTTCCATACTCCACACAACTCATTCATACCACATGCACTAGTCCCAAAAAATGTTCCTACCTTCAAATCATCCCAGCATCCATCTACTCCAAGCCACCCAACCCCATTCAATATGTGCATCCCACATTCATACATGCATTTTCCAGCCACACAACACCAATCATCCCAAATTTTCCCAAAGATCATAATCTCACAATAGTCCTATCACATCTACCAGGCTAAACCAAGCAAGTTAAAACATACATCATACCGATTAGATGAAAACCAATCCTCCTCACTCATTCACATACCCACAAAATGCTGCAAAATCCAAACTTCCAATCTTCCCCCAGCAGCTGCAAATTGTGTAATTCTGGTGATAATGTCACATGGTGTAATACAAGTTGTTTCTTTATAGACGACCAAGGTGAAAGAAAAAAAAAAAGGTAATATTAGGGGTGAGGGAGTTTTTGGAATAAATTTCGGTCATGGCTACAGATCACCTTCAACTTCCCTGAACAGAAAATGAAGGTTTTCAGGCTTAAGGACTGCTGCTTGAGGCTTGCTGTAAGCTTTTCTAAAGTTTAGATTTACTCAAATTGTTTTTTCTAAACAGCACAAGGGACAGTACTTACATTCAATGCGAATTGTCTACTGCTGGCTGCTGTTTGAGTTGAAATCTGAAGTTCTCCTACTCTCCACTACCCCCACAGCCATAATCTTCCAGTGCTGCAGGGGCACAAACAAAGGGATCTGCCATGGGTAAAGAGTGCCAACTATGCCCGTCTTTTCTGCTCCACTCCTTTATTAATAGAAGTTGCACTATAGCTTCCATAAAAGAAAGTATTATATGAATGAAGGGCAGGCGGGTGAATGATAGGTCCATCTCCAGCATTCATAAGCTGCAGTTCATTGATGTACACTATTTGTACAGCTTTTATAAATAGAGGAGGGGGGTGAAAAGTGCAGGTATAATTGTCACTCTTGATGAGTGTGTATGATAGGGTCCTTGGCTTGCATTAACCCCCGCAGCACCTTAAGATTATAAGTATAGGAGGGGATCAGAGGTCTTCAGGTTTCAACAAAAACAACAGCTAGCAGCACAAAGGCCCTTTCATATTGAATGTAAGTACCATCCCTTGTGCCGATTAAAAAAAAAAAGACTAAATATAGGCTTTAAAGTAGTTGTAAAGACATGACAGTTTGTTTTGATAATGCATTCACTGCATTATGGTACAAAATGTCCAAGCATTTGTTCCCCCCCACACCCAAATACGTACCTAAGTCCTCACTCGATCCAGCGATGTGCCTTTCTATAGCTGCTCTCTCCTCTCTCCCTGCATTCATAGGACAGAAAGGCAGTGGGAGCCATTGGCTTCTGCTAATGTCAATCAAATACTGTGAGCAGTGAGTGGGGGGTGAAGTCACGCCATGAGCTAGCCTGCATATAAGCCCCCATATGAAACTGCTTCTTATGGTGACACAGAGAGAAAAGAGGGGCAGCCAAGAGCGCCGGTGGGGAACCCCAGAAGTGGAAGTTCAGGGCAGCTCTGTGCAATATCATTGCACAAAGCTGGTAAGTATAACATGTTTGTTATTAAATAAAACAACCTTTACAATCGCTTTAATACTTTGCAAATCTTTCTGTATGCGTATGTATCCTGTATAAAGCCTGTATGTGCAAGACTAATCTCCTTAATACCAATAACTGTGTTTTTTCTTCTAGACATGCTCCATTTGTTTGACAAGAATGTGAAGTATGAAGTCAACATTAATGCAAGGGGCAAATTGCAGGACGCATTCAAAAGCTACCTAAAAATTACTGGCTGGCATGATAAGGCATCACAAATCCCTGCAGAGCTTACCTGCAGGCAGGGCTGGTGCTAGACTATTTTGAGCCCTAGGCAAGACCAGCTACTTGCACCCCTCCAAAAAAAATAAAACATTACCTATAGTTCTACTTCACCCCTACTAGCACATATCCTCTTCCCCCTCAAATTTTCCACCCTAGCACAAATCCTCTACCCAAATCCCCCCTCCTACCATAAATCCCCCCCAATCCCACCTAACACCCCCCTCCAAATTACCCTTCCAAGCACAAATCCTTCTTCCCCACCCAAATCCCCCATCCTAGCACAAATCCCCCACCTAGCACATCCATTCCCAATCCCACCTGCTAGCACAATCCCCCCCCCCCCAATCCCTCTCCTAACACAGATACCCCTCTCCTAGCACAAATTTCCTCTTAATCCCCTCTCCTAGCACAACTTTCCCCCAAAATCCCCCCTCCTAGCACACACCCTCAATCCCCCCTCCTAGCACAATTCACCCCCAATCCTCACTTCTAGCACAACCCTGCCCCCCCATCCCCCCTTCTAGCACAAATCCCCCAATCCCCCTCCCAGCTTTACTCCTTTTCCTTTAATCCCCCCACCTAGGACAAAATCCCCCATATCCCTCCTCTAACTAAACCCCCTCCAAATTACCCTTCCCAGCATAAAATCCTCCCACCTTACCCAAATCTCCTCAAAGCCCATCCAAGCACCCCCCCTAGATCCAGCCATGGATAAAATAGGGAAATCAGCACCCGTGGCTGTGCCCCTAATCAGTGACAGAGATCCCTAGGTGGTTGCCTAGTTTGCCCAGTGGTAGCACCGGCCCTGCCTGCAGGATATGCTTCATATCATTCATTTTGCATTGTATCTATTGCTGATTACATTTTTCAGCTATTCTTTCTGCTTTTTCTTATTTTTTTGCTGATATAACATGGCCTACTGCAGCTGCAATATATATTATAAAAGATGCAATGCCTACAATAAACCTTTTCATTTTAAATAATTCTGATTGATCTTATCTGACTGCTATACAGGCACAAGGGACAAATAAAATACAAATGCACATGCACTCCTTTTAGTTGGCAGGTCATTGACTTCCAACACCCTGATAGTTTAATTGTCCTTATCACCTTTTCAATGTTATTAGTGATAGGAAATATTAATCTGTGAAGTCTGGGTTATGTAACATTTGGCATTGTCCGTATCCCTGTCACACATAACACATCTGCTAACATTGGATGGAGTTTGAGCTTTGAGAGTTGTAAAGTAGAAAGTAAAAACACTTTCTTAATCATTCGTTATCTTATTACTGCATACGTGAGTTAGCTGCAGGAGTCATTTATTACTTGTACCATGAGTTCAAAGGAATACTACAGATACATTATTTCAGAACACATCAGGAGCCTTCTATATACCCATTCTTACACATTTTATTTTGTCATTTGTGTTCTGCAAGCAACAAATTCATTCTGTTGCATTAAGGCACACATTTTGGTATACAGTTTTCCACACAAAATGCATTATAAAATAAATCCAACTCTGCTGGAAAAACATATTGATTAACATCATATTTATATGGTATGGTTATGCTTTCTATGAAGACATATTGCAGTCATATAGCAGACCATACAGCAGGTAACTCATACTCTATAGCAGGTTTTCTCAAAGTTATTACCCCTGAGGAACCCTTAAAAATAATTTTAAGGTCTGGGGAAACCCATGTTAGAAGTAATCATGCCTAAAGCTCATAGCGTGGTCAATAAATTATAGACATTTTTAAAATGAAACAATAAGTAATGTATTGTACCTATGGGCATATTTGACACCCATAGCAGGTATTTTTTAATATGTCCCCTACAAATTCATTTTCAGTAATATCACTGAAATAAAATTACCATTAGTGCAATCAGTTAAAATTGTCATGTCCCTTTACATCTTTGCCTTTTGTGTCATCAGAAGATGTTAGTCTTCATCAAGCCTTAACATACTGTAGGTACTGTAGTGCATTCAGTTGTGAATTATCAGTCTTTAAGTTGTTTTATTAACATTGACTGCTCAAGCCCTGAAGGAAGGGGTTTTGGCTGTATTTGATGCTCTTAGCCATTAAATGTTTCAAAACATTTCTTATGTGAGATTAACTTTTTTGCCAGGCACTACTCAATATACATCCATGCCTTTATATTAGTGGTCAGTGTAAAAATTATGTATTACATTGGTGGTAAGTGGAAAGTTGTCCCATTGCATTGTTGGTCAGTGGGAGGTCATTTGAGCTTACCGCTCAAGGGACTCCTAGCAACCTCAGGGGGAACCATAGATTTGCATGGAATCACTGCTCTATAGCATGATTGTGAGTCTGTGCCTGCCCAGCAACTAATGCGAGTGTACCTAGGAAACACATTACCACTAGTGTCAGTGAGCTGTACATACCCTCAATACATGCATACAGTACATGAAATCACTGAGAGCAGTTTATTCATATGCAAGGGAAATTTTCTTTAGTTTCTTACATACTAATGACATCATGTTGGCAGTAGATGACAAATATAGTAGCCACATTTAAGAAAAGAGGCAATAACACATTTCCTAAAATCTAAGTCTTTTTTGGCTGTGCCATTTTTGGCTCCAGGTATAAAGTTGACTGTTACACAAAAACCACCCGTGCCTAATAGTAGCAAATAATATCAAATAATGACAAATAAATTCATGACTGCAGCCACTATCACTTATATTAGACGATCTAAGTTACCATATACAGCCGATAACGCTTGCTAAATAATACTCAATATAATGTGAAAAACTTATAACATAAATGTGCTCTAAAAACACATTCCTCATATCCACTTACGAGTGCAAAGTCCATAATAAATCCTCAAAACAATGTTATGTGCAAAGTCCCAAATGATGTATGCTTGCATCAACTTCAACACCATAAATTATATAGGAAGTCCATATAACATGAAAAGAGTGCTCTATCCACCGATCCCATCCATAAAGTGTTCTACCACCAGTGAATGTAAACTCTCCTCACTTACCAGATTCTATTGACTTCGTAGCTATACAACAAGAAAAGTCACATTGTGCTTTGTGGTCCCTCAAGGGCCTGCTTGGAACTCCTGCCTGGCACCTGTCTGTGTTGTTATCTCCTCAGCATATCCAAGCAGTATTCCAATGATTAAAACAACATATTTTTTAAAAAAAGAGAGAAGAGGAATCCTCTCATAGTGTAAAACTGTGTGTTTTATAAAAAAAGATTATGTATAAAAAAGGATCATGCCCATAAGAAATTGAAAAAAATGTACAAGCAATCCCCCCTTCCAATCATGTGGAAGCTGCTGACTCCTCAGCGGGCGTTCCACACCAGACCGGAAGTAACTCACTGGAAGTTCTTATCGAGACGTTTTGTCATCAATACGTGCCGTCTTCAAAAGCAGGAAGGCACGGTGGGTGCTCACCTCTCACATATATACTTTACATTCCCAAGACCGTCCATACCACTCAATTTACATAATCTCTGAAATATCACTAAAACAAGAAGAAACAACCAAAAAGTAATGCCATATGAGCTGTATCATTTAGTTCAATCTCTTATATATAAATATTCAGGTTTAGATGAAAGACAGGCCCCACCAATACAATGGTGTCCCGTGTAATATATATACCATCTTGTGGATCAAAATGATAATGCCACCCCTCTAGATATAAAAACCCATTTGATCTCCTATACTTAATTAAGATAACCTGACCCAATATTAGTGAGTTAAATTATATTAAATTGCTCTAACCCATTAAAGACTAATATAAAAACTTTGTTATTGTCTTTCCTTTTACATAAACTTTCCCCTTACTTAAAAATTTTATATAAAGCAATTTATGTCAATGTTGATATTCATGCCATTTGTAATCAAAGTACATAATTCATGTATCCAACGTGTCTCATTCTTTGACACTGCCTTACACATGTCAGTACTTCTCCAATGGCACTCTACCTTACCAATGCAGAATGTTACAAGGCTAGGATCCCTATCGTGGAATTGCCTAAAATGGCCAGATAAACTATGATTCTTATAGCTCTTCTTTCTTTATGTTGTTCAAATGTTCCCCCAATCTCATACTAAATTTTGAGTTGTGCGGCCCACATACTGTTTGCTGCATGGGCACGAAAGTAAGTATGTGACATGAGTACCTTGGCAGGTTATTAGTTTTTTTTTATCAGGTCAGTCCTCTGTGTAACGTTCATTGTGAACGATAGAGTTTTTTTATTGCTACTAATTACTGTAATACATGGTATACACCAAATATTGGAATAAAAACCCTTCTGGTCCAGGAAAGTGCCCAATTTTTCACGAGCGTCAGGCACATTCTGGACCAGTCTTTCCCTCAAGTTTGGAACCCTGCGGTAAACAAATTGTGGTTTTTTTTGTAATATGTTTACTAATGTTTTATCTCTGAATAGGTCAATATTTGCATATTGCCTGTTCAAACTGTTTATATTGCCTGTTACAGTTAGTTATAAATACTGTTCCAAACCCTTTCTTATCTTTGGGTTTATCCTCCAATAATAACTTTCTGTCTAGAGTTGATACTTGCTGTCTGATATCTCTCAACTAAGCTTCTTTGTATCCTATGGCCATAAATCTATCAATAAGTGACTGTGAAAGAGGACCTAGTTGATGGAGAGTGTGATGAGGCTGAAGTATTATGGGTGGAACTGCACATAGGGGTGCATACTACAAAGGTAATCATTGGAGTTTGTTATAGGCCTTACAGTGTTAATGAGGAAGTGGAGACTCAGCTCCTTGCACAGATTGAAAGGGCTGCAAGGGCTGGGACAGTGATAATAATGGGGGATTTTAACTACCCAGAAATTGAGTGGAGTAATGGTACTACAGGAACAGTTAAAGGGCAAAAATGTTTAAACCTACTACAGGACAATTTTATGGTACAGTTCATATAGGCCCCTATTAGGAATGATGCTCTGCTGGCCTGGTAATCTCAAACCATGCAGAGCTTTTTACGAATGTCCATGTAAAAGGACATCTGGGTAACAGTGACCATAACATGATTTAATTTATTTTTAGCTGTAAACAGCAAGCACATATGGGAAAAATAAAAACACTCAATTTTAAGAGAGCCAATTTTCCAAGGTTGAGAGCTGCTCTCCAAGACTTAGACTGGGAGGGAATATTGGCATCAATAAACACAACACAGAAATCGGAGTTCTTCAAAAAGACTGTATGTGAACACACTACAAAATATATTCCCATGGGCAACAAGTTTAAAAGGCTAAAAATCAAACCTATGTGGCTTACGGCCAAAGTTAACAAATCTATAGATAATAAGAAAAGAGTTTTTATTAAATATAAAAATAAAGGAACGCTATCATTGTTTAAACATTACAAAGAATATAACAGAATATGCTAAAATTAAATAAAGGCCGCAAAAATTGTAAATGAACAACAGATTGCAAGAGATAGCAAGACCAACCCCAAAATATTCTTCAAATATATTAACCTCCCTGGCGGTATGATTATTTCAGATTTTTGGTGCTGAAAGCGGTACCATTATTTTGCATGGAAATATGTTTTTTTTTTATTGTAGGGCTGTAATTTTTAGGAATAACTCACTGAAATCTGTTCGAACAAGAGTCTAGTAAACATCCCGGGTATGATAAAATTTGAAACACTAAATCATAAATTATAATTTAATAAATAATCATAAAAATAATAATATAATAATAATAAATTTAATTTAATAATATAATCAAACCAAAAACACTTAAATTTGAAATATAGCGCCAAGTTCGCACATCACTGAGCAAAGTCGCAAAATCGTTTTCACTGTTTGATGACGAATTTCCCCACAAATCATTATCACTCAATTCTGCAAGTGGTTCTGATTTACTATCGCTGTTCTCTAGCCGGTCTAAAACCGCTTTTGACCTAAAGTGACGCTTTTTGGACACCATGGACATTTCTCAGTTTCCAGGCAATAAGAACAGTAAAAATGCAGGCAGGACACAGGACAAAGCACTCGGGACAAAATGTATGTGAAATGGTTTGATACAGTAATGGAATACTATGTGATTTTAGTGATTTTAGTGAATGTCACTTTTTGTCATTTTTTAATTTCCCGCCGTTCCGTCCCCCGTACGTCCCGACGCTCACAGGGGACGGAACCCATATGACAGATGCCGGCATCCGCCGGATTACATTGTCGGGGACACTGCAGGAGGGACATCGTGGGAGCGCAGGACAAGGTAAGTGATACAGGGATCGTGGAGCAGCGCCGCATGGTATTCCCGAGTGTAGCTCGGGGTTACCGCTTGTGGTACTGAAACCTTACCCCGAGCTACACTCGGAATACCGCCAGGGAGGTTAATAGTAAAAAGGTCTGGTCCGAGCATGTAGGCCCTTTACAAAATAATCTACAGTGGGTGACTGGGGACAAAGAGAAGGCAAAATTAAATACCTTCTTCAGCTCTGTGTATACAAAGGAGCATGGGGGAGCTCATGTCCATAATGGGCATGGTATTGACAGCTCCAGATGATCCACATTGGCTCACAATTGATATGATCCAAAAATATTTAGACAGTATAAAGGTGAATAAAGCACCTGGACTGGATGGCATACACCCACAGGTCCTTAAAGAATTGAGCTCTGTCATTTCAAAGACATTGTTTCTAATTTTTAGGGACTCTTTAATGACTGGCATAGTACCACTGGATTGGCGTAAAGCCAATGTGGTGCCAATATTTAAAAAGGGGTCTAAATCTTTACCAAGTAATTATAGACCTGTTAGTTTAACATCTATAGTTGGGAAGATACTGGAGAGTTTAATAAAAAGCCAGATAGATGAGTTCTTGCTGGAATAAAATATTT
The DNA here is from genome assembly GCF_062004578.1 of Staurois parvus. Taxonomy (NCBI): domain Eukaryota; kingdom Metazoa; phylum Chordata; class Amphibia; order Anura; family Ranidae; genus Staurois; species Staurois parvus. Next base: position 3,888,604 of record NW_028318218.1, on the reverse strand, counting down.
TAAGCAACAGACAGCATGGATTCAAGAAAGACTGAAGTTGTCAAACAAATCTGATTTCTTTTTATGAGGAGGTGAGCAAAACCTTGGACAGAGGGGTGGCGGTGGACGTGGTATACTTGGATTTTGCAAAGGCGTTTGACACAGTTCCCCACACACAGCTAATGTGTAAGGTAAAGTCTATGGGCTTCAAAACAATCTGTATGTAAATGGAGAGAAAACTGGCTAAAAGATCATATTCAGAGAGTAGTGGTTAATGATTCATACTCTGAATGGTCTAGGGTTGTCATTGGTGTACCCCAAGGTTCAGTGTTGGGACCCTTACTTTTTAACCATTTGCCGCCCACCCTATGGCCGAATGGCCGCCGGCAAATGTCATCAGCGTTCCGGGTGGACGCCGTATGGCGTCCTCCCGCACATGCGCAGATTGCGCTCCTGCAGAGCCGCGCAGCGGCGCAATCTGTTATTCATGCCATCCATTGTATACTAGTGTCTAGCTGTGAATGGTCACAGATAATTACATGCACATGTCATGTGATTAGCTGTGGCCAAATCACAGCTAAGCACACAAGAAAAAACCCCTGAATGAATCAATGTCATTCAGGTAAATGCTTGCTTATAGCAAAGTAATTCTTTGCTATAAGCAAATTGTGTAAAAAAAAAAAAAAAATACTGATCACTTCCCCAAAGTAGTACAATGTTACTATGGTAACATTGTACTACTTTGGTCATAGTGAAATATGAAAAAAAAAATCTTAAAAAAAATAAAAACATTTAATAAAAAATAATAAAAAAAACAAAAAAAAAATATATTTTTTTTTTCATACTGTCACCAGTCAGTGTCCCTGATCACCGCCATGCCAGTTATATAATGATGCTGTACTGCACTGGTGACAATATGTAAAAAAAAAAAATAGTGAAACTAATTTTTTTCATTTTTTCATTTTCCGAAAAATTATGACAAAAAAAATACAACTTCAAAAAACTCGCCATGCCTCTTATGAAGTACGCCAGACTGTCTACTTTGCAAAAAGGGGTCATTTGGGGGATATCTGTACTGTTCTGACATTCTTGGACCTCAAGAAATTAGATTGTCTGTCAGTACTTCAGGATTGATCAATATTCAGATCTATACCATAGTTTGTGAACTCTATAACTTTCCTACAAACTAAAAAATACATCCTAATTTGGGTTATTTTCACCAAAGACATGTAGCAGAATACATCTCGGCCTAAATTTATGAAGAACAATTATTTATTTGCAAACTTTTATAACAGAAACAAAGAAAAACGTGTTTTTTTCAAAAAATTTTTTTTTTTTTAATTTAGCAAAAAATAAAAACCCCAGTGGTGATTAAATACCACCAAAAGAAAGCTCTAGTTGTGTGAAGAAAATGATAACATTTTAGTTTGGGTGCAATGTTGCATGACCGCGCAATTGTCATTCAAAGTGTGAGAGCGCTGAAACCTGAAAACTGGCCTGGGCAGGAAGGTGTAAAATTGCCCGGGATTGAATTGGTTAAATATTTATAAACAATATAGGGTCTGGGATTAAAATCCCATTTCAGTGTTTGCAGATGACACCAAGCTGTACAGTGGAATAATGTCCTTACAGGATGTCTCCAATTTACAAGCCGACCTCAATGCAATGTTTAAATGGGAAAATGAGGTTTAATGTTGACAAATGTAAGGTTATGCACTTGGGGGCTAAGAATATGCATGTATCATACATACTGGGGGGGTACAACTGGGGGAATCAATGGTGGAGAAGGATCTAGGAGTTCTGGTAGACCACAAGCTTAATACTAGCATGCAATGCCAAGCTGCGGTTTCTTGTATTAAAAGAGGTATAGACTCCAGAGAGAGAGATATAATTTCCCTCGGTACAAATCATTAGTAAGACCTCAACTGGAATATGCAGTTCAGTTTTGGGCACCAGTTCACAAAAAGAATTGGGAAATGGAGAAAGTACAGAGAAGGGCAACCAAACTGATGAGAGGCATGGAGGCGCTCAGCCAGGGGCGGACTGACCATTTGGAAACTCGGGCACTGCCCGAGGGCCCGGGGTCAGTAGGGGGCCCCATGAGATGCCCTTGGTACCTTTTTCATAGGCTTTTTTGAGTTTGGGCAAGGACACAGGGGCCCCATGAGTTGTCAGTCCGCCTCTGAGCTCAGCTATGAGGAAAGATTATAGGAACTGATTTTATTCTCTCTTGAGAAGAGGAGATTAAGGGGGGATATGATCAACATGTATAAAGACATCAGTGGTTCATATAGTGAACTTGGTGTAAGCTATTCATTCGGAGGCCATCACAGAGGACAAGGGGGCACTCTTTACATCTGGATGAAAAGAAATTTAATCTCCAAACACGGAAAGGTTTCTTCACAGTGAGAGCTGTGAAAATGTGGAATAGACTCCCTCAAGAGTTGGTTCTGGCCAGCTCAGTGGATTGCTTTAAAAAAGGCCTGGATTCTTTCTTAGAGACACAGAATATAACTGGATCTGGATACTAACATTTATAGGTAAAGTTGATCCAGGGAATATCTAACTGCCTCTCGGGGGATCAGGAAGGAATTTATTTATGCCCACCGCAGTCCCGCTATAAGTTGCTGATCGCAGCCATTACTAGTAAAATAAAAATTCCAGTATATATACCGCCATTTGTAGACACTATAACGTTCACATAAACCAATTAATTTACATGTATTGGGATTTTTTTAGCAAAGACATGTAGCTGAATACATTTTGGCTTAAATTTGACAACATTTAATTTTTACAATTTTTTTACTGGATATGTTTTATAGCAAAAAATCAAAAATATGTTTTTTTTTTCAAAATTGTCAGTCTTTTTTTGTTTATAGCGCAAAAAAAAAAAAACGCACAGGTGATCAAATACCACTGAAAGAAAGCTCTATTTGTGAGAAAAAAAGGACATAAATTTCATGTATGTACAACATTGCATGACTGCACAATTTTCAGGTAAAATAACGCAGCACCGTATCGCAAAAAATGGCCTGGGGGTGCGTGGTCTAGCCGTGATCCAAAATGGCCACTTAACCCAGCTGAGGACCTACACTCTACACTACAGCGTAACGGGTGAGCACAGTACCACCACAATATGCGGAAAGCAGACCAGAACACCACTGGTTCCCGATCCCGCTCTCCCAGGGCTACTACCTCCTAGCAGTCCCGACATATCACAGAGCTCTTTCACTCCCAGCAGAGGGACACACCACCGCCATCTTTTTCCCTTCCTCCTCCAGTAGGATAAGCCCTGTGAGAGACAGCCTTCCACATCATGATCTTTCCTCAGTGGCCCACATGCTGTCCTTGAGAGACCTCCAGGCAGTTGCTGTGGACATTAAAGATACATTACCACAGCCCTAGCAGACCTTCGTAGTGATCTACAAACACTGGGCACAAGATTAGAAGGAGATTAAATTAATTCTGTGTCCTACATCCCTGTTCACACATCCAATGTCATGCGTTAAGTACAGAGACTTCGATTTCCCTGCTGGGTGAACTTGGTCACCTTACTCACCTCTATATGGTACCCCAGGCTGATTTAGTCGTACAATTCACACCGCACTATCCCCTCTACGAAGAGACTGCTGTGAGAAAGCCCTCTTCAGCCCCCTGCTTAAATACATAATTAGGTGGATACACTAATCCCTCATTTTCAAAGCTTTTAAGGTCCCCCTAATGGTGGGTTCTCCCCATTTGGTTCTACTATACTCTTGTTCCCCACACAGTAGGCTCTGTGAGCTGTTACTGACCATTTCCAGTACATTTCTCCCCCCTTCTTCTCCTTTCTCATTCTTATTTTTGACATAGCTGGTCTATTCTCATTCCCGTAACCTTTTCCTTTCTCTCTCTCTCTTTCTGCCCTTCCTTACTGACCTATCACCCTTTACCCCTCTTCCATCTCCCTCCCTCCCTCCCTTCTCTCCTACCTTTAACTTACCCTCCCCCCCATTCTCCCCCCTCTTTTTTTTTCTTCTTTTCCCTCCCTTCCTGTCCTTTCCTCCTTCCTTTCTTCTTTCTCTAGGTCTGTGGCATCTTTCTTCCCTCCCCCCCTCCTTAACTGACCTTGACTCATCTGCCAGTAATCTCGCTCCCTCCATCATGGAGGCTCCCAGAACCTCACTAGGCCACTCCTCCTTGAAAGTACTCTCTCTCTCAACGCTTAAGGCCTTAACAAACCTGAAAAACGTTCTCTATTGCTCTCCTCCATGCACAAACAGAAAGCTGACATTGTCTTTCTACAAGAGACGTACTTCCGTGCAGATTCTATTCCTAAAAACGCTTCCCAACATGCTCTCAATTCCTTAGCCAAATCTAAAGGAGTTTCAATCCTAATTGCTAAACACCTTCCCCTGGTTGTAATGGATTCCTTAATTGACCATGATGGACGTTACCTGTTTCTTAAAGGGAAACTTGCCGATAGACCGATCACGTTAGGCACCATTTACTCCCCCAATGTTAAACAGGTCCTCTTTTTTCAATCAGTAGCCAACTTACCTCTTTTCAGGCAGGATTGCTAATCATGGGGGGAGACTTTAATGTCCCCTTATGCCCTTTAGTGGACTCTTCCTCCGGTACCTCTTTTTTACCATATAGAGCACTGTGCCAGATCCACACACAACTCCAATATCTTTTGCTCCACGACATCTGGTGTGTTCTGCACCCTAATGTAAAGGATTTCACGCTTTACTCCCCGCCACAAAACAGTTACTCTACAATCGACTACCTCTTTCTCACCCAAACTGACTTACCTTACCTGCACGAAGCTGCCATTGAGCCAATGTTTATCTCGGATCATCATCCCTTTACGCTCACATTGCGTTTTCCGGAAAGACAGACCCGCACTAAAGTGTGGCGGCTAGACGCCTCTTTCTTGTCCGACATAGCTCATGAAGCTACTATCCGCACTGATCTTCTGGAATACTTCAACATTAACCAAGCTCCAGACACTTCTTCTATTGCCCTGGCCCCAAAATGCAAGCTTGAACGGCAAGCGCACATAAATACCCTTATGGATCGCATTGCTTTTCTGGAAAGGGCCCATAAATGCACTCAAGTTTCTCTGACTCTGGCTGAACTGACTGAGGCTCGATCTAAGCTTTTGGGAGAATTGGGTAAAGCGACAAAATGTAGGTATATCTTGACACAAAAACTTTTCCATGAGCATGCCAAGTGGCAAATTCCTGGCCAGAGCTCTTCGCGCTAAGAAATCGAGATTAACGGTTCACCGAATACGGGGCACTGATGGCTTGGGGTAAAGCGACAAAATGAAGGTATATCTTGACACAAAAACTTTTCCATGAGCATGCCAAGTGGCAAATTCCTAGCCAGAGCTCTTCGCGCTAAGAAATCAAGATTAACGGTTCACCGAATACGGGGCACTGATGGCTCTCTGGCTACTTCAAATGTGAATATTGCTTCTCATTTCGAGCGTTTTTATAATACCCTGTATAACCTCCCCTCGGAGTCTCCACCCATCATGGGTCTAGGGCCAACGTGATTTCTGACTTCTTATGTCTATATAGTCCATCATCGATCCTGGAGGAAGCAGCCCAAGACTTGGAACGACCTATCTCCATCTGTGAGTTGGAACAAGCAATCAAACAAATGAAGCCTGGAAAAAGTCCTGGCCCTGTCGGTCTCTCTTTAGCCTATTACAAAACATTTCCGGATATACTGAATGTTCCGTTCCTGTTGGCCTTTAACACCTTTTCTACGATCCCTGCCTTGCAGCATCATTTTTTAGAGGCGCACATTATGGTTATCCCCAAAGGAGATAAAGATGCGACGTCTGTGACCAGCTGCAGGCCCATATCGCTGCTGAACGTTGACGTCAAACTTTTAAAATTTTAGCTAATCGTCTTCTACCCGTTCTGCCTTCCCTCATAAACTTAGATCAGGTGGGCTTTATTCCTGGGAGGGAAGCTAGAGACAACACCATCAAGGCCCTGAACCTTCATCACTGACTACGCACTTCTAAAAACAGCGGATTCTTCCTCTCTCTAGACGCCGAGAAGGCTTTCGACAGGGTGGCTTGGGACTAAATGGTAGGGATCCTGAAGGCCATTGGCCTCCAAGATCACATGCTTAATTTTATAATGGCCCTCTATTCTAGCCTGAAAGCCTGAGTACGTGTAAATAGCCACCTGTCGAAAGCCTTTTCACTTCGGAATGGCACGCGTCAAGGGTGCCCTCTCTCGCCACTACTGTCTGTCCTGACACTTGAGCAACTTCTTTGTAGACTTTGTTCTAATCCAGATGTTAAGGGCATCTCAGCTGCGGGATGTGATTACAAGATCACCGTTTATACGGATGACATCATACTCTATCTCTCAGAACCCCATACTGCTCTGCCCAATCTGCTTAAGGATTTTGCATATTTCCAGAATATATCGAATTTAAAGATTAATTTCTCCAAGTCATATGCTTTGAACATTTCCCTTTCCATAGAACTGATCTCTTTCTGCCAATCACAAAACGGATGCCATCACATAGCTAGGGATTCAACTTCCAGGTGATCTTTCCGAACTCTATGTAAGAAACCTCCTCCCTGCTATCTGCTCTCTCCGATCTGACTGAAATGGCATTTACCTGGCTTCTCCTGATTTGGGAGAGCAGCCATACTGAAGATGAACATACTTCCCAATCTACTCTTCCTATTTCAAGCCCTCCCTATTCACCTGTCCCCCACGTTTGTTACTCTCTGTAGGTAGCTTTCTTTGGGATCACAAACACCCGCGTATTTCCTTCTCTCAATTGGTGCTCTTCAAATCCAGAGGGGGATTGGGCTCCTAGACTTCCAAAAATATCATTGGGCCTGTCACCTCTACAGAATCACTGAATGGAATGTCCATTCATCTACTAAGGCTTGGGTGAACCTGGAACACTTTTTTTCGCAAGCGTCCCTTGCTTCGATTCCTCTAGTTTCCCCCATACTCTTTTCTCTCACCCAGTCCTAGGACCGACTCTGAAAACCTTCTACTCTGCCTGTAAGGCAGCTTCCATCTCCTCTATACCTAGCCCACTGACCTCCATACACTTGAACCTGGAATTCCTTCCAGACATGCACAACGCCTTTCTAGCCAGTCATTGGCCCCATCGGCACATGCGTGCCAAGCGCTTTTTCCATAAGGGCCAGGTGGCGACCCACATGCCCCTAGCCAGATCCATGTGCAATCAGACCTTCCCTTTCTGGATCTATCTCCATCTACAACACTTTCTCCAGACTCTAGCATATCTTCATAAATGCAGTTAACCTCTTACCCCCTTTGAAACTCTCTGCGTCAAAACTGAACCTCAAAGGCACCTTGTGTCGACCACATATCTGCTACTAAATAATCAATAAAATGCAGCGCTAAAGTATACAGATTAAGATGACGTAAATAAATAAATGAATAAAAGTCTTTAGAAAAAGGTGCAATGTGATAATTGTGGTTCATTAGATAGCTGTTAGGTTATCGTGACTTCCGTGGCTGTGGAGAATGAGTATACAATACACTAACCAGATAGCACAAAGTTTTGTGCGTTGGAGTAAATAAGACCTACTCCAAGGTACTCTGAAAGCGGGAACTCTGCAACCAGGTGAAGTCGTCAGGTGGAGTTGAGTCACCAGATGTCATCAGACCATTTCCTCATTCCAGTGTAGTGTATAATCATCATATTAGATACATCATGTGGTACGGATTTCAACCACCGGGGGCATCATACACTTAAGTGTAAATCGCCTACCATGTTCCACCTTGAAGGAAGGGGGGGGCACAAAATCCAAAAAAAAGGGAGCCTCCCTTTGATAATGTGTGATTACACGAAACGCGTCAGTGAGACCCCCCTGTACATGGATTACTGACCTATTATGCTACTCTATTCATTCCTGGATGTAAGTGTCCGTTTTTTTACTTGTTTATAATTGTAACTCCACTTGTCTAATAAATACTACACTATTGGAGTTTTTTCTTTCTCTCTGGGCTCATTTTTTTGGATTTTGTGAGCCCCCCCCTTCCTTCAAGGTGGAACATGGTAGGCGATTTACACTTAAGTGTATGATCCCCCCGGTGGTTGAAATCCGTACCACATGATGTATCTAATATGATGATTATACACTACACTGGAATGAGGAAATCTGCCTTGGTCTGATGACATCTGGTGACTCAACTCCACCTGACGACTTCACCTGGTTGCAGAATTCCCGCTTCCCGAGTACCTTGGAGTAGGTCTTATTTACTCCAACGCACAAAACTTTGTGCTATCTGGTTAGTGCATTGTATACTCTTTCTCCACAGCCACGGAAGTCACGATAACCTAACAGCTACCTAATGAACCACGATTATCACATTGCACCTTTTTCTAAAGACTTTTATTCATTTATTTATTTATTTATTTACGTCATCTTAATCTGTATACTTTAGTGCTGCATTTTATTGATTATTTTGTATATTATTGGAGGATTTAAGGTATTCCCTCTTATTTTGCTGGCTGCTTATCCTGTTTGTTGTTTTAGATGTTATCCAGCGCTCGTATATTTACTGCTTTACATATCTGCTACTGTTTGGTACTGAGGTTCCACAAACATTTCCTGCTTGCCAAGCTTGGGAAAAAGACCTAGTTGTAGAGATGACGGCATCGGATTGGGAACAAATCTTTACTTTCTCTCATAAAGTTTCTGTCAACCTTTCCACCCAGGAAAATGGGTACAAACTCTTCTCACGTCGGTATAGAACCCCCTCGAGGATTCATCGGTTCAACATCTCAGTGTCCAACAAATGTTGGAGATGTGGTGGGGAAGTGGGCTCTCTTTTTCATATCTGGTGGAGTTTCCCTTCTATACAACCCTACTGAAGGGAGGTGCATCGTATTACTTCCTCCGTCTCCACTCCCACTCTCGAATATGCCACAGCCCAACTTATTCTCCATCACACCTCCCTCCCCAGACTTTGTATTTTAAGTCATTGGCAATGCATATGATAAACGCTGCTAGACTCTGTATCCCAGTCCTGTGGGGATCTACTCGTGTCCCATTGGTACGTGACTGGATTATCCGACCTGGGAGAATCGTGAATATGGAGGAATTGAATGCGACATCTCAGGATAACCCAACAAAATTATCTCATATCTGGTCTTGCTGGACCCATTTTCAAACTACCTCTGAATATCATAGACTTATGGGAACTTCCCACCAATGCACTACCTGAAGGGAGCCCCCATTGAGGACTATACATGCATACCCATAGGCCATCTATTTGTCCCCTTTCACTGTACTTCAATATACCCCACACACCCCTGGGCACATAGCGCTATGTTCTACAACGATTGGCCTTGTTCTTTGATTGGGCTCTCTTTTGTAAGGACTGTTTCAAGGTCCAGACTACAACCCATCACCCCTCTCCCCTTCCCTTCCCCTCCTACCATCACCCTCCCTTACCTCCCCTCCCTACAACCTTCCCCTGCCTTTTCCCTGCCACGATTCACTCCCCACCTTCCCCTCTTCTCCTCTCTACCCTCTTTTCCAACCTTCCTCTCTTTTTGTTATCCTTTCCCTCTCTCTCATTCCCCTCCTTTCTCTTTCTTTTTCCCTTCCTATCTTCCCCCTCCTCCTCTCATCTATGTTTCTCTCATCTTTCCCTCTACATTCTATCTCCTTTATTTGCTTCTCAGCTGACTTCTATGATGTTTTTCTGTCTGTCCCCTTCTTGGTCACACATATGCCTCCTGCTCCACAACTGCCCATTCCCACATACTGTATCGATGTACAATATATGCAACTCTCAATGCTTGTACTCACTAACGAAGCTTGCATGGCAACATGCCCTCCTTCGCATAGGACCCTGCCCCACGTAGTCTCATTTACAATGCACCATATGATACCATTATACTTGCCCTTCTTTCTTAAATGCCCCTCTCACCGAGCTTATTAGACGACTCTGGTTACTAGTGGATTTCAATATCACCTTTTTCATGTTATGTTATACATGCTCTTCCCTTACTCAATATGCCTGTTTAGGAGAGAAGTCATTATAATTTTTTGTCGATGTTTAATGTGTGCTCCAGGATTACATATGTCGCTTAGTTGAGTGTGACTTTTATGCCTTACGTGTATACACTGTATTCAGCTGTACACCTTTCTTTCTGTTATGTTGCATCTCCATTCTCAATAAAACATTATGGAATTAAAAAAAAAATGGCCTGGTCAGGAAGGGGGGTAAATCCTCTGGAGGGCAAGTGGTTAATGTGTTAGTCAAGTCCATCTAAGTCTGCTAGTGCATCTGACACTACCCTTTCCCCACACTGACAATGTTGCTATCCAAAGGTGTCTGCTTTACTACTTCACCCTATGACAGGGCACACACACGAAGTGTGCTAATGGACAGATCACCAGATGAAAATAAAGAAAAAAGCCTAACAAAGGAAAATGAATGCATCCTTGACCTCTAGGGGTTGGAAATCTGCAACAGGTTGGAACTCTGATTACTTCTTATTCATGTACATAACATTCACATAGCTCATAGTTCTGGAAATTCAGAAATAGAAGCGCAAGAACTAATCTGGTTTACTATAATGTCCTTGGCTGGGAGAACATTCATCAAGGGTATAGGGGCTGCAAGACTATTCTGGCTTAACCTGGATATAACACTCATGCATGCTATCAATTAACTCCACCCATCAATTTTCACTTATACAAAATTTCTTTTTAAATATGAATTTGCAGACAGACAGTGATTAAGCAATGTGTATATACTTTTCATGGGATTAATGCCAATCAAGTTATGCTTGGTACTGGATCACGATTAATAGCCCCATTGGCACTCTGCTTGGCATCATCATGATGTAGGTCTAAACTCCAGCAGTTATATGTACTGACAAGGATCACCTATGCTTTGTAAGCAGTTTGTTTGACATAACTACCTGGAAGCCTTGGGGCAATGCATTTCCTGTCATTTACACAGCACTCTGGATTTTTATAGTATTACTTAACTGAAGTTGTGTCAGATTTTTGGCTCGAAGTCATGATTTTCTGCGGTAATTAGGAAAGACTAGCATGACTCATATTGTTATGAGACATGGATGGGCTATATAAAGACGACCGTGCAGTCTGGAATCAGCATACAACCTCAGATTGAGGAAACATCCCATCCAGCAGAATGACAAGTCTTCTACTCCTCTTCCTGTCTTGTGCAGCCTTGGCTGCTGCCTTCCCAGCTGCTCCACAAGATGACCTAGAAAGCAAACACGCACAATTGGCAGAGGTAATATTTTCTTCTTAGAATGCTGATCTAGTACGCACACTAGTGATGTAGTAACTGAAATAACTCTTACTTGTCTACTGCTTTTTTGCATTTGCTTTTCTAGTTTTGGATAGAATAGGGATTAGAGCCTTTGTTTTTATTGCTGTCTTTACCTCCATTGGGTAGATTTACCATCAGATTGACTATTGACTATTGTCAGTGGGATATTACAGCTGTCACCAGAATGGGAGATGAAGGTACATCTTTCAAGGGGGTCCCCTGTTTCAATGACAACTGTCTAAAAGATTTCCTCTCACTTTTTGTTCCATCTCTAGAAGAGGAAATGAAGAGAAATATCCCCAAGGGGACACAGACAGGAAAAAAAATAGACTAAGGTGGGGTATAGCTGGGTCTTTTTTTTCTGCTTAGTCAGCAGGCTGATAGAAAAAAAATGAATGGATTCCCCCATCCACACAAGCAAGGTGGAGGAATCCTCCCCATTGTGCTATTGTATTATCTTCTGCTGTCAGAATACAGTGATTAAAGCTGCAGCCGATTGGTTGTAGTAGTTGATCATAGAAAAATGACCCAACATTTCCGTTCAACCATTGAGTGGGAATGGCCTGCTGTTTGATCCATCTAGGGTTAACTTTATAAAAAAGTTCAGGCTTGTAATAAAACAAACATTTATACTCACCTAGGTGGATGCAGCATCTGCCTGATGCTACATCTGTCCCCCACCACTTCTAAGATTGAAAACTGAGCGATCAAAGACTGCCGAGCACTCCTGTGCTGTGGAACGGCTGGCTCAGGTTCTCAGTAGCATACTAAGAGGCTGAGCCAGCTGCAGGTCCTGGTATCTGGGAGAATCCCGACATCAAAGTTGGAATCCCTCCAGAGTCTGGACCAGCTAAGTGACATTAGCCAACAGTGGACTTTAGCCCTTTGTTGTCTGAAACCAGGTCACAGGAGTGCAGAACAAAATGCACTCCTTTGATTCCCTGAAGAAGAATAGCCAAAAGAGCTTTGGTCCTACTTCCCCTTTAAGAAAAAATATTTTTTATATATAAACACATATTTAAAAAAAAACAGGGGTCTGTGTCTCCACCATCAGGTTTTTTGAAAACAAAAAACAAGGGGAGTGGAAAAGGAACAAAGACAATAGGACAATAGACAGAGAACGGCTGTTCCTTAAGCAAAAATGTATTTTGTTTCCATTAAGCCAGAGATCAGGAAACATTGGCAGTAGCATTTGTTATTAAATATTTGATCAAATCAAGATGAGTGTGCATTTTGCATGATAAAAACATTTTCAGAAGTTAAAAACAATTTTCTTGACTGGCCTCTGTCTAATTATGTGTGTAAGTACCTTTTAAAATGCAAACCTAAATTTAAAACTGAACTCAAGGCTGATATTAAATACACAAAATAATACAGCTGCTCTGTAAGTGTTAATAAACCACAGTGGGGGGAAAACAATAAAGTTTGCTGCTTTGAAAATCTCAAAACAGAAAAAAATAATAATTCAAAATTATTTTCACCGGATGCTGAAATCTGATTAGTTGCTGCTTTTTTCATCATCTGTGTTGTTTTGCATTATTTTATTATGAATATAGAATATAAATCGATGATTTAAATATGTAAATGTTCTATACTTGTATTAATTAATTAATTTTATTACAATAGATCTATTTTATATTTTCAGAAATATCTAGAAAAGTTTTATGACCTGAAAGCAACTGGGGGAAAAACTGGGAGGAAAAATATCAAAAATCCCTTCATTGAAAAGCTTGAACAAATGCAGAAGTTTTTCGGTCTGAATGTAACGGGAAAACTGGATCGTAAGACTGTAGAAATGATGGAGAAACCTCGCTGTGGAGTCCATGACATCGGCCAGTACAGTACAGTCCCAAAAAGCTCTGCCTGGCAAAAGACAGACCTGACCTACAAGTAAATATCTTACTATATCATTGATTATTATAGCACAATCTGTAGGTAGCAAATAGTAACAGCATTCAAGCATCAGACTAAAAAAATAGGGTGCAGAAATCTGTACTAGCCAAAAATCCATTACAGCCTATCAGTGCCTCCCCTGAATAAACTTGGCCATAATCATTGGGAAGACCAATCATTGGGAAGACATAGATATACGTTCTTCAACCCAACTAGCTGAAATAGCTGGATCAGTTGAAGGTTCTAAAATGACTGCAGCCACCTTAACTTGGTCTTGTCAAAGATAGATTCATTGACAGCACCCTTGGTCTGCTCACTCTCTGTACTTCTTGAGATTTTTTTTCATCTGGATATCTTTATATACATAGCTAATGGGAGGCTCATCTGTGGTCTTAACCCAGAGAGCAGGACTACTTCTAGATGGGAGATCCCTGTTAGTTTAGAAATTAATAATGACTCTCTGACCCTAATTTACTAAATTGTGGAGTGAACCTACCACATGGTTGAGTGCGATGATGTGCTTGCCGCAAACATCCAACCTTCAAAGAAGTCATTACCTTTTTTAAATTGTGCTTCATATATTTAGATGTGAATGGAAATTGATGTCATGCTAGATTGTTTAATGAGACCCATCTTCAGTTTACTTTAGCCTCACAATTCAGTAAATCAGGCTCACACACTGCCTAGGAATTATTATTGTGATTATTCATACAAACCTAAGTTTCCTAATTTTAATTTACATGGTACAATCCCTGGCCAGAAACAGAATAAAGCAGACTAAGGACCATAGGCAAGGTAGCAGCATTGCAATAACCTACATCTCTTGTCTTGTGAATGATTTGGCTTTGTCCCTGGCCTGTATCTCCTTTTACCAATACTATACCTATAGCAAAGACCCTTATTCTTCTCAATGTAAGTTTATTACTTTCTACATCTCCATATGGTTTAAATCTCAGCAACTCTAAGTCAAGACAGCTAAGGGGTAAAAAAACCCACTAGGAGTAGAGGAATCTTCAAATTAGATTCATAGAGAGTACAACAAAGATGAGAACATTTTAAGATGATTTTAGAAAAAAAAACTTTAAAATATATTGAAAATGAACTTTTTCATGAGAATATCATAGAGCAAAGAACAAATTAACTTTGAATTTTATTTCTTTTGAAGGATTGTGAATTTCACACCAGACATGCCTCAGGCAGATGTGGAGAGTTCCTTGGCGAGAGCTTTCAAAGTGTGGAGTGACGTCACCCCATTAACCTTCACCAGAGTCTATAATGGAGAATGCGATATTGAGATCAAGTTTGTAGCTGGAGGTAACAGCGGTACCCTTTCTCTTTAGTGTTAAATTATTTGACAAATTTAAATTTCAATGTCTGATGTTGATTTGTGTCCTCTGACTTTTGTAGATCACAGTGATAACTCTCCATTTGATGGACCTAATGGGGTTTTAGCCCATGCTTTTCAGCCTGGTAAAGGCATTGGTGGGGATGCTCACTTTGATGAAGATGAACAATTCACAAAAAACAGCCAACGTAAGCCATTATTAGCTCTGTAAAAATGTCACAACAAATATAGTGTATTCTAAGTAATATAGTCAATTGATTATTATACTGTATAAACCCTGTGTCATTAATAATATAAATATACTGTATATGCATTCAGAAATCTAACCCCAAGGTAAGGATCCTTATTTAAAAAAAAAGCACAAAGTACAAATTTTCAGCTAAGTCAAATGAAATTTGAAAATTTGTCACATGTTCATAAATAAAGATCCTTAACCTCCTGTTAAAGCTTTGGGAATAACGCCTTTTATTTTTAAAATGTAACTATAAACTGCAAGAGTGTAAGATCATGTAACCACGGGTTGCAGGAAAAAAAATCGCTTGATTCCCCCATCAATGAATTGTCAGTGTTTTTCAGTGTTGATCAGGTAATTCCTCTGGTGGAGCTATTGTGTTCTCCTGGCAGGTAGGTATAGGGAACAGTCCCTGCCGGGAGAACACATATGTTATTGCTAGCAGCTATGCTAGAAATTCAACATGCTGGTTTTGAAGATGGATCCACTTGGGTAAACTCAGCCTGACTATAGATGGATCAAATCTCGGCCGTTCCCTGCTGAATCAGCCGATTTTCAAACCATCTATGGCCAGCTTTAAAAAACAAATCTGGAATATATAGATAAGTGCCTAGCACAGATCTTCATAATAAGATATAGATAATTCTTTAAGACCAAGATCTTTGCATTGTATGTAATTTATGTGAAATGTATGTCTTCGTTCTATGATGAATTTGTGATTTACTGATGTTGCTGTTTTATTTTAGAATATAATTTGTTTTTGGTGGCGGCTCATGAATTTGGACATTCACTTGGTCTGCACCATTCTGAAGACCCTGGGGCATTAATGTACCCCAATTACCCACACACAGACCCCAGCCGGTTCAAGCTTCCTCAGGATGACATCGATGCTATCCAATCTCTCTATGGTAAGACAATCTCTAATCAATGTATTAATTAATAATGGAATTAGAGAGGTATCACATTATATGAGAATGCATTGCAGTTTTTTCATAAGATGCATTATTTTTATTTCTCAAGTTTTTCTTCTGTTGTTTTAGGCAAGACCTCAGATGAAGTGCAGCCAACAGGACCCACCACCCCTTCCAAATGTGACCAAAACCTTGTGTTTGATGCTGTCACCACCCTCCGAGGAGAATTGTTTTTCTTTATAAACAGGTAACAGCACTTAGCTGTGAAGCTCTCATTATATAGTGAAGAGATAGTCATTATGTACAGATATGATTGTTTCATTCATGAGAGCCATTATTTAGTGTTTGAGAAGATATATTTATATTTCACTCTTTTTATTTTTACTCTTTGGACACCAATTGGGACTTGGATTTAGAGTCCGTAGACACTCTAGTATTCAACAATTTCTGCCAAGTCAACTGCCGGTCCCCATGCTGGCAACAAATACTAACTACTAAAGTTTTTTTGCCCAGAGTTCAGCTTTAAGTAAATTTAAGTAGGAGTGTAAATGAAACACCTTCATAGATGAGACAGCACCATCTTAATCATGTAAGAATGCATATTCCAGTTCTTCAATGTGCTCAGCTTTGTGTCTTTTTAAGCTGACAAATAATGAGAACACTAATACGGTTGTGATAAAAGTCACTTTGTTTAAGATAGAAAAATAGGAGATATGCATTGACATCTCCCTACGGCTTGGCAGTTCAGAAAGTAACATAAAGATTGTTCAAGGTTAGGAGAGCCCCACAGATGAAATGGGGATAGTTCAAACACTCCAGGAATGTAAAGATTATCTCTGAGTTGCTTGGATATTTTTCCCTTTTTCTATATACACAAGCACACACATGCATACATCTGAAAATGCAATTAAATAAAGGGTAAAGGTCCTTTAAAGCTGAACTCCGGGATAAACATTTATTGTCTAAATACAAATCATGTGTGTCCTTCCTTAAATCTCAGTGTGCTTTGTGTATTTCTTCCAGTTCTGTGCAGCAATTTAGTGTGAAATGTTGCCTCTGTGCAGTAGCTAATAAAGACCAGTCACTGTTGCTCTCTTTCATTGTGCAGGGTGACTGGTCTTGTATCCACCTCTACAGTTTTCTGTAGGTAGCCTTTTTTTGGGTGGAGCTTGCTAGGTCCCTCCCACAGTTCTGCTCTCTGCACAGGCTTTGTTAGTACACTGCTACTTTAATAAGGTACAGTATATCCAGATTTGCTAATCTGTTCCGCGCACCAAATGTGGAATTATGCTATCTGTGAATACTGAGGAATACATTAAGATAAAACTTTTGGTGCCGTTAATTCAGCCTTAACAGACTATAGTGTACAAGAATGGTAATTGTTGACTTTTTCCATTAGGTTTGTATGGCGTAAACATCCACAAGGAGGTGAAGCTGATCTGCTTTTTATCCAGAGTCTGTGGCCAACTTTACCCAATGACATTGATGCTGCTTATGAGAATCCTATTACTGGAGAAGTTCTTGTATTTAAAGGTAAAATGGAGGACATGCTTTATTATCAGTGCTATAAAATGACAAAAGTTATTTTAGTCCTAACAAATGTGTTTTGAGCATGCACTCCTAGTTAAAATTGGATGCGGTTTTAGCCTTCTTAAAATGTAGGTTCACCCTGGTCCTTGCTGTATTTACAGAATCTCTATGAGTATTGAGCTGTCAGTACCCATCAAATCTGTGTAGTGGTGTGACAATTTGAAATCCATGCTTTTCTTCCTCTTCTTTGTGTAAGGCTTCGAGGATGGACTAGAGTGATTCTGATTGGTCAGTGCCATGTTACCATTTTGACCAATTGGAGCCAGTCTGATTTGTCCCGGAAGCCCTACAGAAAGAAGGGGAAGAAGAGTGAGTATATCAGGACCCTGGACTGCTACACTGGCTGCATGGGCACTGACAGTTCATCACCCACAGAGGTAAGTACAGCAGGGACCGGGAGGGGTGGGGTGTTACTAATTTTTTTTTCTGAAAAGGTGAATTAACCCTTTAAATGTCATCACAGAGATGTCACTGCATTGCTTAAATGGAACATAGTGTCTGCACTTGTGGGTACAATGCCCTTTGCTAGATTTAAGCAGCCTGGCATTTAGCTGGAAGTTTGCAAGGCAGATGTACAAATGGACAGTAAGCACTAACATGATTTTCAATCTGGCCACATCTCATTAACCTGCTGCAATACAGCCCATTTTAGCATTCAGTAACTCCTGAAGATGGTCAGTCACATATTTTGGAGTATCATACCAAACTAATCACTACTCCATGGGGAGTCATTTGTTCCATTTGTTTACTGATCAATTTCTACAATAGTTCAACTGAGCTAATAAAAATCTCAAGTATACCTTTAGCCTAATAAAGTCACTGCCAGCAAGTGGTTAAAGCTAATGCCCAGGCTAATGTCTAGGGGGATTGAAATAAAGTGATATACTGTACTTACCTTACTCATCACTCCCTAAATGTAGTTCAGTGGTGATTGTTTTGCATATCTATCTGTTTTTGCCTTTTCATCTAATAAGGTTGAATTTTACAATTAGGGGACAAATATTGGACTCTTGATGGATTTGATGTTTCACAAGGAGCTAAAAGCCTCACCAAGCTGGGATTTCCTAGAAATGTTAAGAAAATTGATGCGATTGTCCATGTGGAGCACCTGGGAAAGACTTACTTCTTCGTCAAAAATAAGTACTGGAGGTTAGTATTCCACAGATCATACTTAACATGCAGCACTGGGGTGATTGACTGCCATGAAATCCAACAAAAGGTCACCTAATGTACACACAGCAGTCTAAGGCAAGATGAAGGCTTACCCATTGCTGAATTGTTTAGAAGCTCATCCTTGATTCAGCTTCTTCCATTCTAGTAAAGCAAGGATGAAGATAACTGCCCCTGAACTTTCACCTTCAATAATATTAGAACTGAGTTTTTTCTGCTTCCAGCATCCTAATAACATACTTAGCACTTCCAGCATGGCATCATCTAGAAAGTTTGTCCATAACAATAAACCCTACAAATAAACTATAGGCATACTGTCTCTAATCACATATCAAACCCCCCTTCGGTAGAAACTTGGACCTTGCATCCAAATCCCCAGCAAAGCTGCTGCCATACCATGTTTCTGTAGAGCTAGCTTTCCTAAAGTTTGCAAGCAATTGAAAGACTCCAAAGAAGGCAGCTGCCTCCTCTATCAAGGACAATTCTATAAGTAGCATTATTTTCTTTGATCATGCCAGTTTCATAGATACACACATTTCTTGGTCAAACTGACCTTCTTAGTGCCTGAAATTCAGGTTTTCCATTCATGCCCAAACTGATACATCAATTAAACACACAGAATGATTTACAGAAGCTGCAAGGAATAAAGTAACTATTGGGGAGGTTTACTAAAACTGGTGCACTTAGAATTTGGTGCAGCTGTGCATGGTAGTCAGTCAGCTTCTAACCTCACCTTGGTCAATTAAGCTTTGGCAATAAAACCCAGAGGCTGATTGATTTCTATGCAGAGCTGCACCAAATTTTGCACTCTTCAGTTTTAGGTCCCTTTGACGCAAGAGGACCGATGGTATCCGCCTGCCTGTTTTTCAGGCAGACCAGATCGGTCCATCAATAGACTTCTATGGGCCGGCGGGTGTATAGTCACTTTTTTTGCTTGACAAACCTTTGTGTACTATGGGATTATTTTTATACATTCATTGATGGCAGCTGATGAGTTACATTGGTGTCATTTTTCTTTTCAGTTATGACGAAGACAAAAAATCAGTGGATGAAGGATTTCCAAAGTTCATTGCTAAAGGATTTCCAGGAATGAGTCCAAATATTGATGCTGTGGTTTATTATAGAGGTAAATATGATTATGAGCCTGGAGGGATGCCAGGTCTTGCTTGAGCATGCATCTGTGAATTTGAAATGACCATGATACACCCTCTGTATGATTCATATAACACAAATATAAATAGACAAACAAAAAAGTGCTTAAACTGCTAAACTGGAGCTGTTTTTACCAAATGAAACAGTTGGAATTTGAATGCTTTAATTTGATTGGTAGCTAAGGGAAGGGCAGACATGTCTGCTTTAAAATGCACCCATAACCAGGCTATGGTCAATAAACTATTTACACATTCTTAACAAGAAGTAAAAAGATTTAAAGCAAGCCATTCCTGCCCTCTTTAGGTGCTTTTACAGTGAATGTATTTATTCTCATATATCCTCAAAGATGTTTTTGCACTGTTATATTTTCAGGACAGGTTTTCGTGGGTCTACCCTCTTCTTCCTCTTCCTCTCGGTCCTTGCAGTACTGATTAGACCCCTGAAAGGTTGTCCTGAACATGAAACTCTTACTGCAAATAAAACAAGTATCAGACAGTGCTAAACTGTGTTGTTTCAAAGGTCACAAGAAAGACTGCAGAGTTGATTTCGGTCAGTTTCTAACAGCTTAGAAATACTAGCTGTGTGCTCACATAACTGTACATACAGTACTTTAATAAAGAAAGTGAAGAGTTTCTGCTGAGCTTTTCATTAGGAATTCCAGCAAGCTTTGCAACACAGTGTCCTTCAAGCAACCTGAACTAAATTATTTTAGAAGAATGATATTATACAAATAATAAAACAAATATGAGTTCAGTTTTTAAACTTGTACACATTAAAGATATAAAATAAATTAACACACAACACTATGAATTATAATACCTCAAATCTGTATAAGAAAGAAACTTGCTTGATAAGAAGTCTATGCTTGCAAGAAGAAAATACATTTTTGTGTTTGTATTGGGTGTGGTAAATCCTCCTGCTCAACATATCATATTTGCACTAACTTGAGTCTGGGTAAAAAAGGAAACCTTAACCTCCGAAGATACAATGCAAGCATTCAGTGGGGTATATTTACTAAAACTGGTGCACTCCGAATCTGGTACAGCTGTACATGATAGCCACTTGGCATCTAACTTCAGCATGTTCAATTAAGCTTTGACAATAAAATCTAGAATCTGATTGTTTTTTATACACAGTACTCTCCAGTTTTATTAAATGAATCCCAGTGTTCTGTGAATGCTGTAATATCTATTAGAAGAACATATTGGAGAGAATTATAATGGATGTCATATGATGGACATTGAATTAGATGCACCTCCAATAAGATAGAAGTCAAATGTCATTCCTATTAAAGTTGACCATTGTGTGTTTTTTCTGCAGGCCTTCTTTACTTCTTCCAAGGAACATCACAGTTCCAGTACAGCATTGAGTCAAGAAGAATCCTCCAGGTGCTGGCCACCAACAGCTGGATGGGATGTTAAAGACATTGACACTGCAACTGAACCTTAAATACTTATAAAGCATCAGACTACATGTTTGGCTGAAAAAATGTTTACAAATGTGAATAGTCAAGAAAAGTTTTGATTGTACAATTTATAGTAGTGCATTCATTGAATTGCCTAAATATATGTGGTTATTATTTTATATATTTAGTATTAATTAAGTAATAAATAATTATTTTTTGGAATAATTTTTTATGTTTAGTGTTTTCTGTTTTAAATACTGATCCATTTTAACTTGATGGTTTCATAAACGTCAAAAGATAAATTCATAAGTTAACACCTGTGGAGGTTTTCCTGGTTGCTTAGTGTGTTAGATTGTATTGTGTTACCAATGGCAAGAACGTTCTTTAGCATACTAATTTTCACACTGCAGATTCTTCATACCCATCTAGTGCTATTATAGGCTCAGGTTCTTTAATACACCAGCCCCATTATGCACGTCTTCAAATAACTTCAGACCAGGCCCATGGAACAGTTAATGTTACCATTGCTGAACCAGTTGCAGGGTAACAGTTTTTCTGGTTCTTAGTTTTTCTGGTTTTCCTTTAAGATGTCATTCAGAGCATAATTAAAATAAATAAAAATGTCCACCAGCTGTTGCAGATTATAATGTTTGTTTTACTAGGAGATGATAAAATGGAGAGGGATACCTACCCTAACCAAGGGATCCTCAGCAACCACCAGACTTTTCCTTCTCTTTTCAGCACTGACATGAGGGTAGGAACTTCCATGTCATCACATACAAAGTAGGATCATTCTCCACCATTGGTTTACAGCATATATCACCTCTTAGAAAAATAAGTATTATATTCTGCGTCAGCTGGGGCTGGGGAGAAGGAGGTGGAATTTTTTTGTTTATATTTTTTCCCCCCAGAGTCGGGCCTTAAAAATCAGCTTAAATCTGTTCAACTTAAATTTTAATCATCCATCTAATGCAGACCAAAGCCTGTCAACTCAGGCCATTACAATAGTGCACATATGGTGGTATGATCATGGGTTTATTCATGAACTCTTATGGGACAGATCAACCATTAAACTGTATGGACTGACCTAGTCTTAAGGGTCTGTGATTATGGTTTTTAAACTCAAAAGGCATTTTTCCCTTAATTGTACATGCTAAGATTCTGTGATCCTGCCAAATTTTCTTTCTCTGATTTTATTGTTTGTTGCTTAACTTTCTTACTAAGTACATTGCTAAATTCATTCTTTGGATGGTAAAGTATTTAATAAATGTACCATTACAGACAAGAAAGTCATGATTACACTCTGCTAATTGTGAAATGTTTAAAAAAAGGTAGGCCCCAGGCCCCTCAACATGAGTGACACGAGAACATGAGAATGCTCTGCTCCCAAACATCTTCCTTTCTAATTAAAATTAAATCTTCCTTGCTTATTCCTGGAATTAGTGAATTAAATCTCCTGGGCTTGGTTCAAGAATTCCTGTGAATTATTTGCTTAAATAGCAGGTGCTTAGCTACAAAGTTGCAGTCATGCTATTTGCATTGGTGTGATGTGGTGCCATTCATTCTGTATGCAGGGCTGCTGTTAAAAATTGCAGGGCCCCATACAGCCTACTTGACAGGGCCCCTCCCCTCTGAAAATATCAACTGCCCTATTGGGGAAGCTTTGGTGAAATTTCAGGTGTTAAACAAACCCCTGATGTCTCACATTTGTACAGAGAAAGGGAATGATGACATAGATTCTTCAGTTTCTTTTTCTGCAGCCTCACTGGACAGTGAATGAATATGAAGCTCTCTGAGATTTTCTGTTAATGCACAAACTGAAGCATAGTAAACACAGTATACTATGCTTCAGTGATGAATGGACACAGAACTGATCAGTACTGATCGCTCACTGTGTTCATTCAAGAAAGGAAGGGCCCGGTAAATATGACATATGTACTGCCCCCCACTCCTGCAGCAGCCAGTGAGAGAGGAGAGAAGGGAAGCCAGCAGTGCTGCGGGGGAGGGGGACACATGGAGGATCCGACAGCAGGTGGAAGGGGGCACAGATCCTAAAGCTGATTCCCCTGCAGCGTAGCCAGAGGGAGAAACAGGAGGAGAAGCTGGCAGCCAGCCCTCCTTCTCTGCAGGTGCCCTGGCCCCTGTTTTGTACTGATGAGGCTTGGGCCCAGTACAGGAGGGCTGGCTGTACTGCCTTATCAGCGGCCCTGTCTGTATGCCAACCCAACACACCTTGTGGAGGGCACAACATATGGCAATGCACAAACGTGTTGCAGTGCTCTTCCAGATATGGTACAGGCATTTTTCCTGTTTGTTAGGCAGCCAGTTCAAAAGAATGGTCTACCTTAACACAATGAGCTTTAACGCGTGTGCACTAATAAACTATAATCGTGTGAATGAGCCCTTAAAAAAGTAATGAAATAGTGCAACTGATATTAACAACAGACTTGATCTTATCAACTGTTTACAAAAATATAAAGAGGATCTCCAGGTAAACATTTAATTCAACTTTTTTTTAAGCAAAATAGCCTCACATTAACCAGCAGGGTGCAGTTTAATTCTTAATTTAAGAAGGGAGGGGTTGGATGTTTAAAAAACTGCCCTCTTATTAACCCTTTTCTGCAGTTTACAAACAATCTGAAATGCCTATGAACTCCCACAACACTCCATTAAATAGTGCTGCCTGCTACCATTTGTATAATCCAACTCCAGGATGTCATTAAAGTATAATTAAACACAACACTATTTTTTTCATTTTGTATAGAGTGGAGAGAAATTAGCCCTCTGTTGGGTTTATACTGCTGTCTGTGCCCTTGTCAGGGAGATTCACACTCTCTATTTATTCTATTTACCATTTACACCAAAATTTAAAGTGAAAGGAAATCCTAAGCTTTGGGTTGTCACCAGAACAGCAATGGAGGGGAAATCTAAGAGTGGGACACTCGTTTTGATGATATGGACAACCAGGGATTTCCTCACTTTGCAAGGATTCTCCTTCACTTCCTGTTTTGAATATGAGAAAAGAGGAGAATGGAAATCTCCCCAATTGGACACAGGTGGCAGACTAAAAAAAAAAAAAAACTAACAGGGGTTATAACCTGCCTCACACTATCTAAAATGAAAAAAGTTTGGCATATAGTTTTTTTATATTTAAAGTTACATATGCATTGGGTTCCCCCATGGACTGTAAGGGGTAATTGATTGTTTGGCTAGGGAGAAAGAGTAAATACAAATACTTACCTTATTCTTTCAAACATAAATAACTGCTATGCTGCCACTAATGAGTGAATGTGCCACACTACGTTCGTGATAGTGGCCCACACATAAACATATACCTCTATAGCCTATAAACTTAAAATGTGCCCCTCCACCTCAGGGTCTTAATGCAACCTTGTAATATAGAAATTGGTTAAATGCCCTACGTGCTTAGTCCAGTGCTGTCAATAGTGTTAAATGAGTGAAATATTGTTCAATTAGTGTACCAATCATGAACATCAATATTCCCAGTATAAATCAGTGGCATTCAAAAACATCAAACCATAAATATACTTAAACACAGTGCATTTGTAGGCAAGTTCATTCAAATACGTAAAGTCCCAATGTGAGAAACTCCCCCATCCACATCCAATGTGAAACTAGGTGATGCCGTGACAGCCTTCTTATCCGTGACAAACTTAGTGATAGGTGCTCTGCTTAGTGTTCCCCCTCCAGAGCCCCACTCCCCACAAGATGTTGACCGCCTGCATAGGTAGGTCAGACTGCGCATTTGATGCTTCAGCACACTCCTGCAGCAATTGGCTGTCTGTATGACCTTGATGCATCTATCCGCTAATTACAGACTCCATATGCGAAAAACCTCCAGACCATCCTCAATACTCCTCCACCGCCTCACGGGCACGTTCATGTCCTCCCCGTCTGCTCACACTGGCCCTCTCTAACAGACAAGCCACATTCAGTTACAGACGGGCCTGAGAGCGTACAGTAAACAAGGTACTCAGCTTGTCTATTAGAGCGGGCTGGTGTGAGCAGACGGGGAGGACATGATATATTTATGGTTTGATGTTTTTGAATGCCCCTGATTCATACTGGGAATATTGATGTTCATGATTGGTACACTAATTGAACAATATATCACTCATTTAACACTATTGACAGCACTGGACTAAGCACATGGGGCATTTAACCAATTTCTATATTACAAGGTTGCATTAAGACCCTGAGGTGGAGGGGCACATTTTAAGTTTTATAAGCTATGAACATAGTGTGGCACATTCACTCATTAGTGGCAGCGCAGCAGTTATTTATGTTTGTATGTACACATTGTTTTGTATTTCACACATTTGTGGTATTGCTAGCAGAAGCCAGTTCATTTCCAGCAAAATGTTCTTTTCATTTCCCCTCTATACCTTTTCCTAACCAAAAAGATATCCAGACTTAAATGTGCAATCTTAATTACCCCAAATACACATCCACCATTGGGGTAATTAAGATTGCACATTTAAGTCTGGATATCTTTTTGGTTAGGAAAAGGTATAGAGGGGAAATGAAAAGAACTTTTTGCTGAATATATCACTTTCAAGGGTGAAAGTAGTTTATCTTTTCTGTTTAGGTTATTGTTTATCTTTGGGAGTGTTCGTATTATTCACAGTTCATTTCCACATTAACCACAGTCCACTGCACAGGCTTCACTATATATATTACCATATTCTTTGCTTCCCCTGGCAACCAGCACTGTCCTCCATTGTTCATTACTCCAGAATGTGGGTGGGCTCCAGCAGGCTTCCTACATCAAAGCCCATCAAAGCCACTCTTCCTAGATAGTCAATCATATACAATGCAAGACCAGTGGTTCTACATTGTATGTGTCTGGGGCTGAGTTTGGAGTAGATTAGAGTGCTAGCTGCCAGGGAGGCAAGGAATAAGGTCAGGATTCCTCTCTGCTATATCCCTCTAGACAAATGAGAATTAGACCCTTACTATTTAAGGGGTGGGTGGAGGTTTATAGGGGGTAACCAGACGCTTTGGTCCCCAACTTGGGAGATATCATACACACAGTTTGGGATGTAGTATAATATTTTGTGTATTGTGATAAGATTTACAGAGGTATTTGCAGAATAGCTATAGTTACATATATGCAAGCAGGATGTTCATACAGTTGTAATATAGAACTCAGAAAAGGCACAGTATTGCAGCTGCAAATTATTTGGCAATGGCATAGTGTTTCCTCAGTATAGTTCCAGGTTTAGCCTGTTTTACCAGAAGACAGCTTCTGCTGAAGAGATGGTAAAGATATCTCCCAGTTGCGGATCCGGATACTGGAATGTCTGTGGAGAACAAGTAGTGTCCCTGCACTGCTCGCTCGGGAACCTCTGTGCTTGTAACTCTTACTGACAAACAGGGTCTCTCTCCCTTACCTATCCACTCACTTCATTTGTAGGCACCCTAATTTATAGAGTCCAACACCAATATGGCTGCCAAAAGTCACCAGAAGTTGCAGCATCCAATAAGACTTCTTCAACCTCTGACAACTATGGAGTCTACAAAGGAACACTTTTCTCTTAGATTCCTCTCCAAAGCCTGCTTGGTCTGTTTCTTATGTGTCTATTTATGTCTTTATAAATTGAGCTTGCCATGAGATTACAATCACTTGACCTGGACACTTAAGCCACTTTGGACAAAAATCCATTGTGTATGGCACCAACAGACAATGCTAAATCCTCCTAGGTTCTCTCCATTGTTTCCACTATTGTCTTTATAGTGTAAACATGTATAGCTTAAATGACTTGGGTGTGCATGTTTATGCATAAGGCTGGCCAGAGAGACTGACCTAATATATGGACAGGCCATTTTCACACTTGTGACCATCTTCTCAGGTGGTCAAAACTCAGCAATGGCTGCCTGACATTCCCATGCACAATGTAGGGGCAGCAAGAATTTGCATTGTGGCAAACAAGTAAGACATGTACTGTCTGCCAATGTGCACCATCGAAGTATATGAGGCTGTGTGCTGCAACTGCATCTAATGGATGCAGTTGGGGTGCATGAAGAGGGATTTCAGTGTAATATCAGTTCAACATCCAACAGGAAAATGGGATCCTGCCTTCATGACCACAATAGTTATTCAGAAACAGATCTCTAAACATTGCACTCCTCAAGAGCAGTGAAGGGACAAGGTCCTTTCACACACAGGGCAAGGATACCAAACTGAAAGCTTAATCCTGTAAAGTGTTCCCTGTTTAATCATCAGAGCCCTGAGACAGCCAGCAGAGCTCTGTTAATTACACAGCATGAGCTATAGGACTGGTCAGTCTATTTGAAAGTTCGGTCTTATCAGTGCAGGAGATAGCCGGACGATAAAGATGCAGAAGACGCTCCTGCCTCAGCTGCCCCCCCACCTCCTTCCCTAATGACATGCAGGGTGGGTAGCTTTTCTGCCTCTGCCT
Organism: Staurois parvus; assembly: GCF_062004578.1. NCBI lineage: Eukaryota > Metazoa > Chordata > Amphibia > Anura > Ranidae > Staurois > Staurois parvus. Next base: position 3,861,163 of record NW_028318218.1, on the reverse strand, counting down.
TGGCCAGAGAGATATAAGAAACTGTCAGGTGATTTAAAGTGGTTCTAAAGGCTGAAGGTTTTTTTTCCTCCATGCATCCAATTCATGAAGGTAAAAAAACCTTCAGTATGCAGCTACCCCCTCAGCTCCCACCAAAACTTACGTGAGCCCAATCTTGATCCAGCCATGTAAACAAGAGCAGTGGCTCTCCAGGGGCTCTCCATCCTTTTTGGCTAAGAGACAGGAGTGGGAGCCATTAGCCACTGTTGTCAATCACAGCCAGTGAGGAGGGAGAGAGGGCAAGGCCAAACTATGCACTGTGTGTCTTATGAACACACAGAGGCAGCTCAGTAGAATGCAGCTTGCTCTGAGGGCACTTAGCAGGGGGGAGGGGCCAGGAACGCCGTTGGGGGTCCAGAGAACAGGAGAATCGGGGCTGTTCTGTGCAAAACGCACAGAGCAAGTATGATGTTTATTATTTAAAGAAAATAAAAATTAAACCTTTAGTATCGTTTTAACGTTCCAGAATCTACCAAAACCTAAAATAACTAAATGAACTAAAAACTGGTTTGGACTAACCCATTAAATACATATTCCACTTCAAACTGATTTTTGAATTAATTTTGGATATTACTTTAATGAATAAATTACCCCTTATATCTTTTACATAACACCAGTGTCAAAGTCTTCCTACTTTTGCTTCACTTGGAAAAAATGTACCTCCTCCTGATGCATGTAAAAAGCAAAAAATGTTAGAGGTTGAGGGAAAACCCTTAGTTATGGCTGTGGAAGGTTCTTGGCCTGTGAAATCAAGTGCGGAGATTTCACTTTTGGAGACCCTGGCAAACAATGACGTTGTTTCATCTTGGTGTCATCAAGGGTAGTTCCCTACTATGCATTATTCTCTTCATTGTCCGTTAATTATTACAGCGCACACCATGCGTTTTGGGTGAAGCTTATCTCCTGTGCCTCTATGTGGTGCAACTACGCCACATAATGCAAGACTCTTATTGTGGTTCAGAATAGGACAAGCCCTGGAGTGAGAAAAAAATCGGGCATTTCCAAAATTTGTCAGAAGCATGAAACAACAACCTAACTTGTACACTTGTATTTACTTAGCTTTGATAGATTCAATTAAGACAAGTCTATGTTTTTGTAATATGTTTAAATAAATGTAAAAACCACAATATGGGCTAGGCATTCTCACTGCTTGGCAGTAACATGCAATTTCGGTCCAAATTCTACATTTGTATAGCAACGATTTGTGTAATAATGAATCAAACATTTATGTAGCTGTAAGAGCACTAAGTTCAGATAAATTAGTCATGATATTTCCAGCGGTAGGTAAATGGCCTGAAGGGAAATCCAGATACCACACAGGTCACATGTTTTACTGAGACCATAATGTTTGTTTAGCAATGGAAAACATAAGATGTATATAAAGCTTTCATAGAGAAAATTCCTCCTTTGCTCATAGCTGACTGTCATTTGCTGAAACACCATCCATCCCTTGCCTGAGGCTGTGCAACTACTCTGGGAAATCCCAGTCTGTAGGATAATCAGGAATGAGCCGGCTACAGAGACCCCAAGGCTTGTTCATGTCATTGTATGTTACTCATTTTAAATGCATATCTTCATTGAAGAGATAGCAAATTTTTAGTAATAATTGATCGGAAGTGACAAGGAAATATTTCCAATCTCAATACCTCATGACTGTCTCTTTTGTTATCTAATAGAGTACTGTAAGTTAGATGATTGTTAAAAAGTAGCCAACAGTTGCTTTAGTGATAGGTTTGCCAGTGTTTGACCTTCTGGAAAAATGGGCCCAATATCTCCACAGTTGCCTCTATCCCCTCCCCCTTGTCACTGAAATACTTAAATGTTTAAGGCCCATTTTTATCTGTCCATTGTGTATTGTGCTGTCATTCATTTTGAATACTGTCCTGATACATTAAGTCAGCACACACAGGCACTTAGCCATAGGACGGCTTCCCCGTATATTGCTCAAAAAGACTATTTGGTACCCCATTTGTAGTTACTTTATGAAGCCATTTTTGAAGACAAAGTACTGCCTGCTACTGTGAGAGAAGCCTTATTTGTACTAATCTGTGAATCCTTTCATCCCATATCCTTGATTAATACAGACCTTAAGATCCTATCTAATTCTAGCCAGTCACTTTAACTTCGTGATGACCTTGGTGGTAAAATCTGATCAAACGGGCTTCATCCCTAGTCGCTTCACACACATTAATCTGAGCAAACTGTTTACCAATCTGCAACTGACAAATGCTTTGGATACCCCCCAGATATCCTTCAACAGATAGATTCCATCAAATGGCCCTGTCTGGTTTGCGTTTTACAGGCTTTTGAATTTGGGGAGGTCTTTATAACATGGATACGAATTCTTTACATGCAACAGCAGGCCTGTATCTGAGTTGATGACCATGTCGCAGACTCATTCCCTATACAAAGAGGCAATAGGAAGTGAAGGAAAGTGCCCACTTTCACCCCTTTTTTTTTAAGTCCGCAAACGTGCAACTATAAACGAAAAACCTGTAAGTGTATCACAAAAACAGTGCAAGTGCAAAACACCACACGAAAAAGTGCACTTAGGGGTGTGCTGTGTCCTACCCCTAAAGGGGCTTGGACCGCTTACCCTGATCCCCCAGGGCACGAAGCTCCTGACGGGGACAAGGTTCCCAATTGGTCCTCCTGGCCAAAAGGCCTGGTGGACCACCGTTCCTTGTGTCCAGCCGAAGCCAGACACACAGTACTTGGTCAGGGGGCTCTCCCGAAGAAAAGCCCCCTAGGGATCAGGGGAGGAAGGAACCAAAAGGTCACACATCCTCCCCCTAGACTTCAGGGTAGGCCCGAGGACCCACACCCTCCATCCGTGAAAACACACACATAAGCGAAAGAAAAAGTGACAAACGTGGGAGGTGTAAATAAATTAAATAAACAAAAAATAAAAAAGTGGTACCGTGCCAAATAGTGCACAGACCAGGCCCTGAGGCCCGTAGCAAAAATTGCCCTGGACTTAGCCAAAAGGCCTGGTCCTTAGGGCGCTGTGCAAAAAGAATGTAAAAACAGTGACCATGTGCCATGTTCACACAGTGGGGTCCCACACCCAGGTGTTACTAGTGGCACCCCTGAGAGCATCTACTCAGGGGGCACCGAGTTTGCGGACTTTCTGCCTCCTCAGCCCCTGGCCAGACCAAGGTAGATCCGTCCAAATCAGGAGGTACTGGGTCTTTCCAGTCTTCTCGGAGGAATTACTCCCAGGGCCCCAGCATAACTCGTGGCGCTCCCCGGTTTCTGTCCCTCTGGTACTAGCCTTCCGGACCCCCATCATACCAGTGAGGGTACTATACAACAGCCATCCCCGCAAAGTTAGAATGGCCGGGAGCACCCCCACTGGACACTGATAAGAACAGATACTACACTTGATCTTAGCCAAAAGGCCGAGAACCGAGAAGCCCACTTTCACCCCTACTGTTTGTCCTGGCAATAGAGCTCCTTGCAGAACTTCTAAGTCAACACACATGCATTTTAGTGTACCACAATGCACAGCAAAGAACCATAGAGAGATATGGTGCATTGCTTGAGAATTTTGTGGCATATCTGGTTTTCAGGACATTCCATTTTGCCAACGGTCCATTTTTTTATGGGCTGCTGCAAAGCAGTGCACGTTAATACACAACATAATGTCTGGTAATGCACCACAAAAATTTAAATGGGCTCCCAACAATTTTTTGCTCGGTCAGCATTGCATCCCTCTCAGTTACTGATCTAAATAATCTTTTTAAACGCTGCTTCAAATACATCTGATGTTTTGACTGTTGTACTTGCTAATATCTTTTAACTGTTGTTATGCGCAATTGTACATTTACCTCAATAAGCTTTAAACCCTCAGAAACCACGGTCTATACATTGCCCCAATCATTTTTTATTTTTCCATCATGGCTATTCACCTTATCAAATAGTTGACATGGAAAATAAGGATCTTTAGCGAGCCACTTCAGAGGTCATTAGTGTTTAAATGACAACTTCACTTTTATTATTAATATTATTACTATGGATTTATAGCTCGGACAGTTTGTGCAGCACTTTATAAAATAAATGGAGACAGCACAGTTACAATGCAGTTCGATATAAGCTGATGGAGAAAGTATAGGTGGAGGTAACAAATAACAATAAACACTCTGTGCCACAGGCAAAACCAAAAGAAACAAAAAATAAAGCACCTGTTCACCTATCTTTTGGTTTTCAATCAACTAATATTTGAATGGGACTTACTGATATATTGGACATTAGTTGGATTTTCTGCTGTTTATTTATCTATTTTTTGCACTTTTATGTGGCATACTGTTTAGTAACCTTAATTTACATTTTTGAAAGTGTGGTCTATCTACACATTTATAGGTGGAGGTAGGATAGGTCTCCCTGAAGTGAGGAGTTTTCAGGTATCACCTAAAGGCAGATAGAGTAGGAGAAAGTCAAACAGAATTGAGTAGCAAGCTCCACAGGATGGGAGAGGCTATGGAGGCAAGCATGTAAGGAGGTGAGAGGGGAGTAGAAAGTAGGAAGTCTTGAGAAGTGTAGAGAAGCTGGTTTGGGTGATATTATGAGATGAAGTTGGTGAAGTAGGTTGGGGCAGAGCTGTGGAAGGCTTTGTATGTTGAGAGGGATGGTGGACACTGAACAGTTGGTAAGGTGGATGAGTCTGGCAGCAGCTTTCATAAAAGAAAGAAGGAGGATAGCCTATGTAAAGGTAGGCCAAAGAGGAGGGAGTTGCAATAGTCAAGGTAAGAGATAATAAGGAAATCAATTAGTAGCTTTGTGCTGTCATGATTATGAAGGGGCATGTTTTGAAGATGTTATGGAGGTTAAAGTGGCAAGTAACAGTGACTGTATGCGGGGATGAAAGGAGAGGGCAGAGTCCAGGATTACATCTTGTACCTTGGTGTGAGGGGAGGAACTGATAGTTGTGCTATTGATCTCAATGAAGAAATCAAGAAGGGGGCATTGGAGAGGGATGGGGGAGAATATTATGAGCTCATTTCTGGAAAAGACTCCCTCTAATAGATGTATCACACTAAGAGGAGAACCACCATCATGATGTTTTGCCTGTGTAGGGATGTAATATTTTTTTAAATTCCCTTTTTGTATTTTGAGATCTGTTTGAGCTTTGTCTGCTTAGCTGTGTGCTGGCTGTTGTACCACTTGCCATCCATCCTATAGCAGAAGTACTGCTACAGGGTGGCATGGCTGCGCAAAATCACGTATATATATACGTGATTTGCATTTGCAGGTAGGGGGCACTGCTATTGGAGGCTGGGGATGTCAGTCAATGGGTCCCAGCTGGTGATTCCTGGCTGGCACTCGGTGATCATTGGCAAAGCTGACAGGGGAGAGACCTGTGTGTAAACAACACAGGTCTTTCTCCTGCCAGCATGGACATGCTGCTTTGTATTTCTCTGTACAGCAGAGAGATACAGAGCAGCATGTCTCCCAAGTAAAACAGCACAGAGCACACAATGTAAAACACACACAGCACACTGTTAATCCTTTGATCACCCCAGATGTTAACCCTTCCAACACTGATCACTGTATTAGTATCACTGGAGATGTTAGTAGCAGTTAGTCAGTTCCCACCCAGTGTCAGAATGCCCACCGCAGTCCTGCAGTCCTGCTGATCACCGCCATTACTAGTATAAAAAAAATAAATATAATAATCCCAGTTTATATACATCCACTTGTAGACTTTCACGTAAACCAATTAATATATACTTATTTTTTTTTTCTAGCAAAGACATGTAGCAGAATACATTTTGGCCTAAATTTATGAAGAAATTTGATTTATTTATTTATTTTTTATTGGATATGTTTTATAGCAAAAAGTCAAAAAGATTTTTTTTTAAATTGTCCTTTTTTTTTATAGCTCTAAAAATAAAAAACCCAGAGGTGACCAAATACTACCAATAGAAAGCTCTATTTGTGGGAAAAAAAGGATATACATTTCATTTGGGTGCAGCATTGCATGACCGCGTAATTATCAGTTAAAATAATGTATCGCCGTATCACAAAAAATAGCCTGGTCAGGAAGGGGGGTAAATCCTCTGGAAGGCAAGTGTTTATAATAAAAATTGTTATTACTAGTTACTAATTTAAAGCAACTCTTAATTTCACTTTATGTGGAATTAAAAAGCAATGGCAACAAAATTCACAGATGAAAGATAAAAATGAAACAAACTTTATAAATCACTCAAAAAAAAATATAAATTTTTTGCAAAAAAAAAAAATCAAGGCAAATGCTGATTCTTACTGCTGGAATCTGATGTTTGCATCTAAATGGCCAAGTGGAGAAGGCCTTATAACTGTAAGATACAGGAACTGCTATATGGTGAAATTCAACTACTGTTGCTTTTTTCAGCCTTCCCATAAATACCACTTTAATATCTTATTTTGTAATGCCGTGTGTCTAGCGGGCTAAATTTACTTTCGGTATGATGGCAGATTTGGCAAATTTGAATGATGCTAAAACTTTTAAAACAGACACAATAACACTGAGCTAACATAATTGTGTCATTTTAACTGCAAGTAACATTTTCCTTGTTTTTACCAGTGGTAACTCCAGCAGTTATGAAACATATCCACATATTTTACTTTGCATAGAGAAAACTGTTTAGCTTGGCTGCTGAAAGCCTGAAATATGTGTAATGCTTCTGCTTGACAAAATTCCCACTTTGGTCATAGCCGAGAATCTGGAGTTTACAACATTTTCCATCTCATTCCTGAAGGTAATCAAACACACTAGAAAATCCCTCAGGAGCAGAAATGAATGACACTGCACAGCTTGTTTAACCACTTCATTTCCCACCTCTGTATAGCTTTTATGGACCAATTTTTACATTTCTGCTACGGGCCTGTAAGATACCATATACATGTTTTTTTCATGCCATACAAGGTTTTCTTTTAGTGAAATTGTCTTGCAAAAACAATTTTATTTTCCAATTGCTCTATGGACAAAAATTGTAACAAAACTGAAAAAAATGTTCTGTATTAATAAAAAAAATAGTGTTACTGTAAATAGAAAAACATATATATATACAGGTATATAATATAATAATATTATATTAATATAGTATATAAAATAATAATAACAATAATAATTTACAGTCATGGCCAAAAATATTGGCATTCCTACATTTCTGTCAGATAATGCCCACATCACCCAGAAAATTGTTGCAATTACAAATGTTTAGGTATTCTCATGTTTATTCTATTGTTTGTATTGGTATGACACAAAAATGTGGCGAAACAAAAAGCCAAATCTGATGCATTCCACACAAAACCCCAAAAATGGACTGGACAAAATCTTTGACACCCTCAATTTAATATTTGGTAGCACACCCTTTGGAAAATAACTGAAATCAGTTGCTTCCTGTAACCATCAAATAGTTTCTTCCACCTCTCTACTGGAATTTTGGACCACTTTTCCTTTGCCAACTGCTCCAGGTCTCTCAGATTGGAAGGGTTCCTTTTCCCAACTGCTGCTTTCAGATCTCTCCACAGGTGCTCTATGGCACTGAGATCTTGACTCATTGCTGGCCAGTTCAGTACTTTCCAGTGCTTTGTCTGAAACCATTTCTGGGTGCTTTTGATATGTGCTTTAGGTCATTGTCCTGCTGTAAGACCCATGACCTCTGACGGAGACCCAACTTTCTGACACAGGGCCCTACGCTGCACCCCAGAATTCTTTGGTAGTCTTCAGATTTTGTAATGCAATGTACGTGGTCAAGACATCCAGTGCCTGAAGCAGCAAAGCAACCCAAAAACATCAGTGAACCTACACCAAGTTTGACTGTAGGGACTGTATTCTTTTCTTTAAAGGCCTCCTTTCTTTTTCTGAAAACAGTAGAATGCGGAAAGCTGAGCAACAATGCATGTGAACAGAGCCCGACATCAGAGCATCAGTTGCGGTGACGGCCACCCACAGGCAATCCAGTCTTGCCGAACTCACTGGTTGTTGTCTGATTGTCCAGGAATGACTCGGATTTTTGGGAGAGAGCCCGAGACAAAGACTTGTTGGGGCAATTTGTGACAGTTAGCAACTATGCACTTCTGCAGTCCCCTGGTGGCTCTTCTGGCTTCACCTCCAGGTGCCCCCATAGGAAGCAGCTTCTCGAGCCGTGCTGCCTTGTCTGTAGATACAGACAGTGCAACTGGGCCCTGATTCCCCACTCCCTTATCACAGGATATGATTGACAGCAGCAGGAGCCAAAGGCATCCACTGCTGTCAATCTGCCATGAAGAGAGAGACAGTGAAGAGAGCTGCTGCTCTCAGGCACAGTGCTGAATCAAGATCGAGCTCAGGTAAGTATAAAGAGTGGAAAAGGGGGATTATGTGGCACAGAAGGTTTTTTTTTACCTTAATGCACAGAATGCATTAAGGAAAAAAAAACCCTTAAATGATAAGTTCACCTTTCATAACATGTTATAACATATTCAGAGTGTAACATTTTATGATCAGACTGGCCTCAGCTCCCCCATTTTGACAGCTAGTTGGGCTTGGCCTCTTAGTTCCAGTGAAGGGAACTCTTAAGGTGTCAGATACCAAGAAATTTTAGACAATTTCATGCTCCCAACAGTTTGGGGATGGCCTCTTCCTTTTTCAACATGACTGCGCACCAGTGCACAAAGCAAGGTCCATAAAGACATGGATGAGCGAGTTTGGGGTGGAAGAACTTGACTGGCCTCTATTCCCCCCCTCTCTCCCCCTCTATCTCTCCGCCTTCTCTCCCCCCTCTTTCTCTCCCCTCCTCTAACTCCCCCTCTATCCCCCCCGCTTTCCCCCTCTATCCCTCCATCTCTCCCCCCTCTATCCCCCCCTTCTCTCCCCCATCTCTCCCCCTTCCTTCTCTCCCCATCTCTCCCATCACCTCTTTCCCCCATCTTTCTCCCTCCCCCTCTCTGTTCATGTTAACACTTAGGGACAACTTTAGTATTATTTGGAATGGCTGACAATCTGAAGGCTGGATAAAAGGATGGAGTTATTACTCACAAGTTTGTGATGCTTCTGTTTAACCCCTTCCTGCCCAGTCCCAGCATCTCCTTAGGGGATTCTCCACATGAACTTTGGTCTCTAAAGAGCCATCTGCATTCAGATCATTCTTCAGAGAGCAGTTGGCAGGCAGTGAGGAGACCTCCTCACCACCTGCTTTAACCCCTAGAACCCCACACTAGCGCACTGCACAAACGTGTATTGCATGCAGTTGTGGGGTGCTTGCAGAGCAGCCTCATTCACTTGAATGGGTCACATTCAGTAGTCACTGTGCCCACAGAAAGCAACAGAGGATAGAATTTCTTCATGGCCACAAAACACCACAGTGGCAGTATGTGGACACCCCAACCCTGTGTTGCCAACCATCCATAAATACATCTTTTTGTTCATTTACATCCGTTTTTGTCCTTTTACATCCGTTTACATCTGTTTTTGTCTATTTATATTAATTTTTCGTCCGTTCCGTTTTTTCTAACGGAAGAAAAATAGAGTTCCTCCGTTCAAAAAAACAGATGTTAACAAATGCGAACATTAATGGATGAAAACAGATGATCATCCGTTTACATCTGCTAGTCCACAGAAATACATGGATGCCCGTTTTTCATCCATAAACAGACAGATGAAAAACGGACATACAAAATGACCGTGTGAAAGCATCAAGTCAATTAAACTCCTGGGATATTGATCTGGTCAGTTAAGTAGCAGATGGGGTTGTCAACCAGTTTCAGTTGCTTTGGTGTTAATGAAATTAACAACAGGTGCACTAGATGGGCAACAGTAAGACGACCCCCAAAACAGGAATGGTTCTACAGGTGGAGGCCACTTTCATTTGTTTCCCTACTCATCTTTTCTGACTCTTTTTCACTAGTTTTGCATTTGACTAGGGTCAATGTCACTACTGGTAGCATGAGGCAATACCTGGACTCTACAAAGATTGCACAGGCAGTCCAACTCGTCCAGGATGGCACCTCAACATGTGTCATTGCCAGAAGGTTTGCTGTCTCTCCCAGCATAGTCTCAAGAGCATGGAGGAGATTCCAGTAGACAGGCAGTTACCCTAGGAGAGCTGAACAGGACCGTAGAAGGTCCTTAACCCATCAGCAGGACCGGTATCTGCTCCTTTGTGCAGAAGGAACAGGATGAGCACTGCCAGAGCCCTACAAAATGACCTCCAGCAGGCCACTGGTGTGAATGACCAAATAACAAGAAACAGACTTCATGAGGGTAGCCTAAGGGCCCAATGTCCAGTAGTGGGCCCTGTACTCACTGCCCGGCACCATACAGCTCCATTGGCATTTGCCATTGAACACCAAAATTGTGCTTTTCACAGATGAGAGCAGGTTCACCCTGAGCACATGTGACAGACGTGAAAGGGTCTGGAGAAGCCGTGGAGAATGTTATGCTGCCTGTAACATCATTCAACATGACCGTTTTGGTGGTGGGTCAGTGATGGTCTGGGGAGGCATATCCATGGAGGGATGCACAGATCTCTACAGGCTAGACAAGGCACCCTGACTGCTATTAGGTAACGGGATGAAATCCTTGGACCCATTGTCAGAACCTTCGCTGGTGCAATGGGTCCTGGGTTCCTCCTGCTGCACGACAATGTCCGGCCTCATGTGGCGAGACTATGCAGGCAGTTCCTGGAGGATGAAGGAATTGATTCCATTGAATGGCCCCCACACTCGTCTGACCTAAATCCAATAGAATACCTCTGGGATATCATGTCAGTCCATGCAATGCCACCAGGTTGCACCTCAGACTGTCCAGGAGCTCAGTGATGCCCTGGTCCAGATCTGGGAGGAAATACCCCAGGACACCATCCGTTGTCTCATGGCATGCATACAAGCATACAAGCACGTTGCGGCCATACAAACTTCTGAGTACTATTCTGAGTTGTTGTAATGAAATTTCAGCAAATCAGACTAGCCTGCTTTATCATCTTTTATTCACTTTGATTTTCAGGGTGTCTTTGAATTCATTTCTCTGTAGGTTGATAATTTTTATTTCCATCAAACGAAGTGGCATCCTTACATTCCAAACACATAACCCAGTATAGATATCCAGCATGATATTTTTTTCCATTGAGATCTGATGTGTTTTAAAAGTGTCCCATAAAAGTAATATTATTACTAAAATACATATTGTGCGCAAAAGTTTCTGGACCTCAGACTATCACAATGATCACATGGTCAGAAGTGTGTGGACACCCCTCCAAATTCTTGAGTTCAGGTGTTTCCAGTGAAGGGAATGTTAACGCTACAACATACAAATACATTTTTGAGAATTGTGTGCTTACAACCTTGTGACAACAGTTTGAGGAAGGCCCTTTCCTGTTACAACATGATTGTGCTCACTTGCACAAAGCCAGCTTCATAAAGACATGGTTTGACCAGTTTTGTATGGAGGAAAGAGTTAGGGTTACTACCCATCTCATCTTATAAGGAATCATCTGAAGCTGACATGCTGCACCCCATATTGATGCAATATGGGCAACAGTTTATCCTGTAATTCTACAGCTTCACCACCTCCCGCTGCCTCCACAGCCAATAGATAGACAGCCCTAGCCCTAGCGTCAGTTGACAAGAAAGCTGAAGATCTTGGTGTGGATACGGGAACATAAAGGTTCAGGGACACTGAATGGTGGTTGAGTAGTCCTGGGGTGTTGAAAAGTCTGTTCACACAAAGCACTATGTAGCAATCATACACTTTTTTCAATGGCAATAATTTCTACAGATAAACAAAATAATTGGGGAATGCGTCTCAAATAGCCTTGATTGTGTGCTTTAAAGTGGTTCTAAAGGTATAACCTTCTAGGTGTAGTTCCCCCCTCAGCCCCCCCCTTAAACTTACCTGAGCCCCATCTCACTCCAGCGATGTGCATGAGAGCCACAGCTCTTCTGGGTCTCTCTGTCCTCATTGGCTCACACAGAGGCGAGAGCCATTGGCTTCTGCTACTGTCAATCACAGCCAGTGAGCCATTGAGGAGAGAGCAGGGGGCAAGAGGCTTACTTTTGCTGGCACTCGGCTGGGGAGAGGAGCCAGGACCAACGGTGGTGGACCCAAAAAGAAGAGAATCTGGGCTGCTCTGTACAAAACCATCACACAGAGCAGGTAAGTATATCTTTTTTTTCCTTTTTTTAAATTCCAACCTTTAGAATCACTTTAAATGTAACACCATGATTCTGAGCTTATATTTGTTTGAAGGGTGTGGCTTGCCACGAGTAGTTTATTTAGAAAATAGGATCATTTAGCAAGCAAATATTCATCTAGGTTGTACTTCCAGTGAATGTTAACAAATAGTTTATAGAATTACAGTGCCTTAAGATAGTATAGGATTGTTTGCTAAATTTACAATAAAAAAGTCCTGTGCCTACACCAAGGTACTCCAGATTGTGGCTGTTCCAAATTCTCCTTGCTATGGATTAATAGGTCCATGTCTGGCAGGATATGCAAAGGAAGACATAACCCCTAAGAGATTAAAGTGGATGTTTCCCCTAGTGATGGATTGAATGATCAAAAGTTCAAAAATAAATGGTTTAAGTTTTTCAATCATTGCAAGAGGAAGTTTTTGAGGTTATTGACTTAGAGCAGAAAGAACAAAAGGGTAAAAAGATAGGATTTAAAAGAGCAATTATTGCCATTTAGGAACTTTTCAGATTATAAGGAATTATTCAAAAATTTACAAGATTTGTTGAGAAAATGTACAGTATATGGAAATAAAGGTGGAAAAACAAAAAAAATATGCAAGATGTTATGGGTTTTAATAGTTCTTGGGTCTATAAATAGGAAGAAGATGGGAATGGAATTGATCAAGAACACAAAGCCTCAAGAAATGTGCATGATTTGGAATCATCCAGTAACTAATCCCTCCCTAAAATTTGGAAATTTTTTTGAACTCAAAGAAAAAATGTAAAATTTTAACATACAAGAGGATGGAAAGTTGAAAACAGAAGTATCAGTGGAAAGGATTCAAATTTAAGAATAGACAGACAGATCCCAGAAGGATCGCAAAACAGAATGTTTAGTGTTCCTTCCGATAATAGATTTAACCCTTTACAGAACAATAAAGAGGAATATCTAGGCCATAGTTAGTAAAACATTTATTAGGAATTAACAAACAGCTGTTTTTCAGGCAGAATTTTCAAGGATGTCTTCCAAACGAACCACAGAGGGGACCCCAGACTCCCCAGATGTATGGAGGGAATTCAGAGCATGGAAGGTCATAACAAAGGAGGAATTGGAGACAAAAGATTGGATTATAACTAATAGTGACCTGGAACCCAAACAGAAATGGACATACATAAAGCAGAGTCAATAGGTTTTAGAGGACTGAGTTTTTAGTTTAAGTGCCCGGTCATACCAGTGTGATTTCAGGTGCGATTTGTGAATTGAAATCGCACCTAAAATTGCATCTAATGAATGTGAATGTCAGTGTCTTAACATGTGCGATTTGATGCAGTGCGATTTCTAAAGTAGTTCTTGCATTACTTTTTCTGCAGTTTTGTTGCGATTTCACATACATAGAATATAATGAAAATCGCACTGCAAATTGGAAGAAATCGTTGAAAATCTTCACAAGTAGCAATAAAGTCTTTTAGAAATCACACCTGAAATCGTGCTGAAATTGCACACAAATCAAGCGATTTTAAATCTCAGAGAAATTGCACACAAATCGCACGATTATAAATCACAGAGGTGTGACCGGTGACTTAATGAAATTGTTATATCTAAGAATGAAATTAAGGTTTTAGATTTAAACTTGACGTATGCCCCCATGTAAAGGGTTACATTAATTTGCACATTCATAGATTTGCAAAAAATTTGTGGAAACATTAAATATTAAGAAATATTTTGCTACTAACCCTGGTCCTACATGTAAAGAAAATAATATTTCAGATAGGTCTAGGCATATACATTTGCCTATGAGCAAATAGGCCAAGTTTCAGCCACAATTTGTCTGCAGTAATTTTTGGCTGCCTTTAAAAAAATGGTGGATAGTGACATTAGGGACTTGGAGCTTAATGATAAAAGGGAATCAGATGAAATTTTAAAAGGCATTAGATAATTCAAAGGAATAAGGATATTGTTATTCAACCAGCAAAAAACAAGGGGGGGTAGTGTTATCTTATTAAAGATGTAAAACTACCAGACAGAATTGATGCAGTCATTTGGAGATAAGATACGTATATATTATTTGGAGATGACTACACTAAATTTTGTTTTTAAAAACTAAAAGAGTTAATAAAGGAAGTGAGATATGAAGGAATAGTAGATAAAGAAAGAAAGTTTGTGGTCTCTGTGGACCCTAAAATACCAACTATATATTATCTCCCTAAAATTCAAAAAAAGGTAAAACCTGCACCTCTGGGAGGCCTATAGTGAGTGGTGTTACTTCCCTCTCTTTCAGGTCATGTGAATATATGGATTTTTATTTACAGTCCTTAGTGTGGATTCACACATGTGCGGTGCAGATTGCAGCTCAGGTTTCACAGCTAATTGACACAGTAGTTCAGCGGTTCAGGTCAGGTTTACATCAGGTTCTGGACAGGATCAGCTCAGGATTTTATCCTGTTCACACACATCAACTTAGAGATGGTTCCCATAGAAGTCAATAGCCTATAAACCTTACCAGAACCGGACCCCACTGTTCAGAAATCGGACAGCATTCTTTTTCAATCCACAGTGAACCGGCACTGCCAGTGCACAGGACATATGTGAACAGGCACCATATTAAGCAATGTTATTTCACATGTCATGTGGATTGCATGAGGTTCAAACTGCATCCAGTCCGCATATATGTGAGCCAGCACCTAAAAACCAACACTGTTCTTTCTTAAATTTGTATTTTTTTAAATAAATTGTCTAGAAAAAATGCTTTTTAGATTTGCAACTCCAGATTAGAGACACCTTTATTGCCATTTCTTTACTTTTAGCTATATAAGGGCATTTTCTAAATCAAATTGTTTACATACAAACATCAATTAAGAAAGTTTGGTGGTTTTAATGTACATCCTGCAGTGTGGGTTTGCATCATGAATTGATGAATCAAACCAATAGCAAGAAATGGAGAAGTAAGGACAACTGTATCAAAGGTCCTAGTTTAAAACTGTAAATTGTAATCAGCCTAAAGCCTTGCTTATGAAATACAGTCGGTGAGTAATATGGATTGTGAAAGAAAGCTACAGGATATGGTCTGTTTTATCAGCGGAAGTTCAGTGATCAATGTAGTTGTCACTGGCATTTTCACACACTATTGCATACTTCAGATGCTGGCAAAATATATTTCTATAATTTACACATATCCAGAATAAACTGCTTTGGATTCTATAACAATATTATACAACATTTCCCCAGATCTGCATCTGTTTTGGCAAGGTTAAACATAAATTGCTGCCCTAAAATAGGAGTCATTTGACTTCACGTGAACCTCCACTATCACCTGCCTGTTTTTCACATATAAAAGAAGATAAGGAAGAATCGCAATGGGTCATGTGACCGCACATCATTCATAATTTATACAAAAGAAAAATAAGGAATGCCTCAATGTTAAAGTGTTACTAAACCCAGGACCCTGCATTTGCTATATCTGGACTGCCATAGTACATGCCGACGACACACAAATCTATCTCTCAACCCCCCACCTCACCCCCTCGGTCTCCGCCCGAATCACACACCTACTGAGCGACATATCAGACTGGATGTCGCTCCACTTCCTTAAACTAAACCTCTCCAAAACCAAGTATCTTGTCTTCCCCCCAGCCCGGACACCACCCCCCATTGACTTCTCCATCACATCCAACAACGCCACCATCAAACCCGCCCCGTAGGCCAGAGTACTTGATGTCATTCTGGACTCCAACCTATCCTTCCAGCCCCAAGTCCAATCTTTAACAAACTCGTGCAGACTCCACCTCCGCAACATCGCCAAAATACACACGTTCCTAACCCCAGAAACCACTAAACAGCTCATCCACTCCCTCATCATATCACGACTCGATTACTGCAACTCCCTCCTCACTGGCCTGCCTTGCCGCTGGCTATTTCCGCTTCAGTCGATCCTGAATACGGCTGCCAGACTCATTCACCTTTCCAACTGCTCCATCTCCGCCACCCCCCTCTGCCAATCCCTCCACTGGCTTCTGATTGCGCAACGGATCAAATTCAAAATCCTAACACTGATGTACAAAGCTGTCCATCATACTGCCCCGTACTACATCACTGACCTAATATCCAAGTACCACCCAGCACGCACACTCCGCTCCTCACAAGACCTCCTTCTCTCTAGTTCCCTGGTCTCCTCCTCCCATGCCCGCCTCCAGGACTTCTCCAGGGTGTCACCCATCCTCTGGAACTCCCTGCCCCAACCCATCAGATTATCACCTACTCTCCTCTCCTTTAGGCGCACCCTGAAAACCCATCTCTTCAGGGAAGCCTACCCCACCCCCTGCTAACTTGCCGACCTCCTCCACTCTTCCTACCACTCCATCCCCCACAGCTATCTCCTCCTGTACCACTATCCCCTCCCTCCTAGATTGTAAGCTCGAAAGAGCAGGGCCCTCGATCCCCTCATGTTTTGCATTGTATTGGTATTGTTCTGTCACATGTTCTGTCCCCCTTTGTAATGTACAGCGCTGAGCGAACTATTGGCGCTTTATAAATACTGTATAATAATAATAATAATAATTTTAGTAAATATAAACTGCTAAATACCTTTTCTCATCAGCAGTTAGAACAGTCTTGTGACTTCTATCAGTGTCCAGCAGAGCACTGGTTAAAGCTTGTAGGAGGAGTTTTTTTTCTGCTCTAGGATGATGCAGAACCCCCAACCTCTGTCTGGACAGTGGTGATTGGCCCTGTGCTGATCACATGTACTCTCCCAAGGGGAAAAAAAAAATATCTCTAGCAATACACACTAAACTAAGCATGTGCAATGTCTCAACACGATATGTCTTATCAGGAGATAAGAGGGAGACACTGGGAGAAGGGGAGAATCAGATAAGTCAGGATCAAACAGCATTTTTACACAATGAGGATTAACCCCTTAGGTTCCACAGTGAGTATAACTAGCATGCTTTACTGCATATACAGACTGATTTTACTGTTGTGGGTTTAGTAACATGTAAGCTTTTATTTGATCAGTTTCTTTTTAGAAACATCATTCTTAAGTAAACCCCATAAAAAAGGCCAGCAAAATACAGGTACACCTCTGTCTGTTGTATGACCTTTAAAAAAGTTTGTACTATTTAAAGTGTAGGTCAAGCCAAAAACTTTCTTTTTTTGATAGAATGGTAAAGGATTAGAACTCCTGTCAGGTTTTTACTGCTGTCTGAGTCCTCTACTCCTTTAACCATTTGCCTACAGGGCACTTATACACCCTTTTTCAGCTTTCAGCGCTGTCACGCTTTGAGTGACAATTGCATGGTATTTCACTGTACCCATATGACATTTTTACCATTTTTTTGAGCAGATAGAGCTTTCTTTTGGTGGTATTTAATCACCTCTGGCTTTTTATTTTTTGCTAAACAAACCAAAAACAACTGAACATTTTGAAAAAAAAAGTTTTTTTCTTAGCTTTTGTTATAAATTTTCATAAATACGTGATTTTTCTCCTTCACTGGTGTGTGCTAATGAGGCTGCAGTGATGGGCACTGATAGGCTGCGCTGATGGACACTGATAGGTGACACTGATGAGGAGGCACTGGTAGGTGGCACTGATGGGCATTGATAGGCATCACTGATGGGCACTGAAAGGCAGCACTCATATATGACACTGATAGGCAGCACTGACTGTCACTGATAGGCAGCACTGACTGGCACTGTTCGGTGGCACTGACTGGCACTGTTAGGCAGCACTGATAGGCAGCACTGATGGGCACTGATAGGTGGCACTGATGCAGCACTAACTGGCACTGTTAGGTGGCACTGACTGGCACTGTTAGGCAGCACTGATGGGCACTGATGTGCACTCATATGACGTCCTCCCAGAATGAGAGAACTGCCTTGCACCCATCATTTCCTTATATGGCGGGTGGGAGGAGGTTAAAGCGATTTACCCTTACTAAATCCTCCTGCTGACAACAGTGGCAACTACACCTTTAAAAAAAAGAAAAAGGGAAAGTATATGGTGGATGCCACTTTTGCCACCTGTCCTCTTAAATGTCTAATTGCCGTGCTGTCATGCTGATCCACTAGCTTCAATATTTTCTAACACAATGACCCTGAACAAGTATGCAGAGTCCTATTTGTACTGGAATGAAGTATCCGTGTTTCTCGGATAGATGTCTCCATATCATCAGGAACATAGGGAAAGGTAATGTATTGACCCCTGTTTCTCCCCTTTCCCTATGCTCCTGATGGAGTGGATGTGGAAGTCATCTATCCATGAAACGCGTTAAGCTATACTACATTCCAGTGCACCTGCAATGTAAAAGCAGGGAACCATATGTATGGAAAACTTGTATGTACCCACAGGAGTGGGCATGGAATAATAAGAAGTCACATATACTTTTTAATATTTTGGTATTGCTACTAGTTAGCTGGTTCCCGCCTGCCCTCAGTTCATTAAATGCAGGTGGGTGACTAAGTAGGCTGGATCATGTACATGTACATCATCCAGTCTGCTCTGGGTTAGGAGTGCGCATGCACACATCCCTTGCTGATCCATGCTGTCACTGGCGACAGCGGAATTTTGTCAGCAGGTCCTGGCCAATGATTCATGTATGAGACCTGTTGAATGATTGTAGCAAATCACAGCACAGAGTCCTGTGTTTACACGCACACAGGGCTCTGTACACAGATCAAAGATCTGGCTGTTTCTTCTCCAAGAAGAAAGCAAAGTAGAGACAAAAAACTGCCAGATCTCTTAGTAAAAGCAGCACATATTACACACATTACACATTGTTAGGCAGCCCTTTATTGTCCCTTGATGTTAACCCCTTCCAAGCCAGTGTCATTAGTACAGTGTACAGCATTATATCTGACCTCTGTAATACTGTCACTAGTGATGTCACTGTCAGTTATTAACAATTTCAAGTCCAGACACTTTCACCCCCTTCCTCCCCAAGCCAATGTTCAGCTTTCAGTGCTATCTCAATTGCGGGGTCATGCAACACTGTACCTGTATTAATTTTTTTGCATTTTTTTGAGACAGATAAAACTTTATTTTGGTGGCATTTATTCACCACTGGGATTTTAGTATTTTTGCTATATAAATTAAAAAGTCCAAAAATTTTGAAAAAAAAGTGTTTTGTAAATACATAATCTTTCTTCATAAATCTTGGCCAAAATGTATTCATCTATCTTTTTATTAAAAAAAAAAACCCAAATTAATTTATAACCAAAAATAATAAATTTTCCAAAAAATGTTTTACATTTTTATTTTATTTTTTAATATTATTATTTATGGGGTTTTGGTTTTTTTTTCACATGTCACCCTAGCCAGTACAGTGTCACCATAGTGACACTGTATTACTTGTGGGGGGGGGGGGGTGATGAAGATTTTTTTTTCACACTGATTGCTTTTACACATAAAGGCTGTAAAAGCAATAATTTCTCCTTCTCTCTGGCTGCATTCCTGCATCCATTGAGAAATACTATGAGAGCTGTGATTGGTCACAGCTTGTCACATGGTACAAGGCTGTTGTGAATAGCCTTGTACCATGTGACCTCTGTGATCATTCACAAATTTCGTAAGCAATGATGTCAGGAAGTGACATCTTGTTTACTACTATTCATGTGATCACTGATTGGCCAATCAGTGATCACATGAATCAGGACCTCACACAAAGGTACCGTACAGTGATCTGTGTTCCGCAGTGTCCTCCGGACACAGCGGGCACTGATCGCGGTGCTGCGAACTCCCAGGGAGCACGCACATGCAATGGATGTGGGGGGACGTTTAGAATTGTCCATCCGCATCGGCAGCGCTCCCGTCCAGCCGTTTATCTACATAGGTTAAGTTAGTGTACCTCCCAGCAAGGGTCTGTTAACACCAGATTGCCCGCCACACTATCACAGTCTCACTAAAAGTTGTTGATCACTGCTATTACCAGTATAGAGTCTTAGCAGCATAAATTTGAGTATACAGTTAGGTCCATATATATTTGGACACAGGCACAATTTTAGATTTTTTCAAGTATTTACCAAAACATATTGAATCTATAGTTATATAATGGATATGGGCTGAAAGTTCTCACTCTCAGGTTTAATTTGAGGGTTTGTACATCCAAATTGGAGGAAGGATTTAGGAATTACAGCTCTTTAGATTAGCCATCCCCCCCTTTTCAATTACCAAAAGTAATGGGACAATTGAATCAAAAGATGTTTCATGGCCAGCTGTGGGCTACTTCTTCATTATTTATTCATCAATTAAGCAGGTAAAGGTCTGGAGATGATTCAAAGTGTGGTATTTGCATTTGGAATCTATTGCTGTGAACCTACATCATGTGCTCAAAGGAGCTGTCCATGCAAGTGAAATAGATCATTGTAAGGCTTCAAAAACAAGACAAATCTATCAGAGAGACAGCAGCAACATTAGGAGTGGCCAAATCAACAGTTTGGTACATTATGAGGAATATACCAGCAACATAAAAAGGCATGGATGTCCATGGAAGACAACAGTGGTGGATGATCGCAGGATCCTCTCTATGGTAAAGAAAAACCCATTCACAACATCCATACAAGTGAAGGACACTCTTCAGGAGGTGGGCGTATCATTGTCAAAGTCTACAATCAAGAGAAGACTTCATGAGAGCAAATACAAAGGGTTCACCACAAGGTGAAAACCATTCATAAGCCTGAAGAATAGAAAAGCCAGATTAGACTTTGCCAAAAAACATCTAACAAAGCCAGACCAGTCCTGGAAATGCATTCTTTGGATGGATGAAACTAAGAATAATCTGTACCAGAATGATGGGAAGAAAAAAGTGTGAAGAAGGCTTGGAACAGCTCATGATCCAAAGCACACAACATTATCTGTAAAACATGGTGGAGGCAGTGTAATGGCATGGGCATGCATGGCTTCCAGTGGCACTGGGTCATTGGTGTTTATTGATGATGTGACAGAAGACAGAAGCACCCGGATGAATTCTGCAGTGTTTAGAGATAAATTGTCAGCCCAGATTCAGCCAAATGCAGCAAAGTTGATTGGACGGCGCTTCACAGTACAGATGGACAATGATCCAAAACACACTGCAAAAGCAAACCAGGAGCTTTTGAAGGAAAATAAGTGCAATATTCTGCATTGGCCAAGTCAATCACCTGATCTCAACCCAATTGAGCATGCATTTCACTTGCTGAAGGCAAAACTAAAGACAAAAAGACCCACAAACAAAGAACAACTGAAGACAGCTGCAGTTAGAGTCTGGCAAAGCATCAGAAAGGAGGAAACCCAGTCTTTGGTAATGTACATGGGTTCCAGACTTCAGACAGTCATTGCCAGTAAAGGATTCTCAACAAAATATTAAAAATTAACATTTTATTTATGATTCTATTCATTTGTTCAATTACATTTGAGCTCCTGAAAATGGAGAGACTGTGCATAAAATTGGTTGCAGTTCCTGAAATTTGTACTTGATATTTATGTTCAACCCCTTTAATTAAAGCTGAAAGTTTGCACTTCAAATTCATTTGGATTGTTCATTTTAATTTATTCTGGTGGCATACAGAGCCAAAAGTATGAAAATTGTGCATGTGTCCAAATATATATGGACCAAACTGTATATATTATTGTTTATGGACACTATAACTTTTACACAAAACAATGAACACTTATTGGGATTTTTTTTTACCAAAGCCATATAGCAGAATACATTTTTTTGAATAAATTTGATTTTTCGTTTTTTCTATTAGATATGTTTTATAAAAGAAAGTAGAAAATTGCATGTTTTTTAAAATTTGCTGTCTTTTTTCATTTATATAATAGGAAATAAGAAACCCAGTGGTGATCAAATACCAGTAAAAGAAAACTCTATTTGTGTGAAAAAAATAATATAAATTTTATTTGCATACAGTGTTGCGTGACCAAACAATTTGCCAGTTAGTGCAGTGCATAGCACAGTGCTGAATTGCAAAAAATGCCCCGGTCATGAAAAACCTTCTGGAGGTCAAGTAGTTAAAAAGATGTTTTTTTTTCTTGTTTTAATTTTTGTCTAAGTTTTGCACCAATTAATAAAATATGTATACTGTTAAGATAAAATGCATTTCATAAAGTGCCTTTAAAGTCCCCCACTTTGTATAAATAACTGTTTTCACACATTTTTTAGCCAATTTTATGTCTCAGCACTGCTGATCTCAAGCAACCTCTTATCTACATGTATTCGCTCCATCTGTTTCACATTATTGCTTTGGATTTGTTTTCTGATAGTAATAAAGGTGGACCATGTTTTGTCATTCTATAATATAAAGTACCTGAACAAACACTTTGATGTAAAAATTATCAGATATTATTTTTATGAAAGCTGCAGATTTAAAAATTTTAAATCAGTTTTGAAATTACACTAGCATGTTAAAGACTACATAAGAGTTTAGTAAATGTTCAAACTTTACAACGACTTTGCTGTTGGCTTATTTTTCCGTTTCAGTGAAGATTTTTCCTGATATTGAATGAAGAAAGAACGAGTCTTACATAACAGTTTTTTTTGCTACATATAGATGTTATCAGGACTTGTTGGCAGTTTGAAACAGATGCAGCATGAAGTAATAAATCTAAGAAACATATGGAGAAGAAGCATTAATTGTGAAGCCACATCCAGCAATGAAGACCCTCCTTCTCGAGATGTTGCTCTTATCAACATCTTTTCTACCATTTTCTCATCACAATCACACTGGAAATGAAACCGACTTTGCTGAAGTAAGTATATTAGAAGCAAAAGAAGTGGAATTTTAGATATCTGTGTAAATCTTAAGAGCACTAACAAGTTTTAATTGACAATTATTTTCTGTCATCAGAAAGAAGCTGCAAACTTTCTTCTGATTTCCAACTTAAAGGATTTCTAGGGCCATTTTTTTTAAAATTTGAACTTAAATGCAGCTATGTTATCATTATTACAGCCTTATTTTTTTATTTTAAATGCAAGCAATGTACTGTAAGTACCTAAATTTGACTTGGTACAGCCTCTCACATTCCATATACAGCAGAGCTCAGAATATGAAAGGAAGAAGCAGCACACAGAGCCAATTGGATGGCTTGCAGTGCTGATAGGAGGAGAGAGCAGAGTATAGGGATGAGCTCATCAGTCTGCTGCTTTACTTTTCACGGTCTTGTCACAGGCTGGGTTAGAGTAGGAGGCATATAAATGTCATTGAACTGTAGGTGAAAAAATCAGATATTTTGCCCTGCCAGACAGGATTCTGTAGTGTGGCAGAGCTGTGTAAATCCTGGGACAGACATACAAAACCTTTGGCAGGTAAGACAGCTCCCATATATATATATATACATGTCCTCTGTATATTAGCTGTATATTTACCTGGAGCTCATATTAAGGTTTTGATAGTAGGGTTAGAACCCCCACCAGATTTTTTTTAGCTTTCTGTGTCCCATTGGGGAGATCTTCCTTCACTTCACTCTTTCTCATGGACAGAACAGCAAGTAAAAATTAAATCTGTCCAAATTAGGGAAATCCCCTCTTAGACAGCTGTCTCTGGATCAGGTATCGCCAATGTAAGGTTGCCCCTAACTTCCTATAACTTTGGATTTTCAATCACTTTTTGCCCAGGTGACAATGGTCAGCAGGACAAATGAAGAAGGAGAATGTAACGGTTCCGCATGCTATCCAAACTGAAAAAAAATTATTAATGGATATACTTTAAAATGATCTAATGTCTGTAGGAGCAATTTCGATTACATGGATCACGGTTCATTTTTATTTATTGTTTTTTTTTTTCTTTTTGCCATGCATACTGTACTAGATTTCTTTAAGCATTCTTTTAAATTTGAACTGATATATGTACAAGTCAAAGTGGAAATAATGGCCTTAAATAGTTGTCAGTCTACATGAATGCCCAATTACAGCTTACACACTGAATAAAAGAATGTAAGTCTACGGCAGGAGTTAAAAATAAAAAAGCAGCTCCAAGTGCTATACGCGCCCTATCATTCAACCCACCTTCTATGAGTCGAGGGTGTCATAGCTCTGCAGCTCACCATAGACTCACAGGTAAATGCTGCAGTGTGGTGCCACAAAATTTCATGGTGTTAAATCATAATATGGTGCCACTCCCCACAGCATTTACTGTAAGATCCATTCACCATCAGAGGAAGAAAGGTGTGAAGAGAACCTGTGAGTTCACCATACTGAACCCTGAAAAAAGGTTTGTATAGCTGAACCTGGATTTGTGCCTTAAGGCACTGGATTCCAGAAAGCGGAGGGTTTAGGCAGCCTACAAGATGATTGATGCATTGATCTTTTAAATGTATAACTCTATACAAATTATTATTATTATTATACAGGATTTATATAGCGCCAACAGTTTGCTCAGCACTTTACAATATAAACGGGAGACACTACAGCAACAATACAGTTCAATACAAGAGGGTTAGAAGGGCCCTGCTCTTTGGAGCTTACAATCTAAGAGGGAGGGGCTATTGGCACAAAAGGTAGTAACTGTGGGGGATGGACTGGTAGGAGGAGTAGAAGATTCCATTATTAGCTGAGGGCAGGATAAGCTTCCCTGAAGAGATAGGTTTTCAGAGATCGCCTAAACTTGAGCAGAGTAGGCGATAGTCTGGTAAACTGGGGTAGAGAGTACCAAAGGATGGGGGAAGCTCTGGAGAGGTCCTGGAGATGAGCATGGGAGGAGGAGACAAGGGAGCTAGAGAGCAGGAGGTCGTGCGAGGAGCAGAGAGTACGGTTTGGGTGATATTTGGAGACAAGATTGGTGATGTAATTTTGGGCCGAGTTATAAATGGCTTTATATGTTATTGTTAATGTTTTGAATTTTATCTGTTGGGCAATGGGAAACCAGTGGAGGGATTGGCAGAGAGGGGTGGCAGATACAGAACAGTTGGTAAGGTGGATGAGTCTGGAAGCAGCATTCATGATTGACTGAAGAGGGGATAGCCTGCGATGAGGTAGGCCAATGAGGAGGGAGTTACAATAGTCAAGGCGAGATAACAAGGGAGTGAATAAGTTGCTTAGTGGTTTCCGAGGTTAGGAACGGGCGTATCTTGGAGATGTTGCGGAGGTGAAGTCTACAAGATTTGGACAGCGATTGGATCAGGGGCTAAAAGGACAGATGGGAGTCTAGGATTTCACCTAGCACCCTGGCATGAGGGAAGGGATTTATGATTGTATTATTGATCTTGATGGAGAAGTCGGGGGAGGGGGCACGGGATGGAGGGAATACTAAGAGCTCAGTTTTGGAAAGATTGAGTTTGAGGAAGTGGAGTGACATCCATGCCGATATGTCACTTAGTAGGTTAGTAATGTGAGAGGAGACTGAAGGGGTGAGGTGAGGAGTATAAAGATAGATTTGTGTGTCATCAGCATAGAGATGGTACTTAACCTCCCTAGCGGTATTCCTGAGTCTGGCTCAGAGTGAAATGCAGCTGTCAAAAACGGTAACCCCAAGCCAGACTCGGGCTGACCTCAATAGTATTACCTGGTGCCGTTCTGTGTCCCTGGTCCTGCGCTGCTAGCAGCCATCCCCTCCATCTGTCCCCAGTCTGCTTCCCCGCTTCCCTGCTCCTCTGGTTCCCGTCTATTTCACGCTGATCAGTGTGATCAGCGCGAGTCTGACGTGCTGTCGGGGGGCGGGGCTTGTGGGAGGTGGGAATTCTAAAAATAGCTCACAGTCAAAAATAAAGTGTTACTCTGTGCATACATTGTAACTCCACCTGTGAATATAGCCATAGTGCAGTTTTTGTGACTAAAAACAATTTTGCGCTCATGGCTTCCAAAAAGCGCCTTGCTAGCAATAAAGCAGTTTATGATGAGCTAGCGAACAGCGACAGTGAGGAGCTGCTTGAATTAAGTGATAGCGACTCATGTGGTGATTTATCATCTGACACCGAAAGTGAAGATAGCGGCGAATCTGATATTGACGTGAGTGATCTGCGCACATGGTGCACTATTGATTGCAATACGCCAGCGCCGCCAAGATTTCCGTTTACCGGCACACCTGGTATGAAAATACACGTTGAAGGTGACAATCCCTTGGCATACTTGGAATTGTTTATGACCGATGAGATCATTGAAATTATTGTGACGGAGACAAACTGGTACGCAGCGCAACAAATGGGTGCTCCACAGAGCCGGTTTTCACGCAGCAGAAAGTGGGAGCCTGTCACCAAAGAGGACATTTGGTTGTTTCTCAGCCTAATTATTGTGCAAGGAGTGGTGGGGAAACCGCTGCAGAAGTGGTACTGGAGCACCAACAAAATGCTCGCCACGCCGTTCTTTGGCACCGTCATGTCGGAGTACAATTTTTCCCTCATTATGAAATATTTGCACTTCGCAAATAATGAGGATTTTGATGAAATGAGTCATCCGGCTCCCAAGCTAAAAAAAATTGGGAACTCTACCAAGTAATTATACGAAATTTCCAGCAGAACTATGTGCCAAAGAGGGATATCAGCGTAGACGAAAGTCTAATGGCCTACAAAGGAAGGCTAAGCTGGATACAGTACATTGCGTCCAAGAGAGCACGATTTGGCGTGAAATCCTATCTGCTGTGCGAATCCTCTACTGGCTACATCTGGAATGCAGTCATATACACCGGCAAAGGAACAAAATTTGATCCTAAGTACAGCAGCTACGGACTGGCAACATCATCCATCCTGTCACTAATCGAGCCTCTGCTAAACTAAGGCTACTGCATAATGACGGACAATTTTTACACCTCGCCAGAACTTTACGAGGTTCTTCTTCAACACAGAACGGATGCCTACGGAACCGTTCGGGCTAACCGGCGTAACCTGCCATCCATGTTTGGAAAAAACAAACTAAAGTCGGGAGAATTAGTTGTCTGGCAGAAAGGCAAAATGATTGCGCTGCGATGGCAGGACAAGAAGGATGTGTGCCTGATGAGTACCATTCACAATGCCTCCACAGTAATGATCCAAACAAAAGGTGGCAAAAACATCCAAAAGCAGCAGGTTGTCATGGACTACAACAAAACCATGGGAGGTGTCGACAGAGCTGACCAAGCTATGACGTTTTATCCTGCGATGAGAAAGCAGCAGAGAAAGTATTATAAAAAGATTTTCTGGCATCTTCTGGAGCAGTGTTTGTGGAATGCATACGTTCTGTTCTGAAAAACACAGTGAAAAGCCTGTGGTTCATGCGGACTTTATATGGAAATTGGCGGAATCCATCTTCCTGAAATACCAAACGCCATCAGTGTCTGTAGGTAGATCCGGACGACGTTCTGTGGAAGTTGTCAACCCAGAACGTCTGATTGGACGTCATTTTATGGACCACATCCCACCAACCCAAAAAAAGGCAGCACCTACCAGGATGTGCGTGGTATGTTGCTCTCAGGGAGATGACAGTGGAAAAAAAATCTGCAAGGAAACGAGGTTCCACTGTCCTGATTGCGATGTCGGACTTTGTGCAGTCCCATGTTTCAAAATTTACCAAACCCGGGATGTTTACTAAAAAAAAATGCAGTGTCTGTATAATATTGTTTGGACAGAGTTCCGTGTGTTTGATTTGATTACATTATTTAATTTATTGTTATTTTTTATTATATTATAATTTATGATTTAATTTATTAAAATTTATTGCACCAAACATGTCTAGTGGACTCTTGTTGAAAAAGATTTCAGGGAGTTATTCCTAAGAATTACAGGCCTACAATAAAAAAACAACAAATTTCCATTGAAAAAAATGTACCGCTTTTAGCACAGAAATACTGACATAATCATACCACTAGGGAGGTTAAAGCCATGGAAGTTTATCAAGTGACCAAGGGAAGAGGTGTAGATGGAGAAGAGTAGGGGTCCAAGGAAAGGACCTTGAGGGACCCCTACAGAAAGAGGGAGTAGAGAGGAGGAGCCAGAGTTATAGGTACCGCTGAAGGAGCTCTGCAATAGGTAGGAGGAGAACCAGGAGAGAACAGAGTCTCGGAGGCCAAGAGAGTTGAGTTTTTTGAGGAGATGCAGTTTCAGTGGAGTGGAGTGAGCGAAAGCCAGACTGTAATTGGTCAAGAAGGTTGTTGTCAGTGAGGTAGGAGCTCAGGTGATTGTAGACTAAGCATTCTAAGAGGTAAACAGGAGCAGGGAGATGGGTCTTAAGTTCTGCAGGTTGGTGGGGTCCACGGAGGGCTTTTTAAGTATGGGAGTGATGTG
The DNA here is from genome assembly GCF_062004578.1 of Staurois parvus. Lineage (NCBI taxonomy): Eukaryota > Metazoa > Chordata > Amphibia > Anura > Ranidae > Staurois > Staurois parvus. Next base: position 3,832,829 of record NW_028318218.1, on the reverse strand, counting down.
TGAATGCTTTAGAGGGGAGGGGAAGGCACTGTTAGAGAGGGAGAGATTGAAGATGTGAGTGAGGGAGCATAGGATGGAAGAAGAGGGTGACCGTAGTAGTTGTGAGGAGACAGGATCTATGGGGCAGGTAGTGAGATGGACTTCTGAGAAAACCTTAGTGACCTCTTCGGTAGTAGCAAGGTCAAAAGAGGAAAGTGTTGAGGGAGGTTTAGTATAAGATATGCTAAGTGGGATAGATGTCTGTGCAGTGGAGATTCCCCTACGAATTGCATCAATCTTGTTTTTGAAATTATTTGCAATCTCGTAAGCAGTGAGTGAGTTACTGGGTGGAGGTGGAGAAAGTAGAGAGTTAAAAGTAGAGAAGAGACGATGAGGATTGGATGACAAGCTACTGATGAGAGTGACAAAGGTGGTTTGTTTGGCAGCATGGAGAGAGGAATTGTATGTTAAGAAAGCAGATTTATATCGGGTGAATGCTTGTTGAGATTTGGTTTTACTCCACAATCGCTCCAGCGCACGACTATGTCGCTTAAGATTTCTGGTGTCGTCAGTCTGCCAAGGTTGTAATGGTTGTGGCCTAATGCTTTGTGTTGTTAGAGGAGCAAGTGAGCAATGTGGATGAAAATGAACTGTTGTAGACAGCAGTGGCCAGGTCAGGCCAGGACAGGGGAGAGATTCTGTCATAGAGGCGGTCAGTTGCAGAGTGGAACAGAGAAGGGTTAAAGTTTTGAAGGTTTCTGCGAGTGATTGTTTGCTGCTTGGAGGGATAGGTGTTTGAAGATGAGGACACTGTGAAGGTGATGAGATTGTGACCAGAGAGAGGAAAGGTGTTTGTGAAGTTGTAGGGAGTGCAACGATGGGAGAAAACAAGGTCTAATGTATTCCCATCAGAGTGAGTGGAGGACTGTGTCCATTGTGTTAAGGCAAAAGATGAGGTTAGGTTAAAAAGTTGGGATGTAGCCGGGTTGTTCACATTAATGGGGATGTTAAAATCTCAAATAATGATAGTGGGTAGTTCAGAGGAGAGAAAGTAGGGTAGCCAGGAGGAGAAATCATCAAGAAAGTGAGACACCGGTCCAGGAGGCCGATAGATCACTGCAATCCTCAGAGAAATGGGAGAAAACAGCAGAATGCAGTGAGTCTCGAAAGAAGAGAAGGATAGAGAGGGAGGGGTAGAGAGGACTTGAAAGGTGCTCAGTGGGGATAGAAGCAAACCATCTCCACCACCTTTCCTTTTTTTTTAATATATATATTTTATTGCTTTTACCATTTTCAATTTTACATTCACTTGAAAAAAGAGAAAACATATTTACATATCTAATAAATAATGTTTTAACATATACATACACTAGTTTAAATTTTCTGTACCCCTTCCCCAATTCCACCCCCCCTCATCCTCCCCATTCCCTTTCCCCTCAGCTCTCTCCCTGTTCCGCACTCTATTATCATCTTTCCTGGGAATATTATGCACTATTATTCTACTTTTGACTTATTTTCTAGTTTGTTTCTCCTCGTCTTTCTATTTCAGGGTACTATATTTTACTTTGATCTTCTATAATCCTCCCATTTTTCCCATCTCTTCTGGAAGATCTCCATTCTATCCTCGTCTATATGGTAATGTTCTTCCATTCTGTATATCTGATCCACTTTTCCCAACCAATCTTTTATTTTTGGTGCTTCTTGTTCCTTCCAAAATTTGGGTATTAAACTTTTTGCTGCATTTAAATAATATAATTAGCCAGAGTTTTTATATTTTTCTACTGAAAACATAGTACCATGGAAGAGACATATCACTGGATCTTTTGGAATTTTAATCTCAGTTATCTTCTGAATCTCGTGAATTATTTCCTCCCAATACTTTTTTATTTTAAAGCATTCCCACCATATGTGTAACATTGTGCCCCTTTCCCCACATCCACGCCAACACGGAGGTGAATTATCTACACTTTGTCTATGTGCTATATTAGGAGTGATATACCACTTTGACAAAAATATGTAATTCATTTCCACATCCTTCATGTTTACATTCCCGTGTATGATTCTATATATTTTCTTTTGTTTTTCCTCTTCTATTTTCACTCCTAATTCTTTTCCCCATTTCTCCATATATGGAGGAGTCGTGTCCGTTAATAGTCTAGTGAAAATTTTATATACTCTCGAAGTCCTGTGTTTCCCATCTCCCTGTGTATTCATTAAGTGTTCAAATGGATTCCAGTTATTCTTTGTTCTTAAAGGTTTGGGGAGCTTCCTAACAAAATGTTTTAACTGAAAATAACGCCACTCATCAAATCTAGTGAATAACTCTTTCTTATTTTTCAATTCCGTGAATGCATACAGTATATTTCCTCTCCTTTCATTTATATCCCTTAATTGTGTGTCTTCCTTTTGTAACCACCTCCCCGCTATGCTTTCGTTCCCTGGTTGAAAAAAACTTTGTGGACACAATTGGCATTAACATGGAATTAAATTCCCATCCCATTTGTGTATGTACTGCATCCCATATTTTTAATACATTTCTTGTGTATGAGCTTGTGCTATTTACCAGTCCTTGATATTGGGGTGGTATCCATACTATCCTACTCAATTGTGTCTCGCTTAATGTGTTTTCTATTTTTACCCAACTTTTCCCAAGTACGTTATGTGTCCAATCAAAAATTCGTGCCACTAGTACAGAATTATAATATCTCTTCATATCTGGTACCCCCAATCCTCCATTCTCTTTATCTTTACTTAATACTTCATAACTTATCCTCGGTTTTTTATTTCCCGAGATGTATCTTATTAATATATTTTTAATAATTTTAAAATATATTCCTAGGAATTTTATTGGTATCATATGAAATTTTTGGAACAATTACCATTTTTATCCAGTTTATTTGTCCTATCCAAGATAGAATCCCTAAACCCGCTTTTCTCACTTCCCCCTTAATCTCATTCAATAGTGGGATATAATTTGCTTTATATACATTTTTTTGTGATACAGTTAGATTTATTCCCAAATATTTTAGTTCTCTTTCCTTCCATATAAACGGGAACTCTTCTTGTAGAATTCCTTTCTCTTTATTCAGCAGGTTTACATTTAAGATCTCCGTTTTTGCTGGATTTATGATTACATTTGTTACCTCACCATATTCTTTCAATGTTTTCATTAAGTTCGGCAATGTTATCCTAGGATTGACCACGTAAAACAACAAGTCATCCGCATAAGCTGCTACCTTATGTTCCGTTTCTCCTATTCTTACTCTCATTATATCTATAATTTTCCTTATAGTAGTTAAAAGTGATTCCAAGGACAGGACAAACAGTGGGAAAAATTAGAAAATCTGCAGGGGATCAAATAATTATTTTCCTCACTGTACCATTATTTTATCCATTATTCATATGAGGAAACTTAGTGAGATATTTAATGGTTTTCTTTCCATAGTTCACAATGACATCTACCCATTTGATGGCCCCAGCAATATACTAGGACATGCTTTTCTACCCGGAAATGGAATTGGTGGTGATGTTCATTTTGATGGTGATGAAACCTGGACATATGGGCAAAAACGTGGTATTTTCAAATGTTATACACATTCCATGGTGAAATTTATATTTAAAAACAGGAGATAACATGTTGTAATGCAGTCCTGAAACCTTTTAGCTTAGGTGACATTAGTAAGTTTTGTAAGGCCCAGGGAGCACATAGTTCCCTTACAATAATAGAAGAGCTTCAGAAAGTGAAAGCATATCTAAGGTGAAAAAGTTAAATTATATATGAATTTTCACATTGACATTCAGTTATTTCTAGCCTACTCCTATTAATCTGAATGACCTTGAAGTTTGTAAACATACTTTTTGAATAACCCCACAAATATACTCCTTTGAATTATGTGACACGTATTCACTATGTCCTGTGGCTAAACACTGCCGTGTCACACATTTCACAGAGCCTGCCTTCTGAACTAAAGAGGTGCTGAGAGGAGGTGCTTCAGGAGGTGGAGTCAGTAGAGGAATCACTGCTTGCAGGCAGCAAGGCACCATGGGATATGTAGTCCTTAGAAATTGAAAGTAAACAGCAGTGGAGAAGCTGCAGAGCATACAGGGAATCCAGGAAGTTATGGGAAGAGATCAGACGTGCAGCACTCACAACATGGAAGGAAAATTTTTCATTGAGCTTATATTGTCAAAAATAACTATTGTTTGTATTGTTATTGCAATGCTGATGTTAAAAAATGAAAGTGTGTACTGTGACCGTAGAACTCCTATAAAATATACAGTATGTCAAGGCAGAACACACATATACAATACATCCGTATAGCACATGCTTACTTCCCCATGTTTTATTATCTTAAAGAACCTGCAAGTACAGACAAATACCTGTTGATCTGCCAGAAATGCACTCAGGTATTGACCGCTTTTCCGTGGCCCTATAGAAGAAATACTGCTATAGGGTGGCAGGGCTGCCCAAAATCATGTGTATATATCCGTGATTTTGCATTTCCAGGTAGGGGGCACGAGCCTAGCGTCCATTGGTGGCCTCGGCTGTCGATCACCGGGTCCCGGCTGGTGATTCTCCGCCAACACACAGCAATTGCCAAGTATCACTGACAGTGGAGAGACCTGTATGTAAACAGTACAGATCTATCCCTTGTCAGCTCCTGCACATTGCTTTCTATTGCTCTACATAGCAGAGCAATATTAAGCAATATGCTGACACAGTAAAGCGCACACACAGCACACAGTTAACTCTTTGATTGCCCCAGATGTTAACGCCTTCCTGCCCAGTGCCATTAGTACAGTGTCAATGCTTTTTATTAGCACTAATCACTGTATTGATTGTCACTGGGGATGTCAGTGACAGTCAGTTCCCCCCCAGTGTCAGAATGCCCGCCGCAGTCCCGCAATAAGTCCCTGATTGCCACCATTACTAGTATAAAAAAAAGAAGTATATATACCGCCATTTGTAGATGCTATAACATTCACGTAAATCCATTAATTTGCACTTATTGGGATTTTTTTTTTTAGCAAACACATGTAGCAGAATACATTTTGGCCTAAATTTATGATGACATTTTTTTACTGGACATGTTTAATAGCAAAAAATCAAAAATATATTTTTTTTCTCAAAATTGTCGTTATTTTTTTATTTATAGCGCAAAAAATAAAAAACCAAACAGGCGATCAAACACCACTGAAAGAAAGCTCCATTTATGGGAAAATATTGGACATAAATTTCATTTGGGTGCAGCATCACCGCGCAATTGTCAGTTAAAGTAACGCAGCGCCATATCACAAAAATTGGCCTGGTCAGGAAGGGGGTAAATCCTCTGGAGGGCAAGTGGTTGATCCCTGTGGTGGGATGAAAACACACAGCTTTTTATGACTCATTGGTGTCAGTCCTACCAAGTGCTCTTTGCTAAGCTTCTCAGCCAGTGCCACACTGAAAATTGGAGGCCCTATGTAACCTGTGTTCTCCTTGTCTATGTAAATGAGAATTTTTTCTGTGTCTTTCACTTTCTCACAAGCAGTTTTGTTTTCTTAATAGGTTATAACTTGTTCAGTATGGCTGTTCACCTCCTTGGCCATTTCCTTGGTTTGTTACACTCAAATAATTCCAAAGCCTTGATGTTTCCAACATACTAGTTTATAAGCTCCCAGACATTCCAGCTTCCTAAAAAAGATCTGGAGAGAATCCAGCTAATTTATGGTAGGAAAACAACTACCTTACCTCTTAAGCAAGCCACATATGTAACATTCTAATTCAACAGTGCAGTACAGTTATAATTAATTGCATAGATTAAAATGAACGTAGGGAGGCTCACATAACATTTCATATTTACAATAAATTTTGCAGAGGTTTTCTGAAACTACGACTGGATAAAAAAGAGCCTTTTTTTTTTTAATTGGTATGAACAGATTGTACAGCTGATCACAGATATACATACTGTCACTTCTACCTATCAGTTTTTGAGCATTTTGAATGTAAAACATTTACATTTTTGTGTCGTTCAAGAAGAATGTGTGCTCATATTCAGATTGCTCTTCAGAGAGCATTTGACAGGCAGTGAGAAGGCATAGTATTGACTCCTCACTGCCTGCTTTAACCCCTTTGACCATGCACAAGCATCCTCATTCACTTGATGGGTAGTGATATATTCTCTGCCATGGCTGCAAAGCAAACTATTGCAGATACTGCATGTGTACAACCCTAGGAGCCCTCTTATAAGCTAGAGAGGGTGGCATTTGGCAGGCAGGAAAACTGCAACTCAGCTGCGAGTTCCCCAACCTCACTTGTGACCCTAACATGGCAGCCAGTCACATTGTCCATTAATGTGATAATTAATTCAGAAAATTAGATGTGTAAATTAGGTACCTAGACCGCCTGAAGGTGCTCCCTGGATTTTGGCCTCCTCTGTTGTTAGACTGTGGAAATGTCTCACATATGTGATATCACCATCTTCAGGAGGAGTATCAGAATGTGTTTTGAGGTGTAATTCTATGCCTATGCTGTATGTTAGAAATATCTTATTATCTGAAGACTTTGTGTAAAAAAAATAAATTTTCATTCCAAATATTGCATGCCTCTTAGGGTGTTTGCTTTCCAAAATGGGTTTAATTTGTGGGTGTTTCTGCTGTCCTGGTGTTGTAGGGCCTCCAAAAATATGATAGACAGTCAGGAAATTAGAAGTGTATTTTATGCCTCTAGAACTCCCAAAGGTGTTCCTTGAATTTTGGGCCTCTCTGTGAGGTTAGGCTGTGAAAAAGTTTAACACATATGGTATCGCTGTACCTGGAGGAGTAGCAGAATGTGTTTTGGGGTGTAATTCTAAGTATGTCTGTGCTGTTTGTTAGGAAGATCTTATCAATTGACAACTTTGCACCTAGAACGCCTGGAGGTGCTCCTTGGATTTTGGGCCCCTCTATAAGGCTAGGCTGAGACAAAGTTTCAGACATTTAGTATTGTCATAGTCGGGAGGAGTAGCAGAATGTGTTTTGGCTTATAATTGTTTGTCTATGCTGTGTGTGAAAATAACTTGTTAAATGACAACGTTGTGAAAAAAGCACATTTTATTTAATTTCTTCAATTAAAAAAAAATTGTGACAAAAAACTATAACTTCATAAAAAGGCCTCTTACTAAATACCTTGGATTGTCTACTTTCCAAAAAGGGGTCATGTTGGAGGGTATTTGTACTGTTCTGGCATTTTAGGGCCTCAAGAACTGAGATAGGCATTCAGTAAATCAGGACTGATCAATTGCCAAATATATACCATAGTTTGTAGTTTCTATAACTTTCACACAAACTAAATAATATACACTTTTTTTTTTCAACAAGTAAATATAGTAGAATACAATTTGACCTAAATGTATGAAGAAAGATTATTTACTTGTAAAGTTTTATAACAGAAACTAAGAAAAGCATTTTTTTTAAAGCTCCTTCTTTTTTTCCTTTATATAGCAGAAAATAAAAAACCCAGTAGTGAATAAGTACCACCAAAAAGCTCTATCTGTCTAAATAACTATACAAACATTTGGGTACAGTGTTGCATAACTGAGTAATTGTCATTCATAGTATGACAGCACTGAAAACTGAAAAATGACCTGGACTGAAAGGGAGTAAAACAATCTGATGGTTAAGAAGTACATATTTGTTTTATTTAATTTACAGTACATTGTTTTTTTCTTCTAGAGACTGAATTAGATCCAAAGTCACAGGAATTAAAAAAGCATCCTGACTGTCCATTGAATACCACTGATGATGCTGTGATAACTATGTCTTCAGAAATGTTAGTCTTCAGAGATGAGTAAATAGCAGTTTTTAGTGTTGTCCAATTGCCTATCTGTCCCAGAGTAAGCCAGGATGATTATGTATGCTGGATGCTTTGAAAGGGTTTGGAATCCTCCATGTTTTTTTTTTTTTGGGGGGGGGGGGGGTATTTTGCCAGCCATAGGAAAATTTTAATTTACCCTGCTCAGCTTTCTACATTTCCTATATCCAATGACGAAAATTAGTAGCAACAATAATGACAAATAATTTGAGGTTTTAAAATGTGTGCTTTGCCAATAAAATTACCTTGACCTCATGATTGCAAACAATGCTATTTTTCATAGATATCCCGTATGTTGCATCAAACCAATCACATCAGGAGTGAAAATATTACAATTGGGAGTTTTTTTTCAGGGGTACCCAGTAACATTCAGGCAGCTTATGAGTATATTAAGAAAAAGCCATTTGTATATATTATTATCCTCTTTAAAGGTAATTAATTTTTAATATTTAACATCTAATATAATGTTACAAAGACAATGTTTACTCTGTGTTTAAAACCAAAAATAAAAATGTAATACATGTCAGCTTACCAGTGCTTGGATGTGGCTGTATTGGTTTTCTTTTTTCAGACTTTCCCCCTTCTTTTCACCTGCTAATCCTACAAATAACAAACATTCTGCCTCTTTATGTGTACAATTTTTTCTCCATTGTATCTTCGGAGGCAGCTGTGGATGCAGGCTGGACTTCAAATAAGCCTTTATGAAAATTGAATGATTTGGTTTATATATACTGTTAAGTCCAAACCAACTCTTTTATTGAAAAAAATCAGCTCTGGCTGCAATATTTACCCTCTTCCTGGCGCTTTCCCCTGCAGTAATTATTTTCTGTCACTAGATGTCCTACTTCCCATTATTCAACCTGAAAGACTGAGGACCTCCTGTGAGTACAGGGTGTCATGGACTCTTGCTCTTGCAACACATCCTTGGATTAAGGTAATTAGAACACATTCAGCCTAGTGAAGACAACAGAAGTGACCAAAACCAGATTTGTTCCTTTCATTCATACACAAATAACCATTTACCTTCTTGGTGTAAAGTGGGGATTTTGGTACAAGACAGCATCTGTATCATTTTTGAACTGCACTTAAATGAAAAATATATATGATGCTAGGTCCACTTAAATTTTCAATTAGTGGCCAAATGTAACCCATTCAAGTGAATGGGGCCATGCCACAACTGCAAGAGAAATGCTTTTCTTGTAGTTGTTTTGCAGCATTTACATAACAGTCCTTTTTATGGGCCTCCCTCTCCCCCTCCCCCCATTACTAATGTTTTACATAAAACTCCCTGTTCGGCTGTCAAGAAAAGGGATACTGCTGCCTCCTAAATGCAGCTGCTGTTATATCACCCCCCTGAAGAGTGGTCCACAGCGTATCACTTTTCAAGAGTGCAGTAGAGACTGCCGCAGGTGTGAATGAGTCCTAAGTAAACACAGGTTTTTGATTCTACCTAGGTTATCAGTACTGGAATGTGACCGATTATGAACTTACTAAGGACTCTCTCAAGGATATCTCAGAGCGGGGTCTCTCTGCCTCTGTGCAGAAAAGTGATGCTGCTGTCGATGATCAAAGCAGGAAAAGAACATATTTCTTTGTGGACGAGCAATACTGGAGGTAAGCTAAAAAAAACTGAATAAAAATGAGTATTGAAAAAAGTAACATCAGTAAGGTGTAGGATGAGATATCCTGTACCCAATATGTTGCTATTTAAAATAATTAGGGCAACTGCAGGCAATAAGTACAGTCAACAGAAATGAAGGATCAAGGCCGGCGCTAAAATGCTAATATCACTTATGTACAGTATTGCACAGAAGTGAGTCCACCCCTCACATTTTTTAAATATTTTATTACATCTTTTCATGTGACAACAATGAAGAAATGAGACTTTGTTACAATGTAAAGTTGTGAGTGTACAACTTGTATAACAGTGTAAGTTTGCTGTCCCCTCAAAATAAATCAACACACAGCCATTAATGTCTAAACCGCTGGCAACAAAAATGAGTACACCCCTAAGTGAAAATGTCCAAATTGGGCCCAATTAGCCATTTTCCCTCCCTGGTGTCATGTGACTCGTTAGTGTTACAAGGTCTCAGGTGTGAATGTGGAGAAGGTGTGTTAAATTTGGTATTATCACTCTCACTCTCTCATACTGGTCACTGGAAGTTCAACATGACACCTCATAGCAAAGAACTCTCTGAGGATCTGAAAAAAAGAATTGTTGCTCTACATAAAGATGGCCTAGGCTATAAGAAGATTGCCAAGACCCTGAAACTGAGCTGCAGTATGATGACCAAGACCATAGAGCGGTTTAACAGGACAGGTTCCACTCAGAACAGGCCTTGCCATGGTCGACCAAAGGAGTGGAGTGCACGTGCTCAGCGTCATATCTAGAAATTGTCTTTGGGAAATAGACTTATGAGTGCTGCCAGCATTGCTGCAGAGGTTGAAGGGGTGGGGGATCAGCCTGTCAGTGCTCAGGCCATACGCCGCACACTGCATCAAATTTGTCTACATGGCTGTTGTCCCAGAAGGAAGCCTCTTCTAAAGATGATGCACAAGAAAGCCCGCAAACAGTTTGCTGAAGACAAGCAGACTAAGGACATGGAATACTGGAACCATGTCCTGTGGTCTGCTGAGACCAAGATAAACTGATTTGATTCAGATGGTGTCAAGCGTGTGTGGTGACAACCAGGTGAGGAGTACAAAGACAAGTGAGTCTTGCCTACAGTCAAGCATGGTGGTGGGAGTGTCATGGTCTAGGGCTGCATGATTGCTGCCGGCACTGGGGAGCTACAGTTCATTGAGGGAACCATGAATGCCAACATGTGCTGTGACATACTGAAGCAGAGCATGATCCCCTTCCTTCGGAGACTGAGCCATAGGGCAGTAGTCCAACATGATAACGACCCCAAACACACCTCCAAGACAACCACTGCCTTGCTAAAGAAGCTGAGGGTAAAGGTGATGGACTGGCCAAGCATGTCTCCAGACCTAAACCCTATTGAGCATCTGTGGGGAATCCTCAAATGGAAGGTGGAGGAGCGCAAGGTCTCTAACATCCATTAGTTCTGTGATATCATCATGGAGGAGTGGAAGAGGACTCCAGTGGCAACCTGTGAAGCTCTGGTGAACTCCATGCCCAAGTGGGTTAAGGCAGTGCTGGAAAATAATGGTGGTCACACAAAATATTGACACTTTGGGCCCAATTTGGACATATTCACTTAGGGGTGTACAGGATTCAATTAACCTACCAGCATATCTTTGGAGTGTGGAAAGAAATCAACGTAGGCACAGGGAGAATATGCAAACTCCAGACAGGTGGTGCTGTGGCTAAGATTTGAATCTTAGTACTGCCAGGCGGAAGTGCTAACCATTTAGCCACTGTGCTGACCAACCATTTAGCTACTGTGCTGTCCAGATATACACTCTTACATATTTCTAGCAAATGTCTGCAAAAACAGGGATTTTTGATTCATATATATAAATATATATATATATATATATATATATATGTATATATACAGTTGTGTTCAAAATAATAGCAGTGTGTTGAAAAAAAGTGAATAAAGCTCAAAATCCTTCTGATAGCTTTTAGTTCCATACACACAAATGCATTGGGAACACTACACATTCTATTCCAAATCAAAACATGAAGAAAAATATATCAAATCTGTGTTGTTCCTCTAAACAAATTGAAGAAAAGTAAATATTAGACTGTTCAAAAAAATAGCAGTGTTTGTATTCTTCTTTACAAACTCAAACATTCACTATATAAACTGAAAAATGTTTGAAGATTTTGCTTTCCTTTGAATCGATTAATATTTAGTTGTATAACCAGTTTCTGAGAACTGCTGTACATCTGTGTTGCATTAAGGCAACCAACTTCTGGCACCTGTGAACAGCTTCTGGCACCTGTGATTGGACTACATTCCACAGTTCTCTATTTCTTGGTTTTGCCTCAGAAACTGCATTTTTTATGTCACCGCACAAATTTTCTATTGGATTAAGATCCGGGGATTGGGCTGGCCACTCCATAACGTCAATCTTGTTGGTCTGGAACCAAGATGTTGCACATTTACTGGTGTGTTTGGGGTCGTTGTCTTGTTGGAACACCCATTTCAAGGGCATTTCCTCTTCAGCATAAGGCAGCATGACCTCTTCAAGTATTCTGATGTATTCAAACTGATCCATGATCCCTGGTATGTGATAAATAGGCCCAACACCGTAGTATGAGAAACATCCCCATATCATGATGCTTGCACAACCATGCTTCACTGTCTTCACAGTGTACTGTGGCTTGAATTCAGTGTTTGGGGGTCATCTGACAAACTGTCTCTGGCCACTAGACCCAAAAAGAACAATCTTACTTTCATCAGTCCACAAAATGTTGCGCCATTTCTCTTTAGGCCAGTCAATGTGCTCTTTGGCAAATTGTAACCTCTTCAGCACGTCTTTTTTTCAACAGTGGGACTTTGCGGGGGCTTCTAGCAGATAGCTTGGCTTCACATAGGCATCTTCTAATTGTAACAGTTCTTACAGGTAACTTTAGACCTTCTTTGATCTTCCTGGAGCTGATTGTTGGCTGAGTCCTTGCCATTTTGGCTATTCTTCTATCCATTCGAATGGTAGTTTTTGGCTTTCTTCCACGTCTTTCAGGTTTTTGTTGCCATTTTAAAGCATTTGTGATCATTTTAGCTGAGCAGCCTATCAGTTTCTGCACTTCTTCATATGTTTTCCCCTCTCCAATCAACTTTTTAATCAAGGTACACTGTTCTTCTGAACAAAGTCTGGAGCGACCCATTTTCCTCAGAATTTCAGAGCGAAATGCACAGTAACCAGCATGTACAACATTTGCTACCTTCCTTCCTTAAATAAGGGCAATAATTGCCACCTGTTTTTCAAAGAATGAATGACCTCACTAATAGATCTCCACACTGCTATTATTTTGAACATGCCCCTTTCAATTAGTGATTCAATTACACAGAATCAGCAGCATGCATGTCATGACTGTTGGGTCTGTTGGATTTCTATTACTCTACTACACCTGCTAGTAAATTATTTGCCATGTAGAATTATCATTTCTGCCAAAAACAGTGATTGGTCAGGTTAGTGATGTCTGACTGCTATTATTTTGAACACAACTGTGTATATATATATATATATATATATATATATATATATATATATATATATATATATCTCAGTACATGGTTCAAGCTGGCCAACTGTGTCCAAGTTGGTTACCAGACCTGAGTCTGTGTCTATTGCAAGTACAGTAACTGGCATTGGAAATCGCAATGGCTGCAGGTGGAAATTGAAAAGTAACTTTGAATACCATAAAATCAAAAAAAAGAACTGATGTAGCAGTGATATACAGAGGGTTAGGAAAAAAATGGAACCACTACATGATTTGCAGGTGCGAAAGTGGTGACATGTTTTACGTTAAAAGCAGAAAGTGATGTAACATTTATTTTCTTCCGCTGTGTGATGAGACACCTAGCTAATAGTGGGAAGCCTCACTTTCATCATTCACTGGGTGCGCTGCTAGTAATACAGAGTAATGTCAGAGCTTACTGAGCTTCAAAGAGGGCAAATTGTTGGTGCTGCTCAGCTGGTTTCACCGTGACTGAAGTTGGCAATGTATTTGCCGTATCGTGAGGTACAGTTTCAAAGGTTATGACAGCTTATACAGTTTACGGGAAAATTATGTCTGCTAATCATATGCACGGTTGACAATGATCAACTGACCAAAAGAGACAAAAAGAACATTGCACGAGATTGTGACCCGGAATAAGAAAACAACTGATGCAAAAGTGACTGCAGAGCTCAATCTCAGTCTTCACAGTGTCTCATCACACAGCAGAAGCAAACGAATGTTGCATCACTTCCGCTTTCACTGCAAAACATGTTGCCACTTTCACACCTGCAAATCATGTAGTGTTTCCATATTTTTTTGTCTAACCCTTTGTAAGCAAATATGTCTTATTAACTGGCATCCATTTTGTATAATGCCTCCTTTTCGAGATGTGTGAACAGTTAGTTTTGCTTATAACTCCTCTCTCATTTTCTGAGATTAGTTTCATTTCAGTATACATGGATCTACCTTATATGCTATCCCTCAACTATTTGCAGTTTCTGTTCTTCACATAAGTGTTTTGATAAGAGTGGAATGTTTCATTGGTCATCCTAAGATTAAGCAACGCCTACTGAGTTGTGTATAACCATTCTTGTTTTGCATTAAACTTTCAGAGATTTAGCTTTCACACTTCAGTGTCTGGAGCTTTATTCCTCCCAGGCCTGAGGGTGAGAGGTGTGAAAAAATTGACAGTGGCCTCCACCTGTAAAAACATTACTGTTTTGGGGGTCATCTCAGTCTTGCCCACCTAGTGCACCTGTTGCTAATTTCATTAATACCAAAGCAGCTGAAACCGATTAACAACCCCCTCTGCTACTTAACTGACCAAATCAATATCCCAGGAGTTTAATTGACTTGATGCTATACTCTGATTTAAAAGTTTTCATTTAATTTCTTGGAGTAGTGTATTTTGCTGAAGCTCAATAGTGTGAGCACAGTCTTACGAACTTATGAAGCTGACACTAGAAGAGGTGTCCACATGGGAAGATTTCCCTTCTCTTCTTAAACTGGTGACAACTCAAAACTTTCTGCCTCGGTGACAGTGGTAACCCACACAGAGAAAGGACAAACCTCCATAATGAGGATATAGACAATAATAAACAACTGATAGGGATTTCTACCCCTTCACCACTCTGCATGTCTCCTGGTTAGCAAGACCGTTGGTGAGTATGAATCCTTCTAATGGAGCACTAGATAGCAGTAAATAGTTTGACTGAGGTTTTAACCCTTCCCCATTTCCACTTTAAAGTGTATTTACAGCCCATAAAACCTCTATCAAGTTATTTTTGATGTCTGTATCCCAATGGGGAGATTTCTCTTCACTTCCTGTCCTGCAGACACAACAGGGAACGAGATAAAATCTCTCTAAAGTAAACAGAATTGCAATTTTAAAAAGTTTTAACAGTTGTTCTCATTTGAGGATTTTCCCATTAGTTTTGCTTTGATGACAAATTAAAAAGTTTGGTTTTCCCATTACTTTCTGCCTCAGGGACAGTGATCACCAGTACAGTCACCAATATTAGTGTATATTATCCAAAAGAAACAACACCAAAAAGCATACAACAACATAACACTTAGGGCTCAACAGGCATTTTTCTTCAGTGGAAAAACAGAAATCACCACAAGAGAACATAGAAAACAGTTGTCCCCTCTGCACACCATAATGCTGGTGTTATGTGTACTGTGGAACAGTGAAGCAAAATGTAGGCCTGCTGCATTTGTCCGAAGGGCAGAGGAAGGCACCACATGAAAACATGAATGGAGGTATGGATGAAGAGTTAGGCTGGCCATACATTATACAATTATCTTCCAATTTTCTGCCCAATTTCCTTTAGATTTACCTTCATCTGTGTAGTGCAAGGGCCTGCCTAATTGGATACAACTGAAAGTGTTGTTTAGGTTTGTCCTCCTATTATATGGTTTTTGGTAAATCTAAACCAAAAATCTCCAGATAATTGTATAATGTATGGCCAGCCTTATTGTGTGACCCTTCAAATAAAGTTAAAAAAAATTAAACCGTGAGTTGCACTGAAACCCGCATCACACCATCTGAAGTTTGCCCATATGGCAAAACTCTGTTTTACTGTTCAGGACACTGTGTACAAGTCCTTATAGTCAACATAATCTTCTAACATTATGAAAATGTTCATTATTTTGTTGGGAAATTTGATCCTACCAAAAAAAAAAAAGAGATTCCTACTAATTGAAAGAAAAACTGGTTGCAACCAGTACTCTCTAACTGTAAATGACAAATGATGAGCCCTTAATTGGTCACCTTCTGCCAAGATAATCAAAAGAAGTCAAACTGACTGGAAACATGACAAGTATTACACCAGATACTGCGAGGCTCTGTTTACCATCATTTATGAATTCAAATTCCTCGACGTGCTCAGACGTGTTTAAGAGTTAATTTGCTACAATGAATTAGAAAAGCATTTACGTGAGTGGTGGGGGACACGTGAGCTCTCTTGCCTCTTGATGGTATAGAATTATGTAACATAGGAACGAAATTAGGAGCTTGCTGCCAGTGTTTTTTTATTTTTACATAGCAACCAATAGTAAACAGAAAGTTACAGTTACAAGAAAACAAACATGCTTGGGTCCTAATCACAAAAATGCAAAAATATGCCCAAGGTTGTGCTAATTTGTATGGTAGAATATTGCCTCATTATAGTCCCTTACATGTAGTTGCATAGTTATTCTGGCTGAAAAAAGACAAAAGTCCATCCAGTTCAACCATAAAAAAAAATTGTTATAATCCCATACCCACAGTTGATTCAGAGGAAGGCAAAAAAAACCAGCAAAGCATGATCCAATTCCTTCCTGATCCCCTAAGAGGCAATAGGATATTCCCTGGATCAACTTTACCTATAAATGTTAGTATCCAGTTATATTCTGTGTATCTAAGAAAGAATCCAGGCCTTTATTAAAGCAATCCACTGAGCTGGCCAGAACCAACTCTTAAGGGAGTCTATTCCACATTTTCACAGCTCTTACTGTAAAGAAACCTTTCCATGTTTGGAGATGAAATTTCTTTTCCTCCAGATGTAGAGTGCCCCCTTTGTCCTCTGTGATGACCTCAGGGTTAATAGATCTACACCGAGTTCACTATATGGACCACTGATGTATTTATATATGTTGATCATATCCCCCCTTAATCTCTTCTCAAGAGAGAATAAATTCAGTTCCTCAATGTTCTTTTTGTGAATTGGTGCCCAAAACTGAACTGCATATTCCAGATGAGGTCTTACTAATGATTTGTACCGGGGTAATATGATATCTCTCTCTCTGGAGTCTATACCTCTTTTAATACAAGAGAGGATTTTGCTTGCTTTATAAACCGCAGCCATTATTAAGCTTGTAATCTACCAGAACTCCCCGATCCTTCTCCATCATTGATTCCCCCAGTTGTACCCCCCCTAGTCTCCCCCAAGTGCATAACCTTACATTTATCAACATTAAACCTCATTTGCCACATAGTTTCCCAATTAAACAGTGCATTGAGGTCGGTTTGTAAGTTGGAGACATCCTGTAAGGACCTTATGCCACTGCAGGTCTGTCTTTGTCCTCTCGATGCTGACATTACACAAATATGCAGCCTCACAGAACTGGACTGTATTCCCTAGGGCCGCATATTTGTGTACATGTCTTTGTGCTGGGAACGCATCGCACAACGCGCTTCAAGCACAAAGACCAAGGTGTCACTGAGAGCCGGGACTCCCGATTCCGGTTCACATGATCGTTGTTATAGCCTCTGATTGGATATCACAGTGATCAGTCACTGTGAAGCCCGCCCCCCTTGGCTTTTTTCCTCTCTGAATGGAGGAAATACATTGTATCTCTCTCTCTCTCTCCTTGCATAAAGAAAAAAAAACAACTGTTTGTTAAAAAAAAGATAAAGAAATAAATATTAAAGAATAAAAGAAAAAATACCTAGATCAAGGCTTGATCTAGTTCAGTGTCAGGGTTAGTGTTTGGGTCAATGTCAGGGTCAAAGGTCAAGAATTTTTTTTTTGAATTGGTATCAGTGCCAGTTAGTGTCAGTGTCAGTGTGGTTTAGGTAAAAAAAAATGTGCACTATTGTTTCCTGGCTGTAGTACAGGTACAAACAACAAATAACATGCACATATATGGTATCACTGCGATCGTCAAGAGCTGGAAAATTTATTTTGGGTTGTTCTTTGATGGCAGGTTATGGTAGTAACAAGAAACAAAAAGCTAAATAAACCACTTGCCCTCCTGAAAATGTATCCCCCTTCCTGACCAGGCTATTTTATGCGTTACTGCGCTGCATTTCTTTAACTGACAATTGCACAGTCATGCAATGCTGCACCCAAATGAAGTTTACGTCCTTTTTTTCCCACAAATTGAGCTTTCTTTTGGTGGTATTTGATTGCCTGTGCATTTTTATTTTTTGTGCTATAAAAAAAAAGTTTGATGATTTTGAGAAAAAACAATATTTTTGACTTTTTGTTATTAAACATGTCCAGTAAAAAAATTTAAAAAAAAAATTGTCACCTTCTCACCAAGCTGCTTGGCGATAGTTTGGTAGCCCAGTCCAGCCTTATGTAGGTCTACAATCTTGTCCCTGACATGCTTGGACAGCTCTTTGGTCTTTGCCATGCTGGAGAGTTTGGAATCTGATTGTCTGATTGCTCCTGTGGACAGGTGTCTTTTATACAGGTAACAAAATGAAATTAGCAACCTTTAAGAGACTGCTTCTAATCTCAGTTTACCTGTACAAAAGACACCCGGTAGCCAGAAATCCTGCTGAATGAAAGGCGATCAAATACTTATTTCCCTCATGAACATGCAAACCAGTGCATAATTTGTTAGACATGCATTTCTTTTGAATTTGTTGTTGCTATTCTGTCTCTCAGTGCTACAATACACCTACCATTCAATTTTTAGACTCATCATTTCTTTGTGAGTGGGCAAACATTGATTTTGCACACCCGTGCCACCCTGTAGTAGTACTTCTAGTAGTACTGCTATAGGACACACGGGAAGTGGTTAAAAAAATGATTTTTTTAAAACTATTTTGGACCAGTTTTCCTTTGATGAAAAAAAAACATTAAGGGGCTATCCATTGCCATTTATCACCAAATGAAAGTCCAATTTGTCCTGAAAAAAACAAGGTATGTTCAGCAGACTGTGTTCTTCTATTGTTGTGACTTAGATGACGTTCAGAGCACATTTTATGCCCAATTCATGCAAAGCTCCACGTAATCCCAAGGGGTTCACATACTTTTTCTTGCAACTGTATTTGAAGAGTTTTTTGGGGATTTGGCCAGACTATTTCCCCAGACTATCACTGACCCACCACCAAAACGGTCATGCTGAATGATGTTACAGGCTGCAGGAAGTTCTCCATGGCTTCTCCAGACCCTTTCACACCTGTCACATGTGCTCAGGGAGACCCTGCTCTCATCTATGAAAAGCACAGGGTGCCAGTGGCAGACCTGCCAAATCTGGTGTTCAATGGCAAATGCCAGTTGAGCTCTATGGTGCTGGGCAGTGAGCACAGGGCCCACTAGAGGATGTCGGGCCCTCAGAAAGCACCATGTGATTCCCTGGCAGGTGCATTTTCGAAATGGTGCATGCACCTCTTTTCTTTGGGAAATGCACACACAATAGCCCATTTAGGTATGATTAACCACCTCCCGTTCAGCCGTTGTACATAAACGGCTGGATGGTGGCAGTGCAGGGACTGGTGGCCGTTTATAAATGCCTCCCGGCCCCCTGCTTGTGTGCGCTCCCTGGGAGCGCTCAGCACCGCGATCCATTGCCCGCTGTGTCCTCCGGACACAGTGGAACACCGATCATCGTACAGGACCTCTGTGCGAGGTCCTGATCATGTGATCACTGATTGGCCAATCAGTGATCACATGCAGAGTAGTAAAGCAAGATGTCACTTCTGACATCATTGCTTACTACGTGTGAAATCTGTGAATGATCACAGAGGTCACATGGTACAAGGCTATTCACAACAGCCTTGTACCATGTGACAAGCTGTGACCAATCACAGCTCACACAGTATTTCTCAATGGCTGCAAGAATGCAGCCAGGGAGAAGGAGACATGATTGCTTTTACAGCCTTTATGGGTGAAAAGCAATCACTGTAAAAAAAAAAAATCTTCATCACCCCCCACAAATAGCACAGTGTCACCATGGTGACACTGTACTGCTAGGGTGACAGTATGTAAAAAAAAAAAAACAAATAATAATATAAAAAAATCAAATAAAAATGTAAAAAAAAAAAATTATAATTTTTGATTGTAAACTAATTTGGGTTCATTTTTTTTTACTAAAAAGATAACTGAATAAATTATGGCCAACATTTATGATGAAATATAATTTATTTGCAAAATTTTATAAGAAAAACACCTTTTTTCAACATTTTTGGACTTTTTCATTTATATAGCAAAAAAAAAATAAAAATCCCAGCAGTGAATAAATACCACCAAAATAAATTTTTATCTGTCTCAAAAAAATGCTAAACAATTCATATGGGTACAGTGTTGCATTCAAAGTGTGATAGCGCTGAAAGCTGAAAATTGCCCTGGACAGGAAGGGGGTAAAAGTGTCCGGACTGGAAGTGGTTAAGGCCTCATGCACACTTGAACTAAATAATGCTGCTTTTACTGGCATTTGAGCTTTTTTTTCCCTCTGCCTCTAAACTTCCCACCTAGTTGCATTATGTGTCAATGCACACTATAGGGTCATTTACAAAAGTTTAGAGTCAGGGGCGTTTAGAGACAGAAAAATCCACCAAAGTCATGTTCAGTAGAGGAGCTTTTGAGCATAAAAATCTCCTGAAGCACCTAAACGCATTTAAACACACCAAAGTGTTAGGTGCATTTAGCACTTGAGTGTTTTTTTATTTCAATGTCCAGAATAAATTAATATTCTGGCCAATGAAATAAACGCCAAAGAGCTTGGGGCGTCTAAACCCAATTGCAAAATGTGGCTTGCGGTGCATTTTTGAGTGTTTAGAAAAGCCCCAGTGTGCATGAAGCCTAAAGGTGAATGGGATGTAGTAGTGCAGCGCACTGTAACACACCATGTTGCAGCACTTGTGTTACCACAAAGGACAAAGCTGCACTTCCACAACGTCTCATCATGAAGTTTAATCAACCCTGTTGGCTTCTCACATGTTCTAAGCCATGCCCGTCTGGGGTGTGGCATAGGGCGGGGACTAATTGGGAAGACAGCTGTTTTGATTAAGCTTCATGATGAGAGTTTATGGAAGTGCGGCTTTCTCGTTCATTTTTACTATATATGCTGAGCTAGATGAGCTCCTAAAGCCAGCACCCAGTGTGGAGGGGGACCAGAGCAATATGCTCAGGACTTGGAGCAGTGCAGTCTCTTCTCTAAAATAGTTTGAATAGGACCTTACTTACCCACAACCCCTCTTTTTCTGGCCAACTTTTCTCTACTGTGTCCCAGCCCCCTGGGACACAGCGGATCACCGATCAATGGAAAGAGCTGAAGACGTCAGCTCTGTCATGTGATTAGCTGTGTCCAATCACAGCTGATTGCATGTAAATAATGCAGTGTGCCCTGATGATCAGTGTAGCCCCAGCAGTGCCACCTGTCAGTGCCCATCAATGCCACTTGTCATTGCCCTTCAATGCCACCTGCCAGTGCCCATCAGTGCCACATCAATGCCACATATCAGTGCCTACCAGTGCACATTAATGCCACATATCAGTGCCCATCTGAGCTGCCTTTCAGTGCCACCTATCAGTGCTAGTCAGTGCCATCTATCAATGCCAGTCAGTGTCACCTATCAGTGCTGCCAATCAGTGCCAGTCAGTGTCACCTATCAGTGCTGCCAATCAGTGCCAGTCAGTGTCACCTATCAGTGCTGCCAATCAGTGCCAGTCAGTGTCACCTATCAGTGCTGCCAATCAGTGCCACCTATTATTGCCAGTCAGTGCGGCCTATCAGTGCACATCAGGGCCGCCTATCAGTGCCCATCAGTGCTGCCCATCAGTGCCACCTAACAGTGCCAGTCAGTGCCACCTAACAGTGCCAGTCAGTGCCGCCTATCAGTGCCAGCTAGTGCCGTCTATCAGTGCCACCTATCAGTGCCATATATGAGTGCTGCCTTTCAGTGGCCATCAGTGATGCCTGTCAATGCCCATCAGTGCCACCTACCAGTGCCTCCTCATCAGTGCCCATCAGTGCAGCCTCATTAGCGCACATCAGTGAAGGAGAAAAATCACTTATTTACAAAATTTTATAACAGAAACTAAACTTTTTTTTTTCAAAATTTTCAGTTGTTTGTGGTTTGTTTAGCAAAAAATAAAAAACCCAGTGTTGATTAAATACTTGCTTGCCACTCCATTAAATGAGAGACAGTAGAACAAGTACACTTAAAAAATATCCATGTTATGGCCATATTGAAACATATGTCCCTTGAGGGTTAGGGACTGATGGGAATGTACATAATGGGAATGTAATATACAGGTGAAACTCGAAAAATTAGAATATCGTGCAAAAGTTCATTTATTTCAGTAATGCAACTTAAAAGGTGAAACTAATATATGAGATAGACTCATTACATGCAAAGCAAGATAGTTCAAGCCGTGATTTGTCATAATTGTGATGATTATGGCTTACAGCTCATGAAAACCCCAAATCCACAATCTCAGAAAATTAGAATATTGTGAAAAGGTGCAATACTCTAGGCTCAAAGTGTCCCACTCTAATCAGCTGATTAAGCCATAACACCTGCAAAGGGTTCCTGAGCCTTTAAATGGTCTCTCAGTCTGGTTCAGTAGGAATCACAATCATGGGAAAGACTGCTGACCTGACAGTTGTGCAGACAACCATCATTGACACCCTCCATAAGGAGGGAAAGCCTCAAAAGGTAATTGCAAAAGAAGCTGGATGTTCCCAAAGTGCTGTATCAAAGCACATTAATAGAAAGTTATGTGGAAGGGAAAAGTGTGGAAGAAAAAGGTGCACAAGCAGCAGGGATGACCGCAGCCTGGAGAGGATTGTCAGGAAAAGGCCATTCAAAAGTGTTGGGGACTTTCACAAGGAGTGGACTGAGGCTGGAGTCAGTGCATCAAGAGCCACCACATACAGACGGATCCTGGACATGGGCTTCAAATGTCCTATTCCTCTTTTCAAGCTGCTCCTGAACAACAAACAACGTCTCAGAAGCGTCTTACCTGGGCTAAAGAAAAACAGACCTGGTCTGTTGCTCAGTGGTCCAAAGTCCGCTTTTCTGATGAGAGCAACTTTTGCATCTCATTTGAAAACCAAGGACCCAGAGTATGTCGGAAGAATGGAGAGGCACACACTGCAAGATGCTTGAAGTCCAGTGTGAAGTTTCCACAGTCTGTGTTGATTTGGGGAGCCATGTCATCTGCTGGTGTTGGTCCATTGTGCTTAATTAAGTCCAGGGTCAACGCAGCTGTCTACCAGGAGATTTTGGAGCACTTCATGCTTCCTTCCGCAGACGAGCTTTATGGGGATGCTGACTTCATTTTCCAGCAAGACTTGGCACCTGGCCACATTGCCAAAAGCACCAAAACCTGGTTCAATGACCGTGGGATTATTGTGCTTTATTGACCAGCAAACTCGCCTGACCTGAACTCCATAGAGAATCTATGGGGCATTGCCAAGAGAAAGGTGAGAGACATGAGACCGAACAATGCAGAAGAGCTGAAGGCCGCTATTGAAGCATCCTGGTCTTCCATAACACCTCAGCAGTGCCACAGGCTGATAGCTTCCATGCCACGCCGCATTGAGGCAGTAATTGCTGCAAAAGGGGCCCAAACCAAGTACTGAGTACATATGCATGCTTATACTTTTCAGAGGTCCGATATTGTTCTATGTACAATCCTTGTTTTATTTATTGCTTGTAATATTCTAATTTTCTGAGATTGTGGATATGGGGTTTTCATGAGCTGTAAGCCATAATCATGACAATTATGACAAATCACAGCTTGAACTATCTTGCTTTGCATGTAATGAGTCTATCTCATATATTAGTTTCACCTTTTAAGTTGCATTACTGAAATAAATGAACTTTTGCACGATATTCTAATTTTTCGAGTTTCACCTGTATATGTGAAGCGCTGCGTAAACTGATGGCGCTGTCAGGGACGGACTGACAACTCATGGGGCCCCTGGGCAATAGGGGATCATGGGGCCCCTGTGTCCTTGCCCAAACTCAAAAAAGCCTATGAAAGGTGCCAGGGGCATCTCATAGGGCCCCCTACTGACCCCGGGCCCTCGGACACTGCCCGAGTTTCCAAATGGTCAGTCCGACCCTGGGTGCTGTATAAGTACCTGAAATAAATAAATATCAGACTATAAAGTCCCCCCAAGGTCACAGAATGTGCAAAATGTGTGTCTTGAAGAAGTCATTAGAGGGTAGAGATTGTCCAGTTAGGGGTAGACTTCAAAAGATTATCTACTGTACATAAAGATGATTTATGTTACATGTACAAATAAAGGTGTATGCATTTTCTTTTCCCAAGAACTGACTCAGAAAAATCCCCTATCTCTACAGCTGTGAGTTCTTTAGAACTGTGAACTGTTACTCTAAAGTTTGCCTGCCATCCTTTGGACAAAGTTAGTACTACAGCTAATGCTACAGGATACCATATTTTCAAAAAGGTATTATTGGTTTTCTTTCTTTCTGAAAGTTTTACCAAGTAGTCACTTTTGTGGGTTAGTATCAATAATTTCCATATATAAGCTTATATATAACCAGTAAACCTTAATCCTGTATAGATTTTATCTTTTCAAACAATCCAATATGTGTTTTAGAAAACTGAAATTCTTATTTATGTTTTTATAATTAATTTATATATGATTTATTACTTGCTAAAGCTACAAGATGTTAATATAAGTTAATGGGACAAACAAATAATGCTCTTGCTAGTGTTCCCAATATCTACTAATATATATGGATGCTATAAAGACAATATAGTCTTTGTAAATGCTATATCCATATTATAAAATCCCCAAAAACTATACATATCAATGTTCAAGGACATTAAATAAATGGGGGTACATAAAAAAACAAACATAAAAACACTCACATTATCAATATCCTGCTAGAACTAAACTACTGGAAGTTGGTCTATAGCATGGTTATTGGACCAATGTTGGAGGATTATAATTAATTGCTACTTGATCCCAGTGCTAGTGTACATGGTGCTTTTTGCACATTTATAATTTGGTTGTATAGGCTTTTGTTTTTATCAAAGTTTTTTTAATAAATGGAATTACACTATGACCACAAAATTTCTTGTGTTTTTGTGAATTATATTGCGGACTGTACTAGTGACTGGTGTATTAAGAGGGCCATAAAGGGGTTCTGTGCATTATACCACTCTCGTGTTTTTGACCTTGCAATAAACAAAATTCCAATCAGTTTAAATTTGTATCAATATGACCATATTTGGACTTGTCACATGCACTGTTGGCAAATGTCAATCCTTTCAAGAAGTACCATATGGACACTCCCATGAAAATCATGAATGCTGTGTCTTAAACTGAGTTGGTCACACAAAACCCCCAAGGAACATGAAAGGAAATGGTGTTACTCATTACATCCAAATTCCCCATTTTGTCCAGAGTCAAAAACAAACAAAGAAACCAACAAAACTCTCTCTCTCTCTCTCTCTCTCTCTCTCTATATATATATATATATATATACATATACACTATACTGCCAAAAGTATTGGGACACCCCTCCAAATCATTGACTTCAGGTGTTCCAATCACCTCCATGGCCTCAGGTGTATAAATACAAGCACCTAGGCATGCAGACTGCTTCTACAAACATTTGTGAAAGAATGGGTTGCTCTCAGGAGCTCAGTGAATTCAAGCGTGATACCATGATAGGTTGCCACCTGTGCTAAGTCCATCCATGAAATTTCCTTTCTACTAAATATTCCACACTCAACTGTTAGTGGTATTATAACAAAGTGGAAGCAACTGGGAATTACAGCAACTCAACCACGAAGTGGTAGGCCACATAAAATGACAGAGTGGGGTCATCGCATACTGAAGAACACAGTGCGCAGAAGTCGCCAACTCCTCCAAACTTCATGTGGCCTTCAGATTAGCACGACAACAGTGCACAGAGAGCTTCATGGAATGGGTTTTCATGGCCGAACAGCTGCATCCAAGTCTTACATCACCAAGTGCAATGCAAAGCTTTGGATGCAGTGGTGTAAAGCACTGTAGAGTAGTGGAGACATGTTCTCTGAAGTGGCGAATCATGCTTCTCTGTCTGGCAATCTGATGGATGTGTCTGGGTTTGGCAGTTGCCAGGAGAATGGTACTTGCCTGACTTCATTGTGCCAAGTGTAAAGTTTGGTGGAGGGGGGATTATGGTGAGGGGTTGTTTTTCAGGGGTTGGGCTTGGCCCCTTAGTTCCAGTGAAGTGAACTCTTAAGGCATCAGCATACAAAGACATTTTGGACATTGTCATGTTCCCAACTTTGGGGAACAGTTTGGGGATGGCCCCTACCTGTTCCAACATGACTGCCCACCAGTGCACAAATCAAGGTCCATAAAGACATGGATAAGCAAGTTTGGGGTGGAGGAACTTGACTGGCCTGCACAGAGTCCTGACCTCAACCCGATATGGCTATATTAGGTTAATCATGTCACAAGCATCCCTGTCCCTTTGTGTATGTGCAGCTGTTGAGCAGGAATACCCTGCCCAAAGCTGATTGGCCTGGCATTGACAGGGACCTTCCAGGATCCGCCAACATGTGTTTGGACCAAACCCAAGAAGAACCAAAGCAAGAGGGAGAATCTCCTTAAGTGAGACATGGACACTAAACAGCTTCAGAGAGGTTCTGATCCTCAACTACTCCACCCAAAAAAATGACATACCCTTTGGGAACAGAATTATGAAATAATGCAACTAAAATCCTGAAAAAAAAACAATTGTTGTTGCTATTGGTAATGGTTATAGAATAAGCAACTTGTTTAAAATTAGTAACCACATATAAACATATGTCTCTTACTGAGATATAAACACAGCCTAAGGAATATAAACCCAACAGAATTCTGTTATTCCCATAGCATGTCAGGAAATGGGGAGGATGTTACTATCTGTGTAAAGATCAGGCTGACTATCGTAATTTAAGGAAAGGAAGAAGTCTATAAACTCAATAACACAGTGACTCATGCTTATTTGGATTCACACAAATGTGTTGGTGACAATGAAAGGCATACTAGGCAGCCCAAGAGCCCACATATGTTGTAACATACGGGATAATTCATGTGCAGGCCATTTGGCATACACATACTTGTTTGTAAATACCTAAAAAGAACTGCAGGCTAGATCTACAGCTCAGTTCTATTCATAGAAGTTGAAAACTAACTTATCTAAGTAATCTTTAGCTTTTAATGCTCTGTTGGGGAAAAAATGTGCCCTCAAGGACTGTGGTCTGTAAGTAAAATATCCCAGCAATATAGTGCTGCTCCTGTGTAGTAAAGAGCCCATCTAGCTATTACACATAATGGTGTTTAAGTAAACAAAACACTAGATACCAACTCATGCATAGAGAAGAAAGTACTGTTAGGTGCTAGGGCATACCCTTCAAAGCTCCCCCTGAATACGCTGGACTATCAGTGGAAGCCAAAAAATATTTATGCTCTTAAATAAGAGTGCAGCTGTCTTTAATGATTTTATATTATTTAATAAATGTCTTTTGAAAATAAAATATATTTATATAAATAAGCATAATTTAATTAGTTAAAAATATATCTAAACCCACAAACACAAATGTAATATATTGCAGTTTTCCAGCCCATAGATCCCCGGTGCCCAATTTGTGGCTTGGGGACCGCATATGGCCCTTTGGCCCTTTTTTGGCAGCCCTCGGGACCCCTGCAAACATGAATCTGTGTTTCCCTATTGCCCTGTTATTGCAGTGATTTGTAGCAGTCTCGTTCTCTATGTCTCCAGTCTATGAATGTCTCCTTAAGCATGTCCCAGTCAGTCAATGAATGTTTCCTGGAGCATGTCCCCATTCTCCAACAACTCCTATAGCATGTTCACAGTCTCCTGCAGGATGTCCACGGTCTCCGATCAACTTCTGTATTATGTCAGCAGTCTCTGACCATCTCCTGTATTATGTCAGCAGTCTCTGACCACCTCTTGTATCATGAACTACAGTCTTTGATCATCTCCTGTAATGTGTCCGCAGTCTCTGACCATCTCCTGTATTATGTCCATAGTCCCTGACCACCTCTTGTATGATGTCTACAGTCACCACTAACCATTTCTTGTATTATGTCTGTAGTCTAACCATCTCTTGTATCATGTCCATAGTCTTTGACTGTATCCTGCTATGTGTCTGTGTCCCTGACTCTGAATATTCACTGGATTTTATTTGTAGCCCTTTGATGATTTTGAGTGCCCACCACAACTACCTTAGATGGTGAAAATGCATTGGATTCCATTTTTCAGGCCCTAGGTTGCTACCGTCCGTCCACCATGTAATGGAGATGAACAAAGGCAGACATGTGTGATGTTTAGCCTGGGTGACAACCATGGCTTCCTGCATACAATATAGTGGAGAAATGAATGTAGTCACCCAGGGACAGGAAGTGTGCTATTCACAGCATTACCAGGTGAAAATTGAAGAAAATATGTCTGAGTTAAAAAATAAATAAATAATTGAATGCAGCCAACTAAGGACCAAACCAGTAACTTGCAATATATATTTGATTTTAGGTTTTGGGTTTAGATACACTTTAAAGGTTCTTTCAATCCCTTCACATACTTGGATATGTGATTCAGACCACTGTGTACAGTTTGATATCTATTTAGCAACCTGGCATAAACCTGTGATATCTCTGCAGTGGCCAATGTGTTGGAGCACAGGTAATCCAAATATTCGGTAATAAATCGGAGTGTGGAATATCTCCTGCGGCTGTGGAGAAGAGCAATGGCAGCATTTCAGCACAGAGGCTGCCAAAATAGTAAGTATAGAGCCTGCACATTTACAGGGTGCATTCTGTATAAATAAACCTGTGGTGACAGCGGGCCACGTAGAGTTTCGGGGCTTAATGTATGATAGACTAGGGAGTTTTAAAAGTGAAAGAGATAAACAAAAATGGCAAAAACCTAGACAACATAGGATTTAGAAACTGAGGACATATCACACTGTATCTGAGGGGGGATCAGAGAATGGATAGAACAAAATGTTTTTTCTTTATAATAAGTTGTGGGTGTAAGCATGAAGCATACTGTAGGTGAAAAATAATAATAAAACATTAATTAATACTAGCAAAAGTGTACGGGTTCCAGAATGGGAAGGGTTGAGGATATAACAGACAACGCTAAAAAAGTGTCTTTGTAGACATTATGTGCAGGAGAGGAGCACAAAGGGTATGACAGTGGGCAGTAAGTACAGGAGAGTAACATGGAGGGTATGACAGTGGGCAGTGAGTACAGGAGAGGAACATGGAGGTTATGAAAGTGGGCAGTATGTACAGGAGAGGAACGTGGAGGATATGACAGTGGGCAGCAAGTACAGGAGAGGAACATGGAGGGTATGACAGTGGGCAGTGAGTACAGGAAAGGAACATGGAGGGTATGAAAGTGGGCAGTAAGTACAGGAGAGGAACGTGGAGGATATGACAGTGGGCAGCAAGTACAGGAGAGGAACATGGAGGGTATGACAGTGGGCAGCGAGTACAGGAGAGGAACATGGAGGGTATGACAGTGGGCAGTGAGTACAGGAGAGGAACATGGAGGGTATGACAGTGGGCAGTGAGTACAGGAGAGGAACATGGAAGGTATGACAGTGGGCAGCGAGTACAGGAGAGGAACATGGAGGGTGTGACAGAGGGCAGTGAGTACAGGAGAGGAACATGGAGGGTATGAAATTGGGCAGTAAGTACAGGAAAGTAACGTGGAGGGTATCACAGTTTACATAATACTATCCTTCTAAAAAGATAAAACAACTGTGCAAAAGTCTATAATAATAAGTATTATTATTACTATTATTAACATTAGTAGTAGTAGTTTTGCAATATTATTATATTTATTAATAAACATAATAAACACACATTTGTAGTAGTATTATCATTATTATACTTTAGAATTTTCTAATTTGTAAATCTAATTCATTATTATTTACCATTTAATTCCATTTTTAAAACATATGTGAGAATTATAACAAATTTACCACCATGTCCATTTTGTAAGCTTCACACCAAAACCTCTTCCTGATCATTAATCATGTAAAAAAGAAAAAATGTTGCACAAGAGCGGGATTTACTTAGTTTGCACTTTGTCATAACTTGTTGTCAGAGAATGAAGTTTATTTCTTTTTGCTGTGATTGGCGGAAGTTGTAAATGGTGAGTCACTTTCTGCAGATTGGCTCATGATTCCAGGTATGGTATAAAAGGAGAAGCCTGGCACTCAGAAAATCATAGGAAAGCAGAAACTCCTAGAAAAACCCAGAGGGAGCATAAGATTTCCAGAGATGAAGAGCTTGTTTCTCGTGGTGCTACTTTCAGTAGCATACTGCTCAGCTTTTCCAGCTGAAACTTCACAGGACAACAAAGAGGATGCCAAGTTTGCAGAAGTGAGTATATTAAAGGGAAAGTATAGTTGTATCTGTTTTTTTTTATTAATTTGAAAGGGATCAATTTAATGTAGATCTTGGCAAGTTTGAAAACCTTTTTCCATTGTATTTCTTATAATCTTTATATGTGATTGGGGCAAGTCATACTTTGTACCTTTATTAATGCTCTCTGTGCTTCTTGTTAAGTAGTGCGGTATAATGACTACCCATTAAAGTGGATCTTCACCCTTAAAAATAGGTTTCCTCCTCTACACCCCCCCCCCTCCTTTCCTCTACACAAATATCTAGTTCCTGGTAAGCAGGGGCGAAAAAATAATGGGGGGTGAGAGTTCCTCTTTAATATACCCTTAGTGTGAACATCTACTAGACAAGTCTGACCAATACTTACAGACTTTTTTAAATGTTAGCTAAGAGAGATTTAATTTATTTAGTTAAGACCACATTACAATAACATTACAAATACACAAGGGGACATACTTATAAGGCAGTAATCTTCAGAAAACATTCATTGGCAGTGAATCGATGTCTATCATATATATTATAGCATATTTTCAGTCTTTTGCAAAATGTTGGATGAATCTTTAATGATTTTCCATTTTGACGATGTCTTTTTGTTTAGTCCATATATTCACCATATTTTCTCTTGAACCCCTTGGAAATACAAAGTTAAAACTAACAGAGATTTCTTTTTTTTTATCTACAGGAGTATTTGAAAAAATACTACAACCTTAAGACAGATGGGGTGATCCAGTCCAGGAAAAAAACTATTACTCAATTTTCAGAGAAGATTCGCCAGATGCAGGAGTTCTTTGGTTTGGAAGTGACGGGAAGACTTGACCCGGACACTATGGAAATGATGCAGCAGCCCAGGTGTGGGTTTGCCGATGTGGGTGAATACAGCATATTCCCCGGAAACTCAGGATGGAAGAAGAGAGATCTGACATACAGGTAACATTTCTTTTGTGTTACCTTTACAAACATTTATATATGTAGGGTTCGGGAGGACAATGGTATAGTAGGTTGCAAGATAACATCAGTTTATCTCATAATTGTATCTCCAGCCAAAATGTTTTGTTTTTTTATTTGGGATGGGCAGGTTTAGTATTAGTACACCTGGCAGGTTTTTTATGGTTTTCTATTACACTGCTGGGGATTCGACTCTACCTGTCTTGATAGTCATTGTCATTAAAAAGTTGACATTTGAACAGGAAGTGAGGGAAAATCTTCCAATGGGGACAGCTGTTTTGATGGATATATGTAAAAAGGAAATTTCCCCACACTTAAGAGATTTTCCCTCACTTCCTGTTGTATCTCTGGGACAGGAAATGAGGGGAAATCTCTTCAGGAGTAGACTTAAAAAAAAAACCCAACCAGACAGTGGTTCTATTTTGGCTGACTTTATCCCCTGTCTTGAATATGGAGTATTGAAGTAAGGTCATACACCTGCAAAGCAAACTGACATCAGCATCCATCAGCCTGAAATGTTAGGTAACAAAAAACTGTTTATTGGTCATACTGTAAGCTCTACACATAAATAAACCATTCTGATAGTAACTAGCATGTTAATTATATAGGACAACATGTGGTTCCATGTCAATGTCCCTTTACAAAGAATTTGAAATAATAGAACAATCTGATTTTTTTATTTAGAATAGTGAATTATACACCAGACATGCCCGCTGCTGAGGTGGATGCAGCTATTCAAAAAGCCTTCCAGGTTTGGAGTGATGTGACCCCCCTGACCTTTACTCGAATTTACAACAGTGTTTCCGATATTGAGATCTCATTTGCAGCACAAGGTATGTACATAAATTAGTTTAATGTCATATCAGATTATAAACCTTTATATCATGCAGAGAGATACATTTTATATTTTCATTTTTAACAGTGCACAATGACTTTTATCCATTTGATGGTCAACATGGAACTCTGGCACATGCTTTTGCCCCAAATGTTGGAATTGGAGGAGATGCTCACTTTGATGAAGATGAAACATGGACTAGCGGATCTAGAGGTGACTTTTTTTCCTCTGTTCAGTAGTGAACAAAGTATTTGTAATCACTGCAAGATTATAATCAAATAATGCAAAACATTATTCCTTTAGTTAGAGTATGCTAACTAAAGCCATTAAATGGTATGCACCACAGAGATATGTTACAATACATTCATTTACAGTGCCTATTCTAATTTTTTTTATGTCATTTAAGGTTATAACTTGTTCCTTGTGGCTGCGCATGAATTTGGCCATTCCTTGGGTCTCTATCACTCTAACGATCCCAGCGCCCTCATGTACCCAACCTACCACTTCATTGAACCCAGTGAATTCCACCTGCCTGACGATGACGTTAGAGGAATTCAGTCACTCTATGGTAAGAGAAAAAAATGAATTACCAGATTCTATTAGAAAGTTAATGAGCGAGTCTATAATTTATAGAAAAGGTTGCCATGTCATAATATTCAGCCTTGGTACTTTATTGCAGGAGCCAGAGAAGTCCCAGTGGTTACACAACCTCCAAGCACTCCTTCTTCCTGCCAGGCAATCACTTTTGATGCTGTGACAACTTTGCGGGGAGAGATATTATTCTTCACCAACAAGTAAGCTTTAACTTTCATTTCCATTTTTTTTTACTTTAATGGGAATTTATGGTGTTTTACATTTTTTTGTACATAGTGTATATGAAAATGTGATGAGCTTAACGTTATCTGGCTGTATTGCTAAACCACTGATTGTAATATATATCAAACCACTTACCAGCCCTTGTATACAGAAATGTGTTTATCTGTATAGTAGTTCCAAAGCAGTGACTCACAGTACCAAAGCTAGATAGACAGTATGGCATTTTAAGGTGGAGAGGCCAGCAATGGTGGTCTCCTCGACTCCCTTAGAAGACTTCTTTATTTTGTGACCAATCTGTGTTAGTTTGATAAAAACACATTTATATTTATTTCTTATAAAAAGTGATATATTTATGCAGTCACACTTGTTAATTATGTGCTTCCTGCCTAGTAGTGCTACAAAATGACTGTTCCTTGCTGCTTCTCTGCACCATGGACCGATAAGTTGGGTATAACATGAATAAAACTTGGCTGTCTATAAGGATAAGCAGACTTATCTAAGCAGTCATTGAACAGGGAAGCTCTTCACATGTTGAGCTGGGAACTTTCTTTTCTTTTTTTGACAAGCTCTTCACATTCACTAATACATACAGTAGACAATAATTAGATTGATCATTTACAAATTTGTATGTGAAATGCAATCATCAAAAACAGAAGAGAGTGCATCTAAAAAGGGAAGAGTCATGGCAAATTTCATTCTGTTATATCTATTAAAATAGTTACTCCCTAGTGTTACTTAGATTAAAAAGCACATTGGACAGCTGATATTAAATTCGATGATGTCACACATAGTTCTCACAAATCAAGGGGCTTGAAAACATGCTTTTTAAATAGATATTAGCAATATGAATTTGAAAAGAAGGAACAGTGGAAGGCTACATTCTATTCACCTTTGTAAACAATATTACTAAGTAATAGAGAGGAATAAAAATTGAACATAACAAGATTATCTTCATGCAATAGTCTTAGATTTACACTAAAAATATACAAAGATAAATTATTGAACTCTTTTGTATTTTGTAGAACTTTCTGGCGCCAGATTACTCAGAATGCACAGGCTGAACATCATTTAATTAAAACATTTTGGCCTGCCCTTCCAAATCACATTCAAGCTGCTTACGAGTACAAAGAAAAAGACAGGGTTCTGGTCTTCAAAGGTGTGTACTTCTTATTTGTCTGTGGAATATCATGAAAATTGTATAGGCTATCTAGTTGTTAGTAGATAACCTTTTTTTGTGCTCATGTTGGATACAATTTATGCCAAAGCACATTCTGGAATGTGTGAAGTAGTTTTTTTGTTGATAATAAATGGATTGCTATATTTTAATCAACCCAATATTCTTTTTTTAAATTTAGGTGCTAAATATTGGGTTATCAATGGTTATGAAATCACAAATGATTCACCCAAAAGCATCTATGACTTGGGTTTTCCCAGAACTGTTAGGAGAGTTGATGCTGCAGTCCACGATGAAAACACAGAAAAGACCTACTTCTTTGTGGATGACAAATTCTGGAGGTAAGACTAGAGTTTATATGACACTTTTATCTAAAATCATGGGAACATTTTAACTGGTGTTGCTTGGTATGGATAAAATAAAATGATATAGTACTTACAGTTAACATGTGCCCAGATGTGCACTAAAGTACTTTCATATTCTGAGTAAGCAGTAAAAGCACTTGGTAAACTTACTCACCTCTGCATCTATAAGCATTGGGAAGAAATTCACTTTCATCTTCAAGGATCTTTGATAATAAAGAATAATTCACGAGAATATTGGAAAATCGTCTCTTCTAACCTGTCTGGTTTTTTTTCAGCTTTGATGAAGAAAAGCAGGCAATGGAGTCTGTTACTCCTAAGAAAATAATTGATGGCTTCCCTGGTGTTGGAAATAAGGTTCATGGTGCTTTCCAAAACGATGGTAAGTAAATAAAATAGGACTGTGCATTTAAGGACCCATTACGAGTCAGACCAATAAAATAAACACTTCTTCCTAAATGTTCAGCAGGAAGATAAGATGATACATACAAGTATTTATTTAATTCTCAGAGCCATGTGCACACATCAGTGCGTTAAAGTAGCACAAAGTAAAAACTCAGGAAGAAAACAAAAGATTTGTGCAATTGTGTGTAAAGAATGATGGGTCTTGTTTTTTATGTGCATCTTAAAATATACTCATGCCGTTAGCCATGCAGGTCAAAGCACTGAAACTTTAAATGAAACAGGTTTCATTTAAAGTATATCCGAACTCAAGAAAAAATTAAATTGCAGCTTACCAGTCCTTAGATGTGGTGGCTGCATTACTTTTCCTTTATCGGGTATTTTTATCTTTATTTTCACCTGGTGATCCTGCCAGTAACACACTTCCTTTAATGACAACTCACTGTAAAGTATCTATAAAAAAGCTGTGTTGTCACCCTAGACAGGAAGTGTGTTAGGACTTTACAATCATCCATACTATAGAAGGAGGCATTCTGTGTTCACAGTTCACAGGTATTATGTACTGGGACCACTAGACTGCTTCCAAAGGAAGTTACAAGCACACTGGATTTCTTGCAGGATTTTTTGCACTTATTGAAGAGATATAACAAAACATTTCAATGGTATATTTTAACAGCCCAAAAAGGAACACATAAGAAAAATTAATTGATAGGTTTTTACACACATTTTAATGACTCACCAGCAGCACATACTCACCTCTGCTCCATTTAACTGTCAGTCATAAAAATGATTACTCTTGTCTTTTGATTAAGTGTGGTGGTGGTGGTGGGGGGGTATGTTGCATATCCAACCAATATGAAATGACTTAATTTAAAAAAGGAAGGGGAAAAAAACTGATAAAATAAAATAAATTTTTTTCTTCTCAGGACTTCTTTATTTCTTTGATGCTTCCCGTCAGTATGAATACAGCACCGCTAAAAAGAGAGTCACCCGTTTACTGAAGAGCAACAGCTGGCTGAAGTGTGGAAATGTAATTAACAACAGAGTGGTCAGACCGAAGAAAGCTCCTATAAAATAATTTATGTCTACTGCCTTTGTCATATTTACATTTATTTCTTTAACTTATGATAATATTTTAAATATTTAAAATTTTTATGTTTATAAAATAAATTTTGTATGATATAAGTACAACTTCTTGTTCTTTATTATAGGACATTGGGTAAATAATTGCTTTACATCTTAACCCCCTACTAGGCCATCTTGCCCATAAATGCACAACTTGGACATCTCTAACCTCTATGTGTTTTCCATGTCATGCTGCAGCTGAATTAGTCCTCCGTAACTTACAGCAAAGGGCCCACTCTGCTGAGATATACTGTTCAGAGTTTCACAGGTAGGCCCTGGAATCTGAATGGAATGACACAACACTTCACAGCCAAATCTGAATTGGCCTATTCAAAGACAATTAACCACTTCAATACCAGGCACTTTCACCCCCTTCCTGCCCAGGCCACTTTTCAGCTTTCAGCCCTCTCACACTTTGAATGAAGATTGTGTACCCATATGAAATTTTTATAATTTTTTACAACAGATAGAGCTTTGTTTTGGTGGTATTTATTCACCACTGGGTTTTTTATTTCTTGCTAAACAAACGGAAAAACTTGAAATAAAAAAAAAACTTTTTTTTGTTTCTGTTATAAAATTTAGCAAAAAGGTAATTTTTCTTCTTCACTGATGTGCGCTGATGAGGCTGCAATGATGGGCACTTATAGGCTGCACTAATGAGGCTGCACTGATGAGGCTGCAGTGATGTGGCGGCACTGATGGGCACTGATGGCCAGTGATGAGGTGGCCTTGAAGGGCATTGATAAGTTGCACTGATGGTCAGTGATGGGCACTGATGAAAAGGCACTGATGTGGCTGCACTAATAAGGTGGCACTTGATGGGCACTGATAAGCAGCACTGATGGGCACTGATATGCTACACAGATGGGCACTGATGAACAATAATATGCTGCACTGATGGGCACTGATATGCTGCACTGATGGACACTGATTGGCACAAATGGGGCTGTACTGATGATCAGCACCCTGATTATCAGTGTAAATGTCCCCTGTCACAGGAAAGTTGGTTATCAGCGTTCCTTTCCTCAGACAGTGACAGCGCTGAGGAATGGAAATGCATATAACAGGCATTTGTTTAATTAATCAGCTGTGATTGGACACATGGTAAAGAGCCAACATTATTGGCTCTTTGCCCTGATCGGTGATGCGCTTTGTCCAAGGGATACAGCTTACCACAGATCGCCGCCTTGAGCACCCCCGGGGGGCACTCATGCATGGCAAGAATTGGAGGACATCACATGATGTCCTTCCAGAACAAGATTGGTCCTGCCCGGCTGTCATTGTACAATAGGTTGGGCAGGAATCGGTTAAAGATGCTTTGGCCAACTACACCTACCAAACCTCATTGGAGGAAGCTTAAGCCCTGAGGATGATGGCCACCTGATCCCGGAGCTCCAACACACGGAGGACACAGCACCTGACATAAGCAGGGAGAGCCGCCGTTGCCATGGGGAAGGCTGACAGGAAAGCCTCGGCCCCACGATCGCAGTCCCTCTGCCCGATGAGCGGTCCCCTAAGCCATAGTATATCGGAGTTTTTCTGGTCCCAGGCCCTGGAGTACACTGCGGCCTCCTCCCCTGCTGCCTCCTCCCACTCTGCACACAGAGCATCCTGTTCTCGCAGCAGGAGCCCAGCTGCCACAACACATCCCTCAGCAGGATCCCCTCTTACTATGGGGGATCTTAAAGCAGTGGCACTGGATATCATAGAGACCCTCTCTGCAACGATTGCTGATTTGCATATTGACATGCAGGCAGTGTCACAAAGATTAGAAGCAGTGGAGGACAAAATTATCACACAGGATCTTGCCCTACATGATACGCGCCAACTGGTAGATATGGTAGATTGAGGACCTGGACAACAGGAGGCAGTGTCACAACTTAAGGATGTGTGGCGTACTTGAGGCGATTGAGGCGGGTCAGTTACCACAAACGGTCCTAACCATTGTTAACGATCTACTTGAAAGACCCCAGGAGTCACCTATTGAGATTGAACGTCTCAGCAGGGACACAGAACCCCCATGAGATGTAATCTGCTGCCTAGTGGATTTCCGACTCAAGGAAGAATTATTAAGTAGAACGCGAGAAAGAAATCACATTATTTTTAACGGAGCAGAAATTAAATTATTTCAAGATCTTTCACATATCCCCCTTCAACGCAGAAAGGACTTACATCCCTTGCTTGATCTACTTTGCTCCGCGTATTGCATAGCGTATTGCTGGAAATTTCCGTTTGGTCTTTCAGCTTCACACCTGGGGCGAGTGGCTATCCTGAGATTCCCGGAAGATGTACAACCATTTTGCGAGACCTTAGATATACTAACAGATATCCCAACCCCCCACTGACTTCTCCATCACATCCAACAATGCCACTATCAGGCCCGCCCCGAGTACTTGGTGTCATTCTGGACTCCAACCTATCCTTCCAGCCCCAAGTCCAATCACTAACAAACTCATGCAGACTCCACCTCCGCAACATCGCCAAAAATCTGCACGTTCCTAACCCCAGAAACCACTAAACAGCTCATCCACTCCCTCATCATATCACGACTCGATTACCGCAACTCCCTCCTCACTGGCCTGCCTCACCACAGGCTATCCCCGCTCCAGTCAATCCTGAATACGGCAGCCAGACTCATTCACCTTACCAACCACTCCATTTCCGCCACCCCCTCTACCAATCCCTCCACTGGCTTCCGATTGCACAACGGATTAAATTCAAAATCCTATCACTGACGTACAAAGCTGTCCATCATACTGCCTCAAATTACATCACCGACCTAATATCCAAGTACCACCCAACACGCACACTCCTCTCAAGACCTCCTTCTCTCTAGTTCCCTGGTCTCCTACTCCCATGCCGGCCGCCAGGATTTCTCCAGGGTGTCACCCATCCTCTGGAACTCCCTACCCCAATCCATCAGACTTTCACCTACTCTGCTCTCATTTAGGCGCACCCTGAAAACCCACCTCTTCAGGGAAACCTACCCCACCCCTTGCTAATTGCTGACCTCCTCCACTCTTCCTACCACTCCATCCCCCACAGCTATCTCCTCCTCTACCACTATCCCCTCCCTCCTAGATTGTAAGCTCGAAGGAGCAGGACCCTCGAACCCTCGTGTAGTGTATTGTTATTGTACTGTCACATGTACTGTCCCCCATTGTAATGTACAGCGCTGAGCGAACCATTGGTGCTTTATAAATACTGTATAATAATAATAACAGTAGACCTGCCCAATTGGTTCGGGGACCTCCGCGTACCACCCCAGACAGGGGATGACCACATGGAAGCCCAGCCATCAAGACACCCTGGAGGAGCGTAGACCTTCCCCCCGACCTCCGTCTTCACCGACCAGGCACAGACCCACCATCAGGGACAGTCTTCCAGCATCCCCGGCTCATCGCAAGGCGCATCGCAAATGACGTTTTCTCTACTTCAGAGTTTTCACTGTATTTTTTTCTGTAGAATGTCTGATCATTATCTTGATCCTGTCTCCCACTAATCCTCATGCGAAGGCCGTTTGACTTCCCTTTTTTGAGGTTCTGGGGTATGTGTGTCTCAAAAGGCTCTTAATACTCATCCATGCTACATGTTATGTTTATGGTTCTACTAGGTTATAGTAATTATCCATATTGAATGTCATCTCACACTCTCAGCTGGCTGTTATCTTACATTGTCATGCAAACTGCAGGGTACAGCATTTAGTGACCTGCTTCCTCCACAATTGATAAGTAGCACCCTGCTGTATAGTGTTGGATAAAATCACATATGTTACCGCCTTATTGGCCAGGCTGTGAAGAATGCTAGTATACAC
Organism: Staurois parvus; assembly: GCF_062004578.1. NCBI lineage: Eukaryota > Metazoa > Chordata > Amphibia > Anura > Ranidae > Staurois > Staurois parvus. The sequence continues at coordinate 3,793,297 of NW_028318218.1, read as the reverse complement.
TAGAAATGTTCTCCGTACTTATGTTTCATTTAACTATTTGCAGAATGTTTAAATGCAGATTTATATATTTTTGATAACTGGAGCCTTAACAAGCACTCTGGTACAAACACTCCTCAGTCCTATCCTTGAAAAGAGACCTCACTTTTAATTAGCGTCCCGATAGTGAGACATGATACAAAGTATGCTTATATTATAATATAGTAACTTGGTGCTGCGCTAATAATTAATCCTTTGGAATAAAATAAGCAGAAAAATATCACAAAAAGAGCATATAAATCTCAAAAATAAATATAGAACAGAATACACATGAAAATAATATATAACCGTGGAACCCCCAAAGTACTAGATCTAGAGTGTTACCTATATGCACATTGAATAGGTGACTAATGGATATCAAATTTTATATATATATATATATATATATATACAGTATATATATATATATTGTGTTTGAAATGTTGTTTTATACTGCTGTGAATGTTCAACTATCTACTTTGGCGATACACAACCCCACTATACTATCACACCGTGATTTTTATACCCGCTGATGTTCTTTTAGGGAACGTTCTACTGATACATCACATCCTCCCATTTCTCTACCATCTCCATTGTTGAGTAGACTAATTGGGATACTGCACATCATTCATCCACACCATGAATACTCCCCATACTTTTGCTCCTCCCATAACCATATATGCTCTCCCTACAGCATCGTGATGCTTTTTCCGTTCCTCCGTGTGTTGTTGTTTCCCTTCTGTCTGAACCCAATAGACCCATAATTATTTGCATTCGCATACAATACAGGTGCTAGGCTGTTGTCTTTGGGACTCACTCACAACCACACACAGTGGACTCCCTAGAGTCCAACTGACCCTGTCCACACCAGGGCACAAACAGTAAAACAAAACAACAACAAAACAAATAACAGAATAAAAGACAACAACAACGGACGGAGTAGCTGGACTACCCCTTCGCCGGATTTTTTGACCAGTTCTCCTGTTAACCCCTTTTAGTACTCTGTACAACTGAATAGAGGTGCTTATTAGCCCTCTTTTCTACCCCTCTCCTGCATTCTTGTCTCCACCCCCTCTCTTTATCTCCCTCTATTTTTTGTGTGGCTCTAAATATCTGACCGTGTTTCCCCTGTTTATTACTCACTTTCCTCAGTGATAGATAAGACATACTGACGCTTCCTCCGTACATAGGAGACAATGCCTCTCACAACCTTGCATGCTTCTCATATGCTTTCAGTAGCATCTCTCAACGCTAGAGGTCTAAATCTGCCCGAAAAAACGCTCACAAATAATGACTTATATGAAAAAGCTTACGAGCAGATGTGATTTTCATTCAGGAAACTCACTTCCATGCTGACCATGTCCCTAAATTTTCCAATGCAATGTACCAGACAGTATATCATGCAGTCAATACAGAGGTGAAAGCAAAAGGTGCATCCATTTTAATTACTAAGAGACTCCCGCTTACGATTACTGATTCTCTGGAGGACGCAGAGGGTCGGTTCCTCTTCCTTAAAGGTCTCCTCCATAGCAGGCTGATCACACTAGCTAACAAATACTTTCCAAACAGCATTCTGATTTTGGGTGGCGACTTCAATGTGGCATTAAACCCTCTGGAAGACACCTCGTTGGGTACATCTTCAAAAACATTTTGAGCACTTAAACAGATCAAACTGGAACTTACAGACCTCCTCCTGCATGACACATGGCGTACTTTACACCCGTCTGATAAAGACTTCACATTCTTTTCTGCACCTCATAATCACTATTCTAGAATTGATTATCTCTTTCTCTCACAAAAAGATCTCCCTACCTTGAAGTCGGCCTCCATTGAACCTATGATCCTTTCAGACCACCACCCCATTACTATGACCATATATCTCCCAGATGCCCCAATCACTCCCAAAACATGGCGACTGGACCCGTTTCTGCTTACAGACCCATCCGTGACCCTCCAAATTCGTGAATGTCTACTTAACTACTTTCGGGAAAATATATCTCCAGAAACGACCCCACTCACCCAATGGGAAGCACGCAAATGTGTGACACGTGGGCTTCTTTTTGCAATTGCGGCCTCTCGAAAGCGCACGGCACAGGCGTCTTTTAACTCGTTTCTCCAGAAAGTACAACAACTAGAATGTTCCCATAAACATAAACAGGCATTTACACTTACTGTCGAACTAGTATCTGCGCGGAAACAATTACTGGAAGCTGTGGAAAGGAAAACCAAGCGTAACTTTGCCTTATCTCAGAAACTGTTCTATGAACATGGGAACAAAACTGGTAAATTCCTAGCTAGGGCCCTCAAAGCTAAAAAAGCAGCTCTCACTATTGACCAAATCCATTCCCAGCAAGGTCGAATACTTAAAACATCCTTGGATATAGCAGCAGAATTTGAAAACTACTATACGATCCTTTATAACCTCCCTCAAGCTCCGAAGCCTACAGGGGATAATAGATCACGCACGGACATTATCCAGGCCTTTTTATCACAATATCTTCCCAAACCGATCTCGCGATCAAAAGCAAGTGAACTAGATGGGGCATTGACACTTGCAGAACTCTAAAAAGCCATTGCACAATTAAAACCGGGCAAGAGCCCAGGTCCAGACGGGTTTACGATCACTTACTATAAATCCTTTATGGAAATTCTTGCGCAGCCATTCTTAAATGCATTCAACTCACTAGACACCCCAGGACAGCCCATGAGATTTCTTTCTGAAGCTCATATCACACTCATACCAAAAGAAGACAAGGATACAACATCGACAGCCAACTAACGCCCAATTTCTCTTCTGAATGTTGATCTAAAAATCTAAACTCGCTCATCCATGCCTTTATGGACCTTGCTTTGTGCACTGGTGGGCAGTCATGTTGGAACAGGAAGGGGCCATCCCCAAACTGTTCCCACAAAGTTGGGAGCATAAAATTGTCCAAAATGTATTTGTATGCTGATGCCTCAAGAGTTCCCTTCACTGGAACTAAGAGGCCAAGCCCAACCCCTGAAAAACAAGCCCACACCATAATCCCTCCTCCACCAAACCTTACCCTTAGCACAATGAAGTCAGGCAAGTACCGTTCTCCTGACAACCGCCTAATCCAGACATGTCCATTGGATTGCCAGACAGAGAAGTGTAATTTGTCACTCCAAAGAACACATCTCCTTTGCTTTAGAGTCCAGTAGGGATGTGCTTTACACCACTGTTTCCGATGCTTTGCATTGCACTTGGTGATGTAGGGCTTGGATGCAGCTGCTCAGCTATGGAAACCCATTCCATGAAGCTCTCTACACACTGTTGTTGTGCTAATCTGAAGGCCACATGACGTTTTCAGGTCTTTAGCTATTGACTTTACAGACAGTTGGTGACTTCTGAGCACTCTGCCCATCAGCATGTGCTGACCCCACTCTGTCATTTTATTTTTACTTCGTGGCTGAGTTGCTATTATTCCCAGTTGCTTCCACTTTGTTATAATACCACTAACAGTTGACCGTGGAATATTTAGTAGCAGGGAAATTTCACAGATGGACTTATTGCACAGGTAGAAACCTATCACAGTACCACACTTTATATCACTGAGCTCCTGAGAGTGACCCATTCTTTCACAAATGTTTGTAGAAGCAGTCTGCATGCCTAGGTGCTTGATTTTATACACCTTTGGCCATGGAGGTGATTAGAACACCTGAATCCGATGATTGGAGGGCTGGCCCAATACATTTGGCAATATAGTGTATATTAAAGTGTTACTAAACAGTAAAAATCAGTCTGTATATGCAGTAACACATGCTTGTTATACTCACTGTGGAACCTAAAGAGTCAGTCCTCTACATTGTGTAAAAAGGCTGTTTGATCCTTTCTTCTCTGCCCCTCCTCTTGTTGAAATGACCACCTGATACAGACTGAATTCATAGTCACATGCACATGCTCAGTTTGGTGTGTATTGCTAGAGGTGGGGGGGGGGTTTCTTGGGAGAGTGCATGTGATCAGCACAGGACCAATCAGCACTGTCCAGACAGAGGTCAGGGGTTTCACATCCTCTTAGAGCACAAAGAAAATTCCTCCTACAAGATTTAAACAGTGCTCTGCTGAAGTCACAGAACTGCTCTAACTGCTGATGAGAAAAGGTATTTATCAGTTTATATTTACTAAAATAATTGCATTTCCATGTTCTGTGTACTGTGGGAGACCAAATATAGTGAATGCAGGGTCCTGGGTTTAGTTACACTTTAATGTCTGTAAATGTAACACAATAGAAATGTTTTTACCTGTATGTCAGTTTTCTCTTCTTCCATCTAGAGTTTCCTGGGTAGCTGCATCATTTCCATAGTGGCCGAGTCAAGTTTTCCCATCACCTTCAAAGTAAATAACTCCTGCATCGGGTGAATCTTCATGGAGGTGATTGGAACACCTGAATCCAATGATTTGGAGGGGTGTCCCAATACTTTTGGCAATATAGTGTATAAAGGAGAAGATCTTTTAATGCATTGATGCTATTACTGACAAAATATTTGAGATTATTTGTAAATTTAAAGTGATCCTTTAAAATACCAGGGTCACTTATACTGTAAAAAGCTGCACACTTACCTTTGCAGCGGCCTATGGGTTGGAACACGAGTATTTCAAATGTCTGGTAATGAATAGTAATGAGTGAGAGTGTAGAATATCTCCTCTGGCTATGGAGAAGAGAAGTGTCAGCATTTTAACAGGTTGTTGGAAAGGTAAGTATGGTAAGGTAAGTATGAAGCCTGCATCAGTTTCATATATTTTTATGTGTTGTATTGAACTTCATTCGGTTTTTATTCATCTATAGCAGCCTTTCTCAACCATGGTCCCCAGGTACCCTGGGGTGCCTTGAGGTTTTTTCTGGGGTGCCTTGGCAAAATGTCTAAAAATTGCCCAAAACCTGTATACAAGCCAGCGGGTGGAACAAACCTGACTATTAGTTACAAAAAGCCACAGGTTTTCATTGTGCACCATTACAACCTTCTAGCCGCCGATATCCTGACAACCAATAACATCATAAGTTGATAAGGAGGATTTTGGCTGCCTGCACAGCATCCTTGTTTGACCCTCCCCTTCCCTTCTCCATCAGTGCTGGGGTCACATTAGCTCACATTAGCTCAGTGATGGAAAAAAACTGAGGGAGAAGAGAAACATTGGAATACTAGTCAGTACCAGGGTGCAAAAGTGTATTTGCTTTGGAAGAATAAATCACCTCTAATGTTGGGTGTCCTACATGTGTGGATGTTGCTGCATTATATAAAGCTATTAGAATAGTTTTTCACATCTGAGAATGGGGTGCCCTTTTATAAATTATGGACAGTCTTGAGTCACCCCATTTTAGAATGGGGTGCCTCAAGCAGGGGCAGACTGACCATTTGTAAACTCGGGCTCTGCCCGAGGGCCCGGGGTCGGTAGGGGGCCCCATGAGATGCCCCTGGTACCTTTTTCATAGGCTTTTTTGAGTATGGGCAAGGACACAGGGGTCCCATGATCCCCTATTGCCTTGAGTGAAAAAAGATTGAGAAACACTGTTCTATAGTATACTGACAACCAATGGCAGTTTTTGGTTACTACAACTTTACTAACCCGATTTTGATATCATCCTCTGTCCTCCCCTCCTGCTTAGTGCTAGTTAGTCTACTCCCAGCTCGACCCTCCCCAGTTCTTCCATGTTTCCTCAGTGTTGGTTATTCACAGAGTGGGTGTGTGGAAAATCTCCTAAGGCTGGGGAGAGATGAAGTGGCAGCATTTCTGTTGGAAAGGTAAGTGTGGAGCCTGTTCATTTACAGGACATGTGTTCTGCATCAGTTTCATGTATTTTTCTGTATTGCTGAACTTTATGCTGTTGGTATTCTTCTGTAGTATGCTGACAACTAGTGGCAGTTTTGGACCACTAAAACTTGTTTATTAAAGTGATTTTGATATCATCCTCTGTCCTCCCCTCCTGTTTAGTGCTAGTTAGTCTAGTCCTAGCTATACCCTCCCCACTTCTTCCATGTTCCCTCAGTGTAAGTTATTCCCATAACTAGGACATAGGAAAGTAATTGTCTACTTATATTTCACAAAAATTGGAAAAACACCCTCCATACTGTCTGGACGGACTGAGTCTAAGGAGGTATGTCAATCCATAAAGTGACATTTGAAACAGAACAGTGTGTTTTCTGTATAAGTGAACTTGTGGTGACAGGGTTGATGGGTAGAGTCTGGGAGCGTGATATATGATACACAGGAGATTTTTAAAAGGGAAAGAGATAAAAATGGAAAAAAAACCTCAGAGGACATATCACACTGTATCTAAAGAAGAATCTGAGAATGGATAGAACAAAATGTGTTTTTCTTCATAATAAAGCAAACCTAATTATCAATCAGTACAACCACTACAGGATTACCTTTACACCACAAAAAATCAGCAAACATATAAACATAAGACTGCATATGAATCAATAATTAACCACTTGCCCTCTGGAAGATTTACCCCCCTTCCTGACCAGGCCATTTTTTGCTATTTGGCACTCCGCTATTTCAAATAATAATTGCTTGATCATGCTGCACCCAAATGAAATGTATGTCCTTTTTTTCACACAAAGAGTTTTCTTTTGGTGGTATTTGATCACCGCTTTTTATTGTTTGTGCTATGAACAAAAAAAGCCCAAAAATTAAAAATAAACTATATTTTTTACTTTTGGTTTTAAAACATATATAGTAAACTCAAAGTTAGTCATAAATTTTGGCCAAAATGTATTCTGCTACATGTCTTTGGTAAACAAAAAATCCAAATAAGTGTATATTGGTTTATGTGAAAGTTATAGCGTCTACAAACTATGGTATAGACACTGGAATTTACGCCATTTTTTGCTATACGGCGCTGTGCTAGTTTAACTGACAATTGCACGGTAATGCAATGCTCTACATAAATTACATTTATGTCATTTTTTTCCCACAAATACAGCTTTCTTTTGATGGTATTTGATTACGTCTGGGTTTTTTTATTTTTTGCGCTATAAACAAAAAAAGACCAAAAATCTTGAAAAAACAAACCTATATTTTCTCATTTCTGATATAAAATATACCAATAAACTCAAAGTTCATCATACATTTAGGCCAACATGTATTGTGCTATATGTCTTTGGTAAAAGAAAAAATCCAAATAAGTGTATATTAATTGGTTTGTGTGAAAGTTATAGCATCTACAAACTATGGTATGGATACTGTAATTTACGCAGCTTTTACTTTCTGACAGCCTATCACATTTCTTGAGGTGCTAAAATGCCAGGGTAAGTACAAACACCCCCAAATGACCCCTTTTCAAAAAGTAGACATCCTAAGCTACCTGCTGAGAGGCATGCTGAGTCCATGGAAGATTTATTTTTTTTCCACAAGTTTTTGGAAATGACATTTTATTTTACACAAAGGTGTCATTTAAATGGTATATTGCTCACATATGTCATGGGTATATTTGGAATGACACCCCAAAATATATTCTGCTACTTCTGAGTATGAGGATACCACATGTGTGATACTTTTTGGGAGCAGTTTAGGAGGCCCTGAAAAGCCAGGATAACACAACCCCCCCCCCCCCCGACCCCTTTTTGGAAAGTAGACACCCCAAGGAATTTAATAAGAGGCATGATGAGTATTTTTCAGATCTAATTTTTTCTCACAAGGTTTTGAAATATAAAAAAAGAAAAGAAAAAATATGTTTTTGTTTTCTTTCTCCACTTTCCAAAAATTTGTGACAACAAACGAGACCTGCAAAATACTCACCATGCCTCTTATCAAATTCCTTGGGGTGTCTACTTTCCAAAAAGCGGTAATTTGGGGGGGGTGGACTATTGTGGCATTTCAGGGCCTCCGAAACTGTGAGAGGTAGTCAGGAAGTGTAATGAGGAAATAAAGCCCTTTAAAAGCCTGAAGGTGCTTATTGACTTTTGGGGTCATGTACTGTATGCGGCTAGACAGCCAAAAAGTCTCTCACATGTGGTATCCCCATACTCGGAAGAAGTAGCAGAATGTATTTTGGGGAGTAATTCCACATATAGCCATGGCATGTTCGAGCAATATATCATTTAAGTGACAACTTTGTGTAAAAAAAAACAAAAAACATTTTTTGTCATTTTCCAAAAACTTGTGGTAAAAAATAATTTCTTCTATTAACTCGGCATGCCTCTCAACAAATAGTTTGGGGTTTCTACTTTTCAAAAAGCAGTCATTTGGAGGGGGGCTGTTATCTTGGCATTTTAAGCCCATCATTAGAAGCTTATGCCACACATCACTCACTCTAACCGCTGGAAGACCAAGCCTTTTCTGACACTGTTCACATGAAATAATCAGTATTTTTTGCTACAAAATTACTTTGAACTCCCAAATATTATATATATATTTTAACGCAGACACCCTAGAGAATAAAATGGTGGGTGTTGAAATTTTTTATGTCACATAGTACTTGTGCAGAGATTTTTTCAAATTAAATTTTTTTTAAAAATGCACTTTTTACATTTTAAAGCGCAAAAACACAATATATTAGCCAATTGTTTGGTAACATATAAAATATGCTGAGTAAATAGATACCAAACATGTCATGCTTTAAAACTGCACACTCCCCGTGCAACGGCGACAAACTACATACATTTTTATAATTCATAAGCAATGCTTTAAAATCCTTTATAGGCTACCAGTTTAGATTTACACAGGACATCTATTACTAGAATTACTGCCTTCGATCTGATCTTCGCGGTGATACCTCACATGCATGGTGCAACCGCTGTTTACACACCGACACGGGGCCAACGCTTTTTTAGCACTTTTAATGTTATCACAGGGAATGTAAATATCCCCTGTGATAGCAATAGGCAGTGACGGGTATTCTTTTCTGAGAAATCTGGGGTCTCTTAGACTAGATAGCTCTGCCCTTAAATCATCTGATCTGTCAGGGATGCGGGTGTGACCAGAAGTGTATGGACTGACACAGGGAAACTTAGGCTTCAGATATAGTAAATAATATAATTTATTAAGACTAACAATACAAACGCAGTGCAAAACTAAACATAACAGTGCAAACAAACTGAACCAAACCTCCCACAGATAACAAACATACGATACAACAGTAGTCAGGCAGGCCGGGTCGGTAGCAAACGGGCAAACGGAGTACCAGGAGCAGGCGGGAGAGTGGCCAGGACTAGCCGAGGTCAGTACAGGCAGAGTTCAGGCAGCGTCAGGACAGCAGAAACAGGATCAGGAAACCAGGGCCAAGCAAACAGTACAACAAGGCACAGACTGCAGGTCTGGCCATCCCTTAAATACACCACCTGCAATCAGCCCCAGGTGATGGCTAATTGCTGAAGTGAGCCTCTGGTTGTTGAGAGCACCCGCTGGCCAGCCCTGGTACTGCAGCCCACAAGGCAGGTGAGTCCCACCACTATTGGCAAGTCCATTCCTGACATGATCTCACCAAGATCGGTATGATCAGATGCTTTCCCAATTTAAAAATGGCATTGTTTATATCCGGTGAAAGTGAAGTGATGAAGTGCTCATAGCTTCCGGTTTCTTAGACTATAGAGGTGATTAGCCACATTCTAGTCTCCATTCAGCTCTATGGTCAGCTGGTGGAAATGCCAGCTGCATTCTCAAATTCCCCAACGGCACTGCCCGAGAAAGTCGAGGACTACAGTGGGAGGGAGGGGGGGCATCTCCTCCTGATGATTGTAAAACAATCCTGTGGCTAATCAGGCACTCGGATTGCTTTTACATGAAAGCCAATCACTGGCTGAAAAAAAAGATATCAGGATGATGTCTGCAGCTGCAGGCATCATCCTGGTATTACCACTCAAAGTCCAGTGATGTACCAGTACGTTGCTGGTCCTTGTTGGGTATATATGCTTTGTTCTTTTTTTATGCAGCCTGTGGACTGAATGAAAAAAAGAGAAGAAATCTCTGCCAGAAAAAGTGTGTGACATGCCCACCATTAGAATATACCACACTGCATCCACCCACTTCTAATGGTGGGCATAAATTATTTTTTTTTTTCATTCAGCCTGTGAGCTGAACTACAAAGAAAGAACCTAACAGATTCCTCTATTCACATTGAACTATGTAGATGATGAAGAAATCTCTGCCAAATGAAAATTTTAAAAATATATGCCGATACATAGGGGCAATCCACCCACTGACCACCCCAGGCCACCATGCTTGGGCATATATGCTCTTTTTTAAAAGCGGATGAAAAATCTCATCCAACAGACCATGACCCTGTTGCTGTCAGAATAAACAGATCGGTGCTGCAGCTGAATGGCATTCCTGCAAAGAAAACAGCAATGGTTAACAATAAAACAGTAACTCAAAAAAACAGTAACTCTTAAATAAAAACTATTTTTATTGAAATTAGTGCCAAAAAATATTGTAAAATATATATACCGAAGCATAGGAGAGAACCTTCCAATGGCCACCCCAGGCCCCCATGCTTGGGCATATATGTTCTTTTTTTAACTGCAGATGAAAAATCTCATCCAACGGCTCTGCACACACTTACGTATATTCTGAGGGCAAGACCCTGTTGCTGTCAGAATAAACAGATTGGTGTTGCAGCTGAATGGCATTCCTGCAAAGAAAACAGCAATCGTTAACAATAAAACAGTATCTTAATAAGACGACAACTATTTTTGTTTAATTTTTTTGTACTTTTTTATTTTGTATGGTTTTTAACTTTTTTGTAAAACTTTTTTTTTTAAACTGCTACATGCAGATAGCCAGTTTCCTGACTACCTAACATCTTTTGAGACCCTGTGTATATATATATATATGCCCTAAACTGTGCCGTGTTGTACCCTATACTAATAGTCCACTAGTGTATAGTAGGAACGGAAGCAGTCCTTAAGGCATAGACCAGGTTGGCCAGGACAGGAGGGACAAAAAAAAACTGGTGTCATGCCTAATTCCATGTCTGCTACAGACACAACATGTTTTTTGGAGTGCCTTTTGGGTTGGGGTACCAGGAATGGCATGAGGAAAATGCCTCTCATGCAGCCGGCTCACTGCATCTGTGTTGGGGTTTTGGGCCATACAAAAGGGCTATGATGAGTTCTTCTTGGAATTTTAGGAAGGATCCACTTCTTCCAGTTGCTTTGTAAAGCACAAAAGCGTTGTGCAGAGAAAATTTAAATAAATATACAGAAACTTTTTCATACCAGCATCTGGCTTTACAGGAAACTAAGTATGGCTCCATCATCTGGTCCTTGAAGTCCAATCCTCCCATGTTAAGGTTATAGTCATGGACACAGAGGGGCTTTTCAACAACACCAGCTGCCGTGGAAATTTGGATGGTCGTGTCAGCATGAATGGAAAACAGGACGAAAACGCCCCGTTTGTCCTTCCACTTCACTGCGAGCAATTCATCATTTTTTAAATGGCTTTCTCCCCCTTTCTAAGATGGGTATTTTCAAGCCATTGGGGGAAGCCCCGGTGATTAGGTCGCACGGTGCCACATGCGCCAATTCCAAAATTTTACACATGTCTAAATAGTGGCACACTTGTATACAATTTGTCCATGTATAAGTGGTACCCCATATGGAAAAAAGGCAACACCAAGTCCCAAACTATCTTGCCACTGCTCCCCATGTAGTCTGGGCATCCAAGGGGCTCCACGTGACTATCTTTTCCCTCATAAAACCAAAAATTACATGTATAGCCTGTTGCCATCTCACAGCTCTTATACATTTTGACCTCATATCTGGCACACTTGCTGGGGAGAAATTGTTTGAATGCAAAGTGGCCAGAAAATTTATTGAGGGACTTATCAACACAGATGTTTTGCTAAGGAATATAAACATGTGCAAATTTCTGGTTAAGGTGATTTACGAGGGGATGAATTTTGTGGAGCCGGTCACCCTGAGGACAACAAAGTATATTGTCATTAAAATGCATAAATTGCATTATATTCTCATATCTATGCCTGGCCGTGGCAATAGAGAACACAAGCATATGATGAATCGGGTCTGTAAACCAATACAACCACAATTAATTTTTTTTCTAGTAATGCCCATGTTGAGGGTTAGGCCAAAAAAACCTTTAAATTCAGAAACCATAATAGATTTCCTTGCAAATGATCTGTCAATGTTTGAATTTGGGTTGGCGGCGAAAAATTGTTGTGCATATAAATTGCTTTGATCCACAATAAAGCCATACAGATCTTCCATGAAAAACAATTGCAAAAAATCAAGGGGAGTAATTAAATTTGCTGTTTGTACCTGAATTCTAGGTTGGGCAGTGAATGGGGGAAGTACGGGTGCTGCAGAATTTGTGGGCTGTCAATCACGATTTGCAAGCAAATCCGAAAGGACACTATGGGCTCTACTGGCCTGTGTTCAAATTCTTGGTGGCTGCGGGACACTACTTGTGCTAACCACCACACCACTGGTAAATAAAAACAAACAAGGGTGCACTCTCATCGTGCATTACCGTGGTATACCACATAATTTATTAAATAAAAAAGGATGTATACTCACAAACCAACGTGATTATAGGCAGTATGAGTAATCCACAAAAACAGTCACAATACAACTGTGTCTAATGATGCGGATAAGCTCCTGAAGGAAGGGGGGTTCAGCCCCCGAAACGCGTCAGTTTATCCGCATCATTAGACACAGTTGTATTGTGACTGTTTTTGTGGATCACTCATACTGCCTATAATCACGTTGGTTTGTGAGTGTACATCCTTTTTTATTTAATAAATTACGTGGTATACCACGGTAATGCACGATGAGAGTGCGCCCTTGTTTGTTTTCATTTACCAGTGGTCAGATTTCCCGATCTCACAAAGGGCAGCACCTCTTTGATTGGCATTTTGGCAATTCCTTGGTAGCATGAAGATTGGAGCGCTGGTTTCGTTTGTCTATCTCTTGGAGTGTAACCACCACACCAGCTTGTACTGCACTTATGGGACTTGCCACATTACCAAGTGATACTGCAGTGGTGGTATGAAAAAGACCAGGAGATGTACTAGGCCGCTGGTGCTCTCCAGTTCACCAAAAGGTAGAGTGGCACTAGTACTGGCACTCTGTTGCATATGAGAATCATCATGCAATTGTAATACCTCAGTAACCTGGGAACAGGGTCTGGTACACTTGACCTTAGCAGGGACCTCTACTCCACAATCTGAGCTATCTGTCAGGGTGCTGCTGCTCTCTACAGGTTCGTATTCTGAGGTGGATTCTGTCAGTGAGGCTTCCCCTTCACTAGTGTACCTTTCATTGGACATTTTGGCCACTATATATATATAGAGGTACCTAGTGCAACTCATGGGAAAAAGAGCTCCTGGCTGTCAGGGACTGCTTGAACCGATACAAAAAAAACGTACCAACTAGTGCTAGTAGAGATCAGGCCTGATCTTGCTAACCCTGCAGTTTTCTGTGCAGTTTTATGTATCAAGTGACAGTGATCTATTGACACTGCACTTGCTGGGGGAGAAGGGGAGGGGCTTTAGCATAGGGACTAAACGCAGATGCTGCAGGTGTCAGGGCTGATCCTGTTAACGCTGTGTTTTTGGGGACACTATACTATTGTGAACGCTGGTATAGTGCTGATCTGATCAAAGATATTGATCCGCTCAGACATTATACTAGCAATGGAGGTTTATTGTGTATGTGGGCATGTTCCTGGCAATCAAAGGGTTAAATGTGATTACTGATGTAGTGGCGGGAAATATGACGCTATCTGGGAGGGACACTAACTGACGTAATACTATCTGAAGTCACCTGTGACACTAATACAGTGATCAGTAAAAAAAAATCTGTACACTGTACTTATGACACTGGTGACAGGATAGTGAAGGTGTTAACTGGGGGGGCGATCAGGAGGTTAAATGTGACCTATCAGTGCTTTTACTGTGTGTGTGTAGTGCTTTGACTCTGCTTTCTTCTCTCTCTGGAACGGAATGTGCTCCAGGGAGAAAAGATTTCATAATTTCCTGTGCCTGTGTAATGTGAACACAGGCACAGGAAGATCTGTGATAGGGCACTGATCACACACATCACTGGCCTGAATCTGTGGACTGATCGGTGCGAGAACACGGCGGAAGCGCAGATCACATTTAAATACGTGATTTTGCACAGATAGTCCGCCCTCTAGCAGTAGACCTGCTATAAGGGCAGAGCTTAAGTGGTTAAACATAAGGTTGCTGTGTGCACGATAAAGTGGCTTCACTCCAATCCTCAGTAGATAAGGCAGAAAAATATGTTGGTTTCTTTATAAGTTGTAGATATACATAGATGAATAATAATAACAATACAAAATGAATTAATACTGGCAAAAGTGTACACATTCCAGAAAGTGAAATGGTGAGGATATAACAAAACAATGACAACAGGCAGAATTTGCAGGAGAAGCATACAGAGACTTTGACAGTGGGCAGTAAGTACAGGAGAGGTCTGTGAAGGGTAGGACAGTGGGCAGTATGTACAGGCGATGAGTGTGGAGGGTATGACATTGGACAGTAAGTACAGGAGAGAAGAGTGGGGGGTATGACATTGGGCAGTAAGTACAGGAGAGGAGTGTGGTGGGTATGACAGTGGGCAGTAAGTACAGGAGAGGAGTGTGGAGAGTATAACAGTGGGTGGTAAGCACAGGAGAGGAGTGTGGAGGGTATAACAGTGAGCAGTAAGTACAGGTGAGGAGTGTTGAGAATATAGCAGTGGGCAGTAAGTACAGGAGAGGAGTGTGGAGGGTATAACAGTGGGCGGTATGTACAGGAGAGGAGTGTGGAGGGTAGGACAGTGGGCAGTATGTACAGGAGAGGAGTGTCAGGGGTATGACATTGGGCAGTAAGTACAGCCGATGAGTGTGGAGGGTAGGACATTGGGCAGTAAGTACAGGAGAGGAGTGTCGGGGGTATGATATTGGGCAGTAAGTACAGGAGAGGAGTGTGATGGGTATAAAAGCGGGCAGTAAGTACAGGAGAGGAGTGTGGAGAGTATAACAGTGGGCAGTAAGTACAGGAGTGGAGTGGAGTGTGGAGCATATACCAGTGGGCTGTAAGTACAGGAGAGGAGTGTGGAGGGTATAACAGTGGGCGGTATGTACAGGAGAGGAGTGTGGAAGGTATACCAGTGGGCTGTAAGTACAGGAGAGGAGTGTGGAGGGTATGACAATGGGCAGTAAGTACAGGAGAAGAGTGTGGAGTGTATGACAGTGGGCAGTAAGTACAGGAGAGGAGTGGAGTGTGGAGCATATACCAGTGGGCTGTAAGTACAGGAGAGGAGTGTGGAGGGTATAACAGTGGGCGGTATGTACAGGAGAGGAGTGTGGAAGGTATACCAGTGGGCTGTAAGTACAGGAGAGGAGTGTGGAGGGTATGACAATGGGCAGTAAGTACAGGAGAAGAGTGTGGAGTGTATGACAGTGGGCAGTAAGTACAGGAGAGGAGTGTGGAGGGTATAACAGTGGGCAGTAACTACAGGAGAGGAGTGTTGAGAATATAACAGTGGGCAGTAAGTACAGGAGAGGAGTGTGGAGGGTAGGACAGTAGGCAGTAAGTACAGGAGAGGAGTGTGGAGGGTAGGACAGTAGGCAGTATGTACAGGAGAGGAGTGTGGAGGGTATGACATTGGGCAGTAAGTACAGGCGATGAGTGTGGAGGGTATGACATTGGGCAGTAAGTACAGGCGATGAGTGTGGAGGGTATGACGTTGGGCAGTAAGTACAGGAGAGGAGTGTGGAGGGTATGACATTGGGCAGTAAGTACAGGAGAGGAGTGTGGAGGGTATACCAGTGGGCTGTAAGTACAGGAGAGGAGTGTGGAGGGTATGACAAGGGGCAGTAAGTGCAGGCGAGGAGTGTGGAGGGTATGACATTGGGCAGTAAGTACAGGAGAGGAGTGTGGAGGGTATACCAGTGGGCTGTAAGTACAGGAGAGGAGAGTGGAGGGTATGACATTGGACAGTAAGTACAGGAGAGAAGAGTGTGGAGGGTATGACAATGGGCAGTAAGTACAGGAGAGGAGTGTGGAGAATATAACAGTGGGCAGTAAGTACAGGAGAGGAGTGTGGAGGGTATAACAGTAGGTGGTATGTACAGGAGAGGAGTGTGGAGGGTAGGACAGTGGGCAGTAAGTACAGGAGAGGAGTGTGGGGGGTATGACATTGGGCAGTAAATACAGGAGAGGAGTGTGGGGGGTGTGACAGTGGGCAGTAAGTACAGGAGGGGAGTGTGGAGAATAAAACAGTGGGCAGTAAGTACAGGAGAGGGGTGTGGAGGGTATAACAGTGGGCGGTATGTACAGGAGAGGAGTGTGGAGGGTATGATATTGGTCAGTAAGTACAGGAGATGAGTGTGGAGAGTATGACATTGGACAGTAGGTGCAGGAAAGGAGTGTGGAGGGTATAACAGTGGGCAGTAAGTACAGGAGAGGAATGTGGAGGGTATGACATTGGGCAGTAAGTACAGGAGAGGAGTGGTGGGGGGGTATGACATTGGGCAGTAAGCAAAGGAGGAGAGGAGTGTGGGGGGTATGACAGTGGGCAGTAAGTACAGGAGAGGAATGTGGAGAGTATTACAGTGGGCAGTAAGTACAGGAGGGGAGTGTAGAGGGTATAACAGTGGGCAGTAAGTACAGGAGAGGAGTGTGGAGGGTAGGACAGTAGGCAGTATGTACAGGAGAGGAGTGTGGAGGGTATGACATTGGGCAGTAAGTACAGGCGATGAGTGTGGAGGGTATGACATTGGGCAGTAAGTACAGGCGATGAGTGTGGAGGGTATGACATTGGGCAGTAAGTACAGGAGAGGAGTGTGGAGGGTATGACATTGGGCAGTAAGTACAGGAGAGGAGTGTGGAGGGTATACCAGTGGGCTGTAAGTACAGGAGAGGAGTGTGGAGGGTATGACAATGAGCAGTAAGTACAGTAGAAGAGTGTGGAGTGTATGACAGTGGGCAGTAAGTACAGGAGAGGAGTGTGGAGGGTATAACAGTGGGCAGTAAGTACAGGAGAGGAGTGTTGAGAATATAACAGTGGGCAGTAAGTACAGGAGAGGAGTGTGGAGGGTAGGACAGTAGGCAGTATGTACAGGAGAGGAGTTTGGAGGGTATGACATTGGGTAGTAAGTACAGGCGATGAGTGTGGAGGGTATGACATTGGGCAGTAAGTACAGGAGAGGAGTGTGGAGGGTATGACATTGGGCAGTAAGTGCAGGAGAGGAGTGTGGAGGGTATACCAGTGGGCTGTAAGTACAGGAGAGGAGTGTGGAGGGTATGACAAGGGGCAGTAAGTGCAGGCGAGGAGTGTGGAGGGTATGACATTGGGCAGTAAGTACAGGAGAGGAGTGTGGAGGGTATACCAGTGGGCTGTAAGTACAGGAGAGGAGAGTGGAGGGTATGACAATGGGCAGTAAGTGCAGGCGAGGAGTGTGGAGGGTATGACATTGGGCAGTAAGTACAGGAGAGGAGTGTGGAGGGTATGACAGTGGGCAGTAAGTACAGGAGAGGAGTGTGGAGGGTATAGGGTATGACAGTGGACAGTAATTACAGTAGAGGAGTCTGAAGGGTATGACAGTGGGCAGTAAGTACAGACAAGGAGTGTGACAGTGGGTAGTAAGTGCAGGAGAGGAGTGCATTATTATTATTAACACAATTTATACATTGTTTGAATTCTTATTACATATTATTATTATTTTGAATTTTCAGATTTTTAAATCTAATTCATTATTTACCTTTTAATTACATTTTTATAAAATATGTGAAAATTATAAAAAAATTAACTACAAAAGTTCAGTTTGTAAGCATCATACCAAACCCTCTTCCTGATCATTAATCAATTATATAGAAAAAATGTTGTATGTGGGCTCTACGTGGTTTGCACCTTGTCATAACTTGTTGTCAGGGAATGATTGTTTCTTCTTTTGCTGTGATTTGTGGAAGTTTTATATGGTGAGTCACCTTTTATAGACTGGCTGAGGCATCCGGGTAGGGTATAAAAGGAGTAGCCTGGGACTCAGAAAATCATAGGACAGCGGAAACTCTTGAGAACCCTGAGGGATCATAACATTTCCAGAAATGAAGAGCTTGCTTCTCGTCGTGCTACTTTCAGTAGTATACTGCTCGGCTGTTCCAGTGGAAACCTTACAGGACAACGAAGAAAATGTCAAGTTTGCTGAAGTGAGTACTGTATATTAAAGGGAAATGATAGTCTTGTCATTATAGGGAATGGATCAACCTAGTCTAAATTTTGAATATGTGCTAAAAACCTTTTTTCTATTATATATTTTTTAATGGTATACCTGAATAGGAAGAGTCATACCTTTTATCATTACTAATGCAGTTTATGAGTCTCACTGATTAAGGGGGTATAGTGGTTGCACCTAACTGTACCCTTCTTTTCGTAAAAGTCTACCAGACAAATCTCACCAAAATGTATAGACTTTCTATGTGTTTGAAATTTTACTAATATTATACTACAGAGAGCCAAATGGAAATTTAATTTCTAAGACACTGAATGTAACTTTCAACAATCATTCATTGGTGGTGAATCAATCACTCTCATTTAAAACACATGTCCCTGGAAGATTCACCTGCAGTTAATGTTTGTTGAATATCATCTCATCAATATTCCCCAACGTGATAAAGAGAAACTACAGTGATTAAGAGGAAACATGTACTCTGAATAGTATCATAACATAACTTCAGTTGTTTCAATCTTCTGTACAATGTTTTTCCATTTTAATGACGTCTTTTTATTTTATCCATAATTTTGCCATTATATCTCCTGAACCTTTTGATAAAGATTACTTTACCCACAAGTTTCATTTCTTATTTTAAACCTCTATAGGGGTATTTGAAAAAATACTACAACCTTAAGACAGATGGGGTGCGCCAGTCCAGAAAGAAAACTACCAATGAGTTTACAGAGAAGATTCTCCAGATGCAGGAGTTCTTTGGTTTGAAGGTGACGGGAAAACTTGACTCAGAAACTATGGAAATGATGCAGCTACCCCGGTGTGGGTTTGTTGATGTGGGTGAATACAGTGTATTCCCAGGAAACTCCGGATGGAAGAAGAGAGAACTGACATACAGGTAAAAAACATTTTTATTGTGTTACATTTATAGACATTAATATACAGCATATAGGGTTCAGGAAGACAACATGATAGTAGATTGAAATATATTATCAGTAGAGTTTAGCCTATATGTATATCTCTGGCCAAAACCGTTTTTGTATTTAACTGGGTTATGGAGGTTTAGAATTAGTACTTCTATTAGGTTTTTTTTCATTGGTTTTCCAATACACTGCTGGGGAGATTGACTCTCTATTTCTTTTCATGACCACTGTCACCGATAAAGAAAGTGATGATAAAATGGGCGCCACCTTTATGACTAAGCCCCAATGGGAAGGGTACAACTCATCAGAGGGTGTGGTCAGTGGAGCAGCGCTGGCTGAGGCTGTTCTCTACATTCATATGGATTGGGTTAGGTGAGCAGCTTCTCAGACTTCCCATACAGACACCTCAGGATATTAAAAATATTATAGTTGTCACCAGAACAGAAATAGAGATAAAATCTTCCATTGGAACAGGTATTTTAATGGCATATGTATAAGAATGAAAATGTCCCATCACATAAAGCCTAAGTTAGTCTCTATACTGTATTTCCATATATGTATAGTCCATATATAGGTCCACATAGAACAACAGGTGGTTCTATATTAATGTCCCTTTAAAAGAATTTGAAATAATAGAACAATCTGATTTCTTTATTCAGAATAGTGAATTATACACCAGACATGCCCACTGCTGAGGTGGATGCAGCTATCCAGAAAGCCTTCCAGGTTTGGAGTGATGCGACCCCCCTGACCTTTACTCGAATTTACAACAGTGTTGCCGATATTGAGATCTCATTTGCAGCACAAGGTATATTCATAAGTCAATTTCATACCATGTCAGACTGTACTCCTATATAACATATAGAGAGATACATTTTATGTTTTCTTTTTTTACAGTGCACAATGACCACTATCCTTTTGATGGTCCACGTGGAACTCTGGCACATGCTTTTGCCCCAGGTACTGGAATCGGAGGAGATGCTCACTTTGATGAAGATGAAACATGGACTAGCGGATCTAAAGGTGAGTTTTTTTCTGTTCAGTAATATGCAACATATTTAAAATCACTTCAAGACTATAGATATGTAATAAAAATTATTATTTTCTTTAGATAGAGAACACTAACTAACGCCATTAAATGGTGCTCACTTTTTAGATATGTTATAGCTACAATACATTAATTTACAGTGATCATTCTAATTTTTTTTTATATCATTTAAGGTTATAACTTGTTCCTTGTGGCTGCTCATGAATTTGGCCATTCCTTGGGTCTCTCACACTCTACCGATCCCAACGCCCTCATGTACCCAACCTACCACTTCATTGAACCAAGTCAATTTCACCTGCCTGATGATGACGTTAGAGGAATTCAGTCACTCTATGGTAAGAGAAGGAAAATCACTACCAGGTTCTATTAGGAAGTGAATGGGTGACTCTACAATTCATAGAAAAAGGTTGCTGTGTCATAACATTTAGCTTTGATGCTTCATTGCAGGAGCCAGAGAGGTCCCAGCGGTTACACAACCACCAAGCACTCCATCTTCCTGCCAGGCAATCACTTTTGACGCTGTGACAACTTTGCGGGGAGAGATATTATTCTTCACCAATAAGTAAGCTTTAATGTTAAATTGATTTCCATGTTTATTGTTTTTAACTTTAATGGGTATTTATGCCTTTTACATTTTTTAGATATATTGTAAATGAGAATGTGATGAGCTTAAAGTACACCTGGCTGCTAATTTTTAAACCACTTTGCAAAATACTCCAAACCCCTGGCCCTTTTCTGCATACTAGTTCCAGATCAGTGACAGAATCGAAGCCAGAGGGTCAGTATGGTAGACAAGCAACTTGTGTTTTTAGGTGGAGATGTCAGCAATAGCAGTTTCCTTGACTCCCTTAGAGGATATTTCCTTTAAAGTGGTTCTAAAACATTACATATATGCAGTGAAGTGACTGGTCTGTTTATCTGCAGTCTTCTCTTCTCTACATCTGTTCAAAGTACTGAATGTATAAAGCTTGTCCGAGAGTTCAGAAAAAAGGGGGCAGAGAGCTGAAAATTACACACTGCAGAGTTCAGCGATGAAAGCTCTGAGAGCTGATTGGAGGGAAGCGACACACCCCCTCCACACAGCATACCACCCTCAGCTGAAGGTCCCTCCCCTGTTACCTTTTGCTCTCTTTGTGTCAGGAAAACTTGTCAGAAGTGATTTATGCTGATAGCAGAGGAAAGAAGCAGCAGACTGAAACAACGCTAAGTGCTCTTAATTGAGAAAATAAATACTTTAGAGGGATATGCTTTGTTCATATTTCATGTTGGAGTCAGGGGAGGACTGACAACTCATGTGGCCCCCGGGCAATAGGGGATCGTGGGGCCCCTGTGTCCTTGCCCAAACTCAAAAAAGCCTATTAAAAAGGTACCAGGGGCATCTCATGGGGCCCTCTGGCAGTGCCCGAGTTTCCAAATGGTCAGTCCGCCCCTGGTTGGAGGTTTACAATAACGGTAACATGAACAATCTGTGTTAGTTTAAATTTATTGCTTCTAAATAATGATAAAGTATATTTAAATGGATGCAGCCATGTTTGCTTTTTATGTGCTACACAATGGCTGTGCTTTGCTGTTTCTCTGTCTCACTGTGAACGTATGGGCTGAATATGACCTGATTGAAAGTTGATTATAATAAGTAAACATATCTAAGCAGTCAATTAGCAATTCACATTCCCTGATATACAGATTAACACCATTAAATACATAATTTACAAATCTGCATGTGAAATACAAGAATCAAGAAAACAGAAGAGGGTCTATGGAAAATGAGATTGTCATGGCAAATTACATTCAGTTAAAGTGTTACTAAACCCACAACATTAAAATCAGTCTGTATATGCAGTAAAGAAGCTTGTTATACTCACTGTGGAACCTAAGGGGTTATTACTCTGTATTGTGTAAAAAGACAGTTTGATCCTGACTTCTCTGATCCTCCCCGTCTTCCAGTGTCCCCCTCTTATCTCCTGATAAGACATATCATGTGGAGACACTCAGTTTGGTGTGTATTGCTAGAGAGGTTTTTTTTTTATCTTGGGAGAGTGCATGTGATCAGCACAGGGCCAATCAGCACTGTCCGGGCAGAGGGTCAGGGGTTCTGCTTCCTCTTAGAGCAGAAAGAAAACTCATCCTACAAGCTTTACCAGTGCTCTGCTGGACACTGATAAAAGTCACAAGACTGCTCTAATTGCTGACGAGAAAAGGAATTTAGCAGTTTTTATTTACTGTTCTGTGTACTGTGGGACCAGATATAGTGAATGCAGGGTCCTGGGTTTAGTAACACTTTAAAAATTACAAAATAGCAACTTACTAGTATAAGGTATATGAAAAAGAGCAATGGAGAGCTCACATATTTCATAATTCCGATGATCACGTCACATAGCTTTTGCCACTTGGCCACCACATCAGACTGTAAGCACACTGTCATAACTCAAGGGACTGGAAACAAAATTTTTTTTCTAAAGAGATAAAAGCATCATGAGTTTGAAAAGAGGTAACAATGGAACTACTACTAATACTAATACTACATGATAATGATATTTGTAAACAATGTAGCAGGATTATATTCATGTAGTGGTTTCTTAATACTTACACTAATAATGTAATCCTTTTGTATTTTCTAGAACTTTCTGGCGCCAGATTTCTCAGAATGCACAGGCTGAGCATCATTTAATCAAAACATTTTGGCCTGCCCTTCCAAATCATATTCAAGCTGCTTATGAGTACAAAGAAAAGGACCGGCTTCTTATCTTCAAAGGTGTGTACTTCCTATTTGTCTGTAAAATCTTACTTTTTTTGTGCCCCTGTTGAATATAATGTATGGCAAAGTGCATTCTGGAATGCATGAAGTTTGTTTTTATAATAATTGGGGTAAAATATGTTTTACTCAACCCAATATTCTATTCTTTTTTTTAATTTAGGTGCTAATTATTGGGTTATCAATGGTTATGAAGTCACAAAGGATTCACCCAAAAGCATCTATGACTTGGGCATTCCCAGAACTGTTAGGAGAATTGACGCTGCAGTCCATGATGAAAACACAGAAAAGACCTACTTCTTTGTTGATGACAAATTCTGGAGGTAAGACCAGAGTGTAGGCATCTAAAATTATGGATGTATTTTAATTGGTGTTGCTTGGTATGGATCAAATAAAATGAATTATAGTATTTAAAGTTAACCTGTGCCCAGATAGTACTTACGTAATCTGAACAAGTAGTAAAAGCACTTGAGGAACTAATTCACGTCTGTATCTATGAGCATTGTGAAGATGTTCATTTTCATCTTTGAGGATCTTTGAGAAAGGATACCTTCACAATAATTCATTAAAATGTAAAAAATGGTGTATTCTAACGTTGCTGTTATTTTTCTGGCAGTTTTGATGAAGAAAAGCAGAAGTTGGATTCTGTACCTCCTAAGAAAATAATTGATGGCTTCCCTGGCGTCGGAACTAAGGTTCATGCTGCTTTCCAAAAGGATGGTAAGTAAAGTAAAACTGTATTTTATTGAGGGATCCTTTACAAGTCACAGCAATATTATATACACTTTTTCCTATAAAGTCAGCAGAAAGACATGATGATAAAGACAAGCATTTATTTAACCACTACAGGACTGCCACCCTCAATTTACTGCGGGCGGGTGGCTTGTACAGACATAATCGCATACCTGCACAGACTTACGGGTTCAGGACAACTCCCGCTGTGATTGAACACAGCAGGATATTGTCAGCAGGTCCCAGCCAATGATTCATGTCCAGGACCTGCAGATCGGCTGTGTCCAATCACAGCTCAGAGCTCTGTGTTGACAAACACACAGGGCTCTTCACAAAGGGAACAAAGCAGGGAGAAGAAACAAACAGATCTTTAATAAAAAGCCACACATATTACACACCTTAACAGTTGTTAGGCACACATTTAACCTTGATTACCCTGAGATATTAACCCCTTCCCAGCCAGTGTCATTATTACAGTGACAGTGTATTGTATTATCACTGATCACTGTATTAGTGTCACTGGTGATGTCAGTGTCAGTTAGTCAATCTCCCACCCAGTGTCAGTTAGTGTCAGATTGCCTGCCGCACTATCACAGATCCACTGTAAACCGCTGTTCACTGCCATTACTAGTATAAAAAAATGAATAAATACAAATTCCAGTATACATACCATAATTTGTAGAAGCTATAACTTTCACACGAACCAATCAATATACACTTATTGGAATTTTTTGACCAAAGAATACATACAGCAGAATACATTTTGGCCTAAATTTATGATGAAATTTTATTTTTTATTTTTTTTTTAGTCTGCAGCACTGATCAAGAGGAAATTTTCCAGCAGGGCGTTTGTACAGGAACTGATTGGTAGATCAACTTCTGTACAACCACAGTGTCCATACATTGATCAAATGAATTTCGATCCATTTATGGGCAACTTTAGTGTGTGTGTGGGGATGGGGGGCATGCTACTCATCCACTTCCTCCCCCATGTTAACACTAGTGCATGTTAATTAGTTCAGTGCAGTCACATGGGTCTGGCAGAGTGTCTTCAAGACCGATGTGAGCAAACAATATGAAATTAATTAATTTTTAAAAAGGACAAAAGAATCATTTTTTTTCTTTTTAGGACTTCTTTATTTCTTTGATGGTCAGCATCAGTATGAATTTAGCACCGCTAAAAAGAAAGTCACCCGTTTACTCAAGAGCAACAGCTGGCTGAAGTGTGGAAATGTGAACAACAACAGAGTGGAGAGCCCAAAGAAAGCTCTCATAAAATAAATTATGTGTACAAGCCATTTTCATATTTACATTTATATGTTTAACTTATACTGTATATTATTATTTTTTTAATATATATTATATGTTTTTAAATTACATTTTGTATTTTATCAGTAAAGCTTTTCGTTCTTTATTAGAAAACATGGGGTAAATAATTGCATGAATGAGTTAGGTCAATTCCAGACATGAGCACAATTTCCACTTAAACTGATCACATTACATAACTCCAGTGCAATTTAAAAGAAATACAACAAATATATACTGTACATAGAAACATAAATGGCTTTTTTGCGCTTGTGGTGTTCTACAAATGCAAGTCAGCAGTTTTTAATTCACTTTTAATTGATTTCAGTTGTGCAGTGTTGATGACCATTAGGAGGCTGTGCATAACCTGCTTTCCTGGCACCGACATGGCAGCACACATATGGTAGTAGCTCCACCTACTTCTACCTACAGGGCCAGTGCAAAGCTAGAAAATGTTGATGCCTATTCAACAGCGTATTTCTATTCTGCTTGGGGAATGTTGGCCTCTCATTCTCTGATTAAGAACCTTGTAAATAAGGGCCCCTCATGCAACTCCTCCTTGTGACTCCATGGGATCGGAAGTAGTTCTTTTTTAGACTTCGCTTTGGGGAGGCAAGTGTCTAGACTTGCGGACTTATCAGGAAAGGTGACCCTTCATGGTATTGCATATGACAATGTGATTTTGAGATCCAGATCTTCCTGCCTAGGGTAATTTCTATATGTTAAACCAACCAGGACATCCTTATAAGGTCACTCGGTCCAACTCCAGTTCACCCAAAGGAAGTTTCCTTCTATTGCTGAATGTGGTTTGGGCTGGGGAGTCCGACTCTCAGCCTCTACTTTTTTTTCAGAACCATTATTTCCGCTTTTTTTTCCAATATGGATTTTGTACTGATGCTTCAGTTTCTTGTTCCACCATTTTGAGGTAACTCAGTAGACTACCATTCAGGTTCAGGTTCAGTCAGGGTTCAGGTTCCATTTTTTTCTGACAAGATGCACTCTACTAAATCTGGTATGAGTGCTTACTGAGCTTTTTGGCTTCAGACTATCTCTCAGTTATGCAAGATTGCCACCTGGGCTTCTAGCTTCACTTCAGTTAACCCAAGTGGACATTCAGCTTCATCTGAAGCCAGTTTTGGGTGTAAGCAAGCTGTAGTTGTTGTGTCCCAGGGCTGCTGTTGATCCAGATCGAGACTAGCACATTTGCAAACAACAGAGTTATTTAGGTAGTTAGAACAGCTATACCTAGCTCCTTGCGCCACTGAAAGTGATTGCTGTGCATCTGACCAGAAGCATCTCGTCTACATGGGCACCTTGTGCAGGGGTATAAACAAAGATGAAAAGCCAAACTTGTCCTCCTATATTTCATTCTTTCAACACTACTAGGGCAGAATCTTGAACCCTAGTTCTCAACTGTCCCTCATGAAGGAACTGACCATTTTTTGGGACACAATCCTTCTGTCCTCCTCCAATGTTCCTGTTTTTGGAAGTTTGGAGGAAACCTAAGCCATTCCTAGGGAGGATTGAGCTGCCAAAAAGATGGCTAAAACATTAAGGGCTACAAGAAAATGGCGCTGTATTACTATATAAGAAGTCAAGGCAGGGTGATCGTCCTATTACATCCCCCGGACGAAGCCACGTGCCCCTGTGGCGCAACGCGTTGGGGAGGGGCACTGACGTCACCAGGTACCCGACTTCTAGAATGGTGAGTATTGACAGTGTGTGCAGACACACTAAATAAATATCAAAATATTGGATGAAGCACTCTGCTATAATAGTGCTATAAAAAATCAAAATGTTATACACATATGTAAAAGTGACTAGTACTTAAATAATATATGTGTTAAAATTATATAAAAATTCATATAAGACCAGTCTGCCCCCAAGTGGCTAAAACTGGTTATACATGTGCACACACAACAAAATAGAAAGTGACCAGGTGCTTAGGTACATAAATAGTGTCTTAATAAATATAAAAAAAATTATAAAAATCACAATGAATAATCATAAAAGTGCCAAGTGTTTAAATAACAATCAATATACATATAGTATAATCATGTGCAAAAAACATGCTATCACTCTTCTGTGAAAAAAAAATATATATAGAAGTGCTTCTTCATTCAAATAGTGCTCAGACCAAAGTGTCACTCCAGTGAATCAATCCTAAATATCCAGAGTGCCTCCTCACCTCCAACATTCGACCCCTAGAGGTCACAAATCATTTATTTAAATGATGTTCCAAAAACGACACCAGGATATAACTTGCCCCACGATTCAAAATCTCAATATATACGATGCCTCAGCCATATGTCCATGGACCATGGAAGATTTAAGGACAAAGAGAGATCTCCATAGTGCAATATGTAGTTTTATTATAAAGAAAAGACAGATGGAAAACTCACATGCTCTTAGAAGTGTACAAGCAGTTCCCCCATATCCTATGGGTGTAAGAGGAAATCGTGTTTGCCGAAAACCGGAAGTGCGTCACCGAGCTCCACCCGGAAATTACATCAATGAGCTCCACGCGTTACACCACTGTCATGTGGCTTCTTCAGGATCCTGAACTAGCCACGTGACAGTGGCGTAACGCGTGGAGCTCATTGGTGTCATTTCCGGGTGGAGCTCGGTGACGCACTTCCGGTTTTCGGCAAACACGATTTCCTTTTACACCCATAGGATATGGGGGAACTGCTTGTACACTTCTAAGAGCACTATGTTTTCCGTTTGTGAATCTTTGAAATATTGCAAGAAAGAATATTATATGAAGAGAATTTACACTTTGAACTTTGATATATTATATATATTAATTGTGTGTACATAAGCATGTACTGGATATTTGGTTTAATTGGTTTTATTGGGTTAAGTGCAACAAAACTGTATTTATTTTTGTATACCTACCTATGAATATAGCCTTATAGTAAATGTGTAGTAGAACCCTTCATTCACCTTGCTGAATAACTAGTGATAGATCTCTATGCACAGCCCCATACTACACCAATCCCACTGCCCAACTGTTGATCAGGAAAAGATTGGGCCATCTAGATCTTCCCATAATTTGGGACTCCTACCATCAATGGCACACAGTATCTTAATCAAGATTTTAAATTTCTACTAAAATCTCCATACAGCAAGGCTGATCCTTCCCGTCTCATTTAGAATAATGGATGGAAGTGATTCAATTGCAGTGATCCACTTCCATCAGTTGGCCAAGTTACACAGAAGAACATGCTAGGGTTAAGCATGCCTGAAGACAGGCGGATGTTTTGCATCTGTTTTTCTCTATGGGAAATCTGCCTGTCTATTTCTAGCCTTAGGCATGGTATTATTTCTTTGTATATATCACGTTCAGCAAAGATTTTTCTAGTGTGTTGCGCAATATACCTTATACAAACTAAACAGTCACTCTGTATACAAATATCACTACAATGTCTAGCCTACTTTAATCCATGAATAATATTTTCCAATCAGCATAAATTCCCCTAACTTGATGATTATCTGATACAGGAAACAGATCTTAGTTGCTCTCAGATGGACACAATAAAAATAACGTTTACATCATCAGAAGCACTGATCCCTGTAGAATTTACTGCTAACAGTGCCACGGTGCTGACAGACTCTCAAACAAATGCATACATAGACATCATTTAATTGTTTAATGTTGGTAACAGGTTTTTTACAACTGAATTTTTGTCCTTAAAGCCCAACTCCAGTAGTTGAAAAAATTATCCTTGCAGTAATTCTTTCCCCTCTGCAATGCAATGGCCAATTATTCTAGGTTAAAGGTATAAGCAATCATAGCTTAATAGTTGTTGCTGTAGGTTTTCTTCCAATTGTCGAACACATCCCATGAAAACCACTTTCCTTCACTGCTCTACCCATCACAGGCACTGCTGAGACATCATCACGTACAATGCAAGTCCAGCAGGAGTCTAGGTAGGACCACCCACATCCTAGATCATCAGAGAGAGAAGAGGAGTGTCGGCTGCCAGAGTTGCTTAGTTTGCTCCCCTACACCTGAGGTCTCCAAACTTTTCAAACAAAGGGCCAGTTTACTGTCCTTCAGACTTTATGGGGGCCAGATTATGGCCAGCGAGAAAATGTCCCAGGCCCAGCATCATTGAGAATAAACAGAGACTGTAGACAGTGCAGGGAATGACCAGAGACTGCAGACAGTGCAGGGAATGACCAGAGACTGCTGACCTTTGGGGAGGGAGGGGGAGCGGGTACCTGAATTTGACAGGTACTCGCTCCCACTTCCGCGGAGTTCTCCTTCCCTCTTCTTCCCAGGCCGGCTTCTGTGACAGCCGGGTGCCCACTGCGCATGCGCGAGAAGCGCTGAGCTTTGTGAATGGCCCGGCGCCTTCTGGGACCTGTCATGTGTCCCAGAAGACACCGGATCGTTCACAAAGCGCAGCACATGCGCAGTGGGCACCCGGCTGTCACAGAAGCCAGCGCGGGAAGACTGTGCAGCGCTGGAGCGAGGAACAGGTAAGGCCCTGCAAGAGAGAACAGCTGAGCGGCTGGCCCGGTATTCTGACATGGTGGCGGCAGAAATACCGGACCGGCCGCTTTATATTCGCTCCATAAGACGCACTGACATTTTCCCCCCTTTTTTGGGGGGAAAAAAGTGCGTCTTATGGAGCGAAAAATATGGTATTTTCCTTATAAACTACGCTACAGAGAATCTGGGTGCGTTTTCCCAAATTTCTTTCCACAGTGTCAGATCAATGTCACATTGTAAATACTGGGACCACTTGCGCATGTAATGGTGAGTGTCATTAGATAAGGGAGAAGTGTCCATAAGGAGTTTATATGTATTAGAGATGATACCCCTTTGATGTGGGCCTTGTATACATAAACGTTCAAAGGGAGTGGGTTTCCCAAGGGTCATTGAGGGTGATATGGTAGAAAAAAAATGGCTTATCTGAAGATAAACATATAGATGTTGGGAAGGTAGGTGGTCTTTTTTCTGGAGTTCAGAGAATGGTTGTAGCTTCTGAGTTACAGGGTGTACCAAGTGGCGTAGTTGGAAAAGGTCGGCTGCGACCCAAGGGAGCATTCAGGACATGGCCAGGCTATCCGGGAGGTTGGGATTAAAAAGAATATTGGTCAGTGGAGAGCAAACTGAGGCCAGTGCAAATTTAGCCTTACATTTCTGCCAGATAATCAGGGAGAATTGTATGGGACGAAGAAAGAGATGACGAAAAGAAGCGACATCCAACGCCAAAGTTGACCAAAGGAGGGAGCATGGATGGGTCGGAGTTAATTGCAAAGATTCAATCTCAGTTCATATGTTGGGGGAGTAGTGGGTGGACCATGACATTAGAAATCGAAGGTGGGTAACGCAATAATAAGTCACTATATCCGGTGCCCCTAGGCCCCCCTAGAACGCAAGGACAGTAGTACAGTACGTGCGATTCTATGACGCTTGTTGTGCCAAATGAAATGTAAGAGGAATTTCTGGAGGGAGTGTAGTTTGGACAAAGGAATGGGAATGGGAAGAGTCGCAAATAAATACAGGAGTTTGGGCAGCACAGTCATTTTTATTACATTGATGCATCCAAGGAAGGAAATGGGTAGGGTATCCCAAAATTTCAAGGAGCGGGAAATAGCTACAAATAGGGGGGAAAATTACGAATTCAACAAGACAAGGGGAGTGTCACCAAACATACATTCCAATGAAACAACCTCGTTGGTCGACCTTGGAGAAAACGACCCAAAGGGAGCAGTGCGTCCGTATCAGAATTGCCACTCCAGTCTTCCCAGAAGGGTCAAAAGCCGAGTAGGATTGGGAAAAAAACCTTGAGGCAAAACGAAAGGAGCCATTCGATTTAAAATGGGTCTCCTGAACAAAAAAGATGTCTGCTCCTGAGAATTCCTTCAAAGCCATCCACCATTTTTGGATGGAATTAAGGCCCTTGACATTATATGATAAAAACCATAAGGCCATCATAAAACAATAATGTCTATAGCATTTTACTAGCAGAAAAGATAAATGGAATGCCATCGATGAAACAAAACGAAAAACAGAAAAAACAAAAATCCATTACACTGATATAACACATAAAATATAAACCATAGAAATTACAGTGAGAAACATAGATATCCGTAGTGATATAAACTTGGGAAAAATGACTAGACCCAAGTCGTCTAGACCAATGGCTAGACTGGTTCGGGGGCAACACGACAACTGACACATCTTGACAATCGTCAAACCCGGCAAGAAAAAAAAAAGATAAGTGCACCCAACTAGGGCTCGGCCAGATAAAGAAAAACAATGCAATAACGGGGGGGGGGGGTCAGTTCCAGAGTATCCACAAGAGGTCACCCCAGAAGGACGTTATTGAGAAGCACGTGGGCATTGTGGGGTGTGAGAGAGTCACTTCTGGCCCCCGCGAACTAGTGTCCAAATCTTGTTAGGGGTGGCGGAAGGATGGGACGGGGTAGGTGGCAATGAAGATGAGTCTTCCGGTAGAGGGGGGAGTCCCAGCTGCTTTAGGAAAGAGTCTGCCTAATGAAGGTCACGCAAAATAACTTGGGTGTTATCTTTAGAAACGACAAGCTTGAAGGGGAACCCCCAATGATAAGGGACGCGGTGATGCTGAAGATGTGTGGTGATCGGTTTCAGTGCCCGCCATTTGGCCAGGGTAATCGGAGAGAGATCACAGAAGAGTTGGAGTCTGTCCCCTTTAAATTCCAAGGAAGGTTTATTGCGGACTGAGGATAACAGGGTTTCCTTGCTTTCAAAAAAATGGAAGTGAACTATGACATTGCGGGGTCTAGTGCCTTCAACAGGTTTCAGGCCCAGAGAGCGATGAGCCCTATCCAATGGCCAATCCGCTTCCGGAACCATGGGGGCAGTTGCGGTGAAGAAGGAGAATCAACAATTGATTTGGACATACTGCGAATATGGATGTTCTGGCGGCGTTCCCTGTTTTCCAAATCTTCTTGTTGGAGCTGCATTTGGGACATGGAATGCTTCAGATATGCGTTGTCTTCCTCCAAAACATGGACATATTGCACCAATTCATCAAACTTATTCTGTAATTGATCCGTGCGGTCTCCGATCTGAGCTATTTCCCCCCTAAGACCCAAGGCCAACTTCTCAATTTCAGCGGATATAGTAGCAGTGATGTTGCGTAGAAATACTTGCAATTTGTCGTCTAATGAAGAGACTGTGAGAGAAGATGAGGCATGCTGAGATGCAGGGGCAGAAGATGGTGTTGAAGAATGCCCTCTAGAAGGGTGGTCTACTGCCCCCCCTGCCATTTCCAGGAGCCCAGGATCCTCCATCTGAGGATTTTCATAAGCTGAGGTTGCAAGCTGCTCCATAGAGGAGTGAGCTGTAGTACCTCCCGTCGCCGCCAGGGATCCGGAGCTCTTCAGCGGACTCACAGCTGGGGATTGTGGCCTAGAAAGGAAGAGCTGGAGCGGTGAGGGCCGCAGGTCTTGCGGCAGCGGGGAGGGGGGCTTCCAGCACCCAGTCTTGCCCTTTGTATCCCCCTGAGATGTCGGGCCGGGTGCGGAGCTTATACGGCTCACCTGGAATGCTGAGGAGCTGATGGCGGAGAGTGGGAGAGCCGGGAAGGCCGGGATGAGCGGAGCTCAAGGATTACATGTCCGCCATCGTCGTAGGTCGCGCATGCGCCCCCAGGATGATTTTAAAGTTTACTAGAGTTGAGCTTTAACCTTTCTCAGAGTTTTGCTTTAAAATAATAGTTTGTCAAAAGATTTCTGTCAGCGTGATCTGACTGGTAGGTGTTGAAAGTACAGGATGTGGAGCTTATTATGAACTGTTTTCTAAGATACACGCACTCGCACATCTCTTTTTTTTCTCTACGGTATATTTTTATTATAAATTTAATGTACTGCTTTTTAAAGCCCAGTATGTTTTTATCTAGTTAAAGTGGTGAAGGGTTAGAAGCTGGGTCAGGGTTTATTAAGGAGATTTGCCATCACTTCTTGTCATGGTGACAGGGGATCACAGGGACGCTAAATGCTGTGAAGTCAACTGAGGATTAAAAGAGCAGCCAAACATATTGTTTAGAAGTGAGAAGGGTTATATTGCTGTCTGTCTCTTTCTGTCTAAGTAATCCCTAGTCTTCTAATTTTGCAGAGAGAGGAACACAGAGAGATTTGGGGATAGGAGGAATCCATGTTCCTTTTGGGCTTCTATAGGTTTCATCAGGTGAGCAGCTGTCCGGTGACCTCGCAGCCATCTTTAGTGAGGGCAGTGCTTATAAAAGCACTGGCTCACTGCAGTTGGCACGCATTTTGCGTGTGGATAGGACAGGAACTCACTGGTCATTTTTCTATCTTAGGTCAAGGTAAAGGTTAACTGCAGGTGAATCTTCCTGGTGAATGTGTATTAAATGGAAGCAATTGATTTACCACCAGTAAATGGTTAGTGAACAGCAGATTTAATACTTTATAAATATGCCCCTTAAACTTCCAAGGCAGGTTTGAGCTCCAGTTCACACTGATGTGGTGCGAGATTTGCAGCGATTCCTCTGCATTTCCCACATCGCATCACAATCACACTCTGTTCATGGGAACCGCTGCAGGCAGAGGCATAGCTTGAAGCTTGTGGTTCAAAAGTTGACTTGGGGCCACCCACCATCACCCTCTACTTCCACTGCACTTGCCCCAGGGCAGTGGACAGTGTCAGTAGGGCAGAGGTTGTTGTCAGTGTGAGTATGACAGTGTCAGTGGGGCAGTTCACAGTGTCAGTAGAGCACAGGCTAGTGTCAGTAGAGCAATGGATGGTGTCAGCAAGGCAGTGGATGGTGTCAGCAAGGCAGTGGATGGTGTCAGTGGGGCAGTGGATGGTGTCAGTGGGGCAATGGATGGTGTCAGTGGGGCAGTGGATTGTGTCAGTACGGCAGAGGTTGGTGTTAGTAGGGCAGTGAATGGTGTCAGTAGGGCAGTTGATGGTGTGAGTAGGCCAGTGGATGATGTGAGTAGGGCAGAGGACAGTGTCAATGGGGCAGTGGACAGTGTCAGTAGAGCAGTGGATGGTGTCAGTAGACTGGAGGACTTGTCAGTAGAGCAGAGGTTGGTGTCAGTAGGTCAGTGGACTGTGTCAGTAGGGCAGTGAATGGTGCCAGCAGTACAGTGAATGGTGTCAGTGGAGTGGAGGACATATCAGTAGAGCAGAGTTTGGTGTCAGTAGGGCAGTGGATGGGTTCAACCAGTAGAGCAGTGGGCGTGTCACAGATGGACATAAATTTAACCCCGCAAGGGAGGGAGCTGAGTCTAAAGATCACAACCCCTCAATGGCTGGGCACCTTTACTATGTAACCAGCAGCCACAAGTTGAAGCTTGCTGGTTATTTTACACATATCATTTCTCACAGTCAGAGTGGGGTTTGTCAGGGGGGGCAGGGGTCGGTAGTTGGAGGGTCTGTAAGTTGCAGGTGGGGGTTAATAGTTGAGAATGAGAGGTGTCAGTCTAGGGGGGGATCTGGACAGCAAGAGGAACAGGAAAGGAGGAAGACAGCTTTACTAAATCCGATCAGCTGGAGGAGAAGAGGGCTTGCAGCTGCTGCTGGAAAGTGCAGCTGATTGTTCCTCTTGCTGCCCTGGCCCTCCTGGAGTGTGAGCAGGGTCGCCATTGTGACCTCTGCAGCCCCTATTGCTACGCTCATGGCTGCAGGTGTCAATGTTAACGACAACCCCAAAAGTTTGCAAAATGCTGTGCAATTGGCTGTATCGGATTGCAGCTGTGTGAACACCCCTGCAATCTGATTCCAGTGCTGCAAAAAGAAAAGGTGCATGCACCCTTTTCGTGCGAGGGTGGTGCAATTTGAGCCATACAAAATGAATGGGATCGAATTTGATGCGATTCGTGTTCAAATCACATGCAGTTTCCTGCACCGCATCAGTGTGAACCAGCACTCAATCTGATTGCTGGCTGTAAGAAACTTGTAAGTAGTGTCATGTTTTTACATGTAGCTTACAGTATGTGAGTGGCTACAAGACGGGTGCTCTGGTTTGTCAGTTAGATGCATTTCAAGGTCCAAAAATTAGACAAAAAAGAAAAAAAGGTGGACTGGAGCCTCACAGCAATACAGAAAATCTGCACTACTGAGTAGGTAGGCTGTGTTCCCTAGGAATGTCCTATAGGGAAGTCCTTCCAGTATCCACAAGACTGCTTTAATTGGATCGCACTGGAGACATATGGCCCTTTCACACTGATCGTTTTTGATGCGTTTTGTTCAGATGTGAAGCGTTCCATTTAACAGGATGCATTTTTCGTCTGCTTTTTTAACTGAACAAAAACTAATCAGTGTGAAAGCAGCCTTAAAGTATAAATACCTATTTTTCTTCTGAATAAGGCTCAGCTAAACAAGGGGCTTAGGATTTAGCTGAATAGGGGGCTTAGGGATTAGGAATGTGCAATTCACAAAATAATGCACATTAAATACCGTATGAGGGTTTTTTTTTTTTTTCATTTTGCAGCTTGTGTTTTTGCATGTTATTTTACCACAGACCGGAGTGGGAACTGTAACATTTAGCAGCGATATTCCTCCCACTGTTACATGGGACAGTTCAGCTCACGACTTCTGGCTGTTAAGGTACACCGGCACACGCCAGTGTACTGACAAACATGACTCATCCCTGCTGTCAATGAGCTTTCCCCACTGACAGCAGGATGTAAAGAAAAGTGACGACTGTAAAAAAATTTTAAAAACAGCACGTGGTTCCCCATCCACTCCATACCAGCATGAGGTTCCTCCCTAAATCCATACCAGACTGCAGGGGCTTGGCATTGATTGGGAATCCCTGCTGACGGCAGATGAGTCACTGGTTGCTATGGATGCTGGTGGGTGATGGCTCCTTAACAACCAGCTAATATTCATTAAACAGCTCGTGGCTAGATCATGACTTATTTAACAAATGTTTTTGTTTAGTTTTTTTTGTTTTATTGTATTGACTTTAACTAGGTTTATCCTGTATTTACCAAAAGTTTCTTATTTTTGTGGTAAATACCACATAAACCTATAGTGAACTGAGCTTTTCAATATCACATTCGATATTTGGATGCATGACCCAAATATCGCATGTTATATTCTTTAGGGAATTGAGGCCTTAGAGAGGTGGGGTGGAGAAACAGCAGAATATTTATCTTCCCAGTGAATGGCTGTGTGGGAGAAAGGTGTCAGCACAAGTCTTGATCATTGGAGGACAGGCAGGCTGTGCTTACAACACAGTCAGAAAACTGACCACACTGGAATGGATGTGCTCTCATGCCTAGTGTGGTCACTTTAGAATAGGAAAGCAGGAGGACTGGCAGGATCATCATGAATTTCACACAAAGGAGGCAATACAAAGAGAACAGGATACCTTTCCATACAAGTACATGGTAGATCAGGCACATATCAGGAATCTGAAATGTTGGGTTAACATATTCTGTAAGAACATCAGGACATTTGCTGTTAAACTCCCACTTACTAGAGGCTCAAGATCCCCTTTTACCCAGGTGCTACTACAGTGTTGAGATGTAATGGCTGCAAGGTAGGGGTAATTTCCCCTGATACACCCTCCCCCCTCAACACACAAAACATTGTTACATGACTGATGCAAGAGATTCTTCAATACTTCAATTAAAAAAAGCTTTATTTCTTAAAAAATAGAAAAGCTTAGTTTCTTAATCTGAATGTTTTATCTGGTCATAGAATTTAGGTGTCAGTGAGATAATTAGAAAGATCTGGATGCAGGAAGATGTTTCCTCTAACATGTGCATATTATTATCTTTTCAAGCACACTTATGTGACCTGTAGCCTCTCCCAATTCTCTCAAATACATTTTTGGCTTCAGCTTTTTACTCAACTGAGCTTTACTGAGGCACAATCTACTGTCAACAGGTACTTTAAAGCAAACTTTTCAGGTCCTATAAAACATGTACACATCCAGTAGCTGAGGCCTTGAAATTTCCACTCGCCTCCTTGCATTGGCGAGTGGAAATTATGGGGGGGAGTGTTTCCCCTAGGACCGTCTTGCTGAGCAGGCTCGGAACTCAGGGCTGGCTCCGTCACTCGCACTGGGAGCCGTCAGACTGCTCAATAGTTGAGCAAAGTGAAAGCAACGGAAGGAGTACGTGCTGTGCTCTCTGCCTCCCCCTAGAGTGCAGTACCCGGCTCTGTGAGCGAAGGTAAAGTACTGTACTGCAACTTTTTATAGGGCTGTGTTCTGCTTGGTTATGTTTGGTGAGTGAGAAATTATGGTTGTATGCGGTGCATGGTCTAAGTATGATGTAGTGCTTAGGGGGACATTGGAGTCCCTGATGTAATATGGAGGGACTTTGGGGACCCTGATATAATGTGGGGGGACTTTGGGGACCCTGATATAATGTGGGGGGACTCTAGGGACCCTGATGTAATGTGGGGGGACTCTAGGGACCCTGATGTAATGTGGGAGGACTCTGGGGACCCTGATGTAATGTGGGGAGACTCTGTGGACCCTGATGTAATATGGGTAACATTTAACAGTGTCATTTCATTAGATAATTTAGGAGGGCATGTTTAGGGGCATAATTACGGGCGGGGCAGGGTAGGGGATGGGTGGGGCAACTGGTGGCTAGAAATTCTTAAGGCCTGGCTAGTAGCTCATCTCTTGAAATTTTAAGCCCTGCAGTAGCTCATTTTATCTTTCGCTATATTCTGGAGGGATCCCGACAATAATGTCAGGATCCACCTAGATGCTTTACACTCAGCCTATCAGTGCACCACTGAGAGCCTGAGACATCTGCTCCTACTCCCTCTCCTCCCCGGCACTTCAGTGAGCGCTGGAGGGGCAGAGCAGAAAACAGTGACTGACAGTCACCACCGTGCTTAGAATGGAGGGGAGAACTGAACGATCAGCGGTCATGTGATTACTCAGTTCTCTGGCTTAGAGCTAGCAGGGGACAGCTTGCATCGGACCAATGCTGCAGCAGATAGGTAAGCATGTTTATTTTGTTAACGTGAAAAAATGTGTGGCGCACTGAAAAGCAACACCAACATAAGGATGAATATCAGCAGTCAGAAAAAGGTGCAATGCTCAGTGGAGTTAGCTATATGAAGCAGGCTTATATGCTGATAGATTCAGAACCCGTAAATCCACATGAGCCAAAATGTCCAGTTCAAACCATCATTCATTGGATAAAACATAAAACGTCTAACTTGGTGCTGCACAGTGTATTGGTTGTTGAATTGACCAAGGTTGAAGGCAAATGGAATGTGCTAATCTAGTTGAGATTACAGATGGAATCCAGGACAGGAGACCACCGGCATCCGTGGACAATACAGCAGAACTTGCATCACAGAAATTATGTTACCTGAAGTTGTCAGCTGCACGATGTGAACTGCTGGA
The DNA here is from genome assembly GCF_062004578.1 of Staurois parvus. Lineage (NCBI taxonomy): Eukaryota > Metazoa > Chordata > Amphibia > Anura > Ranidae > Staurois > Staurois parvus. The sequence continues at coordinate 3,755,016 of NW_028318218.1, read as the reverse complement.
ATGTACCAAGGAGTCAGTAGCTACACCGGTTGCCAGGATTACATGTTTCGGGATACCCCCCTTTGTGGAATCCCCTCCTTCTGTGTCTGCCACCATAGTGAGCAGCTTACTATGGGGCAGACGTGTGGGCTCAATCCTGAGCCGGGCCGTGTGTGTGTCCTTAGACACACACAGTGTGGATCAACCCAAGCCCCATAAAAAATGTTTTTGCTTTAGAACCATTTTAAAATGGTAATAACCTGTCATTAAATATATACAGCTCTATTTATTGTACAATGCACAGAGAGCACACCAGCATAGTGTAAGATCCTCAAAAAACTTTTATTTTTTTTAATGTTATGTACTCACAAAAGTACTAGATGTACACACATATTGCAGATCCTCCATAGAATAAAAAAAATCTCCAACCAACAGGCACAGCTATAAATACCATTATTACCTCACCACTGACATAAGCACTGCTTTATCTTGCATCCTGGCTTAATCAGTGTCAACTATCCCACACTGGGAATACCTTTGTATAGTCCTTCCATATCCCATCATGCCACAATAAGCCAGTCCCATCAAATTACTATAATAATAATAATGATATATCATCATATATATTATACAGTATATAATCACTTAATATAATAGTCTCATATTCCCTTTCCCAATATTATATTCTTTTTACATTATATATATACACACACACAGGTGAAACTCAAAAAATTTGAATATTGTGCAAAAGTTCACATTTAAAGGCTCAGGAACCTTTTGCAGGTGTTATGGCTTAATTAGCTGATTAGAGTGGGACACTTTGAGCCGAGAATATTGTACCTTTTCACAATATTCACATTTTCTGTGATTGTGGATTTGAGGTTTTCATGAGCTATAAGCCATAATCATCACAATTATGACAAATCACGGCTTGAACTATCTTGCTTTGCATGTAATGAGTCTATCTCATATATTAGTTTCACCTTTTAAGTTGCATTACTGAAATAAATGAACTTTTGCATGATATTCTAATTTTTCGAGTTTCACCTGTATATATATATATATATATATATATATATACTGTTTCTGTCACATAGTAATAAGATCCTTTATATATAATACATACACCGCTCACAAAAATTACAGCAACACTTTGAAAACACATCAGATCTCATTGGGGAAAAATATCATGCTGCATATCTATACTGATAAGGACTGGGTAATGTGTTAAGAATGTAAGGATGCCCCATCGTTTGATGGAAATGAAAGGTATCAACCTATGGTATTTCTTCCCAGATCTGGACCATGGCATCCACATTCACACTAGTGGCCTGCTGTAGGTCATTTTGTAGGGCTCTCTGACAGTGCTCATCCTGTTCCTCCTTGCTCAAAAGAGCAGATACCGGTCCCGCTGATGGGTTAAGGACTTTCTACGGCCCTGTCCAGCTCTCCTAGAGTAACTGCCTGACTCCTGGAATCTCCTCCATGCTCTTGAGACTGGACTGGGAGACACAGCAAACCTTTTGGCAACGGCATGCATTGATGTGCCATCCTGGAGGAGTTGGACTGTCTGTGCAGCCACTGTAGGGTCCAGGCAGGTCCAGACTGGCCATAGGGCACACCAGGCATTTGCCCTGTGGGCCGGGGCTGCATGGATAGGAGAGGGGGCCGGGCGGCACATACAGTAGAGGACCGTACATTTCTCGGTTCCTCTATGGCCCACCCGGCTGTCTCTCCTATCAATCTCCTGCATGCGGTCGGTTCCTGTATGCTCCCTTACGGCCCCTCCCCCCTCCCCATCTCTTCCAGCGCTGAGAGGGATCTGTCAACATATTCTGTCCCCAGTGCCGACAGTCCCCACCCCACACAGACGGGAGAGGAGAGAGAAAGCTGCCCCTCCTCCTTCCGCCCTCTCCTCCGGTGTCTGCCCCGTCCACAATCCCCGCCAGCCTTGTGTCTTCTCTCCCCCTTCTCTCTCTCCCTCTCTCTGTGTCTCCTGTTCCCTCCTTCCTTCCCCTCCTTCTTTTCCTCTTTCCTTCTTTCCCTCTTTCCTTCTTTTTTTCTATACGTCTTTCTTTCTTTCTCTTTACATCTCTCTTTCTCTCTCTCTCTGTCTCCTGTTTCCCTCCTTCCTTCTTTCTTTCCCTTTTTCTTTCTTTTTTTTTGTTTAGTTCCTTCATTCCCTTCCTTCCTTCCTTCCTTCCTTTCCTTGCTTTTCTTTCCCTCCTTCCTTGTAAAAAATTAAATAAAAACCTACTGACACTAGTGGCGGAGCTACACAGGTCCCTGGGCCCTGGCATTCCGCCACCGGGCTCCGAGGAAAGGGTCACAGAGCTTTAGGCTGCTCATTCCAAAGTGCCTGGGCCTATTTTGTGTTCCAGTCCAGGCCTGGGTCCAGGTATTGCCTCATGCTACCAGTAGTGACACTGACCCTAGCTAAATGCAAAACTAGTGAAAAACAGTCAGAAAAGATGAGTAGGGGGAAAAATGTCAGTGTCCTCTATCTGTAAAACCATTCCTGTTTTGGGGGTTGTCTATTTTTCCCATCTAGTGTACCCGTTGTTAATTTCATTAACACCAAAGCAGCTGAACTGAGTAACAACCCCCTCTGCTACTTAACTGACCAGATCAATATCCCAGGAGTTTCTTTGACTTAATGCTATACTCTGATTAAAAAGTGTTCCTTTACATAGACACAAGTTATATGCAAAGGTTTTAGCAAATAAGTTGAAAGATTTAATGCCAGAATGGATCCAGGGAGACCAGGTGGGATTTGTACCAGGGAGGGAGGGTAGAGACAATGGGTTGAGAACTTTGTTGCTTATCCAGAAAGCTAGGCAGGGGAAAACTCCGGCGGTGGTACTTTCAATCGATGCTGAAAAGGCATTCGACAGAGTAGATTGGAGCTTCATGATGGACACTCTGGAGACTCTAGGACTGGGAGTTAGAATGAGAGAGTGGATAAGAAAATTGTATAGAGAGCCCTCCGCGGTTATTTTGGTTAACGGAGAAAGGTCGGAACCTATTGGGATGTCAAATGGAACAAGACAGGGATGCCCACTGTCCCCATTGTTGTATGTATTGTCACTGGAACCTTTGCTGGCAACAATTAGGAAAAATATGGACATAAAAGGAATACAGATAGGAGGAACTGAACATAAAGTGGCAGCCTTTGCGGACGACCTGTTGTTCTATGTGGGAAATCCTAGGATAACACTCCCAAATCTAATGAAGAGCTTAAAGGATTATGGGGAATTATCAAATTTGAAAATTAACCCAACAAAAACTGAGATCTTAAATATAAACCTTCCTAATAGTGAAAAAGAAAAGATACAAAAAGAATTCCCTTTCATATGGAAAGATAGAGAGATAAAATATCTAGGGGTTAAACTCACTGCTTCATATACAAATTTGTATAAATCAAACTATATCCCACTTTTAAATGAGATTAAGGAGGAACTAAAGAAATTGGGAGGAGGTAACCCGTCTTGGATAGGGCGCATAAATCTGATAAAAATGGTAATTGTACCTAAAATCCTATATAAATTCCAGATGATCCCAATTAAACTTCCAGAGGTAGGTAATTAAAAAGATGTTAACAAGATACAAATGGAAAAATAAAAAACCTAGAATATTTTATGATTTGTTGAGTAGAAATAAAGAGAAGGGAGGATTGGGAGTGCCAGATTTTAAAAGGTATTATAGAGCAGTAGTTCTAGCAAGAATTTATGACTGGACACACAATCCAGAGGGGAAAAGGTGGGTCAAGATTGAAAATGAATTAAGCGGAGTTAACTTGAGTAAAATCATATGGGTACCAGCTCAATAAAGAGGATTAAAAGATACCACAAGTGTTTATACATTAAATATTTTAAAGGTTTGGGATAAACTGCACAAGTTTATGAAATGGGATTTTAATTCACAATTAATGTCACTGAGGAACACAGAGTATTTCCCTCCAGGTAGGGAGGAGAGCACAGGAAAATGATTTAAAAAGGAGGATATTCAACTGAAGGATATTATGGAAGGGCAAGAATTGAGAACACTTAAGGAGTTGAAAAAGGACAAAAGGGAACTTTTTATTAAGATAGACGAGTGGAGATATCACCAATTAAAACACTTTGTCTGGAGTCTTCCGAAACCTTTGAGATTGAGAAAGGATTGGAATTTGTTTGAGAGGTTGTTGGAATCACGTGGAGATGGGAAACGGGGCACGGCAAAAGTTTATAAGATTCTCACTGAGTTAGACACACACACAAAGCCAATGTACATAGTAAAATGGGAAAGGGATTTAGTAATAGAGATAGATGAAGACAAACAGAGAAAAATATATAGACTAACACATGAGAATGTAAGCATGAGAGAGGTGGAGGTAAACTATAAGTGTTTAACAAGATGGCACATTGCACCAAATGTTGTATATGAGATGAGTGGGGAAAATACACTAGAGTGTTGGCGGGGGTGTGGAAAGACAGATACGTTATATCACATATGGTGGGAGTGCCCAAAGATTCAAGGTTTTTGAGAACAAAGGATAGGATTGGATCCAGAGTTGTGTCTATTACATAGTACAGAGTTATCAGTGAACAAATACAAAGATTCGGGTATATGGTACTATCTGAATGTGGCAAAGGGTCTGATACCTACGCTTTGGCATAGTTTAGAGTTGCCGAGAGAAGAGGATTGGGTAGAAAGAGTGAACCAGATATGTAAGATGGAGAAACTATATTATATGCAAGAAGACAAGATGGAGTTATATTACAGGAGGTGGGGAAAATGGGAAGATTTTGTGTCCAAGGAGAAATATATGAAGCAGTAGAGAGGGACATGTGAAAGTACCCCTTATTTTAGGAAAAGAGGTAATGGAGAAATGCAGAGTGGGTGGTTTTATTACTGGGGGGAGAGTGGTTTTGGGGTGGGTGGGGGTATTAGATAGGTGGTGGGGGGTAATGGAATAAAGATAGAAAGGGAGATATCTGATGGTTTTGTATGTATATGAGAGTAATGAAGAAATATGTATTTTACATGGAAAATTTATAAATATTTAAATTTAAAAAAAAAGTGTTCCTTTAATTTTTTTTGAGCAGTGTACATTCCATATATTGTACAGCATATAGCCAACATACTTTATTTCAAAAACATATATCCTAGATGTGTCTGATGCCTAGAGATCTATAGCAAACTGAGCTCTTCAAGAAAGCAAAGATAGGCAACAGGACAGGACAAGTAGGCATTCATTCTTTTCATTGCATAATGAATTTTTGAACATAATAATGAACTCTTGCATAATGAACATAGTGAACTAGAGTGTCACTTTAAATGTGAATGGTGATGCTTTATTTGACTGTGCTCTGATGCAGTCTACAAGTACTGTGCAAAGTGTCAATAGTTTGCTGTCAAATGAGGACATCTAGTGGAAGCAGATAGAAATGCACTTGTTTTGCTAACAAAACATTTGTTGGGTATACTGTGATGGTCAACCTACTTAAAAATTGAGAGCCTTAAGAACAGTACTGATATCAGCAACAGTCCACACATATATTTCATTAGCAATGCTGCAGAAATCTGTCAGATACGGCAGACATGCAACAGATGACAGTCAGAGACTATGAGAATGTTTAAAGAGATGGGTAGAGGCTGCAGGCATGCTTCAGGAGTTGACCAGAGGCTTGTTGCATGCTTCTGGACACAGTCATAGACTGAAGAAAGGTTACATGAGACTGCTAGATATCACTGCTATTACAGCCCCTTTCTTTTAGAACCATGTCACAAGATAAAAAAGAGCAAAGGGAAAGGCAGCAAAGAAAAAAATCAAAATAGTGTGAAATAAAAAAAAACACAATTTGGTTGTTAGAAGACACCCTGAAGAATATTGTCCTTCTCTGGCTCAAAAACACAGACCAGGGTCTCTGGGAGGTTCAGGTGGGGACACAGGAGAAGTGTACGCTCATGCCCCCAGTGGCAGACAGATGTATGTGCCTAAACACGTTAGGTACCATTGAGGTGGCACTCTCCACTAGAGATGACACTTCTTGCTGTATGGACATTCGGTGTAACTCTTTCTTATGTAGTCAGTTTGCACTTCAACAGCACTTCTTAGACCTCAACTCAGCTCCTGCTCACAGAATTTCTGAGCTGGGGTGTTGCATGCACCGGGCTCCATCAACCACTGACACAGTTGGGCACATTTAATCCCTTGTTCTTCCATGCATTCACTCCTATTCTCATTATTAACATTACTCTGCCTGTGTATCCCAGGAAGCTCAGTACCATGCTTCACCCTCTGAGGCCTCTCTCCCCTTCAGTGACCTCCTGGCCAGGTCTCTAGGATGCCCTGTACTGAAGGCAGACCCAATATTGAGGTACCGACCAGAGGTAAGGAATCCAAGCACACTGGTCCTTTCTCTATAAGGGACCTCCATCATTCACACCAAGTCACCCCACTTCCTGGCTGGTTGGATGTTGTGTTTTTATTTTGAACACTTGTGCTTTGATTCACTTTAGTGGCAACACCAAGGGTTAACTCTGCCACACATTGAACACTTGTACGAGTTCTCTATGTGAGAATATCTCTTCCCTGTTGGTGACCAAACTATATGATACCTTGAATAAACTTCAGACCAGGCAAAGCTCTTCAACAATGGAACTCTCTTTACTGGAGTTCATTCTTCACAATATAATTCGAATTGCCAGAACACTCCCAACAGACATTCACATAGCCCTGGTACCCCTGCCCATTATCTGGTTCATACCTCTTTTGGTGAAAAGCAATAGTCCATTAAGTGCACAAAGTCTGTGTTCTGGAACCCCGATCAGGTTTTTGCCAAGGGCTTCATAAGTCCAAAAGTTCAATCACATAAGTCTTGCTTGTTCTCTTATATACAGACTAATCTCTCTAATTCACGTGTCAAACACAAGGCCCATGGGCCAAATCTGGCCTGCCAGGCCATTTCATGTGGCCTTTGCACCTCTCCTGCAGCTGCGGCACCCCCCCCCCCCCCTCGTATCCCGCTACCCACCTTGCCTCAACAGTCGGCAGCAGAGAGGAGGACAGAACTCCTCCTACAGATCCTGCACCTCTCTGTGCAGCTGCAGCTCCCCTTCATCTCAACCTCTCCTCCTCTCAGTCCTCTCTGGTCCTCCTCCAGACTCTGCACTTTGTTTTCCCAGACCCGCCCCCAGTTTCTTCACAGCAACAGCACAAAGTAAGGGGGATACGCTGTGATGTAAGGGAGGGTGGGGACTCTTGACTTCTAATGGTGGAGGGGGTTTTTGACATCTGATTAAGGGGGGGGTGCTCTGGAAATCTTGTCTTAGAGATACAACCAGACTTTTCAGGGCAAACATAATGCTGATGCGGCCCACAATGAAACTGAGTTGACACCCCTACTCCTGAAGCTTTCCTCCCCTGGTATTTATAAGCCACCAGAAGGGGGCATCAAAGAGTTTAGCAGCACAGTAACCTTTTACTAACCAGGAGGCACCATTCTCATTACTATCACAATATACAGTACAAAACACAAGTAAACATTTAAATGCAGTACCAGACAGACAATTAAATGAACGAGGTAGACAGAAAAATAGGCACCTGCCTACAAAGGGCTCAAAGGGCCACACAATAAGTAGCAAAGGGTGGCAGGTTTGGCACCAGGGATATATATGGGTTTACTGCTGAGTTTAAAAATTGCAGACAGATTCAGGTAATTCACACATTTATCTATCTGTACAAAATGTGCATTAAGAACAACAGATAAAGTATACAGATTACAAACTTTTTTAGTCTCACTACATGTGTTCAATGTGCATTTCCCATATTTTGCACACACACACACATATATATATATATATATATATACACATACGTGTGTGTGTATATAGTGTGTATGCTATTCACAGCATTACAGGGTGAGCATAAAAGAAAAAGAGGACCAAACCAGAAACTTGCAATTTACTATATACAGTGAGGAACAGAAGTATTTGAACACCCTGCGATTTTGCAAGTTCTCCCACTTAGAAATCATGAAGGGGTCTGAAATTCACATTGTAGGTGCATTCCCACTCTGAGAGACAGAATTTAAAAAATAAAATCAGGAAATCACATTGTATGATTTGTAAAGAATTTATTTGTCTTGTACTGCTGAACATAAGTATTTGAACACCTAAGAAAAAGCAAGAATTCTGGCTCTCAAAGACCTGTTACTGTGCCTTTAAAAAGTCCACCTCTACTCCACTCATTAATCTAACTTAGTAGCACCTGTCTGAGCTCTTTAAAGACACCCGTCCACCCCACAGTCAGTCAGACGCCAACTACTACCATGAGCAAGACCAAAGAGCTGTCAATAGACACCAGAGACAAAATTGTGGACCTCCACAAAGCTGGAAAGGGCTACGGGGCAATTGCCAAGCAGCTTGGTGAAAATAGATCAACTGTTGGAGCAATTGTTAGAAAATGGAAGAGGCTAAAGATGACTGTCAGTCTCCCTTGGACTGGGGCTCCATGCAAGATCTCACCTCGTGGGGTATCACTGATGATAAGAAAGGTGAGGAATCAGCCCAGAACTACAAGGGAGGAGCTGGTCAATGACATGAAGAGAGCTGGGACCACAGTTTCAAAGGTCACTGTCAGTAAAACACTACGCCGTCATGGTTTCAAATCATGCATTGCACGGAAGGTTCCTTTGCTCAAGTCATCACATGTCCAGGCCCGTCTGAAGTTTGCCAATGACCATCTGGATGATCCAGAGGAGGCATGGGAGAAAGTCATGGGGTCAGATGAGACCAAAGTAGAACTTTTTGGTCTAAACTTCACTCGTCGTGTTTGGAGGAAAAAGAAGGATGAATTGCATCCCAAGAACACCATCCCTACTGTGAAGCACGGGGGTGGTAACATCATGCTTTGGGGGTTCTTTTCTGTGAAGGGGACAGGACAACTGCACTGTATTAAGGAGAGGATGACTGGGGCTATTTATTGTGAGATTTTGAGCAACAACCTCCTTCCCTTAGTCAGTGCATTGAAGATGGGTCGTGGCTGGGTCTTCCAACATGACAACGACCCGAAGCACACAGCCAGGATAACCAAGGAGTGGCTCCTTAAGAAGCATATCAAGGTTCTGGAGTGGGCTAGCCAGTCTCCAGACCTAAATCCAATAGAACATCTTTGGAGGGAGCTGAAACTCCGTGTTGCTCAGCGACACCCCCGAAACCTGACAGATCTAGAGGAGATCTGTGTGGAGGAGTGGGCCAAAATCCCTGTTGCAGTGTGTGCAAACCTGGTCAAGAACTACAGGAAATGTTTGACCTCTGTAATTGCAAACAAAGGCTTCTGTACAAATATTAACACTGATTTTCTCAGGTGTTCAAATACTTATGTTCAGCAGTGCAAGACAAATAAATTCTTTAAAAATCATACAATGTGATTTCCTGAATTTTTTTTTTAAATTCTGTCTCTCAGAGTAGGAATGCACCTACAATGTGAATTTCAGACCCCTCCATGATTTCTAAGTGGGAGAACTTGCAAAATCATGTTAAAATACTTCTGTTCCTCACTGTATATATATATATTTTTTTTGGTGTGTGTATGTGTATATGTACATGTGTGTGTGTGTATATATATATATATATATATACACACACACAATATGTATAGTGAAAAATAAAACTTTCTCAGCCAGCCACGACTACACTTTTTAAATCATCATTGGTCTGTGCTCTGCCTTTGTTTGGAATATACTACATTTAACAATAGATTAAATTAGTGTTCTCTTGAGTGTGCCACATAGGCAGTGCAGTACAAATAAAGAACACTTATGCCACCTAGTGGAAAAATGAACAATTGTATTACAAGTGTTTTAGATACAGTATGTGCATTATACTGTATAGGTTACTGGCAATGTGCAAAAAGCAGGTGTTCTACAGAAAGACTAGGCAATCTATAGAATGTGTGCCATTTTTAGGCAAAGCATGAAATGTCTGTATTATTTTAATATGCCCTGTATATAATACCTAGGCATTATATAAAATGACAAGTATTATTTATGCAAAGTATGAAAAGAGAGTCATGAAAATGCCTTTATTGAAAAACAGACTTTTTTAAAAAAAAACAAGGCATTGAAAATGAAAGAATAAATACTAAATAAAGTACATGATCTTCTTACTGAAATAAAAACAAGAGAAAAAGATCAGTATTAACCTACTTGTTGCCACAGGGAAAGCTTTGGCATTGTATAGAATGCCTAGGAGAGATGTGAAATATAAAGAGTTTCATTCTTTGACGTCCCATTTTCAGCATTCTATAGATTTCTTAGGCATTCTATACAATGTCTAATTTCACACATTGACAGTAACATATACATCATTTAGATCCCTTGTGCCCATACCACAGCCTAAGCATGTGACTCTTTAGTACTTGAAACCCTAGGGCCCCTGCAGCCAGTAATTAATGTTTCTTTGCCTGGGTGCTTGCACAGAGACAGTGAATACAAAAAATACTTAGAGCAATTTTTCTCATTTTTGCACACATATAAAAATCTCCATTTTGGTAATAAAATTACTTAAACCCGCAAAACAATTTACATTTTCTGAAAGCAGACGCCCTGTAGAAACAAAAGATAATCATTAAAATTTTTTAGATCACATGATAACTGTGCAACTGTTTATCAAACACAAATTTAGGAAAAAATATAATAAAATGAATTTTAGTGCAAACACAAACAATATAATATAGATACTAAACATATCAAGTCTTAAAATTGCATGCCTCCTTATCACCAAAAATTACGATACCCAAAAAATCTCCATATGTGACACTTTAAAAGCCTTTACAGCTCACCAGGTTGTAGTTAACCAGGAGCTCCTGTGCTAGAATTATTGCTCTCATTCTGATATTAATGGCGGTACATCACACGTGTAGTGCATTTGCAGTTTACAAACATGTACGTACACTGGTTGTGTGTTTGCGGGTGTGTGTGGGGCAATGAGGGTGATGGCAATTTTTTTAAATACATTTTTTTACAGTTTTATTATCTTTTAAACTTATTTATTTATACTTTATTGCTATCACAAAGGGTTCATAAACCACCATTGGGCCAAGAGACCCCAATGTCTCCTCTACCTTTCACAGTGTCTAACCAAGTATTGATCTGCTCAGTTAGATGCTCCCCTGGCATGTCCCGGCCAGGAAATGGAAGATCTGAAACCGGAAGTGACTAAATAATTTATGTGATTTCATGGATGTGCCTCAGTCTCCCCCTGCTCTCCACCCTAAAGCCCATTGATTTGCTCCAAGGCTAACAGTAAGATTGGGCGAGCCTAGGAACCACATGGGGGGAAAAGGGGGGGGTGCTGGCAGAGGGGGGAACACCACACCGCCTGCTCTGCCAGGAGCTGGATGACCAACAATGGGCACAAGCTGATGGCTGCTAATGCACCTTGTGATTAACATAGTACATCCAAAGAGCTGAACTACTTAACCCCTTGATGACCGTACGGAAATATGCAGCCTCTCGGCGGCTGGGCATTGACGGCGAGCGGCCGCATATCTGTGTACCATTTGAAAATACATATGTGCTGAGAGCACACGCCCTGCGCGTTCCCAGCACATATGTCGGTGTCTCATGGAAAGGTCCCGATCTCCCCTTGTGATCGGGACCCTTTCCGATCATGTGACCTCTGTGACAGCGAATCAGGGCAGTCACATGACCCTAAAATCCCACCCCGCATCCTGGTGTCTGAAACCCATTAAAGGGCCATGAAGTGCCGGCATGAAGAGGTTAAACTTACTTCCCATTTCCATTCTTTTTTCTCTTTTTATCTTGGATCTTTCTGAGAGGAATATCAAATGTGGTGCAGGTTATTTTTTTAGGGAACTTTAGGGAGTGAACTGTAAGGGACAATAAGGCAGTGAGTACTAGCAGTCTCTTGTAATATGTCCCCAGTCAATGACAGTCTACTGCAGTTTGTCCCCACTATGTCTAGACTCTGACAGTATCATTATATACAAAAAATATTTCATGCAGCCCTTTGCTTATGTCAGGGGCTACAGCTGAGCCCCTCTTCATCAAGCAAGCTGACAACCTCTGATTTAGAATCATACGCCATTCACAAGTATGCAATAGGGCGGATTTTAAAAATAGTTAGAGGCTGTTCTCATAGGGAATAAGCTGAAGGTGTGTTTACTTGGAACACCCAGTCATGTGCTAACAAAAATTCATTTTTTTATTTAATTTTTCTCATATATTATGAAGTATTTAAAATGAACATCAGCTTATTTACATTTACTTTGCAAGATGAAAATTCACTTCGATAAGTAAGCACTCTATTCCTTTAAGAAAAGTATTCAATCTTTTATTTCTCCCATCAGTTCACCCCCCCATAGTTATTATCTTTTGTTTCACCAGCCCCTCCCTATTAGAATGTAAGCTCTTAGGAGCAGGGCCCTCCTAACCCTCTTGAATTGAATTTGTATTCTTGCTGTACTGTCTCTTCAACTTGTAAAGCCCTGCACAAACTGTCAGCACTATATAAATCCTGTATAATAATAGAAATATTAAGACCTATAAGAGCCCAATGAGCTCAGCACACCAGGTTCTCCACCTGTATTTTAAATATACAGTTGTGTTCAAAATAATAGAAGTCAGACATCACTAACCTGATCAATCACTGTTTTTGGTAGAAATTATATTTCTACATGGCAAATAATTTACTAGTAGGTGTAGTAGAGTAATAGAAATCCAACAGACCCAACAGTCATGACATGTATGCTGCTGATTCTGTGTAATTGAATCACTAATTGAAAGGGGCATGTTCAAAATAATAGCAGTGTGGAGTTCTATTAGTGAGGTCATTCATTCTTTGAAAAACAGGTGGCAATTATTGCCCTTATTTAAGGAAGGAAGGCAGCAAATGTTGTACATGCTGGTTACAGTGCATTTCTCTCTGAAATTCTGAGGAAAATGGGTTGTTCCAGACATTGTTCAGAAGAACAGTGTACCTTGATTAAAAAGTTGGAGAGGGGAAAACATATAAAGAAGTGCAGAAAATGATAGGCTGCTCAGCTAAAATGATCGCAAATGCTTTAAAATGGCAACCAAAACCTGAAAGACGTGGAAGAAAGCGAAAAACTACCATTCGAATGGATAGAAGAATAGCCAAAATAGCAAGAACTCAGCCAACAATCAGCTCCAGGAAGATCAAAGAAGGTCTAAAGTTACCTGTGAGTACTGTTACAATTAGAAGACGCCTATGTGAAGCCAAGCTATCTGCAAGAAGCCCCCGCAAAGTCCCACTGTTGAAAAAAAGACATGTGCTGAAGAGGTTACAATTTGCCAAAGAGCACATTGACTGGCCTAAAGAGAAATGGTGCAACATTTTGTGGACTGATTAAAGTAAGATTGTTCTTTTTGGGTTTAATGGCCGGAGACAGTTTGTCAGACGACCCCCAAACACTGAATTCAAGCCACAGTACACTGTGAAGACAGTGAAGCATGGTTGTGCAAGCATCATGATATGGGGATGTTTCTCATACTACGCGGTTGGGCCTATTTATCGCATAGCAGGGATCATGGATCAGTTTGAATACATCAGAATACTTGAAGAGGTCATGCTGCCTTGTGCTGAAGAGGAAATGCCCTTGAAATGGGTGTTCCAACAAGACAACGATCCCAAACACACCAGTAAACGTGCAATATCTTGGTTCCAGACCAACAAGATTGACGTTATGGAGTGGCCAGCCCAATCCCCGGATCTTAATCCAATAGAAAACTTGTGGGGTGAGATCAAAAATGCAGTTTCTGAGGCAAAACCAAGAAGTAGAGAAGAACTGTGGAATGTAGTCCAATCATCCTGGGCTGGAATACCTGTTCACAGGTGCCAGAAGTTGGTTGACTCCATGCAACACAGATGTACAGCAGTTCTCAGAAACAGTGCTTATACAACTAAATATTCATTAAGTGATTCAAAGGAAAGCAAAATCTTCAAACATTTTTCAGTTTATATAGTGAATGTTTGAGTTTGTAAAGAAGAATACAAACACTGATATTTTTTGAACAGTCTAATATTCACGTTTCTTCAATTTTTTTAGAGGAACAACACAAATTTGATATATTTTTCTTCACGTTTTGATTTGGAATAGAATGTGTAGTGTTCCCAATACATTTGTGTGTATGGAAATAAAAGCTATTCAAAGGATTTTGAGCTTTATTCACTTTTTTCAACACTGCTATTATTTTGAACACAACTGTACATACATTGCAGCCAAACTGACCCTTCATAAACAGAATTGATCTACTCACTTGCTTAGGGGTCTCTTTATCCGGGCTTTGCTGTCACACAATATTTGCTGGAAATTCTTTCTGAATTTTACAGCATTCAGCTATGAAATGTTTTGCAGCTTGTCCATGCCACTTGTTCAGTTCTAGTGAGTGTCAGGAAAATACCCCAGCATGGAAAGTAGTTGGAGAGTCAAAAAACCTCAGAAGGATCTTTAACAAACATCACACCTTTGTGTCCTTCAAGCCCAGCAATACATTGAGACAGAAATTTGTACATCCAAAAGACCCAATACCTATACACAAGCAATGTAACTTGGTATATACAGTGCAGTTTAGTGTAGCAACTCCCGGAGGCATGGTGATACCACTAAAGACAGGGTGGGCTAGCATTTTTCAAGGGCTGAGTCCACAGCTGAAAGGTGGGGATGTGTACAAATTGCGCACCAGTTACTTTAAAGGCTTTTTTAAGGTACTTTTATTCTTCACAGAGATCACATGGGAGAGAAGGGTAGGGAACTCAGAACACCCACTGCTGACTTGCAGACTCAGACTCCATCCATAGACCTCAGTATAGACAAATAGAGGCTTTAAGCTGAAACCAGAAACCTTTACCTTTCCAGAAGAAGTGTTGCACATACGGTAAATAATTCCACAGTGCGAAGGATGGGTCGGGTGAAACCAGAAGTGCTTTATTAGGAATGGCTGTAATAAACACAGAAAACTCTTAATTACATGTGACTGGATATGTTCACTGTAATCACTGTCCTCTATACACTACTAAACATTTTCAAATTCATTAATATTTTCATATACATTAATAAACATCTTTAATTACAATACTAAATATCTAGACCTCTGCAGATATGCTAGTAAATTATTCTGCATAACAATAGCGTATTACAATAGAGAAATCACATTCCCTGTATCTTAGAGCCAAATCGCATAGCTGCAATATGTATTCATGCTGCGAGTAGTGTGATTGCATACTAGTAGCAGCGGCATTCACTGATCACCAGGGCACATGTTAAGTCATTTTGTCCTATGTATCATGTTAAACAGCCTCCTGCTTACCTGTAATAAACACAGAAAACTCTTAATTACATGTGACTGGCTATGTTCTCCCTGTCCTGCCGGAAACAAATTGTTAGATTTTTAGTTCCCACTTCTGTGTCTTCCTATTATCACAAGAAGTAGTTCTGCCCTCTTGTGATGATGCAATAAAAATGCAATCTCTAATATCTTCTATTGACAAAGATAGATTACAGTTATATTAGGTATTAGGCTTTGGATTTTAATTTTATGGGGCTGCCTATTTTCTACACCTCTTACAGAAGCAGTGGTTTCCACTAGCAGCAGTCTCCATAGTGATCCTCAAGATGTTTTTCCAGCCTCTCCACAAGTTCCTCCTACATAGGATCTCAAGATGGAGAGTCCCCTCTGGTACTTCATCTTCAGGCATTACTTCTTTTTCCAGATCCTTCTTCTCTGCAGGACTCTCTGAACCTAGGTACTTAACCATTAGCCGCCCGGCCAATGGCCGTTTGACGGCTTCAAAAGTGTTGCTGCATTCCGGGTGCACGCTATTTGGCGTGCTCCCGCACATGCACAGTTTGCACTAATGCAGAGCAGCGCAGCAGCGCGATCGGTCACCGGCCGTGTACCTCGGACACGGCCGATGACAGATCCGAGTACCGGCTCCCGTTGCTGGTACCATGTGACCTGCTGTGACCAATCAGGTCAGGTCACATGACAGTTGTATACAATGGATGGCTTCATTCATGCCATCCATTGTATACTAGTGCCTAGCTGTGAATGCACATGTCATGTGATTAGCTGTGACCAAATCACAGCTAAGCACAAAAAAAAAAAAAAAAAGCTGAATGAATCGATTTCATTCAGGTAAATGCTTGCTTATAGCAAAGTAATTCTTTGCTATAAGCAAATTGTGTAAAAAAAAAAAAAATACTGATCACTTCCCCAAAGTAGTACAATGTTACTATGGTAACATTGTACTACTTTGGTCATAGTAAAATATTAAAAAAAAATCATGAAAATTTTTTTTAAAAAAATGTAATAAAAAATTAAAAATAATAAAAAAATAAAAAATATATATATTTTTTTTTTTTCATACTGTCACCAGTCAGTGTCCATGATCACCGCCATGCCAGTTATATGATGACGCTGTACTGCTCTGGTGACAGTATGTAAAAAAAAAATAGTGAAAATAATTTTTTTAATTTTTTAATTTTCCGAAAAATTATGACAAAAAAAATACAACTTCAAAAAAGTCGCCATGCCTCTTATGAAGTACGTCGGACTGTCTACTCTGCAAAAAGGGGTCATTTGGGGATATCTGTACTATTCTGACATTCTTGGACCTCAAGAAATTAGATTGGCTGTCAGTACTTCAGGACTGATCAATTTTCAGATCTATACCATAGTTTGGGAACTCTATAACTTTCCTACAAACTAAGTAATACATCCTAATTTGGGTTATTTTCACCAAAGACATGAATTAGAATACATCTCGGCCTAAATTTATGAAGAACAATTATTTATTTGTAAACTTTTATAACAGAAACAAAGAAAAATGTGTTTTTTTTCAAACTTTTTGGTCTTTTTTTGTTAATTTAGCAAAAAATAAAAACCCCAGCGGTGATTAAATACCACCAAAAGAAAGCTCTAGTTGTGTGAAGAAAATGATAAAATTTTAGTTTGGGTACAGTGTTGTATGACAGCGCAATTGTCATTCAAAGTGTGAGAGCGCTGAAACCTGAAAAATGGCCTGGGCAGGAAGGTGTAAAATTGCACGGTATTGAAATGGTTAAGCAGCAGGACTATACTGGACAGACAGGCTTCACAGGCCCAGACCCAATGGGTTTTCTACACCTCAAGTAAAAGGATGAAAACTTTGAGTACAGTAAAGTTCACATTTTAGACGGAGAGGACAACTGGTTCTCAAGAGGTGGGAAAGATGCCATCTATGTCAATCAAGAATAACCATCACTGAACACAGAAGGTGGCCTTCAAACCACCTGTCTTTCACATACTGTATATTGCTATTTTAACATCTCTACCCTGGCGATTTGACAGTAATTCATACCTTCAGCCATGTAAATTAAAGGATTAATGTTTATGAGGCCTTCCTGACACTAAGAATGGGAAGTATATAACTAGTACATTGTGGTTCTGCAACTGTCGCAGTTCCCATCCAGGCCTTAGACAATAAAATTTGACTTTCTGTGGTAAATGGTTAAAGACATTAGTGCTACCTGCTTAGATATAAATGCAGGGATGTCTTCCTGACACTCATTAGAGCTGAAAAAGTGGTTTGCACAAGCTACGAAACATCTTCAACATTACAGAATAAGTCCACTTGAAGGTTACCATCTACTACAAGATAAAGCTGTTGTGTATCGTAAGCTGGCTTCATAAGATACATCACCAGCATAAGAGGGAATAACAACAACATGTTATATCACGTTCATTGCGGTAATAACATAGGGCTATACAGTATATCTACCATCAGCACTGTTCTCTCATGGGTCTATTGATGTCATACCATGTAATTAGTTTTCTTTTAAATACACAGGTGCAACAGGAAAATGTGAGCTATAAACAAAATAAGATTCAGAAATTCTACAGGGCAACTTGAGCCATTTCCTTTGATGAGTTAAATAAACTTTGCTATTGTTTAACCATAAACTCAATGTTAACTGGAAGACAGTTTATTAAAAAAGAGAGAAATTAAATTGTATCAGTAATTTTGTGAAAAAATATGCATCTTCAGGAGTGTACTATCCTTTCCAAAGTCATAGGCCCCATTCATACCTGAGAGTTTTGTAGCACAAAGCTTGTTACTGGTAGCTCAAAATAAGTACATGAGACTTTTGAGCTACATGTTTCAAGCTTTAAGCATTTTTTGCCCCGATAGACTTCAATAGGAGTGCCTGAAAAACACACAGAAACGCACATATCGAACATGTTTTCCCTAGTAACTAGGTTTCCATTTTGCTACATCCATTAGTTATTGTAAAGTACACCTTGCAGACCTGCAGCCTGAAAAAGAACATGGCCATAGGATTTTTGCCATTTGATTTATACGATATAGTTAAAGCAGAATTCAAAAATAACAGGATGAGTATGAATCATTAACCACTACTCTCTGAATACGATCTTTTAGCCAATTTTCTATCCATTTACAAACTGATTTTTCCAAGCCCATAGACTTTACCTTACACATTAGCCATGTGTGGGGAACTGTGTCAAATGTTTTTGCAAAATCCAAGTATACCACGTCCACCGCCACCCCTCTGTCCCAGGTTTTGCTCACCTCCTCATAGAATGAAATCAGATTTGTTTGACAACTTCTGTCTTTCATGAATCCATGCTGTCTGTTACTTAAAATATTTTTTTCTAACAAGAACTCATTTATGTGGTCTTTTATTACACTCTCCAGTATCTTCTCAACTATAGAAGTTAAACTAACAGGTCTATAATTACTTGGTAAAGACTTGAATCCCTTTTAAAATATAGGCACCACATTGGCCTTACGCCACTCCCGTGACACTATGCCAGTCATTAAAGAGTCTCTAAATATTAGAAACAATGGCTTTGAAATGACAGAGCTCAATTCTTTTAGGGTGCGTGGGTGTATGCCACCTGACCAAGGCGCTTTATTCACCTTTATTCAGTCTAAATATTTCTGGAACATATCAATTTTGAGCCATTGTGGATCATATTGGCCTGCGTAATATCATCCCCATTATTGACATGAGCCCCCCCCCATGCTCCTTTGTATGCACAGAGCTGAAATTTGCCTTCTCTTTGTCCTTTTTAATATTAATATATTTAAACATTTTTTTGTTGTTTGTTTTATTTTCGTTTGTAATTTTTGCATCCTTGATTTCCTTTTTACATATTCTATTATATTCTTTGTAACATTTAAACAATGATATTGTTCCTTCACTTTTATATTTTTTAAAAGTGGTTTTCATATTATTTATAGCTTTTGCACGTGAGCCACATCCTGTAGGTTTTATTTTTAGCCGTTTATACTTATTGCCCATGGGAATATTTTGCAATGTGTTCACATACAATCTTTTTGAAGAATTCCCATTTCTGTTCTGTGTTCTTCGATGCCAATATTCCCTCCCAGTCTTGGAGAGCAGCCCTCGTCCTTGGAAAATGTGCTCTCTTAAATTTAAGTGGTTTTATCTTTCCAGTATATGCTTATTTTTAACTACTTGCCGCTTGCCTGTCCACAATGAGCGGCTGAGCGGCGGCTCTGGGCAAAGCGATGTGCCCTTACGTCGCTTACTATTTCCGGGTGTGTGCGCACATGCGTGCACCGCCTGCTGCCCCCTATGTCGGTCCAAGGAGAGAAGAGAGAACACGTGAGTGTGTAAAAGCGCTACATTTTACACACTCACGTTAGATTAGCACATTTAATCCTTTGAGCGCCCCTATTAACCCTTTGTTCGCCCCGTCACCCAGCCACTGCCATTGGTACAGTGTCAGTACATTGTATTACTGCCAATAGGGACATCAGATAACGTCAGGGTCTGTTAGCACCCCTCCCAACCAGGGTCAGCTAGCGTTAGATTGCCCTCACACTATCGCACTCACGCTATAGGTTGCTGATCACCGCCATCACTAATATAGTGTCTGTACGGATCAATATATTGATCACGAACAGAACTATACTAGTGCCTCCTTAATATAATGTTCCCAAAAATGCAGTGTTAGCAGGATCAGTCCCATTCGCTGTCAGCACTAGCGTTTAGCCCCTCCACTGTTTTTGACGGAAGACTTATATAAATTTTCAGCCAAATCAATTAATATGCACAACAATACATCGCTGTCAAAAAAGAAAAGACAAAGGGACAGTATAAAACAAAAATAATTTTTAAAAAAATCACCCTCACCCCCATCCCTGTGCTGGTGCGCCAAGACAAACTCAAGTGGTGGTCCCGTGTCTGTATGTAAACAGAGATTGCACCATGCATGTGAAGTATCACCGCAAACGTTAGATTGAGGGCAGTAATTCTAGCACTAGACCTCCTGTATAAATTAAAAGTGGTAACCTGTAAAGGCTTTTAAATCATCGCCTATAGATTTTAAAACTTTACGTAGTTTGTCACCGCTGCACGGACATATGCAATTTTAAAGCATGTCTTGTTTGGTATCGATTTACTTGGCATAAAATCATCTTTTATATATTATCAAACAATTGGGCAATATATTGTGTTTTTGTGCATTAAAGTTCTAAAAAGTTTATTTTTCCATCCCCCCCACCCTCTCCATCACGACCAACAACGCCACCATCAGTCCCACCCCGCAAGCCAAAGTCCTAGGTGTCACTCTAGACTCAAACCTGTCCTTCCAACCCCATGTCCAATGTCCCATGTCCCATGTTGGCAAACTCATGCAGGCCCCACCTCCGCAACATCTCCAAAATACGCTCGTTCCTAACCCCAGACACTACTAAACTACTTGTTCACTCCCTTATTATCTCAAGTCTGGACTACTGCAACTCCCTCCTCACCAGCCTACCTCATCGCAGACTATCCCCTCTTCAGTCTACCAAAAACCGGAAATTGTCAGCGAAGGGAAAGCCATTCATAATGATGCCCCAAACTACCTCACTGACCTGATACCCAAATACCACCCAACCCGTAATCTTCGCTCCTCACAAGACCTCCTACTTTCTAGCTCCCTAGTCTCCACCTCCCACGCCCGACTGCAGGACTTCTCCAGGGCTTCCCCCATCCTCTGGAACTCACTACCCCAATCCATCAAACTGTCACCTACCCTCCTCACCTTTAGGCGCACCCTGAAAACCCATCTCTTCAGGGAAGCCTACCCTACCCTCACCTAACAGCCGATCTCCTCCACTCCTCTCACCACTCCATCCCCCACAGCCACTTCCTCCTGTACCACTATCCCCTCCCTCCTAGATTGTAAGCTCGAAAGAGCAGGGCCCTTGAATCCCTTGTGTTCTGTTTTGTTACTGTATTGTCTCATGTACTGTCCCCCACTATAATGTACAGCGCTGAGCAAACCTTTTAGCGCTATATAAATACTGTATAATAATAATTTTTTAAAAAAATAGCATTTGAAAAATCGCTGCGCAAATACTGTGTGATATAAAAAATGTGAACACCCACCATTTTGTTCTCTAGGGCCTCTGCTTTAAAAAAAATATATTGTTTGGGGGTTCAAAGTAATTTACTAGCAAAGAAATGTTTTTTCATGTAAACAAAAAGTGCCAGAAAAGGCTTGGTCTTCCAGTAGCTAGAAGAGTGAGTGATGTGTGGCATAAACGTGTAATGTTGGCCCTGGATAGTAGAAGCACCCCCCCCCCCCAAATGACCCCTTTTTGGAAAGTAGACACTCCAAGGTATTGGCTAATGGTCATAGTGAGTAATTTGCAGATCTCATTTGTTGCCACAAGTGTTTGCAATACGAAGAAAGAAAACAAAAATTTCTTTTTTCTTTTTTTTCTTTTTCAGAACCCTGTGACAAAAATGATATTTGCAAAACACTCACCATGCCTCTTATCAAATTCCTTGGGTTGTCTTCTTTCCAAAACTGGTCATTTGGAGGGGGTGTTTGTACTATTCTGGCATTTTAGGGCCTCTGAATCTGTGATAGGTAGTGAGGAAGTGACATGAGGAAATATGCCCTTTGAAAGCGTGGAGGTGGTCATTGGATTTTCAGGGCCTGTATGTAGTTAGGCTGCCAAAAAGTCAGCCAAATACTCAGGACAGAATGTGTTTTGGGGTGTTATTCCACATATACACTTGGCATGCATGAGCGATATATCATTTAAGTGACAACTTTGTGTAAAGAAAAAGAAATGTCATTATCCAAAAATTTGCTAGAAAAAATAAAATCTTCCATTGGCTCAACATGCCTCTCAGCAAATTCCTTGGGGTGTCTACTTTCTAAAAAGCAGTCACTGGGAGGGGGGGGAGGTTGTACTGCCCTGGCATTTTTGCACCTCAAGAAATGCGAGACAGTCAGAAAATATAAGCTGTGTAAATACTATATATACCATCGTTTGTAGACGCTATACCTTTCACACAAATGAATTGATATACACATACAGGGATTTTTTTTTTACCAAAGTCATGTGGCCTAAATTTATGGCTAACTTTGAGTTTACTGGATATTTTTTAATAACCAAAAGTAGAAAATATAATTTTTTTTAAATTTTTAGTCTTTTTTTGTATATATCACAAAAAATAAAAAAACTCAGTGGTAATCAAATACTACCAAAAGGAAGCTCTATTTGTGTGAAAAAAAAGGATATAAATTTCATTTGGGTGCCGCATTGCATTACCGCGCAAATACCAGTTGAAATAGCGCAGTGCCGAATAGCAAAAAATTACCTGGTCATTGGGGAGGGGGGAAAGTCTTCCGGAAGGCAAGTGATTAAGCTTTAATGTGTACCAAGTATAATTTTTAGCCCTAAAATGTGTTTTTTCTGTTTGACAGAATAGTAACAATTTCAATTAACTTGGTATGCAAATATACTGTAATTACATTAGTACCTCAGTAAGGCTATGCTTAACTAATAATAAAATATAAAAGAGGAAGGTTGTTCTCTCCATTAGAAACCATTACTTTGGCAATTACTGCAATAGAGAAAGGGTTGTGCAAACCCACTTCCACCTTAACACTGCACTCTATGTATTTGTACCACCAGACAACATTTCAAGGTGATGCAATATTGTGAAACTCCTCATTTGCAGTCCATGTTGTTGCACAGCCCTTTTCACTTACAGTAACCACTTGCCTACTGGGCACTTATACCCACCTCCTGCCCAGGCCAATTTTCAGCTTTCAGCACTGTCGCATTTTGAATGACAATTGTGCGGTCATGCATAATTGTACCCATATGAAATATGTATAATTTTTTTTACCCAAATAGAGCTTTCTTTTGGTGGTATGTACTTGCCACTGGGTGTTTTATTTTTTGTACTATAAACAAAAAAAGAGCAGAAAATTTGAACAAAAAGTTTTTTCTTTGTATCTATTATAAAATTTTGCAAACGGGTAATTTTTCTCCTTCACTGATGTGCGTTGATGAGGCTGCACTGATAGACATCACTGATAGGCAGCACTGATGGGCACAGATAGGCAGCAATGATGGGCACTGATGATGTGGCAAGGATAGGAGGCACTGATAGATGGCACTGATGAGCTGGCACTGATGATGCTGCACTGATAGGCAGCACTAATGGGCAGTACTGATGGGTGGCACTGCTGGGCACAGGTGGGTGGCACTGCTGGGCACAGTTGGATGGCACTGCTGGGCACAGGTGGGTGGTACTGTTGGGCACAGTTGGGTGGCACTGCTGGTTACAGGTGGGCAGCACTGCTGGGCACAGGTGGGAGGCACAGGTGGGCGGCACTGCTGGGGACTGATCATCAGGGCACTGATGATCAGTGCCGATCCCTTCGCTGACAATTTCCAGTTTTTGGTAGTACTTTCCTCACGCTTGAGGAAAGTGCAGCTGATAACCTGCAACTGTATTTATCCGGTGATTGCTGTGTCATTAGACACAGCTGATCACAAGGTAAATGGCCACCGTGATTGGCCGATTAACGTACCCCATGATCAGCTGTGTCCGTAGGACACAGCGATCACCGGTGGGGCCGAGTGAGCGCCACTGGGGGTGCACAGGGGGGCGTGTCCTGGAATGACATCCATGGACGTTGTCCCAGGATTACACAACAGCACTGTAGCCGTCCTTCAGCTATAGCGCAGTTGGGAACCAATTAAACTGGAACCACACTGCATCTGATCGCCACAAACCAAAAACACTATTTAATTCACTTTTAATATTCAAAACAAACTCACGCAATGCATCCATATCTCCATGTTGTTTTATTTTGCAGAGAAATCACCTTGAAAATTACTCCCCTAGCATTTCTAACTGCAACCATCATGTGTAAGTTCAGATGATTCATGTAGCATTTACTACCTGGAATTCATCTGCCCTTAGCTCGGGCATGCAGGCAGAAGGGTGTGTTCAGCTGAGAAAACCCCTCCGTCTCCTGAAGAGTTCTGGGATGTATGACATAATTTGCCTAAGTAACTGAAGAAATGTAAAAAAAAAAAAAAAAGTTTAAAACAAGTATGATATACTTTCCTATCTATTTACTAATGCTAGACGCATAAGAATGAAAAATAATCATGTTAATTGAGAGAGTGAAGTTCAGCTGTAAAATACTTGTACTGAAGCTGAAATGGTGTATATTTTCTACAGATAGTAAAAAAACAATTTCCGTGCACAAGATTCTACCAAGATTGTGGCAATTTATTCAAGACCCATATTTGCTCATATTTTTGGTAAAAATTTCAAACCACTAGTTGCTTGTAGCAATGCTAGGACAAACTCCAATGGCAACTAAGTGAAGATGCAAACGTGTGCTGCCTTCCTCTTCCCATGCTCAGCTGGAGCTTGCACAACTACAGGTACAGCAGTCAGGCCAACGTAGGCGACAGAAATGACAGCCACTGCCTAACCAGCCCTAGGATTACCATGATTTGGAGATTGTGATTTTGTTACCATGAACATGGGGAAATAATGCCAGGATTTCTGTATCATTATGATAACTAAAATTTAATCTTCCGTAAGGCAGCTTAAAACTCATTCAAGTGAAAATTGTATTCTGCAATTAGTTCCTATTATTAAGGTACTAGAATTATGTTTCGTTTTTTTTTGCACAAATAACTTTTTAAATGTGGTGTTACAAATAATGAACATCTGCAAATTAAACAAAAATGTTTATGAATGATACAAAACAAATAACAGGAAAGAGATAGCTAAGGGAACAAGAGGATGAAAGAGTTACTACAAACTAGTTACAGTTAACAAAAGAGTTAAACGTTTTTTGCTTTTTTTTTCACAATTTACGCATAACACTAATTTATGACTAAAGACAATTTCACAAGTAAATGAAGAAAGAGGCTCTACTGTCACTCTGACAACCCAGTCCTAAAGATTCTATTGGAAGCACTGCTGTCACCCTGAGAGCCAATCCTCCATGCTCTGTGTATTAGTATCACATAGAGCTCCTAAAACAGAAAGGGATAGCTGTCATCTTATAGTAAAGTTCTGATTACACTGGAAGGGCCATTTCCATCTGTGACAATAAGGACTTCCTTAACAGTAGACTCTTTAAAAGACTAGCTAAGACAATCTCAACTGCCTACTCAAGGCATTCTTAACCAGAATTCCATGAAAATCCAGGGTTCCTCCATAGGTTGCTTGGAGTTCCTTGAGATGTGGCTGATTAACCTCCCATTGGATGGTGCCTACATAGTTCCAGCACCAACACCACTTGCAAGAAGACAAAACAGAGGGCGCCTTGCAAGGCTTCGAAACGCGTCAGCCAGTTGGAGGTTTATTAATCCCATTACAGATATCATCCAGTGTGATTTGACCTTGCTGTACTTCATATAATGTGCCTTTGACATTTTATCCATTGTGAGTATATACTTTTTATACAATACATGAATTTTTAAAGGAAACGCACAAGGCCGGTGCGCCCTCTGTTTTGTCTTTTTGCATGCAGTTCATTTGGATTCCCCTGGTCCGTGAGGGCAGCAAGGCATGCATCTTCTAGGCATCCCATGTGTGGTTCTAGTTACTCTGGAGTCTCTGATCTAGCACAGGAGTAGAAGCTTTTGCTACTTTTTGACCAACACTACTTGGCAGAGCCAGCTGAATGACACCAATGATCTTTTAGCTGTCTGTAGGGATGGCAATGTGACCACCACTGTTAGGGGGCATTTGTCTTACTGGCAACCAATGTAAGGGGCATTTTTCCCACTGACATCCCATGAGTTGTTTATAGCAGTGAATTACTGAGATCTGGAAACTTTTTCAAGGGTTTCAGTGGGGTAAAAAAGTTGCCCTAATCAAACAATATTAACATATTGTGTTGCATACTGGCTTGCCCTCCATTGAACCTCACCATTGGTCGGTGGCACTTCTCTTTACTCTCAGGAGCTTATAGTGAGATGTAGGAGGAAGGAATGGGTGGGTTGAACCTCAATCTTTTATACTGAAGTCAAGATTTGCATAAAAGAGAATCTATGTTTTGGGGCTGATTCGGCACTTAAAGTTTAGAAGATGACAAATTAATAATTATACAGACACAGCAGGTTTGTTGTAAAGGAAACCTATTAGTACCAAATTCTACCCAAACTGGCAACATAAATGAAATGCAGGAACATACTTTACAAATCAAGCTCCCTGGGAGCTCTAGAACTTATAGGCAAACCTCATAATGGAAAGCGGAGTTATGGCCTACCTTCTCAACTCCTTACTGATCCTTTGTTGCAATGGCCAACCAATGTTTCTTACTATTGTAACACTACCCCCTTAGGAGTCACTGAGTTTTGAGCCCCCATATAGTCCTACACAGCCAGGCAAAACACATTTTCTCAAATTTGCATTCCAGAGACAGTGAACAGTCCTTGAGCTTGGTTTTTATGTTTTATTAAGGGTGTTGAACTTGGATAGGGTAAGAGGTGTATGGGATGCCCAAGGAACAGTAAACTGAGAACAACTGCTTAGCAACTATGTATAAGTCCAAGGACAGAGAATTCTCTTCTAGGAGAGCTCTCCAGCCTCTTCTTTTGTATTACCCTCCTCTTTTCCAGCTGTCTGGAGGAATCCCTGGGCAAAGGGATCCAGTGGCAGCTACTTTTAAGGATTAACAGTCCTGGGTATGGAGCTAGTCAGGTTTACTACCAGAATGCTCTCCACCGTTTACTAACCCGGGGGGTGTAGGATTACTCATTCAGTCCTTGCCTGTGAGCTGGTTGGGTTATTGGCTGCCTTCAGGCCTTCTGCTGGGCTGGCTCCTTCCCCGACTCTGCAAATGGTCCTCCCTCCTGGGACTGAGTGATCCTCCTTTCCAGGTCCCAGTCTGTAGGTAGGCCCCTTTCCACTGGTCCCCCTCCCAGGCTCCTGCATCTCAGCCTTCCTCACATCTTCCACCTGAACTCTCCTGCTGCTGAGCAGGCTCAATCATACTTAAGGGCTGCCCTGACCCTATGCCATGCCTCCTGCCTGGGGATTGGTCAGGATAACCTAAGTATGCAGATCAGCCCCTCCTCACCCCTGTTCACTGCTTCTAGAATTTTATTCAAGTTTCAAGAGCAGGGGGAGGTATAAAGGAAACTGACATGCAGAGCCTCTCTGCCCTGACCTAAAACTGACCCTCTGACTCATCCCAGGCTACTACTCAGCCTTTCTAGCTAAAAAAAAAAACTTGCTAGCTCCCCCTAGCTAACTAGAGGGGAACTACACTATCAGGTATTCATAACCCCAAATCCTACAGCTCTGAAATATTATTAAAATCTATTGCTTGTGTGTAGCCAAGACCTGAGTTGGCATGCCTAAGCACATGCAATGGTATTCGCCAGGCACAATAAATTAAGACCTCCCTATCTTAACACATTATCATTTTGCCTGCTGCAATTATTGTTTTACTTCACTTTTAGAATCTACAGCTTTGTAATTAGTATGCGCTATCAGACATGAATCATCCTGGCTGCGTCTTCATAAACATGTCTGCAGTATAAAAGATACACTTGGGGTTTTTTTTTAAGACCACAGTGAAGTGACCTTTCCCAGCCTGAGAAACGGATATGAAGAGGTCTAACATAACGTGGATGTTATGTTCCTGGTTCACATCATGGACTTTATCATCAGCTGCTCCTGCTTTCTATGCCAGTCCAAGAACTACAAACTGGAAGGATGTGTATACTGCAAAGGTAGGTTCTAACTAACAAAAAGTGACACGGCCTTTTATATACTGTCTAGGTATACATTTGTAATGTACATAGTGTTTAAGACAAGTACGAAAATTAGAATAACAGCATAAATACTAATTGACCCTATATGCAAATTATAAAATAGAAAAGATAATAAGCATACAAATTTTAAGACTCTAACATTAATTTTACAACCATATAAAACATAATTTTTCTAGGGAAAAATACAAACCCACCTCTTAGTACAGCAATGCCTTCATTAAAGAAAAAAAAACAATAAAAATATTTTAAAATACTGCTAGAATAGCTAAATAAAGTCTATTTTCATATTATCATCCTGAAATTCCACACAAAGTAGAAAGCAGATTCAGTTTGAATAATGCTGTATACTGAGCCAACCAAGCTCCAAATGCACTTTTCTATGTTTTTCAGGCACTGATACCCGTAAGGGGGGTGTTTAGGCAGTTTATATGAGTAGGAAAGTGAAATGAGATCATCAGAAGCCTCGTGAGGGTATTTCGCAGTCTTTTTAGCAGGAAGGTAATATAGGAAGCTGCAAAAAAAAAAAAAATGGACCCTGAAAAACAAAAACTGCTGTTTTAAAGTTAGTGGCATACTGCATCATACTGTATATGTTTTGTTTTTTTTAATTTTGCCCACAGTTCAAATTTACAACAATTTATAAACAAGGATAATCAATGTTGGTTCTACACTTTATTTTGGTTAATATAATATTGATGTATTTTAGGAATGTGATATCTTAAAGTCAATTCTACTCAAGATATGGAGCCAAATCATAATTGTTTTGACTTTTTGCTGACTGTGTGCTCATGATGTATTTTGCATTTCCATGAACTTATATATGCTTTTCCAATTTGTTACCTGATATTGAACATTGAAAACACAACCCTTCATGCTGTTTTATATCTTCAAAGTTTTCACAAGGGCTCTATAACTTTATTCAATCTGCTTAATTCTACAAATGATATTGAAGTTAATGTCCCCTTAATAGGCTGGTTCCCTTACTTACAGAAATACATGAATTCATTGATATATCTATCAGAGAAAAAATATTTATGCAAGGGGATTTTTGAGTTTATATAATGCAAGAACAAAGTTTAAGGAGTGGAAACTGCATTTATTTTCAACATTCTCCCTTGCTACATCTATACACTTATCCCAGCATTTAATGCCTGGAAAGACTCAGCATAGAAAGATTTGTCAGTATGCCTAAACCATCCTAGGGCAGCCGGCTTCACTTTGTCATCAGTGCTGAAATGCTGACCACAGAAGGATTCGTCTCTTGTACAATTTCTTGACAGATTATGCGCCAATTATTCAGGATCAGGCGTTCAATGCACTGATTGTTCACAGGAACGACTGCTGTGGGCTGGGAACCACCACGGCCGGGAGACGTATGGCTGGCTTTGAAACATTACACCATTCAAATGTCTTACTGCGGATGAGCGTCTCATCACCATACTGTGCTTGAAGTCATCTGTAGATAAGCGGATTTTATGCTTTCGTTCACAAGAAACTTCATGACCACATGCTGTTCCATGCATACACCAACACTGTTGTCTGCCATCTTGATTAACAGTCTCTGGACTTGACCGTGACATGTGTGCCGCTTATCAGTAATAGGACAAACTTGCGACTTAATTCTGCGTGTAGTATCTCCACACTAGCATCCCTTTTTATACCTGTAAAATGAAAAGTCCCGATTTGACTTAAACGGTTTGACTTAACCTCGTACATATGTATTATTGCACATACAGGTTTGAAGCAGAGCTCCACCCAAAAGGGGAAGTTGCACTTTAGGCCTTTGTCCTCCGCTTCCCACTAAGGATTGGTACCTTTGGGGAGTGGGGGGGTACCCAAATTAGACATGTATCCGCTCCCACTTCCGCTGCGATCGCCTAGGGATCGGAAGCGTCAGTCATCCTCCCCCCCCTCCCTCCCCGTAGTCTTCTGGGACACGTGACAGGTCCCAGAAGACTACAGGGCCATTCAGAAAGCACAGCGCTTATCGTGCATGCACAGTGGACACCTTGGCAGAAGTCTTCAGCAAATCAAATTTCACCAGCACATTGAATGCTCAATAAAGAAATAAAGCAATGTTTCTGAGCACATGGCCCCTTTATATGTCACTGTTTACAATCTTGGTAGAGGCAGGATTTTACCTTTTTCTATCAGAGTGTGATATAATCAAATCTAACTAAATGTCCTGAAACTAGAATTCAGAGGCAGTAGTACCTTAGATCTCACTCTGCAGATATACAGCCTTGAGGCTATAGGCATAGGAGTGTCTATTTTAAGAATACAAAAATGCATGCATTATTATTATTATTATTATTATACAGTATTTATAAAGCGCCAATAGTTCGCTCAGCGCTGTACATTACAGAGGGGGACAGAACATGTGACAGAACAATACCAATACAATGCAAAACATGAGGGGATTGAGGGCCCTGCTCTTTCGAGCTTACAATCTAGGAGGGAGGGGACATTAAATACATACATTAAGAATCTGAGTAAGTATCATGACAATTAACTATCACAATGCATTAATAATATAATTTCAGACATTCTTAAAATAGGATCTAATTT
Source organism: Staurois parvus (assembly GCF_062004578.1). Lineage (NCBI taxonomy): Eukaryota > Metazoa > Chordata > Amphibia > Anura > Ranidae > Staurois > Staurois parvus. The sequence continues at coordinate 3,724,356 of NW_028318218.1, read as the reverse complement.
TAAACATATTGCTTATTTTTGCTTTATTTGTAAAGGTCATCAGACTTATAAAACATTACACCTCTTGCTTAGATCTAAACTGAATTCTAGTTCCCAACCTGGAACTCAGGCAGGTTCTAGTAGGAAGTCTACCTGGGCAGAATAATACACTCACCACTCCTTATGTTTGGAAGTCATTAAATGGTAGCTCCCCCCTGACTCCCCGAGGCATGGTGGTACCTCCAGTGGTAGGGGTGGGCTGATCACGGGATACGGTAAAAGGCCATATCCATCAATAATTAAGAAAGATTATAGTATCAAGCCCAATTGCATAGCTTTTTCAGGTCTCAAGTTCTTCATAATAAATTTAATCTGGGTACAAATAACTGCCAACACACAAACGTTAACTGCTATCCACAGTATTCCCTACTTGTCAATGTTAAATGTGATATTTATGTTATTGTCAATTGTAGAAATACCTCGATAAATATTATGGTGATGAAAGAAGAACTCCCATAGCTGAAATGGTGACGGATGACATTCTGATGTTTAGAAAAATCAAGAAAATGCAAAAGTTTTTTGGTTTACATGTGACAGGAAAACTGGACTATTCAACCCTATCAATAATGAAGAAACCACGCTGTGGCATGCCAGATATAGCCAATTATCATCTCTTTCCTGGAGAACCCAAGTGGCCTAAGAATACTCTAACATACAGGTGATTATTGTAGAAGGAGGAAAAGATTCAAAATGTGCAACCTTACTCACAATTGTCCTTCTTTCAGCAGACAGACCCTATTATTTATACCATGAACTTGTGTGATCAGGCAAAACTCCATGAGGGGCAGCATAAAGTTGGCTGATTACAACCAATGTTTTAAAGCACAATCAGGCCAAGCTGGGAATGGTCAAAGCCCCATTAAATTTTTTATTGCTGTATGTGTCCTTAATTGGGAGATTCCCCTCATTTCCTGCCAGGGGGACACAGACAAAAAAATTTTTTAAATAGATTGACAAAAATTTAGAATGTCTGACAATGTTTTTACTGCTGCTTGGACCTTTGTGTTACTGGTAAAAATGGTTTCTCCACTTTCATGTATGGAACTTTTAGGCATTAAAACTGCAAATTCATTGTTTTGTCCTGCACTGTCACCCACAGCCAATATAGAAAGGTGCCTGGCCAACTGTGGCACCGTTAGGGTTGCCACCTCATCCCTTTCTTTAAAACCGAACACATTATAATTATACAGCTTCTGTGTCTGATTAAGGTGGTAATTAAATGCACTGAGTGCCTTATCTGCAATTAATTAGACACAGAACCTGTGTAATTAATACGTGTTCGGTTTTAAAGGGATGAGGTGGCAACCCTAGGCACCATAGAAATCCAAAGTCAGAAAATAACTAGCAATCCAAAATGTAGAGAAGAAAACTAGGAAAAAGTTAACTGAAATCACAAAGAAAGAAACGATATGGAGTCACACAGGCGTCCATTATCAAGGTGACGAGACATAGCACTATGTCTCATCAATTTGATAAAGGAGGCCTGCATGCCTCTGCACCATTGCTTTCAATGGGATTTTTGCATTTTTTTTTCTTCTCTGCATTTTGGAATGCTGGCTATTTTCTGTCTCTAAAAATTAAAACTTGACTAAGCTTGTAATTCTCCCACACTACCTACTGCATATCCAATTAAAAAAAAAACATAATTCTGGAGTTAAGCCTTAAAACATTAAAATATTTGTACTGGGTGTGCTGATATAATACGTTTCTAGAACATTAATTTCAGCATTGAATTATTGCTCCCACCTAATATTTGAAGCTTTGCTGTACAATTTTGCTGTTGAATACTTACTAAGCTTTGAAGCAAAAAAGTATGGTTAAGGAGAACCATAAACAATCAATATACAGTAGGTATCTGCTGTGATATATATGTCTTCATTTAAACCTTTCATGCCAGATCCGTCTTTGCATTTTTACATGTGTTAAAATGCCTGAAGATTAGGCCCAAAGATTAGAGAAAATCTCCAAGCATTATGCACTGTATTCAGAAAGCAGAGACCCTAGAAAATAAAATGGGGGCTATTGCAATTTTTTTAATATCACATTATTTTAGTTGATTGAAGTGCAAACAAACACAATTTACTTCTCAACTTTTTGGTAAAATGTAAAATATGAGGTTGCATCGAGTAAATATATACCCAACATTTCAAGACTTAAAATTGTATGCGCCCATCAAACAGCAACAAACTTTGGTACCCAAAATCGTGTATATGCAATTCTTTTAAAGCCCTTCCAGGTCTCAGTGTAGAGTAAATTGTGGTATGATGGCCCTAGAATTATTGCTCTCATGCCAGCATCTATAGTGAGATGTGATATGTTTAGTGCAATCATCGTTTCATATGTAGGCACCAGCAATGCACCCTTTTATGTATGTAGATGCATGTATGCGGGGGCAGGGGTTTTTACAAATGTTTTTGTTTTATTTGTAACAATACATTTTTTTAACATGAAGACAAACAAAAAAGTACCTCTTTATTGATCCTATGTGATATCAGACAACATGACATGTAATGAACTGTTGCAGATCATATAAAACAGCTTTTCAGGCTACAATATGCGACAGAAAAATAGCAACCTTCTTACACAAGATGCGACTCTCTGTGACCAAATCTAAACCAGGTAGCATAAGAAGGCTTCGGCTCTGCTCTCCACCCACAGAAGAGGTCCCGCTGACACATTTCGCCCCTAGTTGGCTGTCTCAAAGATGACACCCACTAGGAGATGAAACGTGTCTGCAGAACCTCTCCTGTGGGTGTTTTTTTTTCTGTAATAAATGTTTTAGCTCTTTATTTACCTTTGTTTATTGCTATCACATGGGGGACCTACAGCTCCCTATGTGATAGCGTATTTACAGTGGCAGGTTCTCCTTAATGATACACCTCGGGCCAATTAGACCCATGATATCTCCCCTCCACTCTACTGAAGCTAATGGAGCACAGGTCCTGTTCCATTAGCTGCTTACTCAGCCAGTGTTCCTGGAAGGTCTGAATCAAGGAATGGACATAATAAACATTGTTCCCTCATTCATTCATCGGAGAGAGAATCAGTAAATGGAAGTTCATTGAGCTTCCTCCATTTTACCCAGCTATACCTTCCATGCAGATCCTGGGCCCATAGGTAGGACACAGGAGTCTGGGATACATGGTGGGAAGGGTATCTTCAGGTGCTTGTGGAAGTGATTGGGCGGCTGTGAAATCTCTTCCACCAGAAAGCCTCCAGTCAGCTTGTAAAGTAAACACACCTATTCTTGTAGCTGAGAGTGTGTGTAAAAGCTTTCACTGCCACTGACATACGCCTTATATTGGTAGCAGCGAAATTGTTAAAGCCAAACTTCAGGTTCACCACCCACCCTGTGTTTGCTCCCCTCCTACCATTGAATCATTTCTGTAGCTGATATGCATACCTTTTTTGATAGATGTCTTCAATCTGATCCATTGACGTCACAAGTTCTTTTCACCCTTTTCTATCTCTGAAAGTAGGCAGGTCCTAATTGTTGAGAGTAGCATCACAAAATTACATGGCACTGTTCTCTGCATCATTCTGCCGTGAGTCCAGGGTAGGGGGTGAAGTGACCTTGATGAAAGATGAACAGTCCCTGGATCAGTAAATGGCTGAGTCTTCAGGGGAATATAACAATCAAAACTAATTTTTATTTTAAAGAGCTGTTGGGGATCCATTTTTGTCCAGCCTGAAGTTGGTCTTTAATATATTTTCATTTTTCTGTGATTTTTTCATTAATGGGATATTTAAAACTAATCTTAGACAGTTATCATTGTAACTGATATCCTCACTGGAAGATTTCCCCTCACCTCTTGTTCATGGGACAACTGTAAGATTTATGATTTCCCATTTCTCTGTCTCAGAGACAATGGTCACCAGTGTAGCGCTTACCCCCGCAGGAGACGCTGAAATTAACAGGCACTTCTGTCCTTACTTCAGTAATGAACCATATATACAGTGGGGATCGAAAGTTTGGGCACCCCAGCTAAAAATTTGTATTAATGTGCATAAAGAAGCCAAGGAAAGATGGAAAAATCTCCAAAAGGCATCAAATTACAGATTAGACATTCTTATAATATGTCAACAAAAGTTAGATTTAATTCCATCATTTACACTTTCAAAATAACAGAAAACAAAAAAATGGCGTCTTCAAAAGTTTGGGCACCCTGAAGAGTTAATATCTTGTACTGCCCCCTTTGGCAAATATCACAGCTTGTAAACGCTTTTTGTAGCCAGCCAAGAGTCTTTCAATTCTTGTTTGAGGTACCTTTGCCCATTCTTCCTTACAAAAGTCTTCCAGTTCTTTGAGATTTCTGGGCTGTCTGTCACGCACTGCTCTTTTAAGGTCTATCCATAGATTTTCAAATATGTTGAGGTCAGGAGATTGTGAAGGCCATGGCAAAACCTTCAGTTTACGCCTCTTGATGTAATCCCCCGTGGATTTTGAGGTGTGTTTAGGATCATTATCCATTTGTAGAAGCCATCCTCTCTTTAACTTCAGCTTTTTCACAGATGGCATCAAGTTACCATCCAAAATTTGCTGAAATTTTATTGAATCCATTTTTCCTTCTACTCGTGAGATGTTCCCTGTGCCACTGGCTGCAACACAACCCCAAAGCATGATTGATCCAACCCCATGCTTAACAGTTGGACAGAGCTTCTTTTCATTAAATTCTGTGCCCCTTCTTCTCCAAACGTACCTTTGCTCATTCCGGACAAAAAGTTCAATTTTAACCTCATCGGTCCACAGAACTTGTTTCCAAAATGCATCAAGCTTGTCTATATGTTCATTTGCAAAGTTCAAACGATGATTTTTGTGGTGAGGACGAAGGAAGAGGTTTTCTTCTGATGACTCTTCCATGAAGACCATATTTGTACAAGTATCTCTTTATAGTGGAATAGTGTACCACAACTTCAGTGTCTGCCAGATCTTTCTGGAGGGATCGTGCAGTCAAACGTGGGTTTTGAATTGTTTTTCTCACAATCCTGCGAGTTGTTCTGTCTGATATTTTTCTTGGTCTTCCAGATCTTGCTTTAACTTCCACTGTTCCTGATGACTGCCATTTCTTAATTACATTCCGAACAGAGGATATTACTATCTGAAAACGCTTTGCTATCTTCTTATAGCCTTCTCCAGCTTTGTGAGTGTCAACTATTTTCAGTTTCAGTTTTCTAGACAACTGCTTAGAAGAACCCATGGTGTCCCCTACTGACCCCGGGCCCTCGGGCAGTGCTACTTAAATCTTTGGGTCCTCCCAAAGGATAACTGTGTATATACAAATTTCAACAGTTTTGCAAAAATTACACATGACATTTCAAATTATACACCCTTTCTTTGAGAAGGTAGACTCGATTTGCGCCACCTCTTAACAAATGACGTGGGTAGGGAGAAATTCCACTAAGGTGTGCTGATGGCCTGGGGAGGACTCAAGAACTTTGATACGTCTATGGACAGGGTAGACACCTCAGGTGATCTTTGCACAGTAGTTACAGCTTCTTCTGTGCTATTACCGGATAAGTCGTAAGTGAGTCTCTGAGGAGGTTGCACCGATCGCTTAGACCTTGATTCTAGAAGCCATAAGGGACCTTCATCTGCAGAATCATTTTCTAGTTGAAGTATAGGTTGAGGGGACTCAATTCTCTCTTCTTCTGAGCTGATTCCAGGGGTGTCATTTATTATTCTAAGTGGGCGTCTCATTGTTCTCTTAACTCTCTGTGTTTTGGGCTCAAGGTGCGTCTCTTCACAGGGTTCTTCATCAGGTTCAAGGTGGCTTTCCTCAGAACAGGATATATGGAATAAATCTGCACAGCTGGGACACAGAAAGCATTCAAAACTTGACAAGGGTTCTAATCCAGCCCCACTCATTTTAAAGCAGATGACGTGAGGAAGATTTTCTTCCCAATTTTTAGGTCTGTTTAGTTGCCTAATAACTGTTGAAAAATGGTTAACCAAAAAGAATATATACTGTAAGCAAAGAATCCACAAAAATGGTCATGCAACTATGTGATTGTGTTATGCTATGATGCAAGTCATTGCAAGTTTTTTTCCCAATATGAGATTATTTTGTAAGCAGAAATTGTCAACTATCTGAAAAATCTTCTACATAGCCACACCAAGCAATATAGACCAGCCTTTCTAAATTTTTTCAACACAGAGGAACCATTGAAATAACTTTCCGGTCTCAGAGAATCTCTGCTAAAAATTACTATAGCTGCAACTCATGATACATAAGCATGATGGTCAGTGGGAAGAATGCCCCTTACACTTGTGGACATTCGGAAGAAATACCCCCTTACAGACAGCTAAAAAGATAAGCGGTGTCAGTGGGAATTTATCTGACAGGCAGAAATTGCTCCTTGCTCAAGGAACCCCTAGAAACCTCAGAAGGAACCCCAGTTGGGAAACTTTACTATAGACTGTTGTCTCTTTCTGTTTTACCCCATATAATTAGATTGTGTTCTGGGTTTTGTTAGCTTGAACGGTGTGATGGTCTTACTTATACTGTGCAAAGTATACAGATACTGTACTGTACTCCACCTGCATCAGCCAAGCTTTTGGTCCAGCAGCAAGCAGAGCTCGTCCCTTCCTATCCAACCTGAAGAAGCTCCGGCTGGTGCCATTCTCACAACCTACTGCCATCACACCAAATCTGAGGGAAGGAGATTGGATCATTTTGTATGTGAGATTTTTTTCCACAAACCTTCACTAGGCCTACTATCCTTACCTTCCACAAAGCAGCCACATAGAGGGCTATTGCAATATTATCACCCTTGACTATTGCAAATATTTTCACCATAATATGTTACTTATTTACTTTTATTAGAGTTTCTTCTAGTGTCTGATCAGGAAATGCTTCATTTTTTTAGATTTTAAACTTTATCTCAAGCAAAAAAAATTTTTCATACCAACCAACACTAGATATTCTTGTTGCAGCTATTAAATGGAGACTAGCAGTGGGTGAATTTTGGAGAGATGAGTAAAAAGTGTACAGGGATGGACTTTACACAGAAGCTATTAATTTGCCCTAAAGGTAATAATGGCTCTTCAAAGAAAACTTGTCACCAGACCCTACTTTTTAAACGGAAACTTTGCAACAGTTGTGGGTAATAGACCCTTATCTATACCGTTATGTAGGTAGACTACAGGAGCCTGCACAGCTACTTGATCCAAACATTAGCAAACATCAGGCAAGCGATTTGTTACCTGTGTACTCATAAAGTAATTAAACAGAAGTGTCAGTTAGAGTACACATAGGGGGTACATCATACACATAGGGGGTTATTTACTAAAACTGGAGCATGCAGAATCGGGTCCACTTTTGCATAAAAATTAACTTCCAGGTTTTATTGCCAACGCTTAATTGAAATAACTGCAGTTAGAAGCTGATTGGGTACCATGTACCACTGCACCAGATTCTGAGTGCTCCAGTTTTAGTAAATCTACCCCAATAAAATGTAAAAATAGGAGGAGCTGCTTGTAATATGTGCATATTGGAGGAAGAGTCACAACTGGCATTATTTAGTGCTCTGCAGTGTGTGAGCCTCTACTATCAGCCTTTTTGCACTCGTAAATTAGAGTACATTTAGTGAGCTTCAAAGGTAAAGAAATAATAACAGGAGAATACTGCACATCTTCATTTGATTATGCATGTGTCTGCTGATCTCACATCCATGAGGACAGCTTCCAGAAGCACTCTCAAAATCATAATATTATCAATACTTAAAAGGGATACAAGGGGAGAACAAAGATGGTGCTGTCCTTCTGGAAAAATACCTGAAAGTCTTACACTTACACATTACATAGCATGCATGCTCTTTAATCAGCTCTAATACACTTACTTTCCTAGGGCAACTGGTTTTCATTAGATATGAATTAGCAACATGATTCAGTTCACAATAGGGAAATGAAAAATAAACACCGAAGCGGAGCTTTTAATTCCCAACATTCATAATATACAACATCAATATTACTTTCATAAGCTAGTCCTTTAGCTCCTGTCAATGACGCAAGGATGATGTCATTAGTCTGCTGCAGTCAGAAGAAAGCATTTCCTCAATCTCTGCTCACCCAGTGATCAGACTGCAACATTGTGGCTTTGTATCATATCACAGGGTGGGAGGCTACAGCAAGTGGCTGATCAATGTTAGACATCTGTGGACACAGCCAAGGACTGCACGTGTACCAAAATTTACCGTGTGCTATCTCTGAACTGGCATGTCAGTCTAGTAATTAGATGTTGACCCCTTATAATACATGTAGCACTACCCCCTCAGGGATTGCTGATGAATTAGGTCCCCATATAGTCCTGCACAGCCAGTCATTCATCATTTTCCACACAAGCTTGCATTCGGAGACAGAAACCAGTCTTTGAGCATTGGTTTTGTTACTTTATTGAGGGGAATAAAACTTGGATCGGATGAGGGGAGTATAGGATTCCCAAGGGAACCGATATCTGGGGACAACTTTCTGAACTATTCACAACCTTCACTTCTCTAAAGGAATCTCCGTTGTGCTAGCCAGCAGCTCCTAGTTGTACCACCCCAGACCCAAGATGAGCTCCTTCTCATCCAGCAATCTGAAGACTTTCTTCCTGAGCAGGGGATCTGGCTCCTGTTCCTTTAAATTAAGTGAACAGTCACTAGTAGGGAGGCTAATCTGGTTTCCCACCAGAGTGCTCCTTCCCCTATCCACTCATGGGGTGCAGGTGTAGTCACTCAGATCCTCGCCTGTACTGCTTGTGGAATGGCTGCTGCTACCAGTCCTATCAGTTGGGCTGCTCCTTTCTTGCTATGCAGGTGTTCCTTGCTCAGGGGGCCAATGAGTCCTGACTTTTCCTCCTTTCCAACTCCAGGCCCATAGACATGCTCTATCTCACTGGGCCTCCTGACAGCCTCCAGCCTCACATCTTCCTCCAACTCTCTACACTTCTCCCACCACCATACTCCTGCTACTGAGCAGACTATTACACTTTTAAGGAAGCCCCAGCCTCTTTGCAAGCCTTCTGTTGGGGATTGGCTGAGGTCCCTCAAGAGTGCAGCCAGCCATTCCTCAGATCCACCCACTGCCTCCAAAGCCCTCCTTCGAAAGCCTCAGAGCAGGGGGAAATTCCAGAGGGGCTTGCCTGCTCTCAGCCCTGGCCACAAATTTGACCCCTTTTGCTATCACACCTGAGTTGCTAACCAGCTCTTGACTAACCATTGGGATCTAGCTCCTCCTAGCTAAACTAGGAGGGTGCTACATACATAAACAAACTTGCTGCTGTTCTTCTGAAGATGTAATAAATTTCTCTTACACTTATACATTGCTTAGCATGCATGTACTTAACATAAACTATATACTGTATATATGATGTTTGTTCTCTTAACTCTCTGTTTTTTGGGCTCAAGGTGCGTCTCTTCACAGGGTTCTTCATCAGGTTCAAGGTGGCTTTCCTCAGAACAGGATATATGGAATAAATCTACATAGCTGGGACACAGAAAGCATTCAAAACTTGACAAGGGTTCTTATCCCACCCCACTCACTTTAAAGCAGATGACATGAGGAAGAGTTTCTTCCCAATTTTTAGCCCAATTTTTAGGTCTGTTTAGTTGCCTAATAACTGTTGAAAAATGGTTAACCAAAAAGAATACATACTGTAAGTAAAGAATCCACAAAAATGGTCATGCAACTATGTGATTGTGTTATGCTATGATGCAAGTCATTGCAAGTTTTTTTTCCCAATATGAGGTTATTTTGTAAGCAGAAGTTGTCAACTATCTGAAAAATCTTCTACATAGCCACACCAAACAATATAGACCAGCCTTTCTCAATTTTTTCAACACAGAGGAACCATTGAAGTAACTTTCCGGTCTCAGAGAATCTCTGCTAAAAATTACTATAGCTGCAACTCATGATACATAAGCACAATGGTCAGTGGGAAGAATGCCCCTTACACTTGTGGACATTCGGAAGAAATACCCCCTTACAGACAGCTAAAAAGATAAACGGTGTCAGTGGGAATTTATCTGACAGGCGGAAATTGCTCCTTGCTCAAGGAACCCCTAGAAACCTCAGAAGGAACCCCAGTTGGGAAACTTTACTATAGACTGTTGTCTCTTTCTGTTTTACCCCATATAATTAGATTGTGTTCTGGGTTTTGTTAGCTTGAACAGTGCGATGGTCTTACTTATACTGTGCAAAGTATACAGATACTGTACTGTACTCCACCTGCATCAGCCAAACTTTTGGTCCAGCAGCAAGCAGAGCTCGTCCCTTCCTATCCAACCTGAAGAAGCTCCGGCTGGTGCCATTCTCACAACCTACTGCCATCACACCAAATCTGAGGGAAGGAGATTGGGTCATTTTGTATGTGAGATTTTTTTCCACAAACCTTCACTAGGCCTACTATCCTTACCTTCCACAAAGCAGCCACATAGAGGGCTATTGCAAAATTATCACCCTTGACTATTGCAAATATTTTCACCATAATATGTTACTTATTTACTTTTATTAGAGTTTCTTCTAGTGTCTGGTCAGGAAATGCTTCATTTTTTTAGACTTTAAACTTTAGCTCAAGCAAAAAAAAATTTTCATACCAACCAACACTAGATATTCTTGTTGCAGCTATTAAACGGAGACTAGCAGTGGGTGAATTTTGGAAAGATGAGTATAAAGTGATCAGGGATGGACTTTACACAGAAGCTATTAATTTGCCCTGAAGGTAATAATGGCTCTTCAAAGAAAACTTGTCACCAGACCCTACTTTTTAAACGGAAACTTTGCAACAGTTGTGGGTAATAGACCCTTATCTATACCGTTATGTAGGTAGACTACAGGAGCCTGCACAGCTACTTGCTTCCAAACATTAGCAAACATCAGGCAAGCGATTTGTTACCTGTGTACTCATAAAGTAATTAAACAGAAGTATCAGTTAGAGTACACATAGGGGGTACATAGTACACATAGGGGGTTATTTACTAAAACTGGAGCGTGCAGAATCGGGTCCACTTTTGCATAAAAATTAACTTCCAGGTTTTATTGCCAAAGCTTAATTGAAATAACTGAAGTTAGAAGCTGATTGGGTACCATGTACCACTGCACCAGATTCTGAGTGCTCCAGTTTTAGTAAATCTACCCCAATAAAATGTAAAAATAGGAGGAGCTGCTTGTAATATGTGCATATTGGAGGAAGAGTCACAACTGGCATTATTTAGTGCTCTGCAGTGTGTGAGCCTCTACTATCAGCCTTTTTGCACTTGTAAATTAGAATACATTTAGTGAGCTTCAAAGGTAAAGAAATAATAACAGGAGAATACTGCACATCTTCATTTGATTCTGCATGTGTCTGCTGATCTCACATCCATGAGGACAGCTTCCAGAAGCACTCTCAAAATCATAATACTATCAATACTTAAAGGGATACAAGGGGAGAACAAAGATGGTGCTGTCCTTCTGGAAAAATACCTGAAAGTCTTACACTTACACATTACATAGCATGCATGCTCTTTAATCAGCTCTAATACACTTACTTTCCTAGGGCAACTGGTTTTCATTAGATATGAATTAGCAACATGATTCAGTTCACAATAGGGAAATGAAAAATAAACACCGAAGCGGAGCTTTTAATTCCCAACATTCATAATATACAACATCAATATTACTTTCATAAGCTAGTCCTTTAGCTCCTGTCAATGACGCAAGGATGATGTCATTAGTCTGCTGCAGTCAGAAGAAAGCATTTCCTCAATCTCTGCTCACCCAGTGATCAGACTGCAACATTGTGGCTTTGTATCATATCACAGGGTGGGAGGCTACAGCAAGTGGCTGATCAATGTTAGACATCTGTGGACACAGCCAAGGACTGCACGTGTACCAAAATTTACCCTGTGCTATCTCTGAACTGGCATGTCAGTCTAGTAATTAGATGTTGACCCCTTATAATACATGTAGCACTACCCCCTCAGGGATTGCTGATGAATTGGGTCCCCATATAGTCCTGCACAGCCAGTCATTCATCATTTTCCACACAAGCTTGCATTCGGAGACAGAAACCAGTCTTTGAGCATTGGTTTTGTTACTTTATTGAGGGGAATAAAACTTGGATAGGATGAGGGGAGTATAGGATTCCCAAGGGAACCGATATCTGGGGACAACTTTCTGAACTATTCACAACCTTCACTTCTCTGATGCAATCTCTGTTGTTCTAGCCAGCAGCTCCTAGTTGTACCACCCCAGACCCAAGATGAGCTCCTTCTCATCCAGCAATCTGAAAACTTTCTTCCTGAGCAGGGGATCTGGCTCCTGTTCCTTTAAATTAAGTAAACAGTCACTAGTAGGGAGGCTAATCTGGTTTCCCACCAGAGTGCTCCTTCCCCTATCCACTCAGGGGGTGCAGGTGTAGTCACTCAGATCCTCTCCTGTATTGCTTGTGGAATGGCTGCTGCTACCAGTCCTATCAGTTGGGCTGCTCCTTTCTTGCTATGCAGGTGTTCCTTGCTCAGGGGGCCAATGAGTCCCGACTTTTCCTCCTTTCCATCTCCAGGCCCATAGGCATGCTCTATCTCACTGGGCCTCCTGACAGCCTTCCTCCTCCAGCCTCACATCTTCCTCCAACTCTCTACACTTCTCCCACCACCATACTCCTGCTACTGAGCAGACTCTTACACTTTTAAGGAAGCCCCAGCCTCTTTGCAAGCCTTCTGTTGGGGATTGGCTGAGGTCCCTCAAGAGTGCAGCCAGCCATTCCTCAGATCCACCCACTGCCTCCAAAGCCCTCCTTCGAAAGCCTCAGAGCAGGGGGAAATTCCAGAGGGGCTTGCCTGTTCTCAGCCCTGACCACAAATTTGACCCCTTTTGCTATCACACCTGAGTTGCTAACCAGCTCTTGACTAACCATTGGGATCTAGCTCCTCCTAGCTAAACTAGGAGGGTGCTACATACATAAACAAACTTGCTGCTGTTCTTCTGAAGATGTAATAAATTCCTCTTACACTTATACATTGCTTAGCATGCATGTACTTAACATATACTATATACTGTATATATGATGTTTGGCCCACTTTACATTTTCTGGTAAGTCTGACTACAGTTTCCCTTTAGGTTATCCATTTTTTTGAAATTGTTACTGAATGTGTCTCACTTTTTCGATGAGGGAAAAAACCTCTTTCTCTTTTAGAGTCACAAAATACACTCCCGCCATGAGTAAAATAGAAGTGGATCGAGCCATAGACATGGGCCTGAAAGCCTGGAGTGATGCCGCACCTTTAAACTTTGTCAAAATAAATCAAGGGGAAGCAGATATCATGATTTCATTTGAATCTGGAGGTACTGAACATATTGCTTTTTTTTTTTACAGAGCAGTGAAAAATGTAGCACATTATCTTCACAATGAATGGCCACACAGCTCATCAACATATGTAACATGCCTTACTCTGGGTTGCAGTAACACACATTTGCTGCGCATTACTGCAATACAAGTGGTGTAAACAGACCCTCAGATGGGGCTTGTTATAGATTGGGGAGCTTTGCATTAACTACAAAATATGCCAAAGAGGAAAGCTTCACTTGAACAGCCCATGGCAGCCATGACAGAGTAGTGCAGATATACTAAGTTGTATAAAATATTTTAAGACATATTGATGTGTATCTTGAACTGTGCCTTCTCTACTTGCTATATGAAACATAATACGAGGGGTATTCAAGTCAAACCGGGACTTCTGAGTTCATATAATAAAAGAACAAAATTCAAGAACTGGAAACTGCATTTATTTTCCAACATACTCCCTTGCTACATTTATACACTTATCCCAGCATTTAACTAATGTCTGGAAAGCTTTGACATAGAAAGATTTTTCAGTACACCTGAACCATCCTAGAGCAGCTTGCTTCACTTCCTCATCATTATGTTCATGACAGGTTAAGAGTTGATTATCCAGGATCAGGCGTTTCTGGCGCTGTGTGTTCACAGGAATGACTGCTGTGGGCTGGGAACCACCACAGTCTGATACATCACTGACGGACGGCCATCTTTGAAGTGTTTACACTATTCAAATGTCTTACTACGGCTGAGTGTCTCATTACTAAGTCCCAGTGTGACTTGAACTCCCCTCGTAGATCTAAGCTTTAACCTTTCCCAGATGTTCCCATCGTGAAAATTTGATTGAGTTATTTAAAGTGTATCTCTAATTTTGGCAAGAGTAGGGAAGGATTAAAACCTTACTATGTTTATTCATCCCATCTGGGTCCTAATGGGACATTTCATTCTCCATCTAGCTCCTGTACAGGAACCTAGAGAATCTCTCTCCAAAGGGAGGGATAGCCTCCTGAAGACAGTCATTGCAACAAATGTCCACATTGGAAGACTTCCCCTGTTCTTGTTCTGGTGGCAAACAATCCAGAAAGAAAAGAATCACCAGCACACCAAGGAATCCTCAAAAGGGTCCAAAGCTTTATTTAGTGGTAACATAATATCAAACAATTGTTTCAGAGCCATCGTGAAGCAAGTGTCACTTCAGGAGGCTATCCCTCCCTTTGGAGCGAGATTCTCTAGTTTCCTGTACATGAGCTAGATGGAGAATGAAATGTCCCATTAGGACACACCAAGGACCACTAAATAAAGCTTCAGACCCTTTTGAGGATTCCTTGGTGTTCTGGTGACACTTTTCTTTCTGGATTGTTTGCAGTTCCCTGCCTGTGGTCACTACAGCACCCAAACACCATTTACAGCCACTTGCAGGAATGTGTGCATTTGGGAAAACTAAATTTTGTTCTGGTGGCAGCTCAACAAAAACTAACATGACTTAAGTCCAGTACACACTATAAGAAAATCAAATGAATGATCACCCGGTTTTCCTTTATGTTTCACAGCAGGTCAAAACCAAGGATGGTACTAATTGTATGAAAATCTTTCACAACAATGGCTTTTTTTTGTTGTTTATTATTTCTGATCATGCACACTCTTTCATATCTGATTTTTCTTGTACGAAAACTATAGGAAAACAGTACACATTATATGAAAAAAAAAATTGTTAGTACTGTTCACATAACGAGAAAAATTTTGGAGTTTGTCCCTTCGGAAATTTTTGTTTGGAAAGTCTGAATCGGATGTCGAAAGTTGTGTACACATGATCAGAAAAACGAATGATTATTCCTCATACAGAATTTTTCTTTCAATTTTCTCATAGTGTGTACCCCACTTAAGTAATTTCAGGACTTAGCTCCTTACATGGTTAATGCTTTCCTAAGAGTCACTATGGAGTATAATGCACACAGTGCACAAAAGCATATGTTCAAACATGAAAATGTTATGATAAATAAATAAACCATTTGTGACAATGGCTGATAATGTGAATTATCATAAAGTTTAACTCTAGCTGATTCCAGTGTTCTAAAATTAGATCATGGAGACTCATATCCATTTGATGGACCTCGAGGAACTTTGGCCCATGCTTTTGCACCAGGTGAAGGTCTTGGAGGGGATACTCATTTTGACAATGCTGAAATATGGACATCGGGTGCAAATGGTATGTACATAATATGATCGTAAAGATTTATTTCTTGTGAAACGGTTGTATGTCTCAGGCCTATAAGACACAAGGGGGCTTTATGAAATGTTATTTTATTTCAATGCTATATTAGGTCCTTTCCATTTCTTCCTTTGAATGTAAATTTGTTGTTTTGAATTTCTTCAACAAGTATGAACTGCAAGGCTCAAAGAGTTGCTTGCAATTTCTATAATTATAGTTATGTAATCATAGATCTCGAGAAAAAAACATTAATCATAAAAAAATCATAGTTACGGTAGCTGTACAGAAGGGAGTACACCCTCACATTTTTGTAAATATTTTATTATATCTTTTCATGTGACAACACCGAAGAAATAACTCAAAAACACAGCCATTAATGTCTAAACTGTTTGCAACAAAAGTGAGTACACCCCTAAGTGAAAATGTCCAAATTGGGCCTGATGAGCCATTTTTCCTCCCCGGTGTCATGTGACTTGTTAGTGTTACAAGGTCTCAGGTGTGAATGGGGAGCGGGTGTGTTAAATTTGGTGTTATCGCTCTCACTCTCTCATACTGGTCACTGGAGGTTCAACATGGCACCTCGTGGCAAAAAAGCCATGAGCATGGCAATAACATGGCATCTGAAAAAAATTATTGTTGCTCTACATAAAGATGGCCTAGGCTACAAGAATATTGCCAAGACCCTGAGACTGAGCTGCAGCACGGTGGCCAAGACCATACAACGGTTTAACAGGACAGGTTCCACTCAGAACAGGCCTTGCCATGGTCGACCAAAGGAGTTGAGTGCACATGCTCAGCGTCATATCCAGAAGTTGTCTTTGGGAAATAGACGTATGAGTGCTGCCAGCATTGCTGCAGAGGTTGAAGGGATGAGGGGTCAGCCTGTCAGTGCTCAGACCATATGCCGCACACTACATCAAATTGGTCTGCATGGCTGTCATCTCAGAAGGAAGTCTCTTCTAAAGATGATGCACAAAAAAGCCCGCAAACAGTTTGCTGAAGATGAGCAGACTAAGGACATGGATTACTGGAACCATGTCCTGTGGTCTGATGAGACTAAGATAAATTGATTTGGTTCAGATGGTGTCAAGCGTGTGTGGTGGCAACCAGGTGAGGAGTACAAAGACAAGTGTGTCTTGCCTACAGTCAAGTATGGTGGTGAAAGTGTCATGGTCTGGGGCTGCATGAGTGCTGCCGCCACTGGGGAGCTACAGTTCATTGAGGGAACCATGAATGCCAACATGTACTGTGACATAATGAAGTGGAGCGTGATCCCCTCCCTTCGGAGACTGGGCCGCAGGGAAGTATTCCAACATGATAACGACCCCAAACACACCTCCAAGATGACCACTGCCTTGCTAAAGGAGCTGAGGGTAAAGGTGATGGACTGGCCAAGCATGTCTCCAGACCTAAACCCTATTGAGCATCTGTGGGGCATCCTCAAACGGAAGGTGGAGGAGCGCAAGGTCTCTAACATCCACCAACTCTGTGATGTCGTCATGGAGGAGTGGAAGAGGACTCCAGTGGCAACCTGTGAAGCTCTGGTGAACTCCATTTTCACTTAGGGGGTGTACTCACTTTTGTTGCCAGTGGTTTAGACATTAATGGCTGTGTGTTGAGTAATTGTGAGGGGACAGCAAATTTACACTGTTATACAAGCTGTACACTCACTACTTTACATTGTAGCAAAGTGTCATTTCTTCAGAGTTGTCACCTGAAAAGATAGAATAAAATATTTACAAAAATTTGAGGGGTGTACTCACTTCTGTGAGATATTGTAAATCCTAACGGCCGTGTTGTTTTTCCTTTAGAAAACACATTTTTACAGTTTTATGTGCTTTTTTATGTGCTGTTTATTTTCCTTAGCATCTTCCCGCTACATGCAGTTCCCGCTACATGCACTTTATCATCATGTTATTGCTTCCTGATGGTAACAATGGTGGAATCATAAGCATTAGCACAGCTGAACAGTCTCCACAGAGTCATTGGTTGCTAAGGTTGAGGAGCCTGCCGGCCCCATACCAAACGATGGTACTGTACGACCCAGCTGTCTGCATCCTAGCAACCAATGATGCACAGATGCACAGCATCATTAGTTGCTAGGACAGTGGCAGTCAGGCCACAGTAGCCAGTGTCCTTGCAACCTGGGGGTAGACAGTAACATCCGTCTCAGGGGGCAATTAACCTAGGCAAGCTGGTGTATAAGTGGCTTTAAAATTGTATCAATTTGTTACAGTAATAAGCTTCATCTATTGACCCTGTGTGTGAAGATAAAATCAATAAATGTGTCAAGAATCAGCAGCAGAGATGGCCAGATCTGCATGGCTACACTTAAAGCGGTAGTAAACTCTTGAAAAAAATAAGGTTTCCTTCTGTAATCCTGCAAGGCAATATCATAATGTAGCAAATACTAGCACAATATGAAAGATTAACCTTAAAAAAAAGCCCTCCAGTGGTGTGCTGTCACAGCTACGGTCTATCTTCTGGGTTTGTGGCCTGCAGCCACTTGAATGGCTGACATCACTCCTGCGCATGCACGTCGGAGTCTTGACCACGGCACACAGCTCTGAAGGAATGGCATGGGTATGCTGTTCCTTCAGAGTACATGCGCCAGTGACATCATAGGCTGCTGCTTGCTACAATATCTTCTAAACGGTACATATTTAGGAAATATTAATTTTACCTACAGGTAAGCTTTATTATAAACTTAACTATAGGTAAGAACCAAAATGTGGAATTTACTGCCACTTTAAGAAATTGAGACCAGACCATATATATTTAAAGTAAAATGCATTTACACTGAAACAAAAGACATCCAAACACTGGCAAACAGCAAACATAAAGATACAAGTGAACCAAAAACCCAGTGACAAAATACCAACTAAAAGACCTAACAGAATAACAGAAATCCTAACTAATAAAGCTAACTATATACTGTACAATATGTACAAAAAAAAGGAACATGAACATAGAAGGTAAAATGGAGATGCAGGGAACAGATGAGAAGGGGGAACCAGGACTGGGATCAAAAACAAGAGCAACAGATAATAGGCAGTAAGGAATAGGATGCAGAGGCTTGAGCAAGCTCAAGATCTAGGCAGCAAGTATAATCAGGCTATTAGGCAAACAAAAGCAATACACATGTAATAGCAGAGGAGGACCTAAATACCCTCTCTGAAGCCAGCATCAGATGGAGACTGATTACTGAGATCTGATGGCCACTGGGAAACACCTGCTGGTGGACACTGGAACTACAACCTTCCCCTTTGGAAAGCACATTTGGTGATCCAGGTCCTGACAAAATGTATCAGTTTGAGCAGAACCTGGGTGTGGCCTGTCATCCTTCTGAGCTATCTCATATAATCCTCTTTCTGTATATAGTTTATTTTATTTACCCAAATAATTACAGGTGTATATCTACAATGTAAATCTCTCTGTAAATTTTATTGCAGGATTTAATCTATTCACAGTGGCTGCTCATGAATTTGGCCATGCATTGGGGCTTGGCCATTCCAGTGATTCATCAGCTCTGATGTATCCTACATACAAATATCAACATCCCATTGGTTTTCGCCTGCCCAAAGATGATGTGAAAGGAATACAAGCATTGTATGGTGTGTTCAATGGTATTATTCAGATGCTTCTACTTAAAGTACAGCCAAAGGTTTTAGTTTTAGATAGAGTGGAGAGGTATTACAACACCTGTCAGTTTTTATTGCTGTCTGTGTCCCCATTAGGGAAAATCATCTTCTCTATTTGTCCTATTTACCATTATCATTGAAAGTGAAAGTAAAAGAAACCCCAAATTTTGGGTTGTCCCTAGAAAAGTAATAGAGGGGAAATTTTTCTATGGGGACACTAGTTCTGGTGACCTGGTCCCAAGGAATTCCCTTAATTTTCGAGGAATTTCCTTTCACTTCCTTTTTGGCTATGGGACAGGAAGTAAAGGGAAATCTTCTGGCAGAGGTTACAACCCTCCCTTGCTCTATCAAAAAAGAAAAAAAAAGTTTTGTCTATAATTCTACTTTAAATGTGCTGCAATTTTTTTTTCCAAATAACTTTTTTGATGAAAAATTTTCCAATAAAACTATAAAACCAACAACAAATAAAAAAGAAGAAAAACAAAACTAAATTGGTAGCAGTCGTCCATTCCCTCAATACAGTCACATAGAGTAGCAACCGCCTTACATAAATGCATAGGTAGGAAAATATCACGATATCAGTAGTACATATTAATCAAAAGGAACGCATCAGTAACCAAAAAGCATCAATATAGGTTTCCTTTTACAGCTAGGATCACGCAAATGCATTCCCCTGTTCATGAGACCACAGACCCATCCTGTTTGATCATACAATGGTGACATGGTGATCACAAGGTTTGTTTTTAAAGCTGCAATAGAATTTAAATTTTTTTCTTGCAGACGATAGCATAATATTTAGAAGTATTAAAAAAAAGCTTAAATATTAAAGAAAAAATGTCTATTTGGCAACCTTTAATAAAAGTTCTGAGCAAAGTATTTATTAAAACATGTACCAAATAAAAATGTTACACATCCTTGAAAAATAATTTAGGTTGGCAAATTGGAAAGCAACCAGTGCCTTCGGTCTGGCAGGCTTTGACTGAATTCCCCCTACACATTCTGAGATTCTCTGACCTCCAAACATAAATTCTAAACATATGGAAGCATCAAATGACCACTACTACTTTTGGCTAATCAGAAGCCTTAACATGCACAGTAACATTCATAAAGTTTGTGTGTAGTGATGTTATCATGACTTTTTCCCAATAAATATGAGACTACAGCAACAGTGCCCATTGATGTAAAAGTAGTGTCCTAGTTTAGGAGTAATGCTGCCCATACATGGCTCACATTTTAACCAATTCTTGAAGAACTTGTCAAATTTTGAGGTCTGAGTGGCTCTATCGGCATCACTTGGCTTGACTTTTATTAAAAGAGTTTGGTAAAAAATTGTTGGCCGAACAGTCATGCATCCAACATCTGAACAATGACTACCAACAGCAGAGATATTTTTTAAGACTTTTAGTGTAGGGGAAAATGTTAGCTAATATACTTACTTTTCCTCTGGGTCACACTCATGGTACTTATATAAGGGTGGTGTCATCCTTCTACCAGCGTGATGTTGGGAATGTAGAGTACTCCAAATCTTGCTGAGAAGGCACTCCCAGCAATCGGTTACACTGACTTCTCATGAGATTTGGGTGTCCGTTTATGAACCAGCAGTAATAGATCGCTGTTCAGTTCTCCGGCATTCTCGGAGAACACAGTTCTCCTGTGAATGCAGTTTATGAAGCATATGTAGATCAGTTCTCCAAACAAAGGGAGAACGGTCTACAAACGCGGGAGAACGGTCTACAAACGCTGGAGAACGGTCTACAAACGCTGGAAAACGGCTGATTTTACTATAATCTCGCGAGATTACAGTAAAAGATCAGTTTACTAAGCAGAGGTAAATTATCTCTGCTTAGTTTTCGGTCCCTCCGATTCTCCAGCTCTGGGCTGGAGAATCTGGAGGGAGAACACAGATCTCCAGTGAAGAGCTGAACATGTTCTCCTGAGTGTTATAAACTGTGAATGACCAGAGAATAGCTGCGATCCTCTGAAACACAGCTATTCTCTGTGTCATAAAAGGACACCTAAGAGTTCTCGCCATTCTCCAGGATTCCAAGGCAGAGAGATAACTTCACACTCTGGTGTCCGTTTATGACACAGAGAATAGCTGCGATTCAACAGATCTCAGCTATTCTCTGGTCATTCACAGTTTATGACACTCAGGAGATCATGTCAGTCCTTCAGTGGAGATCTGTGTTCTCCCTCCAGATTCTCCAGCCCAGAGCTGGAGAATCAGAGGGACCGCAAACTAAGCAGAGATAATTTACCTCTGCTTAGTAAACTGATCTTTTACTGTAATCTCACGAGATTATAGTAAAATGAGCCGTTTTCCAGAGTTTGTAGACCGTTCTCCAGCGTTTGGAGACCGTTCTCCCTTCGTTCGGAGAACTGCTTCATAAACTGCATTCACAGGAGAACTGTGTTCTCCGAGAATGCCGGAGAACTGAGCAGCGATCTATTACCGCTGGTTCATAAACGGACACCTCTGTACTAAAGGAGCCGAAGGAAAGCTAAGTATAATATCTAATTTTTCCACTTAAAGGTCTTTTTATGCTGCGTATGAACTGGGGGCTGGAGCACTTAAAAATATCCAATCCCATTTAAAAAGAAAACAGCCATATTTCCTGCCCTCTTATTTAGAAAAAGACTATAGGTGCATTGTCAGGAGTTTTTTGGCACAAATATTAATGATGCACAGTCATGTTTTCATTTTTGCCACTTTAGTGTGGCCAGTGGTCATTGTATATAAATATATATTGCGGTCTCTAATTTTATTGTAGGAAACAAAAATTCTGGACAAGAAAAGTCTGCATTACCTCCAGATCACTGTGACCCCAACATGTCATTTGATGCCGTGACAGTTTTAGGAAATGAACTTTTATTCTTTAAAGAAAGGTAAGCACACATTTCTTATGCTAAATATCATACAATAATGTATAACACATCCATAATATACATAAAAGATATAAGAAAGAATGTGCTTATTTTTAGTGGCTAAATTGTTAGCACTTCCGCTTGGCAGCACTAGGGTCTCTGGTTTGAATCCCAGCCACGCACCACCTGCCTGGACTCTGCATGTTCTCCATGTGTCTGCGTGGTTTCCTTCCACACTCCAAAGACATGCTGGTAGGGCAGTTGGATCCTGTCTAACCCTACTTTCACACCTAAGCGTTTTCTGCAGCGTTTTGCATTTTGCAGAAACGCAGTACAGTCCATTTAATATGATTTCCTATGGGACACATTCACATCTCCACGTTTTCACCCGGTGCGTTTTTTGGAAAGGGTCAGGGACTTTTTTGAACGTAAAAAGTAGCATTTTTGGTTCTACAGACTTCAATGGAAATGCTGCAGAAAAGCATGTAGTGCATTTTAGATACATTGTTGCTGTGTTTTTGATGTGTTTTGCATTTTAAATCTGCCTAGCAACAAGAAAAATAAAAAAAGGAAAAAAAAACACAAAACGCATCAAAAAAGCGGCAAAAACGCAGGTGAAAAAACACAAAACGCAATGCAGAAATGGCTCAAACACAACCTGCATAGGTGTGAACTTAGCCTAAATTGGCCCTGGTATGTATATGTATGACTGTGAATTAGGGACCTTAGATTGTAAGCTCCTTGAGGGTTAAGGACTGATGTGAATGTAAAATATATATGTAAAGCGCTGCATAAGTACCTGTAATAATAATAATACTTTTCTGTGTTGGAAGTCAGCAGCAGAAAAACAACCCTGTACGGTTCAAAAGATTTACAAATGTATATAATTTCTTGATATCTAAAATGAGATCTAAGCTCTATCCAGATATAAGAAGATTACCATTTAATCTAGGCACTAATGTATTACTGTAAGTGTCTTTTGAAGTCCTGTAATCTGCTGCACAGCAGGACTGGGAGAAGGAGGATTGCAGTGTGAGCCAATCAGGGCTCTAATGCATTGCACAGCTTTATTAGTCTGACAAGGGTGACCTTGGCAATGCTGCTTATTCATTGTCCAATCGGCAAATTGGTGACCAAGCTCCATAATGCAGTCTGGCAGTGGTTCCTGAATCACAAGACTAGCTGAACAGTATAAAAAGCTCTTTAATACCTAACTTCAGTTTTCTGGGACCTGCTTCTTGGACCACAAGATTAAAGGAGCCAGGACATAACGCTTTCTATCCAGGTTCACCAGCTTTCTGCTCACAGACAATAAAACGTATGTTCTAAAGTACACTTTTTTCATCTAAATGGGGTTTGGAAACTTTTTTAAAGTTGTAAACACCAATCATAGGTCCACAGCAGCCTAAGGACTCTTAGCTGGTATTTCATAATTCTGCCATGTTATGTGCTTGCTTCAGTCCGTTAAAGTGAAATTCATCATAGTTTTGAATAAATAATATGTATAGGAAAATTGAAAAAGTTTTCTTTCATAAAAGCTTAACCATTTTAAGTCCAGGTTGTTTCACCCCCTTCCAGTCTAGGCTATGTTTCAGTTTTCACTGTCACACTTTAAATGACAATTACTCAGTCATACAACACCATACCTAAATACATTTTATATAATTTTTTGAGACAGATAGAGCTTTCTTTTGATGGTATTTAATCGCCATTGGGTTTTTTATTTTTTACTACATAAAGAAAAAAAGACCAAACATTTTGAGAAAAAAAAGATTTTGGAAAATGCAGGAAAGAAAATGAAAATCTGTTGGACCCCAGGTGTGTTGTTTCCAAGGGGTTATTAAACAGGCAGCGAAAAGACAGTACAAAGCCTTCTCACTGCCTTTGAAATTGCTCTGAAGAGCAATGGGAACACGGATTGCTCTTAAAAAAGCACTGTACATAAGAACAAGGCTTTATGGTGACACTTAGTGATGGGCCGAACACCCTCCTCTTCAGTTTGCGGCCGAACATTCGAAGCTAACGAAATTTCAACCACGAACTTCGAACAAGGACAATTCACTAAGCACTATCTTACCACACCTAAGTATGAGGTATGATACTGTACAGCTACTAAAATAGCGCATATTATAATTATATTTTAATAAGTCATGTGGTATTTTAGTAGTGAAAACATTTATTTATTTATTTCAGGTACTTATATAGCGCCATCAATTTACGCAGCGCTTTACATATATATTGTACATTCACATCAGTCCCTAACCCTCAAGGGGCGTACAATCTAAGGTCTCTATCTCACTTTCATACACACACATACTAGGGCCAATTTAGACAGGAGCCAATTAACCTACCAGCATGTCCTTGGAGTGTGAGAGGAAACCGGAGTACCCAAAGGAAACCCACGCAGGCACAGGGAGAACATGTAAACTCCAGGCAGGTGGTGCCGTGGTTGGGATTCAAGCCAACGACCCTAGTACTGCCAGGCAGAAGTGCTAACCATTTAGCCACTATGCTGCTCAAAACATTCTTTACTGTTTCAGCTGTCAGCTCCCCCCAAAGCACCTTGTCCCCATGCTGATGGGGACAAGGGCTTCTTCCCCACAACCATGACCAGTAGTTGTGGGGAACTGCAGGTGGGGGGCTTATCGGAATCTGGAAGTCCCCTTTAACAAGCCCCTGCATGTTAATGAGTATGGGGTACATGGTTCCGCTACTCATTCACAAAAGAAAAGAAGTGTAGTGTAAAAAATGACAGGAGACAGTGTTTTATTAAAAACAAAAATTAAAAAAAATTTCCTCCAAAGTAGATCCATCGCTGACCCAAAAAAAGAAAAAAAAAAGCGCCCCACTCTCGACTATGGCTCCTGCCATCTGAGAGCTGCGCCAAGATGACAGTTCTTAAGTACTGTGAGGATGTCACAAGGGGGTCACCCCACCCCCATGTGACATCACCATGCGCTGTGATTGGCCAAAGCATTGCAGCTGGCCTGTGGTCAGGTGCATTGCCTTGGCCAATCACAATGCACGGTCAAGGTGCAGTGCATTGTAGAGCGCTGCAGCTGAGCAGCCCGCCAAATGCCCTTACCATTCATGTGTTCACTGAACACACGAATGGCCGATGTTAAGCTTACGATCGACCTGAATATCAAGCCCAACACTAGTGACACTGAAACTGGTGTGGTGGTGATTGGAGACACTGTGACTGACTGCACTATTAGGGCTCATTCACATGTGAAGTTTGGGTTGGTAAAATCTTGTGGTTGAGCCACTGTTTTTCAACTCCAGCCAAGGTTTATTGCAATGACACTACATCTATTATTCCCACCCAAATCTATGCCCCCAACATATTTCAATCACAGCAGGGCTTGCAAGTGTTACTTAAAACTACGTATTGATGCTGATATTGAGTATTTGCACGAATACTCATATTTGTACAAATACTCCTGATACCTGAAACTGATACCTTTGCAGTGCGATTTGAGCCCATATAAAATGAATGGGCTCAAATCATACTGCAAAGAATCGCATGTGATTTGAACTGAAATCGCGCAACTTCAGCTGAAGTAGCAGTGTAGTTCCTGTCAAAATCACATGCACTTTCCCTGTGGGTGTGGTGAGATTTGCAGTGCGATTTGAGACATACAAAATGAATGGCTCGAATCACACTGCAAATCTAACAGCACCCACAGGTAAACCACATCTGATTCAGACAGGAATTGTACTGCATTCCTGTTCAAGTCACATGCGATTCTTTACAGCAAAGGTATCGGTACTCGGTATCAGTAAGTACTTGACTGAAAGTATTGCTACTCGTACCTTGCTAACTCTATGGGATAAGGGGTAAGGTTCCTTTACTCACCTCACTGCTTGCTCCTGCACACTCCCGCCATCAGTGCAACTGGTCCCTCAAAGCCACTTCTATCAGAAGTTCTGGATCACACACAGTCCCACAATGACATCATGAAGTACAATGTAGGGCCAATAGCCTGGCGTTGTATGTGATGGCAAGGGAAAGCCCACAAGTTGGAGTGCAGGAGAGCGCCGGAGCCTGCTACAGGGAGTAAGGAAAGTATCACATCCTATTCCCTAGAATTGATTAACACTTGGGGGAGCCCCACTGCAAGAGTATTTTTTGTTTGTTTGTTTGTTTGTTTGTTTGTAATTCCTGGAATTGGGCTTTAAATGCATCAGAAAAAAAACAGGTCAGATAAGGCTGTATGTACTGTACTGTATGGTAGGGCTGTGTAAATCTCAGAACTGGTTGGACAGAAATACAAATCCTTTGGCAAGTAAAACAGCTCCTTTACATTTATATGTATTTAATCTCTGTACTTCATCTTTATACAGTTTCAGTACCCAAATGACCTGGCAGCTATCGGTCTAACTCTTGGCTCATAGCAAAGGAAAGATTTTGGCATTCCATAGTGACAAAAACAAGTTGAAACACAGCAGGATTGCTACAATTCTTCTAACTCAATACCACATTAGCTAAATTGCACAACATTTTCCTTTCTACAGGGAGGTGGTATTATAAAGTGCCTACATGAGAACTTCTGATTTCTGCCTAGCAATGCTTCATATCAATCATCTTCAAATTCACCAGAATTTCAGAGAAACTTGGGCACATGCGCTATTATTAATTTTATTATTACTATTATTATTATAATTATTATTATTAAATATTTGATTTTATGAGTTTAGGTTTATAGATAGAAAAACAAAATCACAACCAAAATGGAAAAAAAAAAGATTGAAAGAAATTGACCTTAAAAAGACCCTGTAATTAAATCAATATAAAAAACTAAAAATGCTGCATGTGCCAAGTACAGTACCAGCACCTCCCTTTAATTTACAAAGGTTGGCAAATTTCGAACACCATCAAACAATAAAAGAGAAAATTCCCAGCTCATCTTACCAACCAGCTTGCAAACAAACCGAATTAGCCTATCTAACAGTATGCGTTAAAAACGGGTTTAGTTATCACACATTTGCAAACACATGCGTAAGCTGCAGAGCCTCAGATCTCTACCACTACCCTTCATACCTATTGACCTTTCACTGTGCTTGGCTACCTGACTAACCAACAGCAATGTGCAGGAGGCAATAATGAGCAAACAGGCATCATCATGCACCTAAGCTTTGCCTGTTAGAACACACAGATCAGCACTTATCCATATTGATGATTAATTCTTTTTAACCACATGCCGCCCAGCCACTGTATAAATACGGCGGCAGGGCGGCACGGCTGGGCAAAAGCACGTTTTAAAACGTGCGTATTGTAAACAGGTAGGGGGCGCACGCGAGGCGCGCCGCCGCCCTACCTGTCCCGCTGATCACAGCCGCGGATATCAGTCGCCGGGTCACAGCCGGTCGTTACCGGCTATGTCCCGGCGTTCGGCGGCAATCGCTGACAGAGAGCACAGCTGCAGTAGCTGTGCTTTCTGTCAGTTCCCTGACAGCTCCAGGACACGCTGATCGGGACAGAAGAGTTTCTCCCGATCAGCGGTGTTCCCTGCAGAACACACCCCCGCCCCCTAGTAAAACACTCCCCCTCACACAGTTAACCCTTTCCCTGAAAAATAAACTTAACCCCTTCCTCCGCAGTGCCATTAGTACAGTGTCAGTGTTTTTTTTTTTTGCACTGATCACTGTATTGGTGTCACTGGGGATGTCAGTGACCCCAAGTCAGTAACCCCCAATGTCAGAATGTCCGCCGCAGTCCTGCTGTCCCGCCATAAGTCGCTGATCACCGCCATAAGTCACTGATCGCCGCCATAAGTCGCTGATCGCCACCATAAGTCACTGATCGCTGCCATAAGTCACTGATCTCCGCCATAAGTCGCTGATCGCCGCCATAAGTCGCTGATCGCCACCATTATTAGTATTAAAAAAAATCTAAAAATCCCAGTATATTTCCCGCCATTTGTAAACGCTATAACTTTCATGTAAACCAATTAATTTACACGTATTGGGGTTTTTTTTTAGCAAAGACATGTCGCAAAATGCATTTTGGCAGAAATTTATGACTAAATTTGATTTTTACATTTCTTTTTACTGTACATGTTTTATACCAAAAAGTCTAAAATCTAGTTTTTTTTCCTCAAAATTGTCAGCCTTTTTTTTTTATAGCGCAAAAAATAAAAACCGCACAGACGATCAAATACCACCAAAAGAAAGCTCAATTTGTGGGAAAAAAAAGGATGTAAATTTAATTTATGTACCATATTGCAAGACCGCGCAATTGTCCGTTAAACTAGCGCAGCGCTGTATAGCAAAAAAATGGCATAAATTGCAGTATTTATACCATAGTTTGTAGACGCTATAACTTCCACACAAAGCAATCAATATACACTTATTGGGATTTTTTTTACCAAAAACATGTAGCAGAATACATTTTGGCCTAAATTTATAACCAACTTTGAGTTTACTATATATTTTTTATAGCTGAAAGTAAAAAATATTTTTTTTCTTCAAAATTTTTGGCCTTTTTTTGTTAATAGCGTGAAAAATAAAAAGCGCACAGGTGATCAAATACCACCGAAAGAAAGCTCTATTTGTGTGAAAAAAAGACATAAATTTTGTTTGGATGCAGCATTGCATGACCGCGCAATTATCAGTTGAATTAGTGCAGCGCCGAGTAGCAAAAAGAGGCCTGGTCATTAAGGGGGGTAAATCCTCTGGAGGTCAAGTTGTTAAAGCACTCATGTGCCTAAGGCCTCATGCACACTGAGCATTAAAAAATGCTGATTTTAGGGGCATCTGGCATTTTTTTTCTGTCTCTAAACGCCCCTCTATGTTAGCCAATGTGTGTATAGGCATGTAGAGGCAGAAAAAATCCACTAACAATGCGTGCAGGAGCTGCAGAGAATTGGCAAAAAAAAATGCTTGATGTGTTAACTGCGTGTAAAGGCGCATTAATGCTAGGCATGTCAAGCATTTTGGCATTAATTCATTTCAATGGCCAGAGTAAATGATTATTTTTGCCAATGAAATTAATTAACACCCAAGCAGTTGATGTGCCTAAGTGCAAACAGAAAACACTGCTCCAGGTGAGATCAGTAAAAATCTAATGGTTCCGATATATCCAGTGCGTGCCACAAGGTGCAAGTCTGGTTTGTGGATAGAAAACACAGGATGAGAGGAAAGTGGATGATCGCACTCAAGGGTTGCATTATTCCAGACAGTTTTATTGTAACTGTATAAAAACACAAGGTATCATGGTTCAACAAGCAGGGGAACAGTTAACGCATTTCATGCAACCTGTTTAGTTATAATTAAGCACATTTTGCGTGAAACGTATTAATTGTTTCTCTGCTTGTTGAATCGTGATACCTTGTGTTCTTATGGAGTTACAATAAATGTTTCTGGAGTGCTTCAACCCTTGAGTGCAGTCATCCGTTTTCCTCTCATCCCACTTGATGTGCCTAAATTCATTTACACACGTTTACAGGTGTCATGTGTTTTTCTTCTGCTAATACGCTGCTACCAGGAGGAAAGGCATTTAGAAAAGCTGAGCAAATGCCCTGTGTGCATAGGACCTTATGATGCTACAGTTGTGTCCAAAATTATTCAACCCCCACTGAAATTGAGTGTTTTGGCCAGTTTGACATTGCTTTTGATCATTCAGTCATCTTGCTTACATTTACATTAAAGAGGCACTTGTAGGTCAGACAAATATAACATAACAGTTATAATGAAATAACCACAAATGTCTTTTCTGTGCTCACAGCATTATCAGTTTTATTCAACCCCCAAGTGACATTCAATCTTAGTACTTAGTACAGCATCCTTTTACAGTTATAACAGCTTTTAAACGTGAAGCATAGCTTGACACAAGTGTCTTGCAGCGATCTACGGGTATCTTCGCCCATTCTTCATGGGCAAAGGCCTCCAGTTCAGTCACATTCTTAGGCTTGCGCACTGCAACTGCTTTCTTTAAGTCCCACCAGAGGTTCTCAATCGGATTTAAGTCTGGTGACTGCGATGGCCACTCCAAAATGTTCCAGCCTTTCCTCTGCAACCATGCTCTAGTGGACTTGGAGGTATGCTTGGGATCATTGTCCTGTTGAAAGGTCCAACGTCTCCCAAGCCTCAGGTGTGTGACGGACTGCATCACGTTTCCATCCAATATCTCCTGGTACTGAAGAGAATTCATGGTACCTTGCACACGCTGAAGCTTCCCTGTACCTGCAGAAGCAAAACAGCCCCAAAGCATGATTGACCCTCCACCATGCTTCACAGTAGGCAAGGTGTTCTTTTCATCATAGGCCTTGTTCTTCCTCCTCCAAACATAGCGTTGATCCATGGGCCCAAACAGTTCTAATTTTGTTTCATCAGTCCACAGAACACTATCCCACAACTTTTGTGGTTTGTCCACATGGCTTTTGGCATACTGCAGTCGACTCTTCTTATTCTTTGGAGACAGCAAGGGGGTACGCCTGGGAGTTCTGGCACGGAGGCCTTCATTACGCAGTGTGCGTCTTATTGTCTGGGCTGAAACTTCTGTACCCACATCTGACAAATCTTTTCTCAGTTCCTCAGCAGTCACACGGGGACTTCTCTCCACTCTACGCTTCAGGTAGCGCACAGCAGTCGAAGTCAGCATCTTCTTTCTGCCACGACCAGGTAGCGTTTCAACAGTGCCCTTTGCCTTGAATTTGCGAATGATGCTTCCTAAGGTGTCTCTTGGTATGTTTAACATCTTTGCAATCTTCTTATAGCCATTGCCCTTCCTGTGAAGAGAAATCACCTCTTCTCTTGTCTTCCTGGACCATTCTCTTGCCTTCACCATGTTTGTAACCACACCAGTAAATGTCTAGAAGGAGCTGAGTATCACAGTCATTTTAAAGCTGCCTAATTGGTGCTTATTATGCTTGATTGCTGCTCGGTGACATCCACAGGTGTTTTCAATACCTGATGGAAAGCACCTGTATGAACCTCTGTTCTTCAGAGTGGTAGTCTTTAAGGGGTTGAATAATTGTGGCAATGAAGAAACCACATAAGAACCATTTACTACTGTATTACATAAACAATTGATGTCATTTTAGTTGCATTTGGGTAGTTACAACGTCCTTGTAGGATTTGATTCTGAATACAATTCCAAATGTACACTATAGTCCCTAAACCCCTTTACAGCATTGGGGGTTGAATAATTTTGGACACAACTGTATTTCACAGGCCAATAAGCAGACAGGTAACAGTGGAAGCTGTGATAGAGAAAGATGCTATTGCCATCTTGGCTGTGCAGCATGGCAGGCGTATGTAAATCATATAATGTATGTACAAAATTGAAGATATTTCAGCATTTAAAATAGTACACATATACCGTGTTTCCCTGAAAATAAAACATCCTCCGAAAATAAGACCTACTTACAGGTTTCCTTCTGGGTGAAATATAAGGCATCCCCCCGAAAATAAGGCCCCCCTAGGCTCTGTCTAGGAATGAAAATTAATTTACCGTAAACTGGTTGCTAGGGCCGCCCCGACTGGCGTCTAGCAACCACTGACGTTACGCGGAGTCCTGACGTCACTGCTGTGTGGAGGCGGAGCGGAGGTCGGAGTGAGCGGTGAACGCGGGGCGGGAGAGAGGAGGAGACTTTCACAGATGCGTGTAGAAGAACAGGAGGATCAGAGCAGACGAGACGCGGCGAAGGTGGTGAGTGCTGGTCTGTCTCTGGTGAAACTGCCTGTTATGATGATTGTTATGATGATGTTCCAGAAGATGATGACATGATTGTCATTGAATAAATGAGTTAATTCTTGATACTGTAGGATTCACAGTTTGTCTGGTTTGTGTTGACAACTACCGTACTACCGTACCGTATACAGGTAATAAATTTCCTTTATTTTCATTTAACAATAAATGTGTACCGTACTCTTCTTCATGGAAAAATAAGACATCCCCTGAAAATAAGACCTAATGTGTTTTTTTGAGTCAAAAAAAATATAAGACAGTGTCTTATTTTTGGGGAAACACGGTAGTATAAGTATTTCAGGGTTGTATTTTTGTGCTGTTTGGATGGAGTTACAGTGAAGGAAATAAGTATTTGATCCCCTGATGATTTTGAATGTTTTCGCACTCACAAAGAAATGATCAGTCTAAAAATCGAATGGTAGGTGTATTGTAACACAGAGACAGAATAGGAA
Organism: Staurois parvus; assembly: GCF_062004578.1. NCBI lineage: Eukaryota > Metazoa > Chordata > Amphibia > Anura > Ranidae > Staurois > Staurois parvus. Next base: position 3,692,161 of record NW_028318218.1, on the reverse strand, counting down.
CACAAATTCAAAAGAAATGCATGTTTAACAAATTATGCACTGATTTCCATGTTCCTGAGGGAAATAAGTATTTGATACCCTTAGTACTTGGTGGCAAATCCCTTGTTGGAAAACACAGAGGTCAGACATTTCCTGTAGTTGGCCACCAGGTTTTCACACATCTCAGGAGGGATTTTGGCCCACTCCTCTTGGCAGATCCTCTCCAAGTCATTAAAGGTTGGTGGCTGATGTTTGGCAACTCGAACTTTCAGCTCCCTCCACAGATTTTCAATCGGATTAAGGTCTGGAGACTGGCTAATCCACTCCAGGACCTTAATGTGCTTCTTCTTGAGCCACTTCTTTGTTGCATTGGCCGTGTGTTTTGGGTCATTGTCATGCTGGAACACCCATCCACGACCCATTTTCAATGGCCTGGCTGAGGGAAGAAGGTTCTCACCCAAGATTTCTTTGTGAGTGGGCAAACATTCAAAATCAGCAGGGGATCAAATACTTATTTCCTTTACTTTATATCCAGTGTTTGTTTAAGGGATAACTTCACCTTTTCCAGAAAATAATCTATGCAGTCAAGGGCCCCACTAGATATAAAAAAAATATATTTAGCTTTTGTAAATAAATAGGAATGTATATTATGTTTATTTTTTTAAACTTTTGTTTTTGGTTGCTTTCTGGAATCTGGCCTAGACCAAAACGATGTCATAGATCCCAGGAGTCTTCATGGGCATTTTATTTCTTCCATCTGGTAAAGGGGAGGAGGGGCTTTCTCAGCTGAGAACATCTTCTTGCCTGCATGCCTGAGCTAAGGGCAGATGGATTCCAGAAAGTAAATGCTACATGAATCATCTGCCCTTACTCAAGAAGGCCACAGCTAGAAATGCTAGGGGGTGTTTTTCAAAGTGATTCCCCAACAAACTAAAGAATGGAGACATGGATGGATTGGTGAGTTTGTTTCAATAATAACAATGAATTAACAGTGAATGAATTAGCAGTTACAGTTTGTGGTGCTCAAATACAGTTTAGTGCAGCTTTAACTAATCTTCAGGCCTAAAATGTGCAATTTTCAATATGTGAGAAAAAAATGCAAAAATGGTTCTGGCAATAAAAGGGTCTGAAAAAATATATGACTAAGATGTTTTTGAATAGAAGAATTTATCCATTGTCTGGTTTGTTGTAGACATGAGACTTGGCTTTATCTGCAGGAAAGCACACAAGTTATTTAGAAATAACTAGCAATAACCTGGAATTAATTTAACTCAAGATTGTCCAAGAGCAGTGCTGCAATGCAGATCTGTAAAGGCTTTATTCCCATCCTTGTACTTTTTCAACATCTTGCCTAACAATTGCGATTATTTTTGGATAATTCCTTGTCAAGAAACAAATTGTATTATTATAATAAAGGACCCATCACTGCAAATGTTCTGGTAACCATACATTAATTTATGTGATGATTGTAATTTGTATATATTTTTTTTTTATTTGCAGACCTTTATTGATATTTGATTCCATACCTACATGCAGCCCACGCTGTCCAGTAAAAGTGAGAGTAACAGAGGTTGAGATAAAGCAGAACACTGCCTCTGTGCTTTAACATAGTTACATAGTTAGTCTGGCTGAAAAAAGACAAAATTCCATCTAGTTCAACCATAAAAAAAAAAGTTATAATGCTATACCCACAGTTGATCAAGAGGAAGGCAAAAAAACCCAGCAAAAGCATGATCCAATTTGCTCCTGCAGGAAAAAAAATTCCCATATATAACCAGTTATATTCTGTGTATCCAAGAAAGAATCCAGGCCTTTTTTAAAGCAATCCACTGAGCTGGCCAGAACCAACTCTTGAGGGAATCTATTCTACATTTTCACAGCTCTCACTGTGAAGAACCCTTTCCGTGCTTGGAGATTAAATTTCTTTTCCTCCAGACGTAAAGAGTGCCCCCTTGTCCTCTGTGATGACCTCAGGGTGAATAACTCTACACTGAATTCACTATATGGACCACTGATGTATTTATACATGTTGATCATATCCCCCCTTAATCTCCTCTTCTCAAGAGAGAATAAATTCAGTTCCTCTAATCTTTCCTCATAGCTGATCTCCTCCATGCCTCTTATCAGTTTGGTTGCCCTTCTCTGTACTTTTTCCAGTTCCCCAATGTTCTTTTTGTGAATTGGTACCCAAAACTGAACTGTATATTCCAGATGAGGTCTTACTAATGATTTGTACCGGGGTAATATGATATCTCTCTCTCTGGAGTCTATACCTCTTTTAATACAAGAGAGGATTTTGCTCGCTTTAGAAACCGCAGCTTGGCATTGCATGCCATTATTAAGCTTGTGATCTCCCAGAACTCCCAGATCCTTCTCCACCATTGATTCCCCCAGTTGTACCCCCCTAGTATGTATGATGCATGTATATTCTTAGCCCCCTAGTGCATAACCTTACATTTATCAACATTAAACCTCATTTGCCACATAGTTGTCCAATTACACAGTGCATTGAGGTCGGCTTGTAAATTGAAGACATCCTGTAAGGACGTTATTCCACTGCACAGCTTGGTGTCATCTGCAAAGACTGAAATGGGATTTTTAATCTCAGACCCTATATCATTTATAAATATATTAAAAAGTAAGGATCCCAACACTGAACCTTGGGGTACCCCACTGATGACCCCAGATCATTCAGAGTATGAATCATTAACCACTACTCTTTGAATACGATCTTTTAGCCAGTTTTCTATCCATTTACATACGGATTTTTCCAAGCCCGTAGACTTTACCTTACACATTAGCCGTGTGTGGGGAACTGTGTCAAATGCTTTTGCAAAATCCAAGTATACCACGTCCACCGCCACCCCACTGTCCAAGGTTTTGCTCACCCCTCATAAAACGAAATCAGATTTGTTTGACAACTTCTGTGTTTCATGAATCCATGCTGTCTGTTGCTTAAAATATTTTTTTCCAGCAAGACCTCATCTATGTGGTCTTTTATTAAACTCTCCAGTATCTACCCAACTACAGAAGTTAAACTAACAGGTCTATAATTACTTGGTAAATATTTTGACCCATTTTAAAATATTGGCACCACATTGGCCTTACGCCAATCCAGTGGTACTATGCAAGTCATTAAAGAGTCCATAAAAATGAGAAAAAATGGCTTTGAAATTACATTCAATTCTTTAAGGACCCGTGGGTGTATGCCATCCAGTCCAGGTGCTTTATTCACCTTTATAATGTCTAAATGTTTTTGGATCATATCAATATCCATTATATTCAATATCATTATATCATTATATCCAATATCAAATATAATATTTGATATCATATCAAACCGTACTCTCCGCACCTCGCAAGACCTCCTACTCTCTAGCTCCCTTGTCTCCTCCTCCCATGCTTGTCTCCAGGATTTCTCAAGGGCTTCACCCATCCTCTGGAACTCCATACCCCAAGCTATCAGGCTATCGCCCACTCTGCTTGCCTTTAGGTGCACTCTGAAAACCCATCTCTTCAGGGAAGCCTACCCCGACCCCAGCTAATACTGGAATCAACTAATCCTCCTACCACTCCATCCCCCACAGCTAATTACCTCTTGTACCACTATCCCCTCCCTCCTAGATTGTAAGCTCCAAGGAGCAGGGCCCTCTAATCCCTCTTGTATTGAACTGTATTGTTACTGTATTGTCTCCCACTATAATGTAAAGCGCTGAGCAAACTGTTGGCGCTATATAAGTCCTGTATAATAATAATAATAATAACAATAATAATTGTGAGCCAATGTGGATCATCTGGAGCTGTATCAATACCATGCCCATTATGGACAAGAGCTCACCCATGCTCCTTTGTATACCTGAAGAAGGTGTTTAATAAATTTGCCTTCTCTTTGTCCCCAGTCACCCACTCTTGATTATTTTGTAAAGGGTCTACATGCTGGGACCGGACCTTTTTACTATTAATATATTTGAAGAATTTTTGGGGGGTTAGTCCTGCTATCTTTTGCAATCTGTCATTTGTTTTCAATTTTTGCGGCCTTGATTTCCTTTTTGCATATTCTGTTATATTCTTTGTAATGTTTAAACGATGATAGTGTTCCTTCATTTTTATATTTTATAAAAGCTCTTTTCTGATTATCTATAGCTTTTTTAACTTTGGCCGTAAGCCACATAGGTTTGATTTTTAGCCTTTTAAACTTGTTGTCCATGGGAATATATTTTGCAGTGTGTTCACATACAGTTTTTTTGAAGAACTCCCATTTCTGTGTTGTGTTCATTGATGCCAATATTCCCTCCCAGTCTAAGTCTTGGAGAGCAACTCTCAGCCTTGGAAAAGTAGCTCTCTTAAAATTGAGCATTTTTATTTTTCCAATATGTGCTTGCTGTTTACAGCTAACAATAAATAAAATCATGTTATGGTCATTGCTACCCAGATGTTCATTAATATGGACATTCATAATAAGCTCTGCATGATTTGAGATTACCAGGTCCAGCAGAACATTATTCCTAGTTGGGCTCTCTATAAACTGTACCATAAAATTGTCCTGTAGTAGGTTTATTCATTTTTGCCCTTTAATTGTTCCTGCAGTACCATTACTCCAGTCAATTTCTGAGTAGTTAAAATCCCCCATTATTATCACTGTTCCAGCCCTTGCAGCCCTTTCGATCTGTGCAAGGAGCTGAGTCTCCACCTCCTCATTAACACTGTGAGGCCTATAACAAACTCCAATGATTACCTTTGTAGTACGCACCCCCATGTGCAGTTTCACCCATAACGCTTCAGCCTCATCACTCTCTCCATCAATGTAATTACACTAGGAAAGTGCGTCAATTCCTTTTACAGCTTGTTCAGAATGGTAGCAGTATTTTAAGTATAGTATATCTAACGCCAAAACTATTTTTGGAGTTTGGAAGGGTTGGGGCCCTTTCTCATCAATGTGTTGCATTAAAGTGTGCATTATGCTCGCTGGTGCACTGCGGTGATATTCATTCTGAATGGAATTCCAGAGCAATGCACGGCAACCCACTACCATGCACTGCACTGCTGAAAATTAAGCATGCACTTTGTTTTGTGGTTTGTTAGGCAGCCCAATCAAATGAATTGTCTATCCTAATGCAGTGCACATTAACCTCCCTGGCAGTATTCCCGAGTGTAGCTCGGGGTTAATTATCAGTGCCAAAAGCGGTAATACCGAGCTACACTCAGGATTACCCTGCAGGGTTACTCAGGGATTCCCAGTTTCATTTACCTTGTGCTGCGCTCCTGCGATGTGTCCCCTGCAGTGTCCCCGGTCATCTCCTCCGGCCGATGCTGGCATCCGTCTTCCGGGTTCCGGTCCCTGAAGGCATCGGGACATACGGGAGCCAGAACTGGCGGGAAATTTAAAATTTTTTAAAAAGTGACATTCACTAAATACACTAAAATCACATAGTAAAACATTACTGTATCAAACCATTGCATATACATTTTGTCCCTAGTACTTTTTCCTGTGCCCTGCCTGTATTTTTACTGTTCTTTCTGCCTTGAAACTGAGAAAAGTCCATGGCATCCAAAAAGCGTCCCTTTATGTCAAAAGTGGTTTTAGACCAGCTAGAGAACAGCGATAGTAAATTAGAACCACTTGCAGAATTGAGTGATGATGATTCGTGGGGAAATTCGTCATCAGACACTGAAAACAATTTTGCGACTAAGCTCAGTGATGTGCGAACTTGGCGCTATATTTCAAATTTCAGTGTTTTTGGTTTGATTATATTATTGAATTAAATTTATTAATATTATATTATTATTTTTTATGAATATTTATTATATAATAATTTATGATTTTGTGTTTCAAATTTTATCATGCCCGGGATGTTTACTAGACTCTTGTTCGGACAGATTTCAGTGAGTTATTTCTAAAAATTTCAGGCCTACAATAAAAAAAATACATATTTCCATGCAAAAAAATGTACCGCTTTGAGCACAGAAATATTGACATAATCATACCGCTAGGGAGGTTAATGCAAGATGCAACATGCATTAAAGCACATGCATTTAACACATCACAGCGGATCAGGCTGGTGTGAATGAGCCTTTATCAACTCTCCTTGTTTTTTTCTGTCTGTGTTCCACTGAAAGAAGTTGGCCTCTCTTTGTCCAGATGTCACCCAGATTAATGTTTTATGCTGAACCTTGAACTCTTTGCTCCTCCCATGAACTTCCTGATTTAAGCCATGTCTCTGCACTTCCTGTTTGCCAGATTATTGTGCCTTCTCCAGCCAATGTCTTGGCCTTGTCCCTCCTGCTGCCATCCGTACTTTTGCTACCGCTCATTACCGACCTTTGGCTTGTTCCTTGACCACACCTCTGCCCGATCCCAACCTGCAACCACTTGTTACCGACCTTTGGCTTGTTTACTGACTATGCTTCTGTTTGATCCCTACCTGCTATCTCAGCTGCTGGACCCTGGCTTGCTTACCTCCTGGTGGAGCGATCCTGAGGACCGGGACCTGGTACTAACACACAGCAAAACCCATCTCCACTATCAGGAGCGCTGGTGAATACTGGTTAGTACTTAGACCCCGCACCTCATGTGAGCCCGTGTCATCTGCCAGGGTGACTTGCTTGTATACCGTCTTGCTGGTTGGTGGAAGCTTTTTTTGCTGCTATAGCTACTGGTCTCCGAGCCTAACACCTGACCTGGACAGGTGTTTTCATTCTCATAATCTAAATAATAAATACACAGATTTGTTACACTGAAAAAGTAAGTGCACCCCTACAATTTTAACCACTTAAAATCCATGAAACTATAATTGGATGTTCTAGATGCATGCAGGGGCAACCTGTCTTATTTCAACTTTAGATTTCTAGGTTTTGAGTTTCTGGTCATCCCAGCAAATTCAGGCCATGAGCTAACAATTTTATGCCAACACAAGTCTCTAAGAATGCCAAAATGTACTTGTGGGATCTGCAGGTGCTGTATATTGTCAGTATATTGAGACCAGACCATATATATATATATATATATATATATATATATATAGTTGTCTTCAAAATAATAGCAGTCAGACATCACTAACCTGATCAATCACTGTTTTTGGTAGAAATTATATTTCTACATGGCAAATAATTTACTAGCATGTGTAGTAGAGTAATAGAAATCCAACAGACCCAACAGTCATGACATGCATGCTGCTGATTCTGTGTAATTGAATCACTAATTGAAAGGGGCATGTTCAAAATAATAGCAGTGTGGAGTTCTATTAGTGAGGTCATTCATTCTTTGAAAAACAGGTGGCAATTATTGCCCTTATTTAAGGAAGGAAGGCAGCAAACATTGTACATGCTGGTTACATTGCATTTCTCTCTGAAATTCTGAGGAAAATGGGTCTTTCCAGACATTGTTCAGAAGAACAGCGTACCTTGATTAAAAAGTTGATTGGAGAGGGGAAAACATATAAAGAAGTGCAGAAAATGATAGGCTGCTCAGCTAAAATGATCGCAAATGCTTTAAAATGGCAACCATAACCTGAAAGACGTGGAAGAAAGTGAAAACTACCATTTCAATGGATAGAAGAATAGCCAAAATGGCAAGGACTCAGCCAACAATCAGCTCCAGGAAGATCAAAGAAGGTCTAAAGTTACCTGTGAGTACTGTTACAATTAGAAGACGCCTATGTGAAGCCAAGCTATCTGCAAGAAGCCCCCGCAAAGTCCCACTGTTGAAAAAAAGACGTGTGCCGAAGAGGTTACAATTTGCCAAAGAGCACATTGACTGGCCTAAAGAGAAATGGCGCAACATTTTGTGGACTGATGAAAGTAAGATTGTTCTTTTTGGGTCTAGTGGCCGGAGACAGTTTGTCAGACGACCCCCAAACACTGAATTCAAGCCACAGTACACTGTGAAGACAGTGAAGCATGGTTGCGCAAGGATCATGATATGGGGATGTTTCTCATACTACGGTGTTGGGCCTAATTATCGCATACCAGGGATCATGGATCAGTTTGAATACATCAGAATACATGAAGAGGTCATGCTGCCTTATGCTGAAGAGGAAATGCCCTTGAAATGGGTGTTCCAACAAGACAATGACCCCAAACACACCAGTAAACATGCAACATCTTGGTTCCAGACCAACAAGATTGACGTTATGGAGTGGCCAGCCCAATCCCCGGATCTTAATCCAATAGAACACTTGTGGGGTGACATCAAAAATGCAGTTTCTGAGGCAAAACCAAGAAATAAAGAACTGTGGAATGTAGTCCAATCATCCTGGGCTAGAATACCCGTTCACAGGTGCCAGAAGTTGGTTGACTCCATGCAACACAGATGTACAGCAGTTCTCAGAAACAGTGGCAATACAACTAAATATTAATTAAGTGATTCAAAGGAAAGCAAAATCTTCAAACATTTTTCAGTTTATATAGTGAATGTTTGAGTTTGTAAAGAAGAATACAAACACTGCTATTTTTTTGAACAGTCTAATATTCACTTTTCTTCAATTTTTTTAGAGGAACAACACAAATTTGATCTATTTTTCTTCATGTTTTGATTTGGAATAGAATGTGTAGTGTTCCCAATGCATTTGTGTGTATGGAAATAAAAGCTATTAGAAGGATTTTAAGCTTTGTTCACTTTTTTCAACACGCTATTATTTTGAACACAACTGTATATACAGTATATATATATATATATATATATATATATATGAAAGCAAGGTGTAACTGGAGATGCAAGGAACATCTGGGAAGGGGGAAGCAAACTTCTTGGGATCAGGAACAAGGGGGAGCAGGAATGAGACAGCAGGGTTCAGGGTAAAGGTACTAGGCAGAGAGCACAATCAAAGAAGGGGACAAGATAATGGCTAGCAGTATCTGTCAACAAGCAAAACAATGGAGCAAGGTGTAACAGCAGAAGAGGGACTAAATACCCTACGAGCAGCCAGCACCAAGTGGAGCTTATTACTGGGATTTGCTGGCTGCTGGGAGACACTCAGCAGGGGATCCAGGTTGTTACATAAATCTTACAATAGTTGATGTCAAGGTGCATGTGCTGTGAATTGATGAATATAATATAAAGTTGTTTGGCCTCAGGAACATTAGATATGTTTGACATAAAGCAAAGAATTTAAGCAAAATAACCTCATACCAACCGTGAAGCTTGATGGTAGAAATGCTAAGATGTGATAAAACCCATATACATACAGATGTGCATTTTCTGTGGGAGTAATTTTGTCACAATTGTTTAATTGCCCTAGCAATATTCTAGCCTGTCCCAGCCCCTTTTACTCTGAAAATACTGTTACATTGAATATTTTTTCTCAGTAAGTTTGCTAAGAAATTTTCTTAACTATAAATTTTGTTCAAGGTCATTCTGGAGAAGACAGGCTCAACTTGTCAGTACAAGACCAAATCCCATTGCAAGCTCCTTCCCGCAACTCATGTCCAATGTGGATGCTGCTTATGAGGTGGCAGAAAAAGGAACTGCATATTTCTTTAAAGGTAAAATAGTTGATGCAAAGCAAATGGATGCCCCAAGGTTTGTAACTAAAGCCATAACAGAACATCCAACCAGAGCCATAACAGCCACAAAGCAAGACTTGGCAGGGACATAAGACCCAGTGGGTGTCCAGGGGCCCAGCTACAACTTTCATTCTCCTGCCTGTCACATCAAAGTGGAAGATGTATTTATAGGCAATTGATGTTGCTTCCCAGTCCTCATCGCTTCTGGTTTCATTCACCACAGAGGAGGTTGGGGAATGGATGTTGCTCCATCTCCTCTGTGCGCAGCCAACCTGAACACTTACCATGGTCCCAACCCCCTGGAGGAACAGGAGAGCCTGAGAACATTGGGCAGCAGTGGGAGGGGAAGGGCTCTGCAGCGCTCTAAAAGTGTTCAGATCACTTTTACAGGAAAGTCGAAAGCCAGCAACTGCAGCCATGATCCTGGTATAACCGCTTGCTACCCAGGACGTTTATAGATGTATACTGGGCATTGATTGGGTATTCTTTGTAAAGTGAAAATGCACAGCATTAACTGAGCTTGCAAAGTGAACAGCCAATTTACCTTTAGTCAACCACCAATTTACCTTTAGTCAAATGTGTACCATAGACAAACTTTCACTTATGTCCTGCTTGCATAAGTGAAAGTTGGTGAGTTGAGATCAGAGATGGATTAAGGTAGAATGGGGACATGCTGCAGGGCCATGAAGGTTGTAGGTGAGCCAGACAGCTAGACATCTTGCCTAGTTTGCATTTTGGATCAGAGCAACAATTCACTAAGATCTTCTCTGTGCAACCCCAGTATGTGTTACCAAGAAAAAAAAATATAATATAGTTACTATAAACTAATAAATCTAATATACTTAGTGTTGCCACTCACACTGCAATGTGTATTCCCACATCCAATTGTATTCAATGTGTCAAAATACACTGTGTGCACAATTATTAGGCAAGTTGTATTTTTGATGATTAATTTCATTATTGGACAACTACAGTGCTCTCGGTCAATACAAAATTATTATTATTATACTATACAGGATTTATATAGCGCCAACAGTTTGCGCAGTGCTTTACAAAATTAAGGTAGAAATGTTAATAAACCTCAAACCTGAATATTTAAGAGAGTAAAAGTGAGGTTTTGGCTCTATGTGTGCACAATTATTGGGCAATTATTAGTGTGCAGAATTATTATTCAACTAAATGAAAAACAAAAATGTTCTCATCTCACTTGTTTATTTTTATCTGGTAAAGTAAGAATAGTAAACAAACAACTCAAAATTTACAAATAAACATTTCTGACATTCCATTGAAAAAAAATCGGTGACCAATATAGCTATCCTTCTTTTCAATAACAGTCATAAACCTTTCATTCATGGAGTTTGTCAATTTCTTGATCCGTTGACTATCAACTTTTTGTACAGCAGCAACCACAACCTCCCATAGTAAATCTCCCATTTAAGAAGGGCCCACAAGTTCTCAATATGGTTTAGGTCTGGTGAGGAAAGGGACCATGCCATTATTCTTTGATCCATAAGGATCCTTTACTGGCTAGCTATGCAGTGGAATACTTCAAAGCATGCAATGGAGCATTGTCCAGCATAAATATCATGGTCTTCTTGAAAGATGCAGACTTTTTCCTGTACCATTGCTTGAAGAAAATGTCTTCTAAAAAATGGCAGTAGGTTTGGGAGTTGATTTTGAGTCCATCTTCAATCCAAAAAGGTCCAACTAGCTCATTTATATTAATACCAGCCCACACCATTACCCCACCTCCACCTTGCTGATCCAGCCACGGACCCATCCATCTGGTCCGTCAAAAGTCACTCTCATCTCATCAGTTCATAAAACCTTTGAAAATTTGTCTTCAGATGTTTCTTGGCCCACTCTTGATGTTTCAACTTATGTATCTTGTTCAGTAGTGGTCGGGTGTCAGCATTCCTTACCTCGGCCATGTCTCTGAGCACTGAGCACCTTCTACTTCTGGGCACTCCAGGTAGGTTGCAGTTCTGGAATATGACAGCACTGGAGAATAATGGGTTCCTGGTAGCTTCACATTTAATTCTTCTCAAATCTTTGGCAGTTAATTTGCGTCTTTTTTTTCTCAACACCTTTCTTGTGACCCTTTTGACTATTTGCAACAAAACATTTGATGGTTCTGTGATCACACCCCCCTATCTTAGCAATTTCAAGAATGCTGCATCTGAAAGACTTTTTAGAATTTTAAGCTTTTCAGAGTCAAGTAAATCTCTTTTTTGGCCCATTTTTGGCCTCTGAGGAAAAGAAGCTGCCTAATAATTATGTACACCTTGATATAAAGTGTTATTCTACTTAGGCCACACCCTCCCTCATTACACAAATACACATCATCTGATATGTTTAAATCTAATAAGCATTCATGTTTATACAGCTTGGAGTTGGACAATATGCGTAAAAAGGATGATTTGGTCAAAATACTCACTTGCCTAATAACTGTGCACACGGTGTAAGGTTGTGCAGCCAATACATCAAAAAAGCTAGCAGAAATAGCATTTTGGTTAGCAATTTTTATTTATTGGTTTCGCAACATTATTTTGGCACATTGCCTTTTGGATGAGCTGACTCTGAATGATACAGTGATGTCTTGAGGGAGAGGGTGATTAATGGAGGGAAGATTTTGCAATATCAGGAATGTGGGGTAGATCACATAGTCAAGACCCATGAATCAAGATCCAGAAAAAGATTCCTGAAGACACACAGGTATCTACAAAAGAAACAAACATTGCCCCCTAATGCTCTAAAAAAAAACCATTTTCCACATAAGTGATCACAGGTTGTCATGCATACTGGGTGCAGGTCAGCACTGCAACTCATCACACAGGGTAATAGAGGTATTACCTGTAAAAGCACTGATTAATAGCCCTGACAAACTTGAATGCATCTACTTGTGAATGGATTCTAAGAGCTCATTCAAATGGGAACCAAAAACAGAGGTGTATAGCATATACTTGTGTACTCATCTAAATGCTGTGCTTAAGTCGTCAATTGGGCCTTGAAAACAGCTGCCTCTGCAAATATGTGCTGTGATTAGCAGCGTACAAAAAAGTAGGACAGAGCTGCATTCATATCCATGTTTTCAGCCATAATTAATGCTGTACGCATGTAAATGTTTTCATATGCATCAACATAAAGCGGTCCTATTTGCTACTGCCATTGCTCAAGACCAATGTGTAAATGTCAATAATGTCTAAGTCAGTCATTGCACACTAATAATAGTTACATTAATGTGGCATTGTGTTGGAGGAGATAGTACTCAAAGCAGACCTGATGGGACATGGGGAGGTGGAGCTAGAATAGTTTTAGTGTTATAGTTCCCTATCAGATCCACCTAATGGTTGGCGGAGGCAGGAGTAGAACTTGATTGTCCCTGGCCAATTTCTTCACAGGCAGAAATGGTCCTTCCCACCGGCTGTCAGATCAGACATGATGGAACATGGGGACGTGGAGCCAGAATGGCTTTCATGTTTTTCCCAGTCAGGTCCTCGCTGATGGCCGGTGGGAGGAGCTGTTCTAGCCTTTGTCAAGCCAATCAAACTATACACAGGCAGAAACAATTCAAAGCAGACCTGATGGGGAACTGTGCAATTGTATTGGCATTGGTGGCAGGATTAGCATCTTTTGCTGCTGGGATGCAGAAGCCACATGTGTCCTAGCGATTAGCTGAGTAACGGTGGTGGTCATTAGGGGCCATTTATGCTGTAAGGCTGTATGTATGTAAATGTTGCTCAAACATTACATGTATACAGTGTACAGAGCACTTGTATTCAGGATCCTACTGGCAGCTCCTGATAGCAAAATCCTTCATTGAAAACTGCCATGCCACGTGAATGAGGCCTAATACTAAAATTCCTAAAGAACCATTGTCCATTATGAATGTAAGAGTTTCAATACATGCACAGAACGTGAGACATTTGACACTTGATTTACATTTGCAATATAGCAAGCTACAGTATATCATCATATGAAGGTGTCTCAGCCATTGAAAGTATACATTTTACATTACAGGTCTGCAGTTTAAAATGTTTCTATCATGCATGCCCTATGTTGCCTCCTTGTATGAACTCATGCAACCATTTCAAAGTGGTCATAAGAAAATAGTCCAAAATGTGTTGAATTTTTCCCCAGGACCCCATTACTGGACAACAAGAGGTCTCCAGATGCTAGGACCTCCCCAGTTTATCTATGACTATGGATTTCCCAGTACTGTGCAGAAAATAGATGCTGCTGTCCACTTGAAGAACAACAAGAAAACACTCTTCTTTGTTGGAGAAGATTTTTACAGGTATACTTACAACACACATCAAGGGTTCATGAACATGAATGTTTGTAGGCATTTTATGTGCCTAGTGTAAATTTACTGGAGAATTCTCAGGACTGGCTGTACGCAGCAATACTCTTGTAAATGCCAATGCTTTCTTGCCTGCACGTGAGCATACGACATTTCCCCGAGCGCAGAGCCTCTGCATTTGGTAAATACGCTGTACATGCATGCGCAGCTAAAGAGTTAAGATCCACCAGCCGCAATGACAGGTACACTCACCTACGCTTTGCAGACACATGACTGCTTGGGGAAAAGATTCAACTTTGAGATTTATTACAAACTGTATGCAGCAGATCTAAGAGTGGGGGGGGGGGGGGAGGACAATATCTAAAAACTGAGATATTGCATAGTCTTTGCTTCTACGTTAGCTTGATAATTGACAGATAGATTAGATAGATAGATTAGCTAGATTAGATAGATTAGATAGATAGATAGATAGATAGATAGATAGATAGATAGACAGACAGACAGACAGACAGACAGACAGACAAAATTGCTCCAAGTAAATAAAGGTGTTACTTTTTTTCAAATGATAAGGACGTGCAAGAATCAGCTCTTCAACTTCACAATATGACTACGAATCACAAGTATGCTAAATATGAATAATAATAGAAATACAAATTAGTCATAGGTTCTCCTGTCATTCCAGGAAATAAATTATATGCACTTTACAGTATATAAATACACATGTTGCTTCCATATAAAGAATTTGGTCATCTCTTGAAGGATTGATGAACCCATGTACCCCTTTATAGAATGCAGGTCACCTTCCATTACTATCAAAATATCCAACAGAGGTTCCAATCCTCTCCCATTTCACACTGTTATTCTATAAAATTCAGGAACTATATAATCCAAGAAATATTTCAAGAACCATGGTCTGCACTGCAGCACTTAATTGTAAGTGCATCTGCACTTACAGATTTTCCTTAGTCCTTCTGTATTCTCTCCCAAATACATGGTAAGTCTACTTAATGCAGCTTAATGTGATGGAGTGACAACACTGCTGCACTGCTGCTGAATTCAGAGCAGTGTTGTTACCCCCAAGTAGACTTTGGAGGAGATTTACTAAAACTGGTGCACTCAGAATCCAGTGCAGCTGTGCATGGCAGCCAATTGCAGGAGGTGTGGCTTCTATCATTGTCCCTTTAAATTCACAAACCTGTAGCTTATTAATCAGTAGCTGGACACACATGGTCCTGCCCAATGCTTTCTGGATTGACAGTACTGCCTCTGCTGCTGAAGCTCTATCAGTGTGAGCTGCAGTGTCTGGGATGTGTAGCGTATGAGACAGATATAAGGCTGGGTTCACACTTGTGCGGTTTCCCTATGACTGCATTGCTTGTGCACAGCTGCCTATTCAAATGACGCAGGGAAAAGGTCCCTGCAGCTTTTCAGAAAATGCATAGCACAGTGTGGGGAAACCACGCTGCAATTTCCAATGTATGGAGGTGCCATTAGGATTAATGGTATTCCCCACGCATCTCCTGATCAGCAGCATGTTTTTCTCTGCAGGTAAGACTGCACCTGTTCCCACAGCCACAGTCCCACATGGGCAACCACATGCACAAATGGGAACCTAGCCTTAAGGAGAATGTGGCTCAATCAGAAGGTAAATACGTTTTTTTTTTTTCTTTGTTTTTGGCTTGTGCATCACATAATGACTGGAGATTGGACCTGGTTAAACTCTCACAGCCTTTAGATTTTTTTTTTAGTCTGCTTTTGCATTCCTATTGACTTATATGGGACGAACTAAAGTCTGTGTACACAGGTCCTAAAAAAAAGTCAGCCAACCCAAATTCCATATTTAACTTCTGTTTAACTCATGCCTATCCTACACAAAATTTGGAATAATTCCAGTCCACTACACAGCTGAATGCCGTAGTGATTTCTTACTAAACTAAAACAACTCAATATTTGTTTGATCGATTGGGGAAAAAAGTGAACATGATCATTGTGATAGGATTCCTTTTCTCTCCAGGATGTACACCTGATTTGGATGATGCAAACCCTTTATAGACTCCAAATTGTTACATAAAGTATGATGATTCTGTGTTGAATGTTGAATAAAAATGCCAATAAAAAAAATTAAAGATAAATTTGTAAAGAGTGGGACCAGCTTTAAAATGTTTTAAATTTAATGAAGATTTTCCTGGAATATCCAAAAACTGTTCCACACAGTCTCATTCTGATTTTAAGAAAACATTGAATCATTGGGAACTGACTGGCATTTAGATTTCTGCTCAATCCTTAACACGGAATTATAGGCAAAATCATATCACATATGACATACAATATATGATGTAGTAATAGCGTGCAATGATTTTCTTTGAGCAGGGAAATTGCATAGCACCATTATAATGCACATAAAGTAAAAAAGAAAATAAATCCTAACTCCAGGTTAAACCAGAAATTACATACAGTTGGGAAAATAATTATTTGATCCCCTGCAGATTTTGTAAATTTGCCCACTTACAAAGAAATGAGCGGTCTATAATTTTTAGCATAGGTATATTTTAAATGACAGAGACAGAATATCATGCAAAAATACACAAAAAACGCATGGTACAAATGTTATAAATTGAGTTGCAGTTCAGTGAGTAAAATAAATATTTGATCCCCAAGCAAAACATGACTTAGTACTTGGTGGAGAAACCCTTGCTGGCAAGCACAGAGGTAAGATATTTCTTGTAGTTGGTTACCAGGTTTGCTCACATCTCAGGTGGAATTTTGGTCCACTGTTATTTACAGATCTTCTCTAAATCCTTAAGGTTTCTTGGCTTTCAGGTGGCAACTTGAAGTTTCAGCTCCCTCCATAAATTTTCTATAGGATTAAGGTCTGGAGACTGGCTAGAGACTGTGCTTCTTCTTGAGCCACTCCTTTGTTGCCATGGCAGTATGTGTTGGGTCATTGTCATGCTGGAAGACCCATCCACAACCTATGTTCAGTGTTCTGGCTGAAGGAAGAAGGTTCTCATCCAAGATTTTACAATACATGGTCCTGTCCATTGGCCCCTCAATGTGGCAAACCTGGCCTGTTTCTTTAGCAGAAAAAGAGCCCAAAAGCATAATGTTTCCACCTTCGTGCTTGACTGTAGGGATGTGTTCTTTGGGTCATTGTCAGCATTTTCTTCCCCCAAACACGGCTATTCGAATCATTGCCAAAGAGCTCAATTTTTGTCTCATCTGAGCACAGCAATTTCTCCTAATCCCTCTCCGAATCATTTAGATGTTAACTGACAAACTTCAGATGGGCCTGTAAATGTGCCTTCTTGAAGAGGGGAACCTTGCAGGCGCTGCAGGATTTCAATCCATGGTGGCGTATTGTGTTACCAATGGCTTGTTTGGTGACTGTGATCCCAACTGCTTTGAGATCATTCACAAGCTCCTCCCGTATAGTTCTGGGCTGATCCCTCACTTTTCTCATGATCATCCTTACCCCATGAGGTAAAACCCTGCATGGAGCTCCAGACCGAGGGTGATTGATGGTTATTTTATATATCTTCCATTTGTGAATAACCATCCCAACAGCTGTCTCCTTCTCATCAAACTTCTCGGTGATGGTCTTGTAGCCCATTCCAGCCTTGTGCAGGTCTACAATCTTGTCCCTGACATCATTTGACAGCTCATTGGACTTGCCCATTGTGGTGCCCAAGAAAGAGATTCTGTGGACAGGTGTCTTTATACACAAAATGGGTTGTCTTTAGGAGCACCTTCTTAAATTGACGGGACATGAGCACATAGCCAGTCTGTGGGAGCCAGAACTACTGTTGGTTGGTAGGGGATCAAATATTTATTTTACTAAACTGCAACTCAATTTATAACATTTGTATCATATGTTTTTTTCTGGATTTCTGCATGATATTATTTCTCTATCATTTAAAATACACCTATGATAAAAATTATAGACCCTTAATTTCTATGTAAGTGGGCAAACTTACAAAATCTGCAGGGGATCAAATAATTATTTCCCCCACTGTATATGATGCAGTCTGCCAGTAACATTAACATGGCAGGTTTGTTACCTGAATTTTATTAACTGTTGATCCTACCAGTTGAGTTTTATTACCTGTTCATCCTGCCAGTTGCAACAGGTCAAATGTTCCAACAAAAGTGGCTGTTACAGTTCAGGCAAACGTATAACACTACTGTGAGAGATTACAACCATCAGCTTTTATTTATATATCAAGGTATCCCTCTTTGTTAGTGGTTACAGACTGAGTTGCCTCTCATTTTAAATTGTTCAGAGTAGCTTTCAATCAGCCTGAGACCTGCCCCTTTAAAAAAAAAAACCTAGAAAGGTATGAAATAGTTTTCTTTAATATTTTAAGGTATGCTTTTTGAATGAAAACATAAAAAAAACATATAGAGCAGGGGCATCCAAACGTTTGGCTTTCCTGGGCCACAATGGAAGAAGAGGAACTGTCTTGGGCCACGCATAAAATGCACTAACAATATAGATAGTTGATGACCAGAAAAAGACAGGCAGATCAAGATAACGATCACTGATATACTGTAGATAATGTACCTACCTGAGTAATAAAACATAATTATTTTGTAATATTTTTTATTATAAAAGTAAAAGAGGGCAACAAAAAACTAGAGCGATATTTGACATTGTTTTGGATAAACTACCGTATCAAGATCTGGTTGGATGAAGTAGCAATTCCCAATGAATTCTCAAAGTGCTCATCAAATATCTTGGTTCTAATTTTGCCCTTTGTGTGCTTTATCCTTGAAAATACAGTAGTTGCTCACAAGTATAGGTGCTGCCAAAAACTGATGACATGAATAAGGTGTGACTGTGAAACATGGAATAATATTCTTTAGAAAAATGTATAAAAGTTCAGTAAAGAGATACTGTCAAATTCTTCATTCGCTGCATGTGTTTGCCAAGTGTAAATATATTTAAAAAAAATCCCAAAAATCTATATTTAAGAAAGTTTTTGCATTGGGCCGCAGGTTGGACACTCCCGATATAGAGGGATTTTCTCATATTTTACTTTAAAAGTGGAAAAATTCTGGGGGGACATTCACACGGCACAACTTGGCTCACGCATGCGCTCTGGAAAACTGGCTGTAAAGCAGCAAGAAGTCACAGCCAGCTTCCCACAGTAAACATGCTAGTGTATAGTACAGTATTTGTAGCTGCTGACTTTTAATTTTTTTCAAAAAGACCAAAGAATCTCATTAATAAGTGTTAGCTTGAGTTTAGCTTTAGTTTGTTTTCTTTTAAAGCCTATTTAAAGCTACATATGAATCTAAGATTTCCTCGCCAATAGGTGATAACACGGCTGTACAATCTCAAAGTAAATCAAACTGTGTTGTCACTTTGTTAAATGGAAAATGAACAAATCTACTTGCAAGAATAAAGGGTAATAAAACTATGTTGCAGAGAGGACTCTGGAAAAACAAAAATGACCATGTTAATGTTACTGACAGACTGCATCATATATTGACATTTTTGATTTTGCCCGTAGTTCAACTGTAACTTAATAAGTTGTACAATCAGGCTGTTTCCAGTTATATAACTCTAGTTCTCTATCTTCAGTTATGATGAAGCAAACCAGGTCATGGAAAAAGATTACCCCAAAAGCATTGATGATGAGTTTTCCGGGGTAGAGGGAAATGTGGATGCAGCAGTTGAAGTAAATGGTGAGTGTCCCAAATAAATAATTCAAGTAAATAATTTTATGTGAATTAAAACTGCAATAGATTAAAACCACATATTGCTTAACATCTATACAAGCCTTTCCCAAACTATTTAAACTTAAAGTATATCTGAAAGCAAAATAAAGCAAAGAAGTAATGACCCTGGTGACTACCAGGGATTTTGCTCAATTTTGAAGGATTTCATCTCTTTTTCTGTTGTGGATATGGAACAGGAAGTAAAGGGAAATCTACTCAATAGGACAAAGGTGGCAAACAAAATTACAGGGGTTATAACACTCTCTTACTTTATCCAAAATAAAAAAAAGTCTTGTCTTCAGTTCTACTTCAAGGAACTCAAATCTACAGCTTAAGGTACATTAGTGTACATTGCATGAGTCAGTACATTGCAGTGTCATTAATTTTCAATAGCACCCCAACCCACTAAGGGAACCTATGTGCCCTTGTAGCAGATAGTAACTCTGTCACAATGGGTAGTAAAGATGGATGCATGGGCTGTTCCTTTTCCAAACAACTTTTTATCCAAAAGGCCGGAATATGAACTACTTTAAGTATAGAAAGTTTACGGTTTAACTTTCCAAGCAGTAAAGTAAGTTTATCAACAAGTATTCCTAATGGCTCAGGAAAACCTATATGCAGCTCTTTTGTGTCCCAAGATAAGACACCCAAATCTCGCAGGAATTCTGTGTCAAAATGTAACATAGGTTCCCCCAAGATGGCACCTTGTGTTTCTCACCCTGAATAAGGTGTGCACTGATCACGTATTTTCCTGGTGTCATTTGTTGGCCCATACACACGCTCTATACAGATCAATCAGCGCAGCCACACTGAAAGAATTTACATGACCCAAACAAACAAAAATTACAAACAAGGCTTTGTAGCACACCTTCAAACTAACAAAATCCAAACTATAGTCCTGAGCACAAACTTTATTGTATCATCTATTTGTGAAGATTATCGTGGACTTTATTTATACAAGGTGGATTATTACATTATTCTATTACACATATATGGTAATTTTGTAATTAATTTTAAAGGTTGCTCAGCACAACTGTTTAGATTTTGGCCTGTACACACAGCCTATAGTAGAGTAAATCTTCACATTCCAGTGTTGGAAGTTTAAATATAAAGCACGCCACATGGTCCTGCACAGGTTAATGCATGACCTCTGGCTGTAGTCTAAAAACTAACACTTCCTGTAAGAAACCATATATCCCACAATCCCTGGGTCTCTCAGTCTAGTGCTTTGCAGATGAGAACTACATAGTAATTAGATTTGACTCGGGCAGAACAATTAATAGAGAGCTCAAACTTACTGGGAGAGATGTGTTTTCATCACATTAGCACTTCCACTTTTGGGATGCCACACAGAGGAAATGGCTAGGTATGCACTGGATAATGTAACCCAGAACAAGAAGTTGCCTGTCCTTCTGGTGAATAGGGACAAACTACCTGCAGCAACACATGGATAAAGGGTAATCGATTAGATGCTACAAACTGGAGCTTCAACATGTGAGCCCAACATTACAATCTAAAGCAAACAAGCAACACAGGGAATATAACTACATTAATGCCTAGTTAAAACAATGAAAACATTTGAAAGTGTACAATGCCATTTAGGTGTGTTAAATAGAGTGAGTGGGGCAGCAATCCTAGCCCCGCAACCCCAGTAAGGATCATATTTAAGTTAGTCTTGGGTGTTAGCCAGCAATGGACAGCTTGAATTTTTTTGGGATCTTGGGATACCCCTTTGGTTTTCATGATACGGGATTCAATTTCCTATTAGATAATTATACCTGGGTTTGAGCTTAAAGCTTAAATAGAGAAAACTTGAATGTTGAAGATTTTCTTCAAAAGTTTTGTAAAATATAATAATATAATGGAAGAAGAGTGAAATTAGAATCTGACAAGCATGATTCCATCAGCTCTGGAAGCATTGGTTAAACCAAATGACATGTGGTTAAACTCAAAGAAGCCCATAGGCGTGATAGAGACTTTTCATGTTCTTCAGTGACCAGAATTTCCTGTATCTACTTACTAAATCCAAATCAGAAAAGAAACAAGCCTGCCCTAGGGTCAAGTCTTTTACAAGGAAGAATAGTTGCCATGAGACTTGAGGTTAAAAAGTTATTGATAAGACGAACTCAAGAGATGAGCAACAAAAATGGTGAAAGGTCTGAGGGATAAAACATATCAGGAAGACTTTAGGAACTTAATATGTACAGTCTGAAGGAAAGAAGATAAGGGGGGAGACATGATTGAAACCTATGAACACATCAAGGGGTTCAATAAGGTACATGAGAGTAGTATTTTCAATATGAAGTCAAGATCAAGAAAATGGAGACATGACCTCAAATTAGCAGAGGGAGGTTTAAAACTAATCTAGAAAGTAATATTTCACCAAAATAGTAGTTTGAATATACTTCCAGCAGAGGTAGTGATTCAGTCAACAGTAAGACATAAAAGTTACCATAAAAAACCCCATAAATATATACATTTTTAAAAAATATGGTAAACTCGATGGACCACTTGGTCTTTTTTTTGCCATTATTATTATTATTATTATTTTACAGTATTTATATAGCGCCAACAGTTTGCTCAGTGCTGTACATTACAATGGGAGACAGTACACGAGACTGTACAGTAACAATTCAATTCGATACACGAGGGGTTCGAGGGCCCTGCTCCTTGGAGCTTCCAATCTAGGAGGGGGGGATAGTGGTACAGGAGGAAATAGCTGTGGGGGATGGAGTGGTAGGAAGAGTGGAGGAGATCGGCAATTAGCTGAGGGTGGGGTAGGCTTCCCTGAAGAGATGGGTTTTCAGCGTGCGCCTAAAGGAGAGGAGGGTAGGTGATAGTCTGATGGATTGTGGTTGGGAGTTCCAGAGGATGGGGGAAGCCCTGGAGAAGTCCTGGAGATGGGCATGGGAGGAGGAGACCACGGAACTAGTGAGTAGGAGGTCTTGCGAGGAGCGGAGAGTATGTTTTGAGTGGTATTTGGATATCAGGTCGGTGATGTATTTTGGGGCAGTGTTATGAATAGCTTTGTAAGTCAATGTTAGCATTTTGAATTTTATCCGTTGGACAATCGGAAGCCAGTGGAGGGATTGGCAGAGGGGGGTGGTGTATACGGAGCGGTTAGTAAGGTGGATGAGTCTGGCCGCAGTATTCAGGATAGACTGAAGCAGGGATAGCCGGTGGTGAGGTAAGCTGGTGAGGAGGAAGTTCCAGTAGTCGTGATATGATAAGGGACTCTTCTATGCTTCTATGTTCCTCTATACTTTGATTGGTAGACTGTAGTGAAACACACATGGCCTCTAACCCTGGATACTGAATGCACATCTGCAATGATAAGGTGAGAGGACAGTCCAATAGGAGTTGAACCTAGGTTGACCAACTGAGATCCTGCTCTACTGAACTATAGACAGGGTCTGGCTACTACCCATTCACCCTTCACCTCTAGACTCCATCCTGGTTCTACCATTACTATAGTTCCTCACATTTTTTTCTTGTTTCAACTTGAATTGGGAAAACATCCTCTTTACAGGTTGGCAAATGTACCATCCCAATCTTTTCCATTGAGCGTGTTCTGCATGTAGTGAGCTTGACAATGTTAACAAGTCTCCACAGTTTGAAAATTTCTCAGGACTTGTTGATATTTCTTGTAGGAGTTCTAGTATATTTTTCATGCAGAACATTCATACTTGCAAAATAGGGACCTTTGGAAAGAGGAACCACAGGTCATCACACTAATTTAAATGCTCAACCAGGCAACCCCCACTGGGTAAATTGCCTTCAAAGCTGTCCAGGAAGAGTCAAGAAACTGACCATAAAGTTGTTTATAAAAGGCATAGTCCATTGTAATAATCTCAGGTGCAGTATCTATCAAATATCACACTAGCCAACCATTAAAAGCTGCTGTTGCTACCGGACACAACTTTAGCTTTCGGGGGGTTAGATAAGATACCTCACACAGCTTCCCTTTCTGCCACTTTCATTTAAAAGGTGTGTGTTGCTGAGGCATGTCCCTCACCCACAATTCCTAGCAATATGACTAAGTTTCCCACATTGACAACATCTCCGGTCAATATATCCCTTCAAAGGGAATCTATCCTATACAAAGTCTGGGTAACATCCTACTAAAAGTGTTACTAAACCCAGGACCCTGCATCCACTATATCTGGTCTCCCACAGTACACAAAACATAGAAATGCAATTATTTTAGTAAATATAAACTGCTAAATACATTTTCTCATCAGCAGTATATAGCAGTCTTGTGACTTCTATCAATGTTCAGCCAAGCACTAGCTTAAGCTTGTAGGAGGAGTTTTCTTTCTGCTCTATGAGGATGCAAAACCCTTTACCAGTGCTGATTGGCCTTGTGCTGATCACATGCACTCTCTCAAGAAAACAAAAAACCTCTCTAGCAGTACACACCAAACTGAACGTGTGCAAAATGCCTGCGGTTCAGTCTGTCTTATCGGGGATAAAAAGGGGACGCTTGAACAAGGGGAGGAACAGAGCAGTGAGGATCAAATGGCCTTTTTACACAATGCAGAGGATTAACCCCTTAGGTTCCACAGTGAGTATAACAAGCATACTTTACAGTATATACAGGTTGATTTTACTGTTGTGGGTTTAGCAATACTTTAACAGCCATTAAAGCTTGCCTTATGAAGGCCAAGAGCTTTACAGTATATGATCTTGGACAGCATTCTCCAACACTGACAAAGGAGAGAAAACTGTCACATAACCCATTGCAACAGACACTCCATCTGTTATCCAGGTTTTGTCCTTCTCTTGATCATGTTCCATAGCTTCTTGCAAGATGGCAGAGAATGTAGCATTGCCATCTGTTCTAAGTTGATCTTTCACTGCCCCTTTCAGATATCTTGTCCAAATCCCAGAGATAAACTGGCCATGCATAAGGTGATCAGGATTTGCCACCGCTGCACAGTCATACCCATTTTTCCACATATTCTGTATGGCCACTGCAAACTGCAGGAGAATCCTAATTGTGTTGACTCCGAGTAAATAATTTGCTTTGGAGCTCCATCACAGAAGTAGCTTCACCATGCAGGCTATTTTTTCCATCTGTGCTACCATTGTATCCAACGTAGCCTATTACCTTTTAGGCAAAACTTACACAACCCTGCAAGCTTCCTTCTCATGGGAATTAATGGCCAGATCAAAGAGATTTGCAGCAGGTACTTGATACAGGAAATTTGAGCTTTTCAGTAATTCTCCCAAGCCATTCTATGAGCAAAACATTTGTATCAATAAATATTGAAGGTAACAAGATGGCCACCTTCATTTGCACCATCACTCCTTGCCCAGATGCACCCACAGTGGAAGGTTGAGGGTTATTCCATCATCCTGCCAACTACGGTAATTATGTAGCAGGTATTAAAACAGTATTAAACCCAAAAACAAAACTGTAATATATTGCAACTACCGATTCTTAAATGTGGTTTCTGCATTAGTTTTCTTGTTTAGGCCTTTCTTTCTCAATGAATGCAAAGCATTTTTTTTATTAGACAAGGTGGAAGTTGTGACATCACTGTCCCACCTATCTATCATTCCATTAGAAAATGCTGAGCATTCAATGAGATATTGTGAAGTGTTTTTTAATGCACTCCTGTTGAAATAACCCATCCCTCTGTTCACTATGCAGCAGGGCAGCCAAATGGCACAGGACCCAGAAGTAAGTGGCAATCGCTGTAGTAGCAGTGCCTACTACAGGGATTTCCAGCTTCTACTGGGATTGGCCTGGGTATGTTACATATGCACTCACTGGCCACTTTATTAGGTACAACTGTTCAATTGCTAATTAGCCAATCACATGGCAGCAACTCAATGCATTTAGTCATGTAGCCGTGGTGAAGATGACTCGCTGAAGTTCAAACCGAGCATCAGAATGGGGGAAAAAAGGAGATTTAAGTGACTTTGAATGTGACATGGTTGTTGGTACCAGACGGGCTGCTCTGTGTATTTCAAAAACTGCTGATCTACTGGGATTTTCACACACAACTATCTCTAGGGTTTACAGAGAATGATCCGAAAAAAAAGAGAAAATATCCAGTGAGTGGCAGTTTTGTGGACGTAAATGTCTTGTTGATGTCAAGTCAGAGGAGAAAGGGCAGACCGGTTGCTGCGACGTTCAGATGGTAGGGTCAGAATTTGGAGTATACAACGTGAAAGCATGGATCCATCCTGCCTTGTATCAATAGTTCAGGTTGGTGGTGGTGGTGTCATTGTGCGGGGGATATTTTCTTAGCAGTGGCAAGGTGTACCTAATAAAGTGGCTGCTGAGCGTATACTTGCGTTGGTTCAAGCTGGACCAATGTAACCATGCAAAATAGTCCATGCATACATTTCTTCTTTAAAATAATTTGCATTACATTTACCAAACTAATTATATAACTAACTTTACTTTTTAAACTTTGATATTAGTTTAATGAGTTTTCTCTCCTTTTTAGGATTCATTTACTTCTTCTCAGGTCCAAAAGCATACAAGTACGACATCGAGAAAGAAGATGTGGTCAATGTTGTGAAATCCAGCTCCTGGATTGGTTGTTGAGTCAGAGCCGAAATAGTTATTACAAAAAGTGTTTGCAAAAGCATAGGAAATTGTATGAAAGATGTACTATTGCATCAACATAAACAAACCTGGCCTCAAAATAGTGTCAACAAGACCCAATACTTTGTAAATACCTGACACAGTACCCTAACGACTTTGAAATATATAAGCCAGGAAACATACATTAAAGACAAAAAATTAAATATGTGAAAGTTTTTGGGGCCATGTCATAAACTGACTATATATACCGGTGCCACTGTGGATGCCAATTTTTGCTGGCCATCAGTATTCCCATAGTCTTCTATATCTTAAACAGCTGATAGCACACACCTCCTGCAACATGGTATGTGTATTGCCTCCATTTTGAAAATATGTGCATGTTCGTTTTTATGCATGTTTGGATGCCATTAGTATCTCCCTTTTTAACTGTCAATTACATATATTAATATTTTATTTTTACTTTTGCTTCTTTAGAATATTCTTAAAAAGACATTCATAGCAAAGTGACAGTGTCTGCATATAGCCCCCCCCCCCCCCCCAGACATGTATACCTATCCCAGCCACACTCTTCCAGCACCTCCATGCACGTCTGAAGCCCTACCTAAGCGGGACTTGTAGGCATGAGTGGCCAATCACCAGACCTGAACACTGTCACTTGGTGATGGGGGGCTACTGATGTCAGTAGCAGAGCTTAGACAGGTTGGGATACATTAGTGGGGAGCATGGCTGGTTAACTACACATACCTGGGGGGCTTTGTGCACATACTATCACTTTAATCTCAAATGGACAAAGTGATAGTCTATCTTTAAATGTTACTCCTGTTTTATGAGCCACAACATATTATATAACATAATATATAGGCAGGATGGTATGTTGTTTAAATGTAGATTTCACTATTGCTTGGCCTTATTTTAGACATTCTGATAAATGAAGCCTATAAATTGCAACAGTATAAGAGATTCAGTCACAATTTATCTCATATACGAATCTAAATATCACAGCCTCATAATTTTTCTTATTATTGTTATTATACATTATTATACAGGATTTATACAGGATTTATATATTATTATATAGTTTGCACAGCTTTATACACAATACAACACAAGATAGATCAGAGGGCCATGCTTGTTAGAGCTTACAGTCTTAAAGGGATTGATACAAAAGATAATAACTATTATGGATGAGCTGATGAAGGTTAAAGTACCGTTTTAGATAGAGGTGGGATAGTCCTAGAGGTGAGCATGGGAGGAGAAAACAAGGATAACCAGGGAGTTTGTAGGAAGGTGCAATCTATTTTCTCCACCACACCTCCCTTTCTTCATGTGTTCAATACGTTTCCCAGTGTCATTCCATTTTATTACACATAATTCAATTTCTGAACTTATTTCATTTGGTATCTTTGTATGTAAGGAGTGCATGGGTTGTTACCAACATGTGGTGAAAACTTCATGCCAATAGCACCTTTAGAAATATATTTACCGAGAAAAATGGTGACGTGTTCAATACTTATTTTACCCACTGTATATACGGTATATACAGTTGTGTTCAAAATAATAGCAGTGTGTTGAAAAAAGTAAATAAAGCTCAAAATCCTTCTAATAGCTTTTATTTCCATACACACAAATGCATTGGGAACACTACACATTCTATTCCAAATCAAAACATGAAGAAAAATAGATCAAATTTGTGTTGTTCCTCTAAAAAAATTGAAGAAAAGTGAATATTAGACTGTTCAAAAAAATAGCAGTGTTTGTATTCTTCTTTACAAACTCAAACATTCACTATATAAACTGAAAAATGTTTGAAGATTTTGCTTTCCTTTGAATCACTTAATTAATATTTAGTTGTATAAGCACTGTTTCTGAGAACTGCTGTACATCTGTGTTGCATGGAGTCAACCAACTTCTGGCACCTGTGAACAGGTATTCCAGCCCAGGGTGATTGGACTACATTCCACAGTTCTTCTCTATTTCTTGGTTTTGCCTCAGAAATTGCATTTTTGATGTCACCCCACAAGTTTTCTATTGGATTAAGGTCCGGGATTGGGCTGGCCACTCCATAATGTCAATCTTTTTGGTCTGGAACCAAGATGTTGCACGTTTACTGGTGTGTTTGGGGTCGTTGTCTTGTTGGAACACCCATTTCAAGGGCATTTCCTCTTCAGCATAAGGCAGCATGACCTCTTCAAGTATTCTGATGTATTTAAACTGCTCCATGATCCCTGGTATGCGATAAATAGGCCCAACACCGTAGTATGAGAAACATCCCCATATCATGATGCTTGCGCAACCATGCTTCACTGTCTTCACAGTGTACTGTGGCTTGAATTCAGTGTTTGGGGGTCGTCTGACAAACTGTCTCCGGGCCACTAGACCCAAAAAGAACAATCTTACTTTCATCAGTCCACAAAATGTTGCGTCATTTCTCTTTAGGCCAGTCAATGTGCTCTTTGGCAAATTGTAACCTCTTCAGCACATGTCTTTTTTTCAACAGTGGGACTTTGCGGGGGCTTCTTGCAGACAGCTTGGCTTCACATAGGCATCTTCTAATTGTAACAGTACTCACAGGTAACTTTAGACCTTCTTTGATCTTCCTGGAGCTGATTGTTGGCTGAGTCCTTGCCATTTTGGCTATTCTTCTATCCATTGGAATGGTAGTTTTTCGCTTTCTTCCATGTCTTTCATATTTTGGTTGCCATTTTAAAGGATTTGCGATCATTTTAGCTGAGCAGCCTATCATTTTCTGCACTTCTTTATATGTTTTCCCCTCTCCAATCAACTTTTTAATCAAGCTACGCTGTTCTTCTGAACAATGTCTGGAACAACCCATTTTCCTCAGAATTTCAGAGAGAAATGCACTGTAACCAGCATGTACAACATTTGCTGCCTTCCTTCCTTAAATAAGGGCAATAATTGCCACCTGTTTTTCAAAGAATGAATGACCTCACTAATAGAACTCCACACTGCTATTATTTTGAACATGCCCCTTTCAATTAGTGATTCAATTACACAGAATCAGCAGCATGCATGTCATGACTGTTGGGTCTGTTGGATTTCTATTACTCTACTACACCTGCTAGTAAATTATTTGCCATGTAGAAATATAATTTCTACCAAAACAGTGATTGATCAGGTTAGTGATGTCTGACTGCTATTATTTTGAACACAACTATATATATATATATAGAGAGAGAGAGAGAAATACCCTGTAGGACCAAGGTTTTCTGGACACCTGACCATCACACCTCAACTCAAACCATGGCCTCTATTTGGGATATAATAGCCACAACTCTTCTTGGAAGGCCTTACACAAGATTTTAAAGTGTCTGCGGGAATTCACGCCTTTCAAAATTATTCCAGAGGTGTTTAGCAGTGTTGAGGTCAGGTATCTGTGCAGACTAAGTTCTTCAGACCAAATGTGTCAAACTGATTATTTATGGACCTGGCTTTGTACAATTGAACTCAATAATTTGGAGGGGTGTTGGCATACATTTAGTGATATAGTACAGTCTTATTAAAATGTAATTACACCCAATGGAAATTGTTGACTTTTTCTACATATTTCAACAGGCAAACATTGGATCTTCATTTAGGCAGTGCCTATATATAAGGTGTACTTGAATAAAACACAAGGGAAATTTACTTTTCAGTCGTTTATTGAACACAATTATTACTAGATGTAATGGTGTCTTCTTGTAGGCATTTTGTTTAACCACCTATTAATCTCTGACATTGGCTCATCATTTTTTTAACCACTCCTCTATGCAAAATTCCTGTAGTTGCTATATGTTGAACAGATATATGTTTGTTGGTTTCCTCCCGTGAACTGCCTGTTTCAAACCTCTCACACATTTTAAATGAATTCAAATCCCCAAACTTTATTATTATAGATATTTAAAATGAATACACAATATCAATTTTATGTATCATTTGTTCAGGTATATTATCTTCATCTGTGGGCACTTTTTGACTGAATGTCAAATATTTGCCTGTATATATGCCTAAAAAGATGTGTCAGTTGGGAAAGGTCCTCTTTAAACTGAAAATCTGCCTTTTAAGGCCCCGTGCACACTGGGCATTTTGATAACACTGGTAACATTAGCTGTGTAAAGTCATGTTAAAAACATGAGGTTTTCTGCTTTTTTTAGCAGTTTTTTTTACAAAAAAAAAATATTTTTGGGGGGTAAAAAAATGTCCAAAAACACCGGTTTGCACCGTTTAACCGCGTTTACTGAGTTTTGCTACATAAATGCATAAAATAAATAAATAAATCTAAAGTCTAATTGGATAACTAAAGTTTTTGTTTACCTCTGCTCTATTATGATGTTATTAAACTGCTATATTTAGCAGCGCGTTTATCCTTGTTTATTTGACAGGTTTGCTAGTTTGTGTGTGATGTTTCACTGCAAAGCATGGTGTACTTCACAGTATAATACAAAATTCCACTGGAGAGTGTAACCCATGTCTGCATTATTTGGACGTGCTCTGAACTGAATCGGAGTCACTGACAGTTACAATGATGGCATAATATAGATATATAGATGTTCTGGGGTTCTTTCCAGCTGTATTTAGATAACTGTTATTTGCCAAACATTGCTCAACCTTTTTTTTCTCTTGATGAGAACATTTGATATGTTAGATAGTGACATTTAGTAGGAGCAAATGTTTCATTTTACCTTCTTGGCAACTGTGTAATGCATAATTGTGTAACCAAGAAAGGTGGGCTTTAACATCCAAACGCTGCACATATGCTTTCATAGTGGCAAGAGGTTGTGCGCTGAGCTGTCAGCGATAGCTATCGGTCAAGGCTTCTGAATGAGAGCCAGTGAGGCAGGCTCCAATCATGTGACCACTGTGCAGGCCATTAAATGTGGTCACATGATACAGAAGCTACAACACCTCTTGGGCATTAAAGCTCACTTAAAAGACTGCCAGGGGTCAGCACTAAGGGCTAAACAGCCCTAAAATGACAACTTACACCATTTGAGGAGCTCTGCTGAGAAGAGGGGCAGTAAGAAAGACCTTCTCTATGTCCTACCAAATACTAATGGGAATACACTCCAGGCAAGATCCAAACAGGAGAGGAACTTAAACACCACATTTTCAGAAAGACCAAATTTTATTTTTTTGTGCAAAAAGCCTTGATTAATAGTAAGTACCAAGAAAGTACTTATAATGCTCCATGTACACGGGATGTTTGGAAAACACTTCTGAACGATGGAAACTGACTGCTGGAAAATGTAGGTTTAAAAACGTTAGTTTAGTCGTGTTTGCATATGAGCATTTGCGGTTTAGAATCGTGTTTTTAAGTTAACCTCAGGAGACCTTCCAAAATGCCAAGAATGCACTGAAAAACAGTAAAAAATTAACTATTTCAGACATTTTGAGAGAAATAGAGAGAGCAGAAGCAGAAAGAGCAGTATGTGTTAAGATGACCTGTCTTTTCTGGTTGTATTCACTATGGATCCCATCATGAGCATAATGCGGCACGTTCTACCATTTTGTCCTTCACGCAAAACCTGGACTGACTGCGCTGGTGTGCTAGGTCCATTTGAATACATGAAAAACACTTTGCATGCATTTCTGATGATGAAAAAAGGCTCTGGACAGCATTTGGATATGAAACAGTTAAAAAACGTTTCTAAACGCAAACACTTAAAAACACAGTTAGCTGCGTTTACAAGCATTTGGGGTTTGAAACACTGATAAAATCTACTCCTGAACGCAAGTTTGGTGTGTTCAAAAAAACTACTGTAAATTCAACTGCCTGTAAACGACTGTGAACAACATAGTGTACATGGACTACATTAGGGAGAGTTCAGGGGCTGCTGAAAAAAATGCAGAAAAGCTCCTAAAAGTGAGTTTATCAGCTGTAGTGTACATGAACCCTAAGATGCTAATATGGTGGTACAGGACCCTGACCATCCATATAAAACTTTTCCCTCAAATAAGTGACTTATACTACAGATGCAAAGCACACAGAGGTACTCTTCTGCACATTTTTTGGGAATGCCCTTCCATTTGCCAATTCTAGTGACAGGTCCTTAACCACTTGCCCTCCTGAGGATGTACCCCCCTTCCTGACTAGCACATTTTTTGCGTTACGGCACAATTGCGCGATCATGCAACACTGCACCCATATGAAATTTACATCCTTTTTTTCCCAGGAATTGAGCTTTCTTTTGGTGGTATTTGATCATCTGTGCGGTTTTTTTTGTGCTATAAAAAAAAAGACCCCCAATTGTGAGAAAAAAAAAACATTATTTTTGACTTTTTGCTATTAAACATGTCCAGTAAAAAAATTGTAAAAAAATCAAATTTCATCATAAATTTAGGCCAAAATGTATTCTGGTACATGTCTTTGCTAAAAAAAAATCCAAATATGTGTAAATTAATTGGTTTACATGAAAGTTATAGCGTTTACAAATGGCGGTATATACCGGGATTTTTTATATATTTTTTATTTTTACTAGTAATGGCGGCAATCAGCGACTCATAGTGGGACTGAGTCAAAGGGTTAACTGTGTGCTGTTTTACTTGTGTCTGTGTCCATGTGCTTCACTGTAAGCACACTGCTTTGAATATTTGTGCTGTGCACAGCCATCCAAAGCTGCGTGCACAAGCTGACAGGGAGGAGAACTGTTTTATTTACAAACAGTTCTCCCCCCCATCAGAGCTGCTGGACAATCACCGGGTGCCAGTGAGTAATCACTGTCCGGGACCCTGTGATTGACAGCCGCGCCTACGAATAGTGGCGCAGGTAGGGTGTGCGCGCCCCCTACCCAGAAATCCAAATCATGTATATATATATATATATACGTGATTTTGCACACCCGTGCCACCCTGTAGTAGTATTTCTGCTGTGGGGCAGTCGGGAGGCGGCTAAAATAATGCAACAACTTACAGTCATCTCCCATATTGACAATCCAGTCACTATCTTTTTAAATCTGACAGCTCTATCTAGAAAACACAAATGAATCATTACTTATACATCTTCTAAATGCTGGGCCTGTGTCCTAA
This sequence comes from Staurois parvus, assembly GCF_062004578.1. Taxonomy (NCBI): domain Eukaryota; kingdom Metazoa; phylum Chordata; class Amphibia; order Anura; family Ranidae; genus Staurois; species Staurois parvus. Next base: position 3,659,072 of record NW_028318218.1, on the reverse strand, counting down.
GCAACACAATGGTTCAGGGTGAATGATATACATTCACCGATTCTAATGATTCCGCTTATCTGTAGAAATCAGAAGTATGGACAGCTGCACTCTGAAAAAGTCCACTTTTATTGAATCATAAAAAACAGCAAAATGACAGCAAGACAGTGTGGGGCATGAAAAAGACTATGCGTTTTGTGCTACATGAGCACTTAATCATGGGGGGTCATGATTAGTCATGATTCATAATTAGGTGGTGATATAGCAAGAAACATGTAGACATTTCTCATGCCCCATAGTGTCTTACTGTCATGTTTTGCTGTTTTAAGGATTCATTAAAGGTGAATTTTTTTGGAGTGCAGCTGTCCAAACTTCTGGTTCCTACATATACTTCAGTCTGACAAACTGAGCTGGAACCCTTGTGGCGTATGTGTGCAGGACCATGTTGGCAGACCAAACTGGAGCAGCATTATCTAATTGAATTCTGATTATCTATATGAATATAGAATATATTAAATATCTATATGAATATTTGCCATTTTAAAAAGCTCCTTCTACAATTTTCCTGTCTATACCTGAAGGCAATTTCTTATGCACTTCCCCTACCCCTCCCCCTTATTTTTTTATTTATATTATTTCCTTATCCTTGAAAACCCTTTATCCATTTATTTTATTCCTTCTATCCATTCTTTTTATTCCTTTGCCTTTAATAATTCCCTAACTCCATTCCTAGATATACAAATATAGAAAACATATGTAACTAACACTACTCCCCATCCAAGGGAGTATGTGACATTTTATACTTTCCACAACATGTTTTAATGTGTGACAATTTATAACTAGTCTATCTGTCGAGTCCTGAAGTAAACCTATCAATAAAGAATTCATGGAAATAACTGCCACCATTCTGTTTAAATCTTTTTTATTCATTTTAAATAATTTACAAATAGATAGCCAAAACACAGATTTCTACAAACATTAAAAACTAGTACTCGCCACACAAAAAGAAAAACAAAATCAAAACAACAAACATATAAAAAGGTGTTATGCTAAGTTCTCATTCTATTTTCATAATCTCCCACCTTGTTCCCCTTAAGAGAGAGAAAGGGGGATAGTAGGAGGGGCAGATTGGAATGCATAAAATATGAAACCCGGCCCTGACACCAACTCCCTATAACCTCTCTTACACCCCCCTTTCCCTTCCTCCCACTGTTTTCCCAGTCTCCATATATTACTTGTGTTGTGAGATTACAGACCATCTCAATGTGATAATGATATTGACAAAGTCTCTGCATTTGCTAACCACATATTGTTTTACGCATTGAATCCAAGACAAACATTGCCCAATATCCCGCAGGAATTAAAAAGGTAAAGGGAGATCTCAAATTTTAAAATCAATATAGAAAAGTCTGAAATATTAAATATTTTTGTCCCGCAAGGAGAGTCCAGGTACTTTTGTACCCATTGGAATGGAAACAGAAGGGATTGAAATACATAAGTATAAATACTATATGTCCTCTTCAGTGAAAAATCTGTATCAAGATAACTACAGTATATGTTTCTTCTAAATAATATCAAACAGGATTTGAATCTTATTGGTGGGCTCGCTTTGATGGGCAGGATTAATGTGATAAAAATGGTGATCCTCCCAAGAACTCTTTATGTATTTCAAGCTTTTCCAAAAATTTACCTGGAGTCTACTTTAAAACTCTTTGGCCACCGATAAGGACATTTATTTGGAAATACTGGTGCCCTTGTATCACATATAAAGCATTTTTTAAACCGAAGTTAAATAGGGACTAGTTCTTCCTGATTTTGAAATATAACTCAAGGCAGCAGTCCTTGTCAGAGCAGTGGATTGGAGGCATGATGCCCACTTTAAAATCTGGGTACAACTGGAAGATCATATAACTTAAGCACCCTTAGGCCTGGGTATATGACTGCCAAGTCAGTATAGAGGCTTGTTCAAGAACTTAACTTTTATAACAGTAGAAACTCTAGGAGTATGGGATAATCTCCATAAAAGTATGAAATTGTAGTATTATAGTCATTTATTACTGCTTTCAGGCACAAACTACTTCCCATTGGGGAAAGACAATAAGGCATTTTAAAGTGAACATCTTCAGATTGTTTGAGGTTAAAGGATGTTTTAAATGGGAAATCTCTGTGTTCATAATTAGAATTAAGAGCTAGATATGGTACCATACCATGGCAGGGCCGGCGCTACCACTAGACGAACTAGACAGCCGCCTAGGGCTCACTGCCACTTAGGGCACAGCCATAACCACTGGTTTCCCTACTCTCCTCCTTGCTGAGAATTGTATCACATAGCTTTTTACCTCTGGTTTTATGTTCACTTTGCTTTTCCTACTTATTTAATTGAATTGTTGCACAAAAAGTCATGCTGGTATCTGTAGTCTGCCTAGCCGCTGCTATGCCCATAAGTAGTGGGATACAGCAGTGTGCTTTCAGGCCTCTAGAAGGAGCAGAGAGGGCCAAGCGCATAGTCTGTCCTTCAAGGTATAGGACCTTCCCCTTAGGAAGTCACTGCCACCTCGTGTTGCGTTCCAAGCCACCTCAACCACTTACAGTTGTCCAGCAGCATCCTGGCATCTCTCTGTCTCTCCATCCATGGCTTTAGATCCACACTGGCTGATTTTTAGTATAGGAAGGACTGTCAGTGACCATTATCAATGATAAGCAACATTTTATTTCTTTCTTGTGAGTGTTTAAAACTGCTTGCTAATTAATTTGGTATTTTAATACTGCACTTAGTGGCTCCTCCCCCTGTCTTTTTCTTATCTTCTACATACAGAGTTAGCATACTCTGATGATGGCTGCCACTGATGTTGCTGGTTTAAAAAAAAAATGATGTTTTATATTTTTTGGGTGGTGGGGGGGAGGGGGTGCAAGTAGCTGGTCTTGCCTAGGACGCAAAATAGTCTAGCACCGGCCCTGTACCATGAGATGTTTGGAGATACTTCAACACTTTACAGCCTCATTGCCAAGACCTCTCCATTCAATGCGCAAGCTAAATCAAATAGAGAGGATTATGGAATTAGGTAGGATGCCTAAGCATAGCGTTTCTCATCTGTATAAAATATTGGTGTTGTCCCTGGATCCAGGGATACCAAATTATTTAAATGGATGGGAACTAGAGTTGGATCAATCCATTTCAGAAGACCTAAAGAATAAAATGATAGATTATGTATTCTCCACATCACTAGATACAAGGATAAAAAAAATAAACTATACATGTTTGGCTATATGCTGTGTTCCATCAAAATTATATCAGATAAATTCAGGGTCCATATCGGAATGCTGGACTGATTGTCATGGTGAAGGCATGCACACCCATATATGGTGGCACAGTCCAGTCATTCACACATACTGGGAAAAAGTGTTAAATATAATTAAAATGATAAGCAGTTCTGAGATTGGGCAAGACCCATGGCAATGTCTCTTTCATGTTACCAGGAATTCAGGAAAAAAATATAAAATGTCTATTGTACCATTTTTGATTAATGCAGCAAGTCTTAATCCCTGAATGTTGGAAATCAAAGAAAATACCAACTATGACAGAATGGTTCAGAGAAATAGAGAGAACCAGATTTAATGGAAGAGTTGATACATTCACATTGGGACACCTATGCGAGTTTCAATTAAATCTGGAGTAGTTGGATTGCATTCAAACAGTCTGCAATACATGTAAGATACGAGAGTAATCCAAATGATTTGGAGGGGGCAGGAAGGAGCAGCAAAGGAATTGTCATAATCAAAGAATAGGATGTTGGTAAAAGGGGGAAGGAGGTAGGCTTGGCTTATTAGAGGGATTGTCAAAGACAAAAATGCAACCTGGGCACAGAGGCAGTCCATATACAGTATATTCTCTTTTTTGACAACCCCCCCCCCTTCCCTCACGGGTTTCTTTTTAAAGGTGAGATAGATGGGCAGCAGGGAGAATTAGTTAATTAAGTGTGTATAATATGTTTGTTTACAGTTAATAAGATGGGGCACTTTCACTGAATGCACAATGCCCATTTTGGTCTTGAAGGGAGGTAAGAGGGAGGGTGGGGTAGGAAGGGAGGGAGAATATTTAGATTTATACACAATTCATCTCTTTTTCTTTTTTTTCTCTCACAATATAATTGATATCATTATAACTGCCAACATTCAATCTAGGAGTTTGCTATTCATTTTACTGGTATTAGCATCCATTCTATCATTTATTTCTGTTTTTATATATCTAATAAAGAAGGTATGAAGCAGGTTGTTTGTCCTTGTTCCTCATAAAATGTTCCATTACAGTGACTCACCATCAATATCACCACCTGTTTTTAAAGTACAATGCCTAGTGTATAGTACACACACAGCCATAACAGAAGAAGAGTTGATATTCACGTCTATTTAATATTTTTTCCATGCCAGAGGTTGTTGCTGACCTGTGGCTGTTGGTCGTTTAGAAAATAAGGGTACCTAAAGCCAAAGCTATTTTTCTGGTTTTGGATAGAGCAGGGAAGAGTTACCAACCCCATAAAGTGCATGTAAACCCTAAAATACGCACACACACTCCCTGCAATTGCAGCTGCTTTATATTGCATATAAAATAGCCACTGCCATAAGCATTATGTTGGTGGCAATGAAATGGTTAAACATAAATTATTTTTGGTTTAGATATACTTTATTATTGTAAAATAGTAAAGAATCTCTTGTTGCATCTCCAATTCCATTACCAGCTACTCACCACACCGCGCATCATCCTTTTTTTACCAGACAACAAATCCTGGAATTTGTTCTGCTTCACTATGTCTCTTCCATGTTGCACATATCAGAGTGGGTTGTCTGTAGTGCAAGCTGTTGAACCCAACACTTCCAAACATCTGCCCCTGTGCCAGCCACTGCACTATCTCGTCTGGATTATTTTACACATTGACAGAAATCTTTAATAGCTCTGTAGTTGCTCAGCATTTAAGAAAGTGTGCAGCTTTTATGGGGCTTTCTAATACGCCACTCCAAAAAAATTAAAGGAAAACGTTTTCATCAGAGTATAGCATCAAGTCAGTTAAACTCCTGGGATATTGATCTGGTCAGTTGAGTAGCAGAGGGGGTTATTAATCAGTTTCAGCTGCTTTGGTGTTAATGAAATTAAGAACAGGTGCACTAGAAGGGCAACAATGAGACGACCCCCAAAACAGGAATGGTTTTGCAGGTGAAGACCACTGACATTTTTTTCCCGACTCATCTTTTCTGTTTTTCACGAGGGTCAGTGTCACTACTGGTAGAATGAGGCAATACCTGGACCCTTCAGAGGTTGCACAGGCAATCCAACTCCTCCAGGATGGCACATGGAGCATGGGGGAGATTCCAGGAGACAGGAAGTTACTCTAGGAGAGCTGGACAGAGCCGTAGAAGATCCTCAACCCATCAGCAGAACCAGTATCTGCTCCTTCGTGCAAGGAGGAATAGGAAGAGCACTGTCAGAGTCCTACAAAATGACCTCCAGCAGGCCACTGGTGTGAATGTCTCTGACCAAACAATCAGAAACTGACTTCATGAGGGTGGCCAGAGGGCCCAACATCCTCTAGTGGGCCCTGTGCTCACTGCTTGGCACCATAGAGCTTGATTGGCATTTGCGATTGAACACCAGAATTGGCAGGTCTGCCACTGGCACCCTGTGCTTTCCACAGATGAGAGCAGGTTCACCCTGAGCACATGTGACACACAGACGTGAAAGGGTCTGAAGAAGCCGTGGAGAACATTATGGTGCCTGTAACATCAGTCAGCATGACCATTTTGTTGATGGGTCAGTGATGTTCTGGGGAGGCATATCAATGGAGGGACACACAGACCTCTACAGGCTAGACAATGGCACCCTGACTGCCATTAGGTATCAGGATGAAATCTTTGGACCCATTGTCAGACCCTACGCTGGTGCAGTGGGTCCTGGGTTCCTCCTGGCGCACAACAATTCCCGGCCTCATGCGGTGAGAGTATGCAGGCAGTTCCTTGAGGATCAAGGCATGCATAAAAGCATGTGGGGGCCATACAAATTACTGAGTACCATTTTGAGTTGCTACAATGAAATTTCAGCAAAATGGACTAGCCTGCTGCATCATTTGTTCACTTTTCAGGGTGTCTTTGAATTCAGTCCTCTGTAGGTTGATAATTTTCATTTCCATCAAACAATGGAACATCCTTACGTTCCTAACACATTACCCAGCCCATATCAGTATAAAAATCCAGCATGGTATTTTTCCCCATTGAGATCTGATGTGTTTTCAAAGTGTTCCTTTAATGTTTTTGAGCAGTGTATAAAAGTCCAACACTGCTTCCATACTCATTTGCAGCCACTGTATAAACTGAGAGAAAGAAAGGATGTGTCCCTCTTCTGTGATGCAATACACATGTACAGTGTCATTTAAAAAATATATATTTTATCATTTAAAAACAGTCTAATAGCACAAGTAGACTAAGGGTAGCCATAGATGGGTAACCTCCAGATTCCTCCATCTACACAAGTGAGGTGGGTGGAGGGATCCCCACTCACGGGGACATTGTATTTTGACAGCAGGAGTCTTTGTACACTGATCTATGCCTGAATAGATTCTGATCAGGCAATGAATTTGAGAGGTAGGGCATGTCTGCCTTTCTTTTCTGGCAGTGGACATGCTATACAACCAGAGCATGTGAAGCAGGCGGTGGAGTAGATGACCAAACCATGAGCACCCTCCTCTTTCTGTGAGGTGAAGTGTCCTCATCTCTAAATGTGATATTAGTCAATATCAGTCAATTTTATCAGATGTTGAGGAAGACAGCACATGTAACAGAGGGTTGGGGATAACAGGGAGGGAAAACCAATTGCCAGTGATGATACTTAAGCTGCAGCTTATTTCCAAGAGGCTCAATGGAGTAAAAGGATGAGGATGATGAAGTGGTAGTACTGCCAACTGGGCTCGAGCGATGAGGAGGATGGGGATGATGAAGTGGCAGACTGAACTTGGGTGTCTGAGAAAGTAGAGGAGGAAAGTGAAGGAGGCACAACATCAGCAAGGCAGGATATTGTCCAGGGGTAGCTTGCAGAGAAGTGCAGGGATGGCATTGCTCCATGGGTGCAGGAGACTGGAATCCCAGGGCTCAGATGTCTGGGGATTTTTCATATATGTGCTGCAGACAGCACAGTAGTAGTTTGCAGTCTCTGTCTACAGTCATTTTGGTATCACGTGCATGAGGAGACAAATAAATGGTACCAGTCAGCAGCCAAAGGTTCACAATCCTCCTCCTTTTCATTTTCTATCTCTTCCACCACTCAAAAAGAATCTCCTTCTGTATCCACTGCTACATCTACTAGCTCAAGAGATAGGGATGGAAGAGTGACAAGGGTAAATCATATGGCACATGAATAGGTAAGGAGGGTCAGCGACCTGTGCTGTACTACAGTGGCAGGTTCCCAGCTGCCATTTTTTCCCTCAGAAGGCCATCTGTACCCTCCAACAGCAAGTGGAAATTAATCGGTCAGCAAAAGGGTCCCTTTGACCACAGACATGTTCCAGCAAGCATGAGCAGGATTGTTACATCTCCTTCAAGGCCTGCTGGGTAAATTTTCAACTGGGACAGACGCAAGACTGGACACACTGCTGGAACTGTTGGTTTCATCCCTTGTCATACAACTTGGTGATGGTGGGAATGTAAATGTCCACACAAAATTATGCCACTTGTTTTGGAAGCTAGTATACCTGAGGGATAGGACCCCACACCATCTTGTGCCAAGAAAGGTCATGTGTGACAATGACACCAAACTGCAGCCAACCCTTCTGCAGGAAAAATGTTCGCACACGTGCTGTGACTGGCATCCTCAGCCTGATTTTGAAGCAGTTCCTAATTAGGTACCCTGGTTTCCAGAATGTCCTGCAGCAGGCCAGTAAATTATGTGGCTACTTCAGGCAGTCATACACAGCCACTTCTCAGCTAGCTAAAATTCAGCAGGAACCCCAGCTGCCTGGCAGCCACCTTATATGCAATATGCCCTCCTCTTGGAACTGGACCTAGCAATGCTATAGTAGCTGCATCAGAGGGCTGTAAATGAGTATTTGTGCAAATACTTTGGTTCTGATGATGTAGTTTTTTTCACCACTTTTCACTATCACCACAGTGGCTCATCAGTGTGTTGTCACTGTTTGAAGAGGCAACCAGAATATTGAGTCATGGCAAGCTGGGAATCAGCGACATGATCCCTCAGGTTTTCTTCTACATTGTACTGTGTAATAGACAGACAACTAGAGGCACAGAAGCAGAAGGTAGTAGAGTCTACAACCACCTGAACTACCACCTCACTAAGAATAACCTTGATCCCCTTCAGTCTGGATTTTGCCTGTAACTTTCCACAGAAACTGAAAACTCACAAATAATTTACTAATGGCTAAATCCAATGGTCACTAGTCTGTACTCCTACTCTTGGACCTTTTTGCTACCTTTGATACAGCTGACCACCCCTCCTCCTCAAAACACTTCATTCCTTTGGTCTCTGTGACTGTATTCTTCGTTGATTCTCATCTTACCTATCCCACTACACCTTCAGTGTCACTTACAATTCTACTTCCTCCTCTCCTCTTCATTTTTCCGTGGGGGTCCTCCAAAGTTCTGTTCTTGGCAGGGCCAGTGCTTCCACTAGGCAAACTAGGTGGCTGCCTAGGGTGCACTGCCAACTAGGGGCGCCTGGGCACAGGCTGGTACTCGCTCTGTGTGGGATGCTGCCACATCATAAATGATCCCTCATCCATGCCAGGTGCTGGGGCCAGTGTAGCAGCTGAGCTGCCACTCCTTCCACTGTTCCTCTCAGACTCAGTCCCCTACTGCAAGCTGGCTTGTGGCTGCTGATCACTGTGGAGTTCCAGCCCTTCTCTTCCCATTCATCAGCACAGGCAGAGCTGCATCTGTAGAGCAAGGTAATGTCTGACTCTGCTCTTCTAGTGCCTGCTGATCTGTGTCAGTGTTGATGGTGGTGTGCTGTGTAAGATCTGTCACAGTATGGAATCACTCAGTTCAGCTGCCTACTGTCACAGTGTTTTATTCCCCCCCCCCCCCCCCCCGAATTACTTGAGAATTCCAGCCTGGGAGTGTGGACCCATTAACCTCCACTCACTGCAACTGTCACCCTGCCACTGCCAGCCACAGATACAGTTCTTCCATGTCACAGATTTTGTCTTCAATATTGGTGCTGGTAGCATCTTATGGCACTTATTTTTGCAAATTAAAAGCAATTTAGCAGTTTCAGGTTTTGTTGATTTAATATTTTCTACTGTTGTTAAAAATGTGTATTTTTTTTTTGGGGGGGGGCCTTGCAAGCAGCTGGTCTTGCCCAGGGCGCAAAATATTCTAGCACCGGCCCTGGTTCTTGGACCTCTCTTATTCTTGATCTACACTTTCTCCCTGGGTCAGCTAAAAGCCTTCCATGGCTTCCAATACCTTTCCTATGCCAATGACACGCAAATCTATCTTTCTATCCCTCAGCACACTCCATCAGTCTCCTCGCATATCACTGATTCACTAATAGAAATATCAATATGGATGTCACACCACTTTCTTAAACTCAGTCTGTCCAGACTGAGCTTATAATAATTCCTCCCCATTAGTCCCTTCCTCTGACTTCTCTGTCGAGATCGGTGACGTAACTATCACTCTTTCCCCGCATGCCAGGGTGTAATCATGGACTCTGAACTCTCCTTTCAGTCATAAATCCAATCACTGTGAAAATCTATCCACCTTAACCTTCACAACATCTCCAAAATATGCCCCTTCTTAACCAATGACACCACAAAGCTTCTGATTTACTCCCTGGTTATCTCTCATCTCAACTATTGCAACTCCCTCCTCATTGGAATACCTTTACATAGGCTACCCCCCCTCCAGTCCATCATGAATGCCACTTCCAGACTAATCCACCATACTAACCGTTCATTGTCTGCTACCTCTCTCTGGCAATCCCTCTACTGGCTTCTGCTCACCCAACAAATACAATTCAAAATACTAACAATTAACAAAATAAGTTGTAACATGTTACAATTAATCAGATAGGGGTGCTGCTTTATGTAAGCTAAGGAAGTTTGCAATTTTGGATTTAGTTGGAATTTTGACAGTTATGTTGTTTTTTTGTGTGTTCACGATTGTAGTGTATACTTTCAACATTATCATTTTGAAAAATATTTGTGCAACTAGCATTGGACCTAGGAAAATCAGTAGCACCTTTTTTTATTATAATACGCCTGTGTTTCTATAAAATGTATGGCCTGGGGGATCTTTTACAAACTCTGAAACCTGCAAGTGAAAAATTATTTAAAAAGTCAATCATTTCAAAAATTGTCTGGCCATGTGAGGTTCAATGTGGAGAGCAGGGCCTGACTGCAAAAGGGTTAAAGTAAAAGAATTACGCAAAAAAGGGAAGTTTCCTAGACAAGATGATTACATGAAATAAAACAAGATGGGTCAATCCAAGCTAATATGTGATAATAAATGTAATATTAAGAAGGAGGGTTAGAGGACAGGTGAATTGTGAAATGTGTCCCTTGCCAGACTTACTCTCTACTATAAAAGAAGATGCCGTAAAAGGCAGCAGAGGCTGTGTAGTCTGACTGCCACAATGCAGAAACTCCAAGTGAAAATCTTGATCCTGTGTTCACTGTGCTATGGCATACTCGCAATGCCATTGGCAGAAAAGCAAGGAAGTGAAGGAGACTTTACTCCTGAGGATCGCAAGACTGCAGAGGTATGTTCAGTTTGAATGTTTGGTAAAATAAAGTTAAGTGAATATACTATGTTTAATTTAGGCTGCCCTAAAGTGATTCTGTTGATTGAATTAATTTGTGTCACATACTTGTATGCTGAACCTGAGATAGCAAGGGTGGCCATTTGCACAGTTCCTGTCCGAGCACCCCTGGGAGGTAAAACAGGGTCTGAAGGAAAGGCAAAAGTGCCAAGCTGCTGATACTGTGGAACTTTAGAGCGCTGTTATCAGGTGAGCAGGAGTACAGCTGGCAATGCACTGTGGATTGCAAAATTCATTAAAGGTTGAGTCAGGTCCCAAGCTTAGTCTAGTGAGTTAAGTAGAAAGATAACAAGTCGTAGTCAGGTAAGGAATAGGCAGAGGTCAGCAAAGAACAGACAGCAAGGCACAAATTCACTGGGCAGAAGCATGGTCAATAATCAAAGCCAAGATTGGTAATCAAGATAAACATTAGACATAGGCAGATAAGCATGTAATCCGAAAGCAGGTCAGGTGATGTGAAGGTCAGTAACAGGATCAAGATCACAGGAGCCAGACTGAAGAACATTCAGCAAAAAACTTGCAGGGTACAGATTTAAATACCCCACTTGGTGGATGTGTGAGCAAATCCGTACACATTGAGCTCACAATATGCATATTTATATGCATGTACATTAGGGTGACTGGTGGCAATTTTTTCCTGATAATTTTTCAATAAAAGCTGTACCTTCCAAGAAGATTGTCAGTACTTACATCTCCCATTGCCAGCATGGAAGAGCAATCCTCCCCTGAAGTCAGTTCTAAAATCAATACTTCCTGGAGTGTTGATCTCTTGTGCCACCCACTATGTACTATGGTTCCTACAACCAGGGGCAGACTGAGCATTTGGAAACTCGGGCACTGCCCGAGGGCCTGGGGTCAGTAGGGGGCCCCATGAGATGCCCATGGTACCTTTTTCAAAGGCTTTTTTGAGTTTGGGCAAGAACACAGGGGCCCCATGATCCCCTTTTGCCCAGGGGCCCCATGAGTTGTCAGTCCGCCCCTGCCTACAACCAAACCTTTAATCACTACAGGATACAATGGGAGAAACCACTGAGCTCACACAGAGTAGACTGACATTCCCAATAAAGTCTGTTTCAGAAACGAGTTCTGCAGAGGATTTCCATTCAATGGAGCAATACTCAGCAAATACATATATACAATCTTCTTTACAAGTACAGCTTACAGATTTGCTTTAAGATTGGCAGAGGTCGGCCCATCCTTGTGCTAACTGTAGATTCACATATGCCAGGCACTTTTATCCCTGACTGAGGTAATATCTTACTGTATGTGTACTCTCTTGCAGGGATTTTCAATTCTGTTTTAGAGTCTCTGGATCTAATAAAAAGCATTTCCAGAGATTAATACTGCTTGTTATGAAGTGGGCCCCAATTAAAATTTGTTTTAGGGCCCTATGATTTTAGTTTTGCAGTGAGCTGACTGTGTCCATACATGGAATGACCTTTACAAGAAAATCAAAAGATTCAAATCCTCCTTTTAAAATATTTTAAAAATAACAAATGAAAAGCGATCTATGAATTGAGGACACGCAGGTAAATGAAAGGTCCTCCTCCTCCGTTCATAGAGTGCTTTTCATTGCTGGAAGCAATAGTACAGCTTCAATGAAAGGAAGAGGGTTGCAAAAACAGTGGGCATAGTCAGCATTCTTTGTCCAGAGCACATATTAAACCCTGCGGCTCCTAAAGATTACAGCTGCAGGGGATAGTTGGGGCAGAGGATTACAGATTTCAATTGGGACAGCGGGCACCAGCAAGGGAAACTTCTTATTAAATGTAACTATGGTCTCTTATGCTGATTTAAAAAAAAAAACAACTAAACTTAGGCTTTAACTCAAAGGCTAGGCCAGAAATTAAATAGTGATGAGTGAACTGCGTAAAGGTTGACCGGAACAGGAAGCTCATCCCTACATTTAAAAAACTAAAGGATTTTAGGGGAAGTAGCAGAGGGTGCATGGGGTATTAAAGTCCTTGTGAATTTTACGGTCATTAGAAAATTCTGCAGACCCCTTGTTCCAGGTCGCCTGGCCTGACCTGTTAAAGTGTTACTAAACCCACATCAGTAAAATCAGTCTGTATATGCAGTAAAGCATGCTAGTTATACTCACTGTGGAACCTAAGGGGTTAATCCTCCACATTGTGTAAAAAGGCTGTTGGATCCTCTCTTCTCTGATCTTCCCCTTCTTCCAGTGTCTTCCAAATATCTCCGATAGAACAAAGGCTAGGGCAAGCTGCACATGCTCACTTTGGTGTGTAGTGCTAGAGAGTTTATTTTCTTGGGAGAGTGCATGTGATCAGCACTGTCCAGACAGAGGTCAGAGGTTCTATATCCTGCTACAGGAGAATTAAAACTCCTCCTACAAGCTGAAACCAGTGCTCAGCTGGACACTGGTAAAAGTCACAAGACTGATCTAACTGCTGATGAGAAAAGGTGTTTAGCAGTTTATATTTACTAAAATAATTGCACTTCCATGTTCTGTGTACTGTGGTATGTGGATGTGCTCTGCGACAGTCAGGAAGTCTCTTCTCATCTTGCTTGAATGCTCTGGGTCTGGACGAACCCACCCCCAGCTTCCACTCTCACGGTTTCAACGGCATCCATCCTACAGGACACCAACAGCTTGAGTGAGGATCCCCAAGCAATAACCTAGGGTTACTGTGCATTGTGGTTAAAAAGATCATATGAATCCTCATTCGTTTTTCATTGACGGTTTTCATTGACGGTTTACAGAACTTTGACCCAAGTTTCACCCATTATTCAATCATATCATATGTGAAAATTGGGTGATTGTCCCAGTTCCCACTCCCATTCATGTCAATTGGATATCCATGCAGGTATGTGTCCCCGAACTCACACTGTCATGCATGGATGTCAAATTGGGACCAGCGGCTGTGTCGCTGCATCCCAGATGACAGGAATTGGACTGCCTGTACATAAAAGAACGGAACACCTTTGAATCCCATGTGAGCAAAGACAGCTCTGGCACACACAGGAGTACACATTGATACGCCCATGTGAACGCGGCCTACAGTAACAGATTTACTTTAAGTGGACCTGAATTTAGAGCTTTCATCTGGTTTAACCGCTTCCGCGCCTTCCGCGCTACAGGGTGGCACGGGTGCGCAAAATCACCGGGTCCCAGCCGGTGATTTCTAGCTGGCACCCGGTGATCGCTGAGTATCTGCAATGGGGGATAGACCTGTGTATAAACAACACAGATCTCTCCCCTGTCAGCTCCTGCAGACTGCTTTGTATAGCGCTGCACAGCAAAGCCATACAAAGCAGTGTACAGTAGAAAGCACAGACACAGCCCATTGTAAAACAGCACACAGCAAACAGTTAACCAATTGATCACCCCACATGTTAACCCCTTCCTGCCCAGTGCCATTAGTTCAGTGTCAGTGCTTTTTATTAGCATTGATCACTGTATTGGTATCACTGGGGATGTCAGTGACACCAAGTCAGTTCCCCCCAGTGTCAGAATGCCCACTGCAGTCCCGCTATAAGTCACTGATTGCCACCATTACTAGTAAAAAAAAAAATTCCAGTATATATACTGCCATTTATAAACGCTATAACGTTCATGTAAACCAATTAATTTACATATATTGGCATTTTTTTTAAACAAAGACATGAAGCAGAATACATTTTGGCATAAATTTATGACTAAATTGATTTTTTAAATTTTTTTTTACTGGACGTGTTTAATAGCAAAAAGTCAAAAATATTGTTTTTTTCTCAAAATCATCGGTCTTTTTTGTTTATAGTACAAAAAATAAAAACCGCACAGACAATCAAATACCACCAAAAGAAAGCTCTATTTGTGGGGGAAAAAAAAGACAAATTTAATTTGGGTGCAGCATTGCATGACCGCACAATTGTCAGTTAAAATAAAATAGCGCCGAATCGCAAAAAATGGCCTGGTCAGAAAGGGGGGTAAATCCTCTGGGGGGCAAATGGTTCATGTACAATAATAGTTGAATTATATTTTTAATATCATTTGTTTATACATAAGTTAACACAAGCTAACACCATTTTTGAAGATACCACTATAAGTTGTAAAAGCAAATTTTTTTTTTTTTTAACAAGGACTACCTAAAAAATTTCTATACATTTAACAACAAATCAAGAAACACATTTGTAGAGAGGATCAGAGAAATGCAAAGATTCTTTGGAATGACGGTAACAGGAAGGTTGGACACAAGTACAATGAATATGATGAAAACTCCCCGATGTGGCATGCCTGACGTGGCAGAGGTCAGATCTGTCCCCGGAAGACCAAGATGGAGACAATCTTCCCTGACCTACAGGTAGGTTTCTCCTGGATTTATGAGAATTAGTGCTCACATAGCTGTAGGGTTCCTGCTCCCATAATTCTGTTGTACAAAGCTCTATTCGTGAGTCTGGGGACAGCGTTCAGAGGGCGATTACAGTACAGTGCCATCAAAAAATCCATATTTAACATAAAGTTCACATTTTCAAGTACAGTAACTTATAGCACTTAAAAAGAATCTTTTCTGCTGAAGTATACCAGATCATGATTGATGGTCATTTGCTAATGGTGATGGTAATTAGTTAAAGTAGAATTAAACCCTCAGGCCTGGTTCACACCAATGCATTGGGCTTTTTGTCCATTTGTTGCATTTTTGAATGCATGTTTTGCTGTGTTTTTGCCGTGTTTTTACTGCGTTTTCTTTGTTAAAGTCGACATTTTTTTGTTGCAGAATAAAAAGGGAAAACGCAGCAAATACGTGGCAAAAATGCACTACATGCATTTCAGTAGCTTCTCCATTGAACTCTATTGTAGCAAAAATCCTTCTTTCTAAAAAAGTCCCTGACCCTTTCTAAAAATGCAGCAGTTCAAAAAAGCATAGATGTGAACATGTTCAATAGGAAACCATGTTAAATGGACTGTAGTGCATTTCTGAAAAAAGCACATTGGTGTGAAACAGGCTTTAGTGTTTTTTAGCTTAACACATTGAGCACAATAAAATAAATATTCCCCAGCAAACTATTTCTTAAACTTCTTTCCAAACACTTGCAGTTTACAACTTTCTTTGCTGCTGGCTTCGGCTGTCTAAGGGCTGCTTCCCTGAACTTCCAGTCTTTACAAGAAAGTTAACAGTGAACAGTACAGCTTCAAATCAGTCTGTAGCTTGGAGAAGGGAAAGAGGGAAAGGGGAAGAGGAGGAACGGGGGTGGTGTGTCTTATACTATAGGGGTGGTGTGTTTCTATAGAGGCACACAGTATAGGAAGACACAACTATAGTCCCTGCAGGCAAGGGTGGCTCGATAGAACGCTTCAAGAGGAAGAAGCCACCATGAAAAAGGAAACCTGGGGCAGCAGTCAAAAAATTTACTTTTTGGCATAGTGTTTGTGAACACTGTTCAGAAGCATGATAGAGAGATACAAAGTAACATTGCTACTTTTGTGTTTACTTCATCTACAAATCGAAGGGATGAGCTTTGATTTGCAACTGTTATATATTCAAAATAAAATGTCTTCCTAAATAACCCCTTAATTTACCCTAATCAGCCCTAGCTGATTCCCAGAGAAAACCTTCACCTTATCCCTCTATTTTCCTGCTGGATTTGTTTTTCTGTTTTTCCAACCATTAATATTTAAATTTTGTTTCATTTTTAATTGTCTTGTTCGTTTTTTTAGTGTCAAAAAACTTTGCGATGCTTTGTGCCAAACTGTAGTGTCATTTTAAACAGGAAAATTATGGAATAAAATGTAAGCTTTGTATCTACAGTAACACTATTTTTTAAGACTAACTGATAAAAGTAGTATTATGTAGAATTATGTAGAGTATTTTGTTGAATTAGATGAAAGGTGAAGCTGAAATGTTGCCTTAGCAATCAGCTCATAGCTCCTATTTTCTTGTGCAAGTAAGTCAGTCATATCGATACATATATATATATATATATATATATATATATATATATATATATATATATATATATATATATACACAGTGGGGCAAAAAAGTATTTAGTCAGCCACCAATTGTGCAAGTTCTCCCACTTAAAAAGATGAGAGAGGCCTGTAATTGGCATCATAGGTAGACCTCAACTATGAGAGACAAAATGAGAAAAAAATCCAGACAATCACATTGGCTGATTTGGAAAGAATTTATTTGCAAATTATGGTGGAAAATAAGTACATAATAAATAAATAAATAATTTTACATACTAAAAAAATAAATAAATAACTAAATAAATAAATAATAAATAAGCACCTACATACAAGCAAGATTTCTGGCTTTCACAGACCTGTACCTTCTTCTTGAAGAGGCTCCTCTGTCCTGCACTCATTACCTGTATCAATGGCACCTGTTTGAACTTGTTATCAGTATAAAAAGACACCTGTCCACAACCTCAAACAGTCACACTTCAAACTCCACTATGGTGAAGACAATAGAGCTGTCGAAGGACACCAGTAACAAGTACAGTACCTACTGTGCTCAAATACAGGCCATGCACCTCTTGCATTCTATCACTCCATGCCTTGGCCTTTCAATAGAAGACTCTTTTGACACCCATATAAAGCCCTTCTGTCTCATAGCCTGAGGCCTCCTGACTTTTGGGTGGAACACATCAGTCTCCTAACGAGAGCTCTATGTCCTTTATTTTAAGGATTCTGTACCCCTGCACTCACAGTTTGCCAGTCTCCTGCAAGACCTGGAAATTGGGTTCTTCCACCCCAAAACTCTTTCAAATCTCCAAACTCCAGAACCCAATCTGGGAGTACCAAAACCTGGAAAAAATTGAAAAACCACATTTCTCCATTCAGAATGAATATTCCAGAGCCACGCACTTTGCATATGTGGGAACCTAGTGCCATATCTACTTCCCTAGGGCCTTGCACTATATATGTAGAATTTTACCTTAGCTTGCTGAGGTTCCTGAATATGTACTATTCAATTCTATTATTGCATTGCTTTATTTTGCAGAATTATGAATTTCACTCCTGACCTGCCCCAGAATGTTGTTACTGATGCAATAAAGCGTGCTTTTGATGCCTGGAGCCAAGTCACACCACTTAGTTTTACTCAAGTTGGAAATGGTCAAGCTGATATACTTATTCAGTTCTCCAGATCAGGCAAGTAAATAAATCTTAAAAAAATAAAACAGGAACCCTTTCTATATGTCTGTTTATGCTGATTGGAGGCAGATATCTTCACCTGGAAGGAACACCTGTCATTTGGCTACTTTAACAGGACTGACAGCACTCTTCAGTGAAATCTAACTAATTAGAGATGAACTCTAAGTAGATATAAAAATTAAATAAATGCAGCTGTGTAAAAATCACTAACCCTTTTGCTACCAGGCTCTGGACTCCACTTTTAAGTTCAGGTGGCCAGACCATTTTTGCAATTTTTCACTTTCATAATTTTTCACCATCAAGCCAGGACACAAGCCAAGGTCAGCAATGGGAGATAAGGATAAAGTAGAGTAAAGGAGGCAAGCTGGCTAAAAGACAAGATTTCATGATGACCAGTCAGCAATTGTAGTTAGTTCTGCTATGCTTTAAAAAGACCTCTGGGTGCCAAAAGCAAATGCTCTACGTGCACTTTAATTCATGTTAATGCGCACATGCGGATGCAAGCACAGTTTTCATTCTATGCACAGGATCACAAGCTGCACTATGCACATGTGCAGATCTTTGGGCACAGCCATGCACTCCATATTCCTGACTTTTATATTGTTTTTGGCTTATATACTGGCAGTCTTTTCTCTCGTTTCTTATATTGCAATATGGAACAATTCTTTATGAAAACAAATAATGACTAGGGGATGATGTATTTTACATTACAATAGTTTTTATTATTTTATAACGTGAAATAATTGTTTTAAAGCTCACAGTGATGGATCGGCTTTTGATGGTCGTAATGGAGTACTGGCACATGCCTACTTTCCAGGCACTGGAATTGGTGGTGATGCTCACTTTGATGAAGATGAAACATGGACAAACAACAGAGCAGGTACGTTATGCAATCTTACAGAGGTATTTTACATCCCCAAGAAAGAATAAAAATGGAAGAGTGAGCTGGTCCTATATAAAGGAAACAGTCTAGGTGTGTCAATTGCATTCTACCTACCTTTACAACAAGGGGCTAGGTAGCCAATGGTACTAGAGGAGCGAGTATATAAAGGTGCATGTGGAACTCTACGATAATGGAGGGGAGTAGAATTGCTTGGTGTACTGTGGCAATACCTTAATGAAAACCTAAAGCTGGGCTATTTCCTCTATATGCATTTATTAGCTTTATTTTCCTTTTTTTTTAAATAAATTTTTATTAAGTTTCAAACTTGTACATACAATGGAAAAAAAAGCAGACCAAACGTGTTTGGCAAAGAGATTGATGGCAGGTGTAACATACTCAACATTGATGTAAAACAACAACCATAAGTCATACAACTGTTAGCATCAAATACATCCACTGGGTAATTTCCATTTCAACTAGAGTGAGTTTCAAAGGGGAACATTTCTGTATTTTAAGTAATTCAATTTTTTGAGGTGATAAATTTATTTTCAACACCAGTAGATTACTGAAAGTAGAAAACAGCACACATTCCTCCAGGAAGAAGCAGGAAGTTAACAGAGGCGTTCGGGTTTTTTTTTTTTTCAAAAACATGTAAAATGTGTGTTACAAACTTTTTACATGCATTACTATAAAGGCGAGTATGTAATGCATGTTTTTAATTAAATGAATTAAAACATGCATACATTTCGAAACAGCACAAAGTCTTTTACAAACTGTTACAAAAATGCAGAGATGGCAATGGCTCTATTAAAAATAGTGGCAGCTAACTAATCAAATGTTTAGTAAGGTTGTTAATGCACTCTAGCAGCCTAATTTAAACACTAGTCACCCGTATAGTAGGATTAAAGGGTGCCTTAGGTTAAATGTGACCTTCAAGGCATTCCCTCACCTCCCTCAGTGCAGCCCACCTAGTCCAATACTTTCTTTTCTCCCTGACCCAGCTATATCCACTGTGTGACCATGTTTGGAGTTGCACATCCCTTCTTTTGAAAGGGCCTCCACCAGATATTTGTCATCGTGTGCACGTGTCGTAGTCACATTCATTCTTATGGGGACCTATACTCATGGTGGCCTCCGTTTGACCTGTAGAGTATGGCTCTCCTAATAGAAATTAATGGTGCCACAGCATACATTACCCAACTGTACCATGGGTAACACTTGACCTTCAAGGTATTCTCCAACTCCCCTAGGTGCAGCCCACCTTGTCCAATACTTTCCTCTCTTCCTGCCCCAGCTACAGTACATCCACTGTGCAACCATGTTTAAAGTTGCACAGCCTCTCTTTTGAAAGTGCCTCCACTTCCTGTGCACCCTGGCCACATTCATTCTCACAGAGACACATACTCATAATGACCATCTGTTTGATTGGTAAAGTATGGTTCTCCTAATAGAAATTAATGGGACCGCAGCATACATTGGTAGGATGAAAAAAAAAGGTTACTTTTTGGAAGAAATCCTATGCAGCTCTGGGCAGAGCTGCAGAATGCAGATTATTAGAACAGAGGCGGTAATCAGGAAGGGTGGAGGCATAACTTAAAAGACAGCTTGTACCAAAGGTAAAGTTTTATTTTATAGCAACTCTTTGTGGCATACTTATCTGGCTTTCCACCTGTGCCATCAAACACAATTCCATTCAATAGATATCTTTCCCTGAAGTCTGGTGTCCTCCGCAGTATTCCCTGGCTCCTCCTGCTGACCTCCATATCATAACTGTCAACACCTTTTTTTTACTGTTGTGTCTAAAGGGTAGAAAATAAAAGCTTTGTATAGGGACACGGATGGCAAACAAAAATGAAAGGGTTTTTTTTTTTTACCTTCTCTACTGTATTCAAAATGGAAAAAAAGAGTTTTGCCTTTAAATATAATTTAACCCATTTGCTTTTATACTCACCTGCCTTGCATCGGAGCCCTCTGCAGGGGAGACTACCTTTCCTGCACTGAAAGATATGAAGTAGTCATAAGAGTTAATTGTATGTCCATAAATCTTTAAAACGAACATACAGTCAGGTCCATAAATATTGGGACAAAGACACAATTCTAACATTTTTGGCTCTATACACCACCACAATGGATTTGAAATGAAACGAACAAGATGTGCTTTAACTGCAGACTGTCAGCTTTAATTTGAGGGTATTTACATCCAAATCAGGTGAACGGTGTAGGAATTACAACAGTTTGCATATGTGCCTCCCACTTGTTAAGGGACCAAAAGTAATGGAACAGAATAATAATCTTAAATCAAACTTTCACTTTTTAATACTTGGTTGCAAATCCTTTGCAGTCAATTACAGCCTGAAGTCTGGAATGCATGGACATCACCAGAAACTGGGTTTCGTCCCTGGTGATGCTCTGCCAGGCATCTACTGCAACTGTCTTCAGTTCCTGCTTGTTCTTGGGTCATTTTCCCTTCAGTTTTGTCTTCAGCAAGTGAAATGCATGCTCAATCGGATTCAGGTCAGGTGATTGACTTGGCCATTGCATAACATTCCACTTCTTTCCCTTAAAAAACTCTTTGGTTGCTTTTGCAGTATGCTTTGGGTCATTGTCCATCTGCACTGTGAAGCGGCGTCCAATGAGTTGTGAAGCATTTGGCTGAATATGAGCAGATAATATTCCCGAAACACTTCAGAATTCATCCTGCTGCTTTTGTCAGCAGTCACATCATCAATAAATACAAGAGAACCAGTTCCATTGGCAGCCATACATGCCCACGCCATGACACTACCACCACCATGCTTCACTGATGAGGTGGTATGCTTAGGATCATGAGCAGTTCCTTTCCTTCTCCATACTCTTCTCTTCCCATCACTCTGGTACAAGTTGATCTTGGTCTCATCTGTCCATAGGATGTTGTTCCAGAACTGTGAAGGCTTTTTTAGATGTCATTTGGCAAACTCTAATCTGCCCTTCTTGTTTTTGAGGCTCACCAATGGTTTACATCTTGTGGTGAACCCTCTGTATTCACTCTGGTGAAGTCTTCTCTTGATTGTTGACTTTGACACACATACACCTACCTCCTGGAGAGTGTTCTTGATCTGGCCAACTGTTGTGAAGGGTGTTTTCTTCACCAGGGAAAGAATTCTTCGGTCATCCACCACAGTTGTTTTCCATGGTCTTCCGGGTCTTTTGGTGTTGCTGAGCTCACCGGTGCGTTCCTTCTTTTTAAGAATGTTCCAAACAGTTGTTTTGGCCACGCCTAATGTTTTTGCTATCTCTCTGATGGGTTTGTTTTGTTTTTTCAGCCTAATGATGGCTTGCTTCACTGATAGTGACAGCTCTTTGGATCTCATCTTGAGAGTTGACCGCAACAGATTCCAAATGCAAATAGCACACTTGAAATGAACTCTGGACCTTTTATCTCCTCATTGTAATTGGGATAATGAGGGAATAACACACACCTGGCCATGGAACAGCTGAGAAGCCAATTGTCCCATTACTTTTGGTCCCTTAACAAGTGGGAGGCACATATGCAAACTGTTGTAATTCCTACACCGTTCACCTGATTTGGATGTAAATACCCTCAAATTAAAGCTGACAGTCTTCAGTTAAAGCACATCTTGTTCGTTTCATTTCAAATCCATTGTGGTGGTGTATAGAGCCAAAAATGTTAGAATTGTGTCGATGTCCCAATATTTATGGACCTGACTGTAGATTTACAATTAGGCAGATTCAGAGAATTTGTCCTGTATTTTGACATTTCATCAGTAAGTGACTATTAATTCACCAGGCCACATCCTGTTGACTAAGAATTTTGTCATCATTGGAAAACAAGAAAAAAACATTTTCAGCACAACCAAAGTGGCCTCTTTACACTTCCTCTGCAATAAGGAGAAATGTATGTTATAGAAAATGTATGTTCACTAATGAGATACAAACCTTTGAAATACAGCTGTACCTTTTTACCTTGTAGTGGTCCCCCCACCTCCATACCAAAAACAAATGTTGTAATATGGAGAGCTCAAGATCACCAGCCAGCCACTTGTAAAAGCCAATAGTGGTCTCCCAAAACAAGCAAACACAAATAGTTTCCTTTAGCAAAAACAAAGGCAAACAGTCCATAGTCCTGGTATAATTAAGACCACAGCAAGGCTCACCACCAGTTTCTTCTTCCCACACTCGGATTTATGATTCTTATCTGTTTTGGTGTAGAAGACAAGCCACAGGAGCTCAGCAAAATAGAATCTGAGTCACAAGACAGCCAACATTTTCTCACAACTGTGGACTACTCCACTCCACCTCATAGACAGGTGCTGACTCCTTCCTGCTGCTTTTAAAACCTCTCTTGCAGGTGGATTAACCCTTTAACCTTTTTGGGATCAAAGTCCCTGTATTCAGGGTTTGGAGGCTCTTTCCCACCCAAAGTCTCTCTGAACTTCTGAATTCAAGGTCTGAAATTAGTCCTTCCCAATTCAGAGCACACTGTAAATCAGTCCTCTCTTCTCCAACCAGACTACCCTGCAAGTTCTCAGCCACATGTGTGAGAACCCCTGAACACTAAAAATGTTTCCAGAGCTCTCTCTTAAAGGGACCACAGCCCAAATAGTGGGAAAATATATCTCCAGTACAGGACTTATCCCTAACATCCTGTAAAATTTATACAAAATTAAAAAATATAATAAAAAAATCAGACCTCAGATGCAGTGCAGTTTTTCTTTACACTCTTCCACACCCCGCTCTCTGCTGCATTGGGTAGCTTTACTGTTAAGTTTCTGCATTCTATTTAGTCTGCATTCTATAAGTTTCTATTAACTAACTCCGATAGTTAAGGATCGGAGAGGAAAATTTGGCTCTCCCATTGATCTCTATAGTACTTGTGGTGGTGCCAGCACATTGTTTCACAGAAAAGAGAATGTAAACATTTAGACAAAGAATGGGAATGGCATCACTCGTACTTTTTATGCCAACTGGTAAATCTGACATTTTTCACTTATATACTATACTGAATGCCCAGGAAAGCCCTGACCCCCAGACACATCTGAGATTGAGAGCTTTCACCTGCCTCATTTCCTCCTTCCCTTACTGTCATGCTTTCTGCACAATGCCAGGTGTATCTGCCAAAATTTAGATCTGGAAGTGTACATTTGCATATTCGAATGGGCCTCATGAGCCACTTAAGAAGATAAGGGTTTCTGCTGATACTTTAAACTTTAAAAGTGATGTTTATAAACTGGCAGCATTACATACTTCAAATTACACCTATCCTGCCCTTTGAGCATCATGACATCCAGCCAACTAACAATTTTTTTTAATAAACCAAAAAATTGTAGAATCTGTTTTTTCTTATATAACAATTATTTACAGATTTTAGAAAATTATTAGAACTCATTATATTGAAAAAGAAACCAGTATATTATTGGCGAACATCTGCCGAGCAGTTTTATAAAAAAAGGTTTTACCATGTGTTAATGCAATGCGTGGTCATGCATGTGCACACGTGTGTTGCAGTGCAGTGCCACTTATTCTGAATGGCTCCCCAACACACATATATAGTAAGTGAAAATGTCTCTGCGCTATAGGGCACCCCGATGTCCAAATGGGAATGTGATTTGTGGTGCACTGCATTACCAAAAATAGCACAGGTAATTTTTTATTCACTGAAGTACGTTAACAAGCCATTCATAGTAATGGATCAATGCACAACATTCTGTCAAGGCACCTGTGTTACAGTGTGAATGGGCCCTAAGCCTAAAGTGTCAGCTAATGACCAATATACACGTTTCGAATATTGGACAAATGATCATTTTTTTCTGCAAGCTAGTCTCATATCAAAAGTGAAGAGGTTACTAAAGTTACGATAATTCTTTAATGACGGAATAAGAAATCTGAAGAATGGAATGTATTTGTATTGTCTATTCAGGAGACTACTGTACCGGTTAAATGAAAATCGTACGATCCGGTATCACACGATAAAAATTTTTGTGCTTGTCCCTTCTATTCTTTTCAGACGATTGCTGTGTACTAACAATCAAATAATCGCATGATCTTTTCATCTCAAAATTCTGCCTAAAGTTGTTGTAAAGGCTTCAGTTTTTTATTTACTTTAATGCATGCTCTGGAGCAAGATATAAAATCTTGTATGTGCAGCTGCCCCTCCCCCATCCCGAGCACTCCCTAAATAATTACCAGAGCCCAATCTTAATTCAGTGCTGTGCCCGAGAGTAGCTCTCTCCCTTGTCACTTGACTCAGTGAGAGCAGTGGAAACCATTGGCTCCTGCTGCTGTCAATCAAATCCAGTGACAAGGGAGAGAGAGCAGGGGCCAAGTTGCACTGTGTATCAATAGAGACACACACAGTGCGGCTTGGGATCAAGTCCACACGTGTGCCACCATAGGAACCAGCTTCCTATGGTGGCACATGGAAAAGAGGAGGATTGTGCCGCTGTGTGCAAAACCATTGCACAGAGCAGGTAAGTATAACATGTTTGTTATTTTTTAAAACAAACCTTTACAATCACTTTAAAATCTCAGAATTCTGGCTTTTAATTTCTGAATTCTGACTTAATTTCAGAATTCTGTCCTTGAATCTCAGGATTCTGACTTTGAAACTCAGAATACTGACCTTTAATCTCAGAATTCTGACTTTTAATTTCTGAATTCTGACTTAATTTCAGAATTCTGTCCTTGAATCTCAGGATTCTGACTTTGAAACTCAGAATACTGACCTTTAATCTCAGAATTCTGACTGTAAAAGTCAGAATTTTGTTTTTAAATTGTTTCTAGGATGACTCACACCATCCTTACAAAATAACAGAAACACCTCACATTATATTAATATCAAGCACCTAATAAGGAGTGGTGTGTTTAAAGATCTTCACATGTAGTTTTTGCTGACACTGGGTCACAAAGGTGCTGACTCGGTTATGTAATAATTTTGGAAGCTGAACTTAAATGGCATTAAGCAAATGTCATATTCCACGTCTATCCCTGTCAATGAGCTTTGTTTTTGCATTTACTGTTCCTCTTTTCGATGCAGTTTGTCCATATATGGAAAACTTGTTCTGTATTTATATGATATTTCATCATTCATTGACACAATCTAACTACTGATTCAACAAGCTACATCCTGTTGACTGAGATTTTTGTCATTATTGTTTTAATGCAAAATAAAAGAAAGTAAAAAAAGCTCAGTGCAAATAAAGTGGCCCCAGAAGATCTCCCCTACAAAACTGGTGCTGTAGCAGCACTGAGACATCAACCTTTAAAAGTACAGGTATAATGAAAAATCCTGTATGGGTTCCCCCACCTACCTTGAAATCTGCAAATTCTACCAAACAAGCCAAAATTGGATATGACAGCTATGTCTTGATGAAGCTCTGGAGTGGGCTGGGTGAAACACATTGATGTCATGGGGCATGCCCCCCATTCTCTCATCTCCCCCTGGTATAGGCTGGAGTGCATGCCAGCCTGGACCGGCTTAATGCACTTGTCTGTCCTATTCACCTAAGTTCACTTGTGCCGATGCCAATGTCTGCATACATCCTTTATTATAATAAAATTTATAATACATTGTCATCCTGCAGACTTGGATACAAGCTGTGGTGGTGAGGAGTCGGGGAGATTCCAGCATACCATACAGCCTTTTTGGCAGCTCATTGAATACATCTCCATTGCATGCAAGGAACTCCACTCCTAACTGCTCAGGGTCATATCAGCTGCACTTTTATTTACATGCATCGACAATATACTGTAGTACAAACAGGGAAGCTGTATCTGTGGATATGTGCTCAAGCGCTTCCCATGCCATCACTAGTTCAGGCTGAACAGGTTTCCTTCATTTCCAGCAATTTAGGATTAGATTTTTTTCTTGTGCTACAAGCTTATTGGAGGACTAGAACAAAATTTCTAGGAAAATCTCTGCTACTTCTGACATGATGCACTCCACTGGCACACAAAATAATAATCAAACATCATATAGTGGACAATTACAGTATCAGTGATTGCATTTGGACATTGATTGGAGAGGAATCATTCGTTTCTTACAGGCATTATTATCAGTGGTGATTAATATTCCGCAGTACAGCCTATATTGGATTTATATTTGGACCCTATTATCAGCTAGCCCATTGTGGCCAACACTTTGCCAGCGGGTATAAGGTCCTACTATTTGCTGGGGCATTTGTTCAGGGGGTACAGGGCCAGGTGAATAGTTTTTAAATTGGAGGAGGAATTCTGGAGGAGGGGGATCATTAGTGGGGGGGGGGGTGGAATACTATGTATGTATTTTAAATATCATTCATATTTTTGTATATGAATAAATCAAATATATTGCTACAGCCATAAGTAGTTGTCATATCCAATTTTTGGCCTGTTTGCTATACTTGGTAGTGTGGAGAAACTCTCCAGTATTTTTACCTTGGGTCCAGGCACCACTGTTTCAATAATGGTTCTCCAATTAATGAAGATCCATTCAGTTGTCATAGTTGAAATTTGAAAATTCTCCCTTACCACAGATCTGCACACACCACTGCAAGAGTTAATTGCAGTCCTAATGTTCTAAAGTCAACCCGTCTACCTAGCCATTAATCATAAACTATAATAAACCTACAGTTATGTTTTAAGTATGTCCTGGATAAAAAAAAATTGGATTTTTTTTTTTTTTTGCAGCATTCAACTTGTTTCTAGTTGCTGCACATGAGTTTGGTCATTCCTTGGGTCTAGAACACTCCAACAATCCTTCAGCTTTGATGTTCCCAACCTATCGCTATGTGAACACGGAAGGTTACCGCTTGCCACAAGATGACGTCGCTCGGATCCAGGCACTGTATGGAAGAAGACCAACATAACTGAGCCTACTTTCAGGAATGCTGATATGTGTACTACTTTTGCCATATATTTTACTGTTATTTTTACAACATAAGTAGAAAATCTAGCACAGTATTTTTCTGCTTTTTTGTAATTGTATAGTTAATGCTTGGTTTGCATGGCAATTTTTTATGAGTATGGTGGTCAGACACTGACTATCTGGCTATAGAAAAATCACCATCTTGGATGATAGAAATGTAATATACATGACTATATGTACTGTATATATATGTATCACCCACCTCCAATGTGCCACTAATATCAGGGAACAGTAGATCCATTGACCAAAATATTCCAGTCTATTATATTTTTTCTTTGATGTCTTCCAGTAGTATCTGCATTTATTAAAGCAATATAGCATGTTCACATTTGACATTGAAATTTCTCATAGCTCATTGAATAAGATGACATTATGGCCACTACCAAATATCAAATGATGTGCAAGAGAATAGTACAATGTAGGTATTATGCATGTGCATAATTGGATAATTTAAGTAAATACAGCTTAACTAAATTCACTAAGGCCTCATGTACACCAAGCCACATATTTGGTTGTGAGCATAGGGCACTGGAGCACCAACCAGCCCCACTGCCAGCAGCCTTTAAAAGTC
This sequence comes from Staurois parvus, assembly GCF_062004578.1. NCBI lineage: Eukaryota > Metazoa > Chordata > Amphibia > Anura > Ranidae > Staurois > Staurois parvus. The sequence continues at coordinate 3,630,816 of NW_028318218.1, read as the reverse complement.
TATAAGAGGCTGACAGTTGCTGCGACAGGACAGGGTTGGATGCTGCACTGAGTGCTACTAACAATTAGGGCATTATGCACCCAGGGAAGGACAGCCAGAACGCAAGAAGTCTGCATTGCAGGCATTGGTTTGGCATCATTGCCTTGGGTCCTGGATGACCTTGTCCCAGCACTGCCCAGATCCTTCTAGTTACACCAAAATACACTATAAGGCGTAATGAAGAACCTGAGGAGAAAGACATGTTCAGTTTTACCATTTCACAGTATAATTGTGAGCATGGACCAGCTGCAAATTAATACAAGTCTTACTACATTTTTTAACAATAATTTGTTATTAAGTTTTAACAAAAAATACATGCATTTATTCAGTTACTGAAGCTTTAACAATTAATCTCAAAAAATGCAATGAGCCAATAAACAGGATAATACAAGTAAAATAAAGTGTCTTATGGTTGTATAAAAACATTCAGAGGTTTAGTAGTTGAGGTGAAGAGATTGTGACACCGTAGTACCCAGTATTCCCAGGTTCAGTTGGGGGAGAAGGAAGGCAGGGAGGAAAAAAGGGAGGAGGAGGAGTAGGTTTAGAGAGGAAGAAAAATCTAGGATTTGGTTTTATCATCATTGAGCTTTCAATTCCCATGCTGGGAAGTATTCAAGGCAGTTACGAGAAAGAGTGGGAAGAGTGGGAAGTGGGAAGATTAATAATGGCCCATTGGCCGGATATGCTTACAAAGATAAGAGAATAAAGGAGAGGGAGAGAGAGATGGAAAGTAAGGAGGGAAATATTGGTAGGTGTATGGGGAAGTCTTACACATTTCTTGTTGCACCAATTCCACAAATAGAATTTTCAAAGCTGAAATCCATTTAGATGTTATTATCAAAAAGCAACTGAAGAGTGCAATGTCGATGTTGTGTACCTTGGCACAAATAATTTGTCCAAGAATGATGTGTTCTGTACAAGATGAATTTCAGAATTTGGGCCAGGATCTTCACTGGTTAGGGTGTACTCTTATATTGTAAGAGGTCTTACCTGTCCATAAAGCACAACAAAGGAAAGTACTTCATATAGAAGAGTTCAATAACTGGGTAAAAGATTTGGTGCAACGCTAAAGGTTTTGATTATGGTTGTTATGGTGCCAGCAGGTGGTCTAATATTGAGCTGTACAAAAGAGATGGTCTGCATCCCTCACACAAGGGCCCTGAGCTTCTTAGTATGGAATTCAGGAGTTATTTTGGACATTTGTTTAAACTGAGAAACGGGAGCAGAGATTTAATTTCTGTCCCAAGCAGGTTAAAACAAATGTGAGAGTTTGTGGTGCTGAGGACTGGGCTGATGGGATCGTTATGTCAGTTAAAATTTCTGGTGCTAAAAATAAAGCAGTAGATTGTAGTATTTGTCATGCCATGTGCACTAATGCTCATAGTTTAGGCAACAAGCTTTGTGCTCTGACAGCTCTTATGTCTAGGAACAACTTGGATCCTGTTGCAACTACAAAGACATGGTCCAAGGATTCAAATTACTGGGAAATAACTATACCAGGGTACACACTATATAGGAAAGACAGAGTAGGGAAGAGGAGAGGTGGAGTTGGCCTATATGTCAAAAATAGCATAAGGCAAACATTAATTAAAAACACAAATGAAATACTTTTGCACCTTCTGGGTCTGCCTTCCAATCAGAGAGGGACCTACCCTTAGAATTGTTTTAGTATACAGACTTAGTATACAGACTGAAGATTAAGATAACTTGAGATAACTGAAACAGAAATGAAGGGAGAGGTTTTAATTATGGATGACTTCAACATGCCTGACATTAAAGGATAAGTTCACCTTTCGTAACATGTTACACCCATATTCAGGGTGTATCATGTAACATGTTACGATCAGACTTTCCCCTGCTCCCCCCCGATCCCCGCTTTGACAGCTAGCAGGTAATCTTCTCCCCCCTCGCTAGCTGTCAAATTTAAAAGAACATTGATGTGCAGGGCTCTGCTCAATACAGATGCGTCACTCATTCAAAGTTATGTATGTATGTCACTGCACTTTTTGCACAGCACAGTATGCACTTGATCACTTGCCAAATAGTAGGGTGTAGGTCCTTAGGCCTGCTCTGAAAGTCTTGGGGGGAGGGCACGTGGGAGAGCCTCACCTAGTACTTGAGGTTGGCCTGTTTCGGTAGGCCTCCCGAAGAAAGGGGCTCACCTTGTTTCAGCCAGATGGACCAGTGAGTACCTCAGTCTCTGTCACGAGCCCCAGAGGATCATTGTAAGGGTCCTTTCTCTGGGAGGACCATGTGTATACCCTCTGCACTTTTTTGAGTTTTCACTTTTGTGCGTACACAAAACCGGATGTTACAAAAAAAAGGGCCCTGATGGTATTCATCCTAGAGTTCTAAGAGAACTTTGTGGTATAGTTGTTGGACCATTTACAAATCTTTTCAATCGATCACTTCTAACAGTAGAAGTTCCCAATGACTTGCGGACGGCTAATATTGTACCTATCCACAAGAAGGCTAGAAAGGTAGAAGCTGGCAGTTTCAGGCCAGTGAGTTTAACAGCTGTCGTAGTCAAGTTAATGGAATCAGTCCTAAGAAGAAGGAACACTGATCTCTTAAAAAAAACACAAATTAACTTGCTGGACCCAAAGCAGCATGGCTTTACTGAGGGAAGATCATGTCAGACTGATTGAATTTTTCGACTATATAACTAATATTTTGGACCAGGGTGGTGCTGTGGACATAGCCTATCTTTATTTCAGCAAAGCATTTGATACAGTTCCACATAATGATCTAATAAAAAAAAAGTTGTACTAGCTAGGACTTAACCCTCGGGTGGTTCAGTGGATAAGCAGTTGGATAAAGGATAAATACCAGAGTGTGGTTGTAAATGGGGTTAATTCGGAATATAGAGACCAGTAGTATACCAGAAGGCTCTGCACTAGGTCCTGTTATATTTGATGTAAATGATATACTGTAGCTAAAGGTTTGTTGGGTAAGGTATGTCTGTTTGCTGATGGCACAGATGTGTGCAATAGGGTTAATATTCCTGCAGGTGTCTGTAACATGGGACATGATTTGGCTTTGCTGAAAGATTAGTCAAAGCAGTGGAAACTGCAGTTCAGTGTTTTAAAATGCAAAATAATGCACCTAGGGAAAAAAATCAATTGAAAGAATACAATATTAGTACACTGTGGACCAGCAATACAGAAGAAAAAGATTCAGAGGAACTTATTTCAGATGATTGCAAATGAGCAAACATTGTGACTAGAGATGAGCGAATCGAACATGGCGAAGTGGAATTCGTTTCGAATATTGGGAAATATTCGATTCGCGCCGAATCCGAAAATTAGCCAACTTCGGATGCACGAATCGAATTTTCCCAAAAATGGCGGCGACATGTGTGGCGACGGAGCGGGGATCTCTGGGAAGGCGCGCAGACAAGGCGCGCTGACCCATAATGCATTCATTCATGACATGTGATCGCATTAGCCAATCAGCAGCCAGCCAGCCAGCACTGTGTAATGGTGGAGCTATAAATTGCGGCCATCTTACAATTCTCCATTAGCCTGCGGTCATTCAAGAGAGACAGACCTGTCTGTATTAGGGACAGAGTTAGGGCCAGAGAGACTTTAGGGCCACAGAATCGTTACTTAGGGACACAGAATCGTTACTTAGGGACACAGAATCGTTACTCAGGGACACAGAATTGTTAATCAGGGACACAGAATTGTTACTCAGGGACAGACACAGAATTGTTACTGAGGGACACAGAATTGTTACTGAGGGACACAGAATTGTTACTCAGGGACACAGAATTGTTACTCAGGGACACAGAATTTTTACTCAGGGAAACAGAATTGTTACTCAGGGACAGACACAGAATTGTTACTGAGGGACACAGAATTGTTACTGAGGGACACAGAATTGTTACTGAGGGACACAGAATTGTTACTCAGGGACACAGAATTGTTACTCAGGGACACAGAATTGTTACTCAGGGACAGACACAGAATTGTTACTGAGGGACACAGAATTGTTACTGAGGGACACAGAATTGTTACTCAGGGACACAGAATTGTTACTCAGGGACAGACACAGAATTGTTACTGAGGGACACAGAATTGTTACTGAGGGACACAGAATTGTTACTCAGGGACACAGAATTGTTACTCAGGGACACAGAATTGTTACTCAAGGACACAGAATTGTTACTCAGGGACTCAGAATTGTTACTCAGGGACAGACACAGAATTGTTACTCAGGGACACAGAATTGTTACTCAGGGACACAGAATTGTTACTGAGGGACACAGAATTGTTACTCAGGGACAGACACAGAATTGTTACTCAGGGACACAGAATTGTTACTCAGGGACACAGAATTGTTACTGAGGGACACAGAATTGTTACTCAGGGACACAGAATTGTTACTCAGGGACAGACACAGAATTGTTACTCAGGGACAGACACAGAATTGTTACTCAGGGACAGACACAGAATTGTTACTCAGGGACACAGAATTGTTACTGAGGGACACAGAATTGTTACTCAGGGACACAGAATTGTTACTCAGGGACACAGAATCGTTACTGAGGGACACAGAATCGTTACTGAGGGACACAGAATTGTTACTCAGGGACACAGAATTGTTACTCAGGGACACAGAATTGTTACTCAGGGACACAGAATCGTTACTCAGGGACACAGAATCGTTGAATTAAAGAGTATGTCAGACAACACGCAGAGGAGTGGCAGAGGAGGCAATGTTTCAGGAGCAAGCAGACGTGGCAGCAGAGGAAGGGGTCGAGGCAGCACTAGTCGCAGCCAGAGGCCAGTGCTCCCGGTGTCATCCAGCGGTCGTGTCTCCACCGACAACCCTGCCGTCATCGATTGGCTGGCTCAGTCGTCTTCCTCTTCCCAGGTCACCTCTGACACCTACAGCCAACGGTCGGTGGGTACGTCAGACACAACCGTTAGTTGGCATGGCCCGGGAGCAAGCCCACTGAAATCACGTGTCCTCTACCTGCCCCTGTCCTTTGGTGTTCCCTCACCAAGCGCAGTATCGCATGCTGTGGGCTCAGCACCACTGTACAGTGAGGAAGAGCTAACAGAGGGCGGTCAGGAACGGGGGGAGACATCCGCCTCTTCAGCAGCCAGGCGAAGAAGTACTGGCGAGGAGAGTGGCTCGGTAGCCGGTCTAGAGACAGGTCTGTCTCCTGACCCACACGCAGCCGAGGGGGCTAGTAGTGAGGCGGAGACCCTAATTGATGATGATGAGGCTGATCGCACTTGGCAGCCTCGTCGTCATCTGCCAGGCCCGTAATCTGTCATGGGCCCCTGTACCGCCTCCTCATGCTGCTGCCAGGTCCAGAGTGTGTCATGGGTCCCTGTACGGCCTCCCATTGCTGCTGTCTCCATCGCCACACTCTGCCATGTGCCACTTTCAGGTCTCCTCACACTGCTGGTGGGTTCCATTTTGTCATAGGGTGCTGGCAGATTACGGGCCTCCCATTGCTGCTGCCAGGCCCGTAATCTGTCATGGGCCCCTGTACCGCCTCCTCATGCTGCTGCCAGGTCCAGAGTGTGTCATGGGTCCCTGTACCGCCTCCCATTGCTGCTGTCTCCATCGCCACACTCTGCCATGTGCCACTTTCAGGTCTCCTCACACTGCTGGTGGGTTCCATTTTGTCATAGGGTGCTGGCAGATTACGGGCCTCCCATTGCTGCTGCCAGGCCCGTAATCTGTCATGGGCCCCTGTACCGCCTCCTCATGCTGCTGCCAGGTCCAGAGTGTGTCATGGGTCCCTGTACCGCCTCCCATTGCTGCTGTCTCCATCGCCACACTCTGCCATGTGCCACTTTCAGGTCTCCTCACACTGCTGGTGGGTTCCATTTTGTCATAGGGTGCTGGCAGATTACGGGCCTCCCATTGCTGCTGCCAGGCCCGTAATCTGCCATGGGCCCCCGTACCGCCTCCTCATGCTGCTGCCAGGTCCAGAGTGTCTCATGGGTCCCTGTACGGCCTCCCATTGCTGCTGTCTCCATCGCCACACTCTGCCATGTGCCACTTTCAGGTTTCCTCACACTGCTGGTGGGTTCCATTTTGTCATAGGGTGCTGGCAGATTACGGGCCTCCCATTGCTGCTGCCAGGCCCGTAATCTGTCATGGGCCCCTGTAATGCCTCCTCATGCTGCTGCCAGGTCCAGAGTGTGTCATGGGTCCCTGTACGGCCTCCCATTGCTGCTGTCTCCATCGCCACACTCTGCCATGTGCCACTTTCAGGTCTCCTCACACTGCTGGTGGGTTCCATTTTGTCATAGGGTGCTGGCAGATTATGGGCCTCCCATTGCTGCTGCCAGGCCCGTAATCTGTCATGGGCCCCTGTACCGCCTCCTCATGCTGCTGCCAGGTCCAGAGTGTGTCATGGGTCCCTGTACCGCCTCCTCATGCTGCTGCCAGGTCCAGAGTGTCTCATGGGTCCCTGTACCGCCTCCCATTGCTGCTGTCTCCATCGCCACACTCTGCCATGTGCCACTTTCAGGTCTCCTCACACCGCTGGTGAGTTCCATTTTGTCATAGGGTGCTGGCAGATTACGGGCCTCCCATTGCTGCTGCCAGGCCCGTAATCTGCCATGGGCCCCCGTACCGCCTCCTCATGCTGCTGCCAGGTCCAGAGTGTGTCATGGGTCCCTGTACCGCCTCCCATTGCTGCTGTCTCCATCGCCACACTCTGCCATGTGCCACTTTCAGGTCTCCTCACACTGCTGGTGGGTTCCATTTTGTCATAGGGTGCTGGCAGATTACGGGCCTCCCATTGCTGCTGCCAGGCCCGTAATCTGTCATGGGCCCCTGTACCGCCTCCTCATGCTGCTGCCAGGTCCAGAGTGTGTCATGGGTCCCTGTACCGCCTCCTCATGCTGCTGCCAGGTCCAGAGTGTCTCATGGGTCCCTGTACCGCCTCCCATTGCTGCTGTCTCCATCGCCACACTCTGCCATGTGCCACTTTCAGGTCTCCTCACACCGCTGGTGAGTTCCATTTTATCATAGGGTGCTGGCAGATTACGGGCCTCCCATTGCTGCTGCCAGGCCCGTAATCTGCCATGGGCCCCCGTACCGCCTCCTCATGCTGCTGCCAGGTCCAGAGTGTGTCATGGGTCCCTGTACCGCCTCCCATTGCTGCTGTCTCCATCGCCACACTCTGCCATGTGCCACTTTCAGGTCTCCTCACACTGCTGGTGGGTTCCATTTTGTCATAGGGTGCTGGCAGATTACGGGCCTCCCATTGCTGCTGCCAGGCCCGTAATCTGCCATGGGCCCCCGTACCGCCTCCTCATGCTGCTGCCAGGTCCAGAGTGTCTCATGGGTCCCTGTACGGCCTCCCATTGCTGCTGTCTCCATCGCCACACTCTGCCATGTGCCACTTTCAGGTCTCCTCACACTGCTGGTGGGTTCCATTTTGTCATAGGGTGCTGGCAGATTACGGGCCTCCCATTGCTGCTGCCAGGCCCGTAATCTGTCATGGGCCCCTGTACCGCCTCCTCATGCTGCTGCCAGGTCCAGAGTGTCTCATGGGTCCCTGTACGGCCTCCCATTGCTGCTGTCTCCATCGCCACACTCTGCCATGTGCCACTTTCAGGTCTCCTCACACTGCTGGTGGGTTCCATTTTGTCATAGGGTGCTGGCAGATTACGGGCCTCCCATTGCTGCTGCCAGGCCCGTAATCTGTCATGGGCCCCTGTACCGCCTCCTCATGCTGCTGCCAGGTCCAGAGTGTGTCATGGGTCCCTGTATGGCCTCCCATTGCTGCTGTCTCCATCGCCACACTCTGCCATGTGCCACTTTCAGGTCTCCTCACACTGCTGGTGGGTTCCATTTTGTCATAGGGTGCTGGCAGATTACGGGCCTCCCATTGCTGCTGCCAGGCCCGTAATCTGTCATGGGCCCCTGTACCGCCTCCTCATGCTGCTGCCAGGTCCAGAGTGTGTCATGGGTCCCTGTACCGCCTTCTCATGCTGCTGCCAGGTCCAGAGTGTCTCATGGGTCCCTGTACGGCCTCCCATTGCTGCTGTCTCCATCGCCACACTCTGCCATGTGCCACTTTCAGGTCTCCTCACACTGCTGGTGGGTTCCATTTTGTCATAGGGTGCTGGCAGATTACGGGCCTCCCATTGCTGCTGCCAGGCCCGTAATCTGCCATGGGCCCCCGTACCGCCTCCTCATGCTGCTGCCAGGTCCAGAGTGTGTCATGGGTCCCTGTACGGCCTCCCATTGCTGCTGTCTCCATCGCCACACTCTGCCATGTGCCACTTTCAGGTCTCCTCACACTGCTGGTGGGTTCCATTTTGTCATAGGGTGCTGGCAGATTACGGGCCTCCCATTGCTGCTGCCAGGCCCGTAATCTGTCATGGGCCCCTGTACCGCCTCCTCATGCTGCTGCCAGGTCCAGAGTGTGTCATGGGTCCCTGTACGGCCTCCCATTGCTGCTGTCTCCATCGCCACACTCTGCCATGTGCCACTTTCAGGTCTCCTCACACTGCTGGTGGGTTCCATTTTGTCATAGGGTGCTGGCAGATTACGGGCCTCCCATTGCTGCTGCCAAGCCCGTAATCTGCCATGGGCCCCCGTACCGACTCCTCATGCTGTGACGTTGCAACAAGGTGGAATTCAACCCTAGATATGTTAGACCGCCTTTACGAACAGCGAAAGGCCATCACAGATTTCCTGATGTTACAAGCGGATAAAGGTACTCCCCTGTGTAACTTAGATGTCAGCCATTGGCAGCTCATGCGTGACACCTGCCGCTTGCTCAGGCCCTTTGAGGAGGCCACGCTATTCGTGAGTCGGCAGGACTATGGGATGAACGACGTCATTCCTCTGTTGCACGTCCTGGAACAAATGCTGTTAACAATGGCTGGTCAGGGTGCGGTAGACGTGGCGCACAGATCTCAACGCCACATGACCCCTGTGGGGGCAGGACAGGAAGAAGAGGAGGAGGTAGAGGAGGACATTGGTGCTCAGGAATTATTGAGTGAAATGGGTGGTTTTTCCACTCAGCGGACAGGAGTGGAGGAGCAGGAGCATCTGGTAGAGGAGGAGGAGGAGGAGACAGAGGACCCAGACGCACCGTGGCAGTATGCTGTGGAGATGGAGGCAGGGAGTCCCTCGCATTCCTTGGCACAAATGGCCCATAGCATGCTCGGTTGCTTGCGTAGCGACAGCCGAATAATAACCATCAGACAGAGGGATGACTTTTGGCTGTCCACCTTGTTGGACCCTCGCTACCGTTCAAAAATGGTGGCCTTTTTCACACCTGCTGAGAGGGAGGCCAAAATAACGTACTATAAAAACCACCTATGTAGTCAGTTGGTCTCTGCCTTTCTGCGCCAACGTCCATCCTCAGACACTGTGGGCCCTGTGCGCTCGCGTTCTGCTGCCATGGCAGCAGGGGAGGGGTGGGGTGGTAGGAGCAGTGGCAGCTCCACCAGCAGCGGCTGCCTCAGTCTGCAGTCGATGATGAGTAGCTTTCTTCACCAGCGCAGTGAGGAAACTACTAACCAGCCGCAGCAGCATCAGGTGGACCTGGAGCAGGACCTCAAACAACAGGCTTGGGCCTACTTGGACAGCACCCTGCCAACCGAGGTAGACAATCCCCTTGACTACTGGGCAACGAAACTTGACCTTTGGCCCCAACTAGCTGAATTTGCCCTTGAAAGGCTGTCATGCCCGGCCAGTAGCGTGGCATCGGAGTGCGTGTTTAGTGCGGCAGGAGGTATTGTAACTCCGCGGAGGACACGACTGTCCACCCAAAGTGTGGAGAGACTCACGTTTGTGAAAATGAATCAGGCGTGGATTAGTCTGGATTTCAAACCACCAGTTCCTGACACAACTGACTAAATCCGCCATGAATCATGCCCCAAACATGTTATTATTTTTAACATAAGCCTCTGTATGGCCTTCAATTTAAGCTGCTTACGCTTCGCCACTCTGCCATGGGCCCCTGTACCGCCTCCTCTTGCTGCTGCCAGGTCCAGAGTGTCTCATGGGTCCCTGTACGGCCTCCCATTGCTGCTGTCTCCATCGCCACACTCTGCCATGTGCCACTTTCAGGTCTCCTCACACTGCTGGTGGGTTCCATTTTGTCATAGGGTGCTGGCAGATTACGGGCCTCCCATTGCTGCTGCCAGGCCCGTAATCTGTCATGGGCCCCCGTACCGACTCCTCATGCTGCTGCCAGGCCCGTAATCTGTCATGGGCCCCTGTACCGCCTCCTCATGCTGCAGCCAGGTCCAGAGTGTCTCATGGGTCCCTGTACGGTCTCCCATTGCTGCTGTCTCCATCGCCACACTCTGCCATGTGCCACTTTCAGGTCTCCTCACACTGCTGGTGGGTTCCATTTTGTCATAGGGTGCTGGCAGATTATGGGCCTCCCATTGCTGCTGCCAGGCCCGTAATCTGCCATGGGCCCCCGTACCGCCTCCTCATGCTGCTGCCAGGTCCAGAGTGTCTCATGGGTCCCTGTACGGCCTCCCATTGCTGCTGTCTCCATCGCCACACTCTGCCATGTGCCACTTTCAGGTCTCCTCACACTGCTGGTGGGTTCCATTTTGTCATAGGGTGCTGGCAGATTACGGGCCTCCCATTGCTGCTGCCAGGCCCGTAATCTGCCATGGGCCCCCGTACCGCCTCCTCATGCTGCTGCCAGGTCCAGAGTGTCTCATGGGTCCCTGTACGGCCTCCCATTGCTGCTGTCTCCATCGCCACACTCTGCCATGTGCCACTTTCAGGTCTCCTCACACTGCTGGTGGGTTCCATTTTGTCATAGGGTGCTGGCAGATTACGGGCCTCCCATTGCTGCTGCCAGGCCCCTAATCTGCCATGGGCCCCCGTACCGACTCCTCATGCTGCTGCCAGGCCCGTAATCTGTCATGGGCCCCTGTACCGCCTCCTCATGCTGCTGCCAGGTCCAGAGTGTGTCATGGGTCCCTGTACGGCCTCCCATTGCTGCTGTCTCCATCGCCACACTCTGCCATGTGCCACTTTCAGGTCTCCTCACACTGCTGGTGGGTTCCATTTTGTCATAGGGTGCTGGCAGATTACGGGCCTCCCATTGCTGCTGCCAGGCCCGTAATCTGTCATGGGCCCCTGTACCGCCTCCTCATGCTGCTGCCAGGCCCGTAATCTGTCATGGGTCCCTGTACGGCCTCCCATTGCTGCTGTCTCCATCGCCACACTCTGCCATGTGCCACTTTCAGGTCTCCTCACACTGCTGGTGGGTTCCATTTTGTCATAGGGTGCTGGCAGATTACGGGCCTCCCATTGCTGCTGCCAGGCCCGTAATCTGCCATGGGCCCCTGTACCGCCTCCTCATGCTGCTGCCAGGCCCGTAATCTGTCATGGGTCCCTGTACGGCCTCCCATTGCTGCTGTCTCCATCGCCATACTCTGCCATGTGCCACTTTCAGGTCTCCTCACACTGCTGGTGGGTTCCATTTTGTCATAGGGTGCTGGCAGATTACGGGCCTCCCATTGCTGCTGCCAGGCCCGTAATCTGCCATGGGCCCCCGTACCGCCTCCTCATGCTGCTGCCAGGTCCAGAGTGTGTCATGGGTCCCTGTACCGCCTCCCATTGCTGCTGTCTCCATCGCCACACTCTGCCATGTGCCACTTTCAGGTCTCCTCACACTGCTGGTGGGTTCCATTTTGTCATAGTGTGCTGGCAGATTACGGGCCTCCCATTGCTGCTGCCAGGCCCGTAATCTGCCATGGGCCCCCGTACCGCCTCCTCATGCTGCTGCCAGGTCCAGAGTGTCTCATGGGTCCCTGTACGGCCTCCCATTGCTGCTGTCTCCATCGCCATACTCTGCCATGTGCCACTTTCAGGTCTCCTCACACTGCTGGTGGGTTCCATTTTGTCATAGGGTGCTGTATCGCCTCCCATTGCTGCTGCCTCCACCGCCACACTGTGGCTCCACACTCTGGTTTTGGCCCCGTGACTGCCCAAATGAGTGAAGTGTGCGGTGATTCTAAGATCGACGGCACTCATCTGCATGTCATACTGACTGACAGTATTATTTCTCTTCCCCAGCAGACTCCAAGGGCATTTAAATTAAAGGTACAGTGTTCTGCACTAATATAAAGGCTCTCTGAAGCCTAGAAACACCCTTTTTATAAGTTAAATTTGCAGCGAATATATTCGACTCGAATCAAATTTATTCCGCGAATTCGCCGAATCAGCCGAATCGAATTTTTGAATACTTCACTCATCTCTAATTGTGACAAAGCAGACTTCTAGTCTGCATTACTGGAGGAGGTCAGCAGCAGGAGGAAGGAGGTCCTGATTACCCTGTATAGATCTTTAGTTTGACCTCATTTAGAATATTGTGTCCAGTTCTGTAGATCTCACTTTAAAAAAAGATATTGATAAGATAGAACAAGTCCAGATACAGGCAACAAAATTGGTGAAAAGTCTGGGGGATAAAACATATCAGGAGAGACTTTATGAACTTAATATGTACAGTCTGGAGCAAAGGGGATATATGAATGAACTTTTTAAATACATAAAGGGAATGAATAAGGTTCAGGAGGGCAGTATTTTAAGCACTTGACCTCCGGAAGATTTACCCCCTTCATGACCAGGCCATGTTTTGCTTTTTGGCTCTATGTTACTTTAACTGACAATTGCGCGGTCATGCAACGCTGTACATGACTGAAATTTATATAATTTTTTTCACACACAGAGTTTTCTTTTGGTGGTATTTGATCTCCACTGGGTTTTTAATTTTTTGTTATATAAATGAAAAAATACTGAAATAAAAAAAAACTGTATTTTTTACTCTCTGCTATAAAACATATGCAATAAAAAAAACTTAAAAACCTAATTTCTTCATAAATTTTGGCCAAAATGTATTCTGCTACATATTTTTGGCAAACAAAATGGCAATAAGCGTTTATTGATTGGTTCAGTGAACGTTATAGCGTCTACAATTTATGGTATATATACTGAGTATAATGCAATAATAGTGAGCGCTCTCCAATAGCAGCTGATGCACTCAGGTAACCACATAAAACCTTACATATAGCATAAATAGTAATAAAGTGCAGCGCTAAAAAATCGATGAGATAGTAGTCCCAAAAGAAGTTCGATATAAAGCAATATTGTGAATCCTGCCAGTGAGCGTATCCTTATCTAGTGATGATCCGTGTGAATAATATAGTTATGCGCTTACCAGAAGCGCATAGATAATGCGCATTGATAATTCAAATTGGTGAGATATGCGTCTGGGACATCCGTCTCCCATAGGGCAGCACCGCAGTGGTTGGTATCTGCTCCAGAGGTCTCCTTTATGGGTCAGGCCATCTGGTTACAGGAATTCCCCTCTCTGGATGTTGAAGAGCTTCCCAGGTTCTGCATACTCAAAAGACTCCGTGTGAGGAGCCATAAAAAATGCTCATAGCGTAATATTGCCAAGAAGTTGAATTTATTCAAAAACAAGTTTCACAATAAAATGATGAAAAGGTAAAAAACAGGTACACTGACCAGTAATGTGAATGACCACCGGACCTGAATAAGGTTCCGGTGGTTTAAAACACAGCGCGCTGATTCCTAAGGCCTTTCCAAATGTTGACATTTCCTCTGAAGAAGTGCACTCGCACGAAAGGCCCTAGGAGTCAGCACGCTGTGTTTTAAACCACCGAAGCTGCCCTATGGGAGACGGATGTCCCAGACGCATATCTCACCAATTTGAGTTATCAATGCGCATTATCTATGCGCTTCTGGTAAGCGCATAACTATATTATTCACACGGATCATCACTAGATAAGGATACGCTCACTGGCACGATTCACAATATTGCTTTATATCGAACTTATTTTGGAACTACTATCTCATCGATTTTCTAGCGCTGCACTTTATTACTATTTATTCTATGGTATATATACTGGAATTTTTATTTATTTATTTTATACTACTAATGGCAGTGAACAGCGAGTTATAGCAGGACTGCGATAGTTTGGCAGGCAATTTGACACTAACTGGTACTTTGACACTTTGTTGGAATCAGTGATACTAATACAGTGATTGGTGATAAAAATATACACTGTCACTGTACTAATGACACTGGCTGGGAAGGGATTAAACATCTAGGGGTGACCAAAGGGTTAAGTGTATGCCTAACAGTGCTTTTGTGTGCAATGTGGTACTCTTACTAGGGAATGAGCCATTTTTTATCCCCTGCTTTGCAGGGAAACAAAAACTGGCACATCCCCACTGACAGGACAGAGCTATTGTTTACACTGTTTACCATTTTAGGCAATCTCTGAAAACCTATCTCTTCAGGGAAGCCTATCCTGCCTTCAGCTAATTACCGAATCTTCTATTCCTCCTATCAGTTCATCCCCCCACAATTATTACCTTTTGTACCACTAGCCCTTCCCTCTTAGATTGTAAGCTCCAAGGAGCAGGGTCCTCCTAACCCTCCTGTATTGAAATGTATTGTTGCTGTATTGTCTCCCTTTATATTGCAAACTGAGCAAACTGTTGGCGCTATATAAATCCTCTATAATAATAATAATAGAACTCTGCCCTGTCTTCCTCCTCCGATCAGCAGGTGCTGACAATCAATCATTGGCTAGCACCCGCTGATTGGCTTGTGCTGTGACTAATCACAGCACAGACAGCGCCAGCAGCGCGCGCCCTACCCAGAAGGGCCGGATCATGTAATAGATACGTGAATCGGCAAAGGAGAGACACTCTGCCACCTCACTCCTATGGGAGGCAGTGAGCAAGCAGTTAAATATGAGTACAAGATCAAGAACACAAGGACATTCAAGAACACAAGGACTTCAAATTAGCAGGAGGAAAGTTCAAAATTAACCTTAGAAAGCATTATTTTACCAAAAGGGTAGTTGAGGGTTGGAATAGACTTCCAGCAGAGGCAGAGAGTTAGTCAGCAGTGAGTGGATTCAAACATGTTCGGGACAAACATAGATCTATACTCAGACAAAAAAGTAAAAAAAAAATGTATAAATTAAAAAAAAAAAAGCAGACTCAATGGACCACTTGGTCTTTTTTTCTGTTGCCACTCTCTTTATGTTTCTATTCTATAACAAAATGAATAAATGCAGTTATATATTTAGTAAAAAATCATTTTTTTAAAGACAAGTAGCATAAATGCCTGCATTTGACTATTGTCCTCTGTACAGCAGAGCTCAGACTTGAGAAGTGAGGGTAAGCACTCTCAGCCAATCAGGTTTCCTGCATTCATATCTGCTGACAAGTAGCATGTTTACAGAAGAGAAAGTAGAGAGATGACTTCATCATCTATTACTTCCTCTTCTCTGTCTAGGTTTAGGCAGGGGGCAGGGTGAAGACCTAGGCAGGGGCGGACTGACAACTCATGGGGCCCCAGGGCAATAGGGGATCATGGGGCCCCTGTGTCCTTGCCCAATCTCAAAAAAGCCTATGGAAAAGGTACCAGGGGCATCTCATGGGGCCCCCTACTGACCCCGGGCCCTCGGGCAGTGCCCGAGTTTCCAAATGGTCAGTCCACCCCTGGACCTGGGTGTCTTACTTAAATGAAGCAGAGAAAAGTCAGATCTCTTTCCCTGCCAGATAGGGCTGTGCTGTGTAAAATCCCAAAACGGATGGATAAGTATACAAATTCATTGGCAGGTAGATCGGTTCCCGTATTGGTATTTCTTGTGTATTTAGCTGTTTGTCCCGAATTCAGCTTTAGAGTAAAACTAAAGACATTTTTTTAATTTTTAAATTTGGATAGAATGTTATAGGTTGTAGATAATGGATTTTATAGGCATGTAGACAACTCCATGTTGTAATGTTAAAACAACATAATTGATTAACATAATTATAAAAACAGTTGATACATAATCAGGGGCGGACTGACCATTTGGAAACTCGGGCACTGCCCGAGGGCCCGGGGTCAGTAGGGGACCACATGAGATGCCCCTGGTACCTTTTTCATAGGCTCTTTTGAGTTTGGGCAAGGACACAGGGGCCCCATGATCCCCTATTGCCTGGGGGTCCCATGAGTTGTCAGTCCGTCCCTGTACATAATAGAAGTTCAGATACTCAATTTGTGGAATATGATGTGATACTGCCAAATAATAACAATGTGATAATGTTGTTGTGGGTACCCAAACTTGATATCCGGGTGCTCCAGTTATACCTTCCACAGATATGTTTTGCTCTACATGTTTTCGCAATTAGAATCACTTCTTCAGGAGCTATTATATAGTATCTATATAGAAGAAAAATACATATGGTAACATACAGTATATGTATTATAATCCCTTTCATAGCATATAGCATCACTATGGATGATAAAAAGAAGGTATACGTACTAAAAACAATTAGTGAATCATACAATATAGCATACACACTCCTGGGGTAGGAGATGGCTCCACCGGCTGCATACAGGGTCGGTCAACAAGGTGGGGGTATACAACGAACCGAGAGAAGATATAGTTACATAGTTAGTCCGGCTGAAATAAGACAAAGGTCCATCCAGTTCCACTATTAAAAAAAAAAAAAATTATTATCCTACACTCACAGTTGATCCAGAGGAAGGCAAAAAAACCTACCAAAGCATGATCCAATTTGCTCCAGCATGGGGAAAAATTTCCTCCTGATCCCCCAAGAGGCAATTGGATATTCCCTGGATCAACTTTACCTATAAATGTTAGTAACCAGTTATATTCTGTGTATCTAAGAAAGAATCCAGGCCTTTTTTAAAGCAATCCACGGAGCTGGCCAGAACCAACTTTTGAGGGAGTCTATATACCACATTTTCACAGCTCTTACTGTGAAGAAACCGTTCCATGTTTGGAGATTAAATTTCTTTTCCTCCAGACGTACAGAGTGCCCCCTTGTCCTCTGTGATGACCTCAGGGTGAATAACTCTACACTGAGTTCACTATATGAACCACTGATGTATTTATACATGTTGATCATATCCCACCTTAATCTCCTCTTCTCAAGAGAAAATAAATTCAGTTCCTCTAATCTTTCCTCATAGCTGATCTCCTCCATGCCTCTTATCAGTTTGGTTTCCCATCTCTGTACTTTCTCCAGTTCCCCAATGTTCTTTTTGTGAATTGGTGCTCAAAACTGTACTGCATATTCCAGATGAGGTCTTACTAATGATTTGTACCGGGGTAATATGATATCTCTCTCTCTGGAGTCTATACCTCTCATATACAAGAGAGGATTTTGCTCGCTTTAGAAACCGCAGCTTGGCATTGCATGCCATTATTAAGCTTGTGATCTACCAGAACTCCCAGATACTTCTCCACCATTGATTGCCCCAATTGTACCCCCCCCCCCTAGTATTTATGACGCATGCATATTCTTAGCCCTCAAGTGCATCACCTTACATTTATCAACATTAAACCTCATTTGTCACAATAAAGACAACACAGAGGAACCATATACCCCAATGTACTTGAAGAGTTTTTCAAAGGCTTACATATGTATTAACCTGGTTGGTAAGACAATACCTACATGGGTCCCCTTTATCATAATTCAACAACAATGCATTCTAAGCAGCCATGTGGTCCCAGGGTCCCATGCAGCCTGTGGAGCCATCTCCTACCCCAGGAGTTTATATGCTATACTGTATGATTCAGTAATTGTTTTTAGTAAGTGTACCTCTGTTTATCATCCATAGTGATGCTATGAAAGGGATTATAATGCATGTATGCTACCATATGTATTTTTCTTCTATTTAGATACTATGTATTAGCTCCTGGAGAAGGAATTCTAATCATGAAACATGTAGTGCAAAACATATCTGTGGAAGGTGGAAGCCCCATAACTGGAGCACCCGTATATCCAGTTTGGGTACCCAGGACAACATTATCACATCGGGTGATTATTATTCGGGGGTATCACATCATTTTCCACAAATTGAGTATCTGAACTTTTATTATGTACCAACTGGTTTTATAATTATGTTAATAAATTATATATTTTTTTTACATCACAATATGGAATTGTCTATGTGCCTATAAAGTCCATTATCTACAACCTATAATTCTGTTCTGAGTTAGGACGTGGCACCTATTATAATTATTGTACCACGGTACCACTCGGTGGATACACTCCAACAATTCTCTATTGGATAGAGTGTTGAGTGTGTTAGATATTAGCTTTTTAAATTATTCTAATCAAAGAAGTAATTGTGAATGAAATGTCCTTGTGGTAAATTTAGCTGATCCATAATTCAACAAGCTCAGTTCACAAACTTTTGCAACAAAGATAAGGATCTTTACTTAATTCATCATTTTAAAATCTATTGACTACTAACTGAAAAAGTTGTCACTTTTTTAAGTAAACATCCTTATCCCTGGTGTGTTAGCTTTTTGAATTGAGCCTGAGACATCAGGCAAGTTTATGAGGTTTAGATGAGCAAACCTAGATATGTGTAGACCACACTATCTGGTACTCTAGGTGGATGGGTTTGTTAGGATTGCGGAGCTGTGCAATGGTATCTAGACCCCATGTATGGGATAGGGTTGAAGTCTGGAGGAAATATACAGTATATTAGCACCCACCTATATTGTTGCCGAAAAATATCCACTTGGGGAATCTTAGCCATAGATTCAAGAGCATATTGTGCCATCTAGAAAACACCTTCTCCAGAGGGCCTCATTTATTGGCTATATCAGGACGTTTGAGTAACTCCTACGTCTATGGGATTTATGTTGTTTGACAATATAATGGAGACTTCTATTTGGTTCCATCAATGCCCTGGGTCCCTTAAGCGGAGGCCATATGGAATGGGATAGTGTGGTCCCGTCTGTTGTTCTTGTTCCTGCCATACCTTGATGCCTTGGTGTCCACCCAGGGGATCTTCTTTACATTTATCTATACTTCTGCGACCATAGTTATTACTTCACTTCTCCTGTAAATGTCCTGAGGAAGCTATAGAGAAACACGTTAACTAATGAGAACTTATCTACATGAGATAACATTCCTATTATGGTGGATAGTAAATTGATATACCATCTAAATGTATGCTGTAGTAGATGAAGGCAGTGATGACATATTTGATATGTACAGAGATGTTTTTATGACATAATATTGGTCTCATACTCTTTTATTTATATTTGTAATAAATGTTTGAAAAATGTTATACTATGCTAGGTGTACTCTAGTTTGCGAATAAAAGGGAGAGAACAATGTTCTTGGACAACTTGTTAGCCAGCTTGCTAACAACCAAATTAACCTGTCCAACAGTATACTTTTATAACAGGGGTTTAGTTAGCACACATTTGCAAATACATACGTAAGCCACAGAGCCACGTCACGGCACCCTGATAATCTGTGGTCCTAACTCTACAATTTGAGAGTCCCCATAGTGGAGGCACATGCATTAAATGGAGAGATCAAGGGCAGGTTAACCCACCCCTCTTAAAGGCAAAGGAATGCACAGGACCCCAGCATGTAGCACAATGGCAGCCAGGGTCCTAGTGCACCCACGTACCAAAACTCCAACATGCAAATAAAAATGGCCACCTGCCCAAGTCTATAACTGGCTTATGAAGCAAGGACACATAAACAGGCATCACATAGTGAATAAAAGGGAGAGAACAATGTTCTTGGACAACTTGTACTCTAGTTTGTGCCAGTAAAGTCTGATTACTTTATTTGCTATTTTTTTTTTGGGGGGGGGATTCTTTTTATTTGATTTAAAATGTTTGAAGATATACAAAACAGAGCCTATAGGGCATATCCAGGCTCGGTACTACACTTTAATAAGGTTACAAACCAGTACTTAGAACAGAACAAAGAAAACCAACAATTAGCAAACTAACTGTAAGCTCATGGACTGTGTAGGAGTCTGGAACATTACATAGGCGCTAAAAATTCTGTATTAATATGCCTTCCAGGAGTCCAGCAGAAATGACAACTCCTGGATTCTTAAAATTGTGTTGCCAACATAACCTCGTAGATCTCTATGAGATCATTAAGGAATATCACTTAAACCTTCTCAAGCTAAATAGAAGAATCTTGCTCCGCGTTTGTGGATAGAGAATCTACCCAAATATCCCAGACCTTATTGAATTTATGAGGACATCCCCGTGATAGGTAAGTAGCCTTATACAGTGAGATCATAGAATTGATTAACCTCTTCCAGCAATTAGAGGTGGGGGCATATGGAGATTTTCACTCACTATACTATAGCTTTCCTAGCATAAAAAATAAAATTCCTAATAAGGTTCTGGAGGCCCTGCTCTGTGCCAGAGAGTCGACCAGCCCCAACAGACATACATCCACTGATAATGGTACTTGAATGGTGGTAACCGAGAGGATACAGGTGACCACTGATCTCCAGAAAAGCTGAATTCAGAATGTGGACATTGCCACAAAATATGAATGAAGCCAGCTGAAGTTGCCCCACATCTCCAACAATCAGCAGGAACTGAAGAATATATTCTATGGAGTCAAATAGGGGTGAGATAAATATGGTGCAGAATTGTAAACTGTATCAGTCTGACCTTAACCACTTCAATACTGGGCACTTTTACCCCCTTCCTGCCCAGGCCACTTTTCATGTTTCTGCTCTCTTACACTTTGAATGACAATTGTGAGGTCATGCAACACTGTATCCAAACTACATTTTTATCATTTTGTTCACACAACTAGAGCTTTCTTTAGGTGGTATTTAATCACCACTGGGGGTTTTATTTTTTGCTAAATTAACAGGAAAAATACAGAAATTAAAAAAAAAAACATGTTTTTCTTTGTTTCTGTTATAAACGTTTGCAAATAAATAATTGTTCTTCATAAATTTAGGCCAAGATGTATTCTGCTACATTTCTTGGTGAAAATAATCCAAATCAGTATTTATTATTTAGTCTGTAGGAAAGTTATATAGTTCACAAACTATGGGATATATCTGAAAATTGATCAATCCTGAAGTACTGACAGCCAATCTAATTTCTTGAGGCCCAAAAGGGTCAGAACAGTACAGATATCAACCAAATTACCCCTTTTTCCAAAGTAAACAGTCCGACGTATTTCATAAGAGGCATGGCGAGTTTTTTGAAGTTGTAATTTTTTTGTCATAATTTTTTGGAAAATGAAGAAATTAAAAAAATTATTTTCACAAATTTTTTTTAACATACTGTCACCAGTGCAGTACAGCGTCATCATATAACTGGTGTGGCGGTGATCAGGAAAACTGACTGGTGACAGTACGAGAAAAAAGAAAATTGATCATTTGTTTTACATTTTTTACTTTTTTTATAATTTTTTTATTTTTTATTACATTTTTTTCTCTTCTTTTAGGATTGTTTTTCATATTACACTATGACCAAAGTAGTATAATGTTACCATAGTAACATTGTACTACTTTGGGGAAGTTATCAGCATTTTTTTTTTTACACAATTTGATTGCTTATAGCAAAGAATGTCTTTGCTAAAAGCAAGCATTTAACTGAATGAACTCGATTTATTCAGGGTTTTTTGTTTTGATTAGCTGTGATTGGCCACAGCTAATCACATAACACAGATGGGCTGTGATTGGCCCAGCCTGTGCATGTGATCACTGTGACCATTCAAGCTAGACACACTTGTATGTAATGGATGGCATGAAAGGAAGCCATCCATTGTTTACAACTGTCATGTGACCTGCTGTGATTGGTCACAGCAGGTCACATGCTACTGGCAACGGGGCCAGTACACAGATCTGTCTTCGGCTGCGTCCAAGGTACACAGCCGGTGACAGATCTGGCCACAGCACGGTCCTGCGGGCATGCGCAAGGCACGATCCGGGAAGGACGTCACATGACACCCTCCCGGATCAATGAGAGTCCGCGGGCCGTCATTTTACTATAGGCCGGGCAGGAAGTGGTTACCAGACACCAGATGTTGAAGAGAACATCCCCACGCATCTTCCCAATCTTCATCGTCCAGGTCTGGAAAATCAGCCATCCACTTAGTTTTAAGAGCTTTAAGTCCCTTATGGACAGAGGGAAGCAATTCTTTATATTTGTAATTTTGATATTTAATACTATAAAGATGTTGCACTAGTGTGGCCCAGTGTTTTATTAATTGAACCTATACTTTGGAGAGATTGTCTATAACTTCCTATTGTGTCTTGAGACACAATAAAAAATTTAAAAGTTAGGAAAAATCACCCCAATTATACAGAGAAAGCAAGAAAACTTAAAGAGTTTTATTCGCTGGCTGCTGTATTCTAATCTAAAGACAAAGTTTTGGTTGAATTTACTTTAAACAACTGTTAAATCCTTTGTCCATTGCACCTAAACTATTTTGCATACATAGCTATAATAATTCTCACTGTCAAGGCCTTTGTAAAAGTCTGGCTATTGCTTATGATGAAATGGCAATGATTCCATCAATAGTTATTTATTACAGTGTTGCTTTTTCCAGTAATGCCTGGCAGATTTTGAATGTAATATGTAACCAATTACCCAATTATATATTGACCATGTCAACAAGGTTATGTATTATTAACAGGAAATAAAGCAAAGGGAATTTTGCAGGAGGTGAAACCTTGCTTTCAGTGGAATTCCTTGCTACACCCTGAAAATCCTCCCTCCCCTCTCCTAACACCTATGCTGACTAACCTGTGTAAGAAAGATGTATGGTATATACTTACCTATTTTGAGGCCACTCAAGCCCGGTCATGTTATCTGGCTCACCTGTGTCAGTGAGCAGCGCCTGCAGGGAAGAGTAGGGACTGCCAAAAATGGATGGGCTATAGGAGCCTATGGGTGACATCACAGCTCCCAGGCATTCCAGCCATTGTTGAAAGCTCTCCTATCCCTGCAGCCACTGCTGGCTGACACAGGAGAGGTCATGTGACCAAACCAGAGCGGCCTGAAAATAGGTAAGTATATACATCTTTCTTACACAGGTTAGTCAATAAAGGTAGACAGTGCAGAGCCACTGAACCAGGTAGTGTAACACTGTCTCAGCATCCTCATGGTGCAAGCCCAACTTCCAACTGGGGGAATTCAATGATTGAGAAGGATCTGGGAGTTCTGGTAAAACACAAGCTTAATAATGCCGGTTTCTAAAGCGAGCAAAACCCTCTCTTGTATTAAAAGAGGTATAGACTCCAGAGAGAGAGATATCATATTACCCCTGTACAAATCATTAGTAAGACCTCCTCAGGAATATGCAGTGCAGTTTTGGGTACCAATTCACAAAAAGGACATTGGGGAACTAGAGAAAGTACAGAGAAGGGCAACTAAACTGATACGAGGCATGGAGGAGCTCAGCTATGAGGAAAGATTAGAGGAACTGAATTTATTCTCTCTTGAGAAGAGGAGATTAAGGGGGGATATGATCAACATGTATAAATACATCAGTGGTCATATAGTGAACTCAGTGTAGAGTTATTCACCCTGAGGTCATCACAGAGGACAGGGGGGCACTCTTTACGTCTGGAGGAAAAAAAATGTAATCTCCAAACACGGAAAGGTTTCTTCACAGTGAGAGCTGTGAAAATGTGGAATAGACTCCCTCAAGAGTTGGTTCAAGCCATTTTTTCTATGGTTAAACTGGATGGACCTTTGTCTTTTTTCAGCCAGACTAACTATGTATCTATGTGACTAACTATGTAACTTCGCCACTGTTGCAGTTAAACAAGATTCAGATGACTGTACACCTTTAATCATCAGCCATCTTTATTGTAAATACTCTAAAAATATAAAAAAAACACAGGGATAGACAGCAGACAGAGATGATGCATTTCATACTACATAGTGCGCTTACTCATAACCTGTTGGGTCACCTGATCGATCAGGCCATCTGATATACCAACCGCCGGCAGACCGATCAGGTGAAACCCAGCAATCTCTCCTGTGAGTATACACAGAACTTTTTTGTAACAAAATTTTAAAACACAAAGAAAAACACATTTGAATGACCCCCACCATAAATACTATGTACAGCTCTTGAGAGTTACAGTATGTGTACCTTTACTGCTTTAAATGGGCATGTGGCACTTCCATCTCACCAAACAGGTTTGTATATGGTGATAGTTTGATTACTTTTAGTCTCAAGGATACACTTATAATTATATAACCATCACTGGCTAACCCACTGGCTAACTAATTTTAGATTTCACATTTATTGCATAAATAGCCTTAAGGAAAAAGCCGTCCCTAAATCTCTTCATCCTCACGTATAGATGGCCCCCACCATATCTATCTTACCATATCATGCAATGACTTACAGATATACTTCTATAAACTAAAGTCAGGACAGTGCTTATGGTGTTAAACTTGTGTAATGATAGGGAAAAGACTTGTACGGTGCTGTAAAAAAAAGTATTAGCTTCCTTTTTTTTTCATATTTGTCAAACTTAAATGATTCAGATCATCAAATAAATTTTAATAGTACTTAAAGATAACCTGAGTAAATTAAAAATGCAGTTTACAAGTGATGATTTTATATTTCAAGTGAAAAAAGCTGTCCAAACTTGCCTGTCCTTTTGTGAAAAAGTAATTGCCCTCTTCCCCTTGCTAAATCCTGAATGAACTGTGATTAATCACATTTTTTGGAAAGCTGATTAAATTTCACTTGCCACACCCGGGCCTGATTACTGCCAGACCTGTTGAATCAAGAAATTACTTAAATAGAAGCTGTCTGATAAAGTGAAGCACAGTAAAAAAAACCTCAAAAAGCAACACATCATGCCGCGATCTAAACAAATTCAAGAACAGATGAGAAACAAGGTAATTGACATGTATATGTCTTGAAAGGATTACAAAGCCATTTCTAAGGCTTTGGGACTCTAGAGAACCACAATGAGAGCCATTATCCATGGAGAAAACTTGGAACAGTGGTGAACCTTCCCAGGAGTGGCTGGCCCACCAAAATTACTCCAAGAGCACAACAAGGACTCATCCAGAATGTCTTTTTTTTTAAATTTAGTATTTATTTATTTTTCCACAAAAATACATATTCCACTTCCAATTCCATTCATTTAATAACATCCCTTCTCCCTTCCTATCAAAATCCTTATCCTTCCCTCCCCCCCTCCTCGCCCCCCCCCCCCCTTTTATCCTACGTTCTCTACCTTATCATAACATAAACACTTCAATTCTTAAAGCAAGGAAAATATTCTCAGAAATAATCATTATTACTTCATACATTTAACCTTCAGTCTATATTCTTCCCATTTGTTCCATTTCACATAATATGCTCCTAATCTATCCTTTTGAGTGTAATACAATTTTTCCATTCTACTAATCTATTTTACTCTATCCATCCAGTCCTCCTCCCTCGGCGCCTCAACCTTACTCCAAAACTTAGGTATCAGTCCCTTTGCAGCATTCAAGTAGTGCCATATTCCTGTTTCTTTATATTTCTTAACTGACAAGTCTGTTGTATGAAAAAGACATATTTCTGGATCCAGTCTCAGCTCTACTTCCGTTATCAGCCTAATTTGATGTATTATTTTCTTCCAGAATATCTGTATTTTTGGACACTCCCACCAAATGTGACATGTCATGCCTATCTCTCCACACTCTCGCCAACACCCTGAAGATCTCTCCACACTCATCCTGTGTTCCACCCTTGGTGTGATATGCCATCTTATCAAACACTT
This sequence comes from Staurois parvus, assembly GCF_062004578.1. Lineage (NCBI taxonomy): Eukaryota > Metazoa > Chordata > Amphibia > Anura > Ranidae > Staurois > Staurois parvus. The sequence goes on along the minus strand of NW_028318218.1, from coordinate 3,605,213 downwards.
ATATAACATGCTTATATTTTCGTGAATCAATCTATATATTTTTTTCTATTTATCGTCCCCAATCTCCACCCCCAAGTCTGTTTCCCATTTTTCTATATACATTAATTTAGTATCCATATCTCTCTCCGGTGGTCAGGTGAATGGCTGCATTATAGTGTAACCCAGGTTTTTGGAGTACAGGGGCACTCTACGGAAAAAATTCCATGCAGTATTAATTTGCAGCCATCCACTTGACCACCGGAGAGGGATCATCTATAACAGGCAGGGGGCAGTACCCCGAGCTACCATCTAAGGGAAGCCCCAGACCACCCTGATGTCCTATTATTCATATCTAGGACCATAGGAGGAAACTCACTGGATTCTAATCACTCTGTGGACCGGCAGATGACATCAGGATATATACTTTAAACGCTCATTAAATTGTGCGTTCTGGTGAGTGCGCATTCTTTCCGCACGTAATATCACAGCACTTCACCTGCAGGAGGATATAGTTACGCAAGAATACCTTAAGTCACTTCAAGTCACCTAATGCATTGTACAACTATTGGTGTCTGCATATTTGAATATTTATTGTGATTTTCTTTTAGCACTGCACTCCTTATTTATAGTATCCATATCTAATTCAGTGAGAATTTTATATACTTTAGCTGTGCCATGCTTCCCATCTCCTCGTGATTCCAACAACCTTTCGAACGCATTCCAATTTTCCCTCGCTCTCAAAGGTTTTGGAAGGGTCCCAACAAAATGTTTCAACTAATTATATTTCCACACATCTAGTTTAATAAATAATTAAATTGTGCGTTCTGGTGAGTGCGCATTCTTTCCGCACGTAATATCACAGCACTTCACCTGCAGGAGGATATAGTTACGCAAGAATACCTTAAGTCACTTCAAGTCACCTAATGCACTGTACAACTATTGGTGTCTGCATATTTGAATATTTATTGTGATTTTCTTTTAGCACTGCACTCCTTATTTATAGTATCCATATCTAATTCAGTGAGAATTTTATATACTTTAGCTGTGCCATGCTTCCCATCTCCTCGTGATTCCAACAACCTTTCGAACGCATTCCAATTTTCCCTCGCTCTCAAAGGTTTTGGAAGGGTCCCAACAAAATGTTTCAACTAATTATATTTCCACACATCTAGTTTAATAAATATCCCTCCCTCTTCCTTCACCAAAACCCCATATGATTTCAGTTCTACTCCTTCCATTATGTTACCCAATTGTGCCTCTTCCTTCTTAAACCACCTTCTTGTAAACTCCTCTCTACCTGGGAGAAAATACTCTGAATTTCTCAAAGGCATTAAAAGTGAATTAAAATCCCATTTCAACTGCTTATGCATTTTATCCCATACTCTAAAAACATTTAACGTGTACAAACTCGTGCTCTCTTCTAAATTTCTATATTGTGAAGGCACCCATATGCTTTTACTTAAATTATTTCCACTAAGTGTATTTTCAATTGTAACCCAACTTTTCCCATTTGGGTTATGCGTCCAATCAAATATTCTTGCCAAAATTACCGCTCTATAGAATCTCCTAATATCTGGCACTCCCAATCCCCCTTTCTCTTTATTTCTACTTAACACTTCATATGCTACTCTAGGCTTTTTATTTCCCCATATGTATCGTTATCAATCTTTTCATTACTTTAAAGTATATCTCTGGAAGCTTAATAGGGACCATTCATCCAGAATGTCTTAAAAGAACCCTAGACAACATCTAAAGAAGTGCAGGCCTCACTTGCCTCAGTTAAGAAATGGCATCCATGGGAGAGTTCCAAGGCGAAATCCACTGCTGACAAAAAAGAACACAAAGACTTGTCTCACATTTGCCAAAAACACATCTTGATTCTCCCCAAGACTTTTGGGCAAATATTGTGTGGACTGATTAAAGAAAAGTTGAACTTTTTGGAAGATGTGCGTCCCGTTACATATGTTGTAAAAGTAACACAGCATTTCATAAAAAGAACATCATACCAACAAACATGGTGGTGGTGTGATGGTCTGGGGCTGCTTTGCAGCTTCAAGACCTGGAAAATTTGCTATAACTGATGGAACCATGAATACTGCGCTCTACAAGAAAATCATGAAGGAGAATGTCTGGCAATCAGTTTGTGACCTCAAGTTCAAGCGCACTTGGATTATGCAGCAGGGGGTTTAACTTTTTCACATAGGGCCAGACAGGTTTGGACAGCTTTTTTCCCTTAATAAATAAAATCATCACTTGAAAACTGCATTTTGTATTTACTTGAGCTATCTGTGTGTAATAATAAATTTGTTTTGATTATCTGAATCCTTTAAGTGTGACAAATATGCAAAAAAAAAAAAATCAGGAAGAGGGCAAATACTTTTTCACAGCACTGTATATCAGCTTGTGTTTTCTCTTGTTGGAAAACCATAAAAACTATTGAAAAGGAAAGCTCTTTTCCCTTAATAAATAAAATCATCACTTGAAAACTGCATTTTTATTTACTTGGGCTATCTGTGTGTAATATTAAATTTGTTTTGATGATCTGAATCCTTTAAGTGTGACAAATATGCAAAAAAAAAAAATCAGGAAGGGGGCAAATACTTTTCACAGCACTGTATATCAGCTTGTGTTTTCTCTTGCTGAAAAACCATAAAAACTATTGAAAAGGAAAAAAAAATAAAAATTTACCATGCAAATTGTGCTTGTGTCAGGGCAGGAGCCGAGGAACAGACAGGCAGGACTAACAATGTAACGCACTGGCTGACGACAACCACCACCCACAGACCGAAGTCCCTCAGGGTGCGGAGTCTAAGTCCCAGGCTGCCCTTCACCAGGGCCCCTGATGGTGGGGATGGACTTGACGCAGCCAGGAACCAGGCCGCGGCCCCCGAGACACCTCAGCTGCGGTAATGGCCGCCGCCAATGGCGTGTAGCTGGTGGAAGAGACAAAAGAGTAGTCAGACAGGCCGGGGTCAACAACAACAGGACAAAACAGTACAGGACAGCAGACGAGAATCACAGGTCACGAGCCGGGTTCAGCAACAGAGGGTCAGATCAAAGGAGAATACAAAGAATAGTCAAGTCACAAGCCGAATCAGATACCAGGAGAGTCACGAGAGTCAAAACAGAGTAATAGCAACACAAAGACATAAGACACAAGTGCAAAGAGCATGTGCGGGCCACAGGCTTATATGTCATCAGCCACGCCCCTCTGGGGGGTGGACCTCAGAGACCTGAAGGGATAAAAGGATTCCCACCATGCACAGCAGAATCCAAAATGGACGCCAGCACATGGAGTAACATAACCTCAGGGAAAAGGTAGGACCTTGACAGCTTGGTACCACAGTGATTCGTGGGACTGGTGAAAGGTGGATGTTCCTAAAGGACATGGTTTATTGCAACTTACCTTTTCACATCTTCCAACATCAGCTTCCCTTGTGGCTCTTGGTATCAGATCTCATGACATCACTGAGCTGCAAGTCGGTGCTGTAAAATAAACAGGGAGCAGATCTGACCATAGATCAAGCTCTGATGTCTGAAGTATTTCCCCTTCAGCCCAACAAATTGGCTCAGCAGGCAAATGCCTGTCACCCATCTCTGCTGCATCATTGACAGCAGCTAAAATTGCAGGATCCACAAACTACAAGCTACAGGCGGTCCACCTTTGCCCTCGTTCTAGGTAGCATCCTGTTTGTGTTTGACACTCACACAGAAGACTTGGCTTTCCCTTCTTCACCCAGGGTGGCCATGGCCCTTAATACCCAGATGTCACCTGATATCTGCTTCAACACTGCTTTAAAATCAATCTTTCTCAAATCAAACTTAGAACGTTTTACCCTTATCTACCCTGAGGTAGGTGGTTTAAAGTACCTGTAAGCCAAAAGTGAATGACGTTTAGTTTGCCAAAAGCATACTGTCACCTTGATTAGGCACTCTATATTTACTTCCCCCTCTTGTTGCACAATCTCAGATGATTTTTTTTCTCCTGTAATACTATTTCAGTGGGTTCTGACACCACACTTCCTGTTTTCACATCTAGGTTAGAATGATGGTCTCCCCCTTGTTGCACATGTGCCATGTTCCCAAAATCAGCTGGACCATGCACTGCATTGTCCTGAAGCCTTCTGGGATGGATGACGTATCACAGGAGGCTTCGGGACAATGTGTACTGCGTGCCCCAGACAATCTCAGGCACACTGCACATACACATTATGACATCTGTAGAAGGGGGGGAGGGGTGAAGCTCTTTAAGCACTTTGAATCAGAAACAACAGTGTTTTTTGGGGGGATGTTTTTTTTTTTTACATACTGGTTTTCCCTTTCATTTACTATTTTTTTGCATATCAATGCTGCTTTTCTCTTGCAGCTTCTTTAACCCGCATCCTGGCTACATGCACTGTGAAGGCCTCGTGCCATTTCTCTTGATGAATATAAAAGTGCAGCGGTTAACAGCGTGAATACTAACTCCATGTGCATGAGTAAAACATAAACTTAACCATTAGCCGCCCGGCCAATGGCCGTTTGGAGGCTTCAAAAGTGCTTCGGCATTCCAGGCCAAATGGCGTGCACCCGCACATGCGCAGTTTGCGCTAATGCAGAGCCTCGCAGCGCCGCGATCTGTCACCGGCCGTGTACCTCGGACACGGCCGATGACAGATCTGAGTACCGGCCCCCGTTGCTGGTACCATGTGACCTGCTGTGACCAATCACAGCAGGTCACATGACAGTTGTATACAATGGATGGCTTCATTCAGGCCATCCATTGTATACTACTGCCTAGCTGTGAATGGTCACAGCTAATCACATGCACATGTCATGTGAATAGCTGTGACCAAATCACAGCTAAGCATAGAAAAAAAAAAAAACCTGAATGAATCGATTTCATTCAGGTAAATGCTTGCTTATAGCAAAGTAATTCTTTGCTATAAGCAAATTGTGTAAAAAAAAAAATACTGATCACTTCCCCAAAGTAGTACAATGTTACTATGGTAACATTGTACTACTTTGGTCATAGTAAAATATGAAAAAAAATCTTTAAAAAAAATTAAAAAAATGTAATAAAAAATTAAAAATAATAAAAAAATAAAAAATATATATATTTTTTTTTTTCATACTGTCACCAGTCAGTGTCCCTGTTCACCGCCATGCCAGTTATATGATGACGCTGTACTGCACTGGTGACAGTATGTAAAAAAAAAAAATAGTGAAAATAATTTGTTAAATTTTTTAATTTTCCGAAAAATTATGAGAAAAAAAATACAACTTCAAAAAACTCGCCATTCCTCTTATGAAGTACGTCGGACTGTCTACTCTGCAAAAAGGGGTCATTTGGGGATATCTGTACTGTTCTTACATTCTTGGACCTCAAGAAATTAGATTGGCTGTCAGTACTTCAGGATTGATCAATATTCAGATCTATACCATAGTTTGCGAACTCTATAACTTTCCTACAGACTAAATAATACATCCTAATTTGGGTTATTTTCACCAAAGACATGTAGCAGAATACATCTCGGCCTAAATTTATGAAGAACAATTATTTATTTGTAAACTTTTATAACAGAAACAAAGAAAAACTTGTTTTTTTTCAAAACTTTTGGTCTTTTTTTGTTAATTTAGCAAAAAATAAAAATCCCAGCGGTGAATAAATACCACCAAAAGAAAGCTCTAGTTGTGTGAAGAAAATGATAAAATTTTAGTTTGGGTACAATGTTGTATGACCGCACAATTGTCATTCAAAGTGTGAGAGCGCTGAAACATGAAAAATGGCCTGGGCAGGAAGGTGTAAAATTGCACGGTATTGAAATGGTTAAATATTAAAATATGAGTGTAATAAAAACATGGTGTACTGTCCTTAAATTCTTCAGTCACAAGAAGTGTTCTTGTGTATTCAAGTGCAGCCTTGTTCACCCCACTCAGTGTAAATTGTCCTTAGGTACAGTCGTGGGTGATCGTATACGTAAACGTGTCCAAATACAATATCATGCAGTGCATATCACCCCACTCAGTGCTCAAGGGAGGCTTACCAGAAGCATTTGACCATCATGTTATAGAATGGCCAAATACAGCATGTAAATGATCCAGTGGCAATCACTCCAACATCCTCCACAGCCTCCAAATCAATAAAAGTAAACATTCCCAAACTTCACATGAGTTAAGGACATCCAAGGTGTATTGAACATGTGTATAAGACAAAAAAGCTGTCTGAGCAGCAATGGCCAATACCAGCCAGGAGAGTCCAGCCCAAGACTGCGCAGCGTGTTCCCCACAGAGGCCTTGAGCACTGAGTGGGGTGATATCCACTGCACAATATTGTATTTGGACACGTTTACGTATACGATCACCCACGACTGTACCTAAGGACAATTTACACTGAGTGGGGTGAACAAGGCTGCACTTGAATACAAAATAACACTTCTTGTGACTGAAGAATTTAAGGACAGTTCACCATGTTTTTATTACACTTGTATTTTAATATTTAAGTTTATGTTTCACTCATGCACTTAGAATTAGTATTCACGCTGTTAAGCGCTGCACTTTTATATCCACCTATATTATATTCTTTGTATCAGAATATGGTGCTAGCAGCTCTTATACTTTGAACCAGCGCAGATATAGCTGTTCATTTTTACAATTCTTTTGATGAGTTTCCTGATGGTGACAACAGGGACCCATGCTTGTGAAATGTGTGTTGAAACGACCACTTGTAGTCTCCATCATATGGTGACAACACAAGAGCACAGCTTAAAGACAGAGATAGAGTGTTGTTACCCTTTAACAGCAAGTGCTTCAATAGGACCTACATGGCAGGATCATTAGGTATTTGTTGAAAGCTGCAGATTTTAAAGTATTGAAAATTAAATTTAAATTGCAATGTATAAAATTGTGCACACAGCATTGAGCCCCAATATTTATTACAAAATATTTAATACAAAAAGTTTTAGATCAAAAGGTCTCTAACGTATTTCAGCAAGATGTGGCTGAAATCTATGACTAATGCCATATCTGGCCAAAATGCATTAGAGGAATGTGCTGTTATGGATTAGCTGGTGATTTTCCATAGCTTAGATATGTGATTTTTAAGTTTCATGTGTTGCGTTTAAAGCTAGGCTCCCCCTATTGATATGCAAATGAACCCGGTGGACTAGTTTATGAGCTCAGCAAAGGAAATCAAGCTACAGGACATGATTTAGCAGGAAATAGGGAGAGGAATATGACTTTGAAAAGGTCATCTGGTCAAAAGCCAGACTTGTTCTGAAGCCAAAGGAAGCAAGAGTTGTTCTGGAGACAGAGAAGGACATAGTTGCTCTGGGGACTTTGAAGAAGAAGCAGTGGTTCTGGAGACTTGGAAGAAGAAACTCTAAGATGATTTAACACCAAAGAAGGTATCTGACAGAAGAAAAAAGAAACTTCACCTGAAGATGCTTTTTGCCCAATCACCTGCAGTTTTGTTTAGTAAAAGCACATTAATACACTACAGAAGTCTACGCTTCCTTGCTTATAATGCAAGAACCTTTGATAGATACAAAGCAAAACAAGGACCATTTGATGTAAGCATTTGTTTTCTGAATAGATATTGGGACTCATTGCTGTGTGCAGGATTTTACAAAGTGCATAGTTTGAAAGTGAATGTAGACAATAGTCTATTCTGAGCACCAGTGCAGATAGAGCAGGTGAGCTTTTTCTTTTTACTTTTGGAATTACCTTAATATGTTAAAACATATACTAGAATTTAGTATTTAGGTTTACAAAAACTTTAAGTGGAAACTAACCTTTCTGAAATCAAACACCCATGAACTGGCAGAGATCCCATTGCATAATCTGCTTCTGCACAGCACATTTATAAATCTTAGTCATCTTGTCACATACTTGGTTTCACATACAGCTTCATTTTATTTATCATCCCAGCCTGATGTCATCTAATATAGATTGCCTGCTCTAGACAGACTCCAGACATGCTGATGTAAAAGAACAAATAATACAGAGCCCTAGTGTGAACTTAGATACAGTTTTTGTATCTCATAGAACACCTTTAGAAGGTTCTGTACTCTAGTGTAGGGATCAGTTTGTAATAGTGTACAGAGAAAGGACATGGCTGAGATGTAAGGTGGCCTTACACATATAGCAGTCCCCAGACCCCCAGCATCAGGAAGGGTTCACATTTCACCTCAGGGTGTTGGTTCCTAGGCATGATGGGTGTGGACGATTGCAGAAAAATTGGGCGCTAGTCACTTTATGGCTGAACAAAAGTGAGTTTATTGCTCACAATGACAAAATGTAGGGAGAGAGGGTTAGGGCACAGGACACCCTAGCATAGTAGGCAGACAGATCACCGGACTTCAAAGACAAAAGCAGCCAGGTAGACAGCAAAACAGAACAAGGATCTTAGATCTGCGTGCAGTGTTATGTACCTACTTAGCAACAGCTGTCTCCTATAGCATCAAAAAATCACAGCACAGTGCAGGGATCCTTTAGATGAGTTTGTCTTGATGATTTCCCATACACTCCACAGTCCCCGGCTCATGGAAGAGTAACCTCTGGTACCTCATCTCAGAACTCAATCCCTTTCCTCATGCCTCCAGGCAACAAACAGGCTCTCTTTTGCACAGTCTAGAGCACATGACTAGACCTTAGGCTTCAGACCTACCCCAACGCAACTGTTCCTCACACATGCACACCAGACCAAGGTCTGGGTAGGAGGACCTGGATCGCTTGACCTCCTCAGATATATATACTGTATATACTCTCGTCCAGCATGCCTTGGTGACTAAGAAACCCCTGCTGGTTGGTAGAAAGAAATATGCATATTCCAGCTTTACTGTGGCTTGTTATACTAATGCCAAAGGTACCAGTGACATCTTATGGCAAAAAGGGAGGAACCACAGATAGGCTGGACTTAGGGGTGAAGTGAACCCAAATGACGAAATGACTACAAATCAGCCAGGCTAACTACAACCTAGCACAGCTAAATCTACTGGTAGCCTCTGTTTAAGACAAGGGGGCTACACATATGGATTTGTGGTCAATCTAATTATAAGCAATCACAAACAAACCACTCATCATCAATTAAAGTATTGGCAATGTAATGTATACGGTATTGATTAAAAATGCAATCTATTAAAAATGATAAATTAATCAATCTGTATTACAGTCTGTTACCTCAGTAGTATAAAATACATGAAACAGCACTGGACCCAAATATAACTTGTGCAATTACTAGTTATGAGAAGCAGTTCTCTAAAAAAAACACGTTAGACCTATGGGCCCCAGAATGATCCAACAAAAATATCAAGGATGGGAGGCTATAAATGGTCCAGTAAAAATGTAAAAAGTTAGAAGGTACAGCCAACGGGTTTTTGGGTTTCTCAAATCCCCCTCCATCCGGGATGAAGTATAGAATATTATAAAACAATATCAATAGATAAATCTAGAAGTAGCCAAGAGTAAAATTTATTACATCAATGAACTATAGAAGAACATTATAAGGCTTTTTCCTTTATCTTCACCTGGTGATCAGGGCTTTAACACGCTTCCTGCATTAGGGTGTTTCCACTCTATGAAGCAGCAACAAAGATGCCCTTGGACAGCAGTGTTGACAATCTGGGGAAAGGGTAATGTTGGATGAATGACAAGATTTAGAAGGACTTGACTGCAAAAAGTAAAGCTGAACTCCAGCTAACACTATAATTAAACCCAAATCATTCTAAACTGCCAATATATGCTATATTACATGGTGTTCATCTTCACTTTGCCACTAGCGTATTCATTTTCTGTAGATTGCTGGTTGATCCTGCAGTTCACTGTGCCTCTCTCCTTGTCTTTTTCGCCACTGCAGTCTGATATTGTGTAGACCAGCTGTTGCCACATCTACTGAGCATGCTCCAGTTTTAGTTTTCTTCTAGGTTGTTCCTTTCCTCCTGCTTCATACTTGTGCTGCCCACATGACTATAGAGCCACACGTGGGTGTATTAACAGTGGTGAATGACAGTCCCCTCCCTCTCTCCTCCTCCATATCCCCATGTTGCTAAACACTATGGAGGCAGGATATAAGATGCTGACTGCTGAAGGCTTCACCTCTCTGTAAATTCCAGCACATATGCACCATAGACACAGGGTGGAGGGGCGCAAAACAGCCTGTGATTGGCAAAACCTCCTCCAAATATCTTTAGAGTGTGAACAAAAACAAAGCAATTATCAATAAACTTAAACTCCAATGTAAAACACCAATGTATTGTAAAAAATAAACAATAAACATTTGCTTTGAAATATAGATTTGTAATAAGCTTTAAAACACTTTGTTGCTATTAATTGTTTATTTTGTTTCATTGCTCGAAAGCCATTTTTATGTCATGTGACATGCACAGCACCAATCAGCACTGTGCCGACACAGTTTCATAGATCAGCAGAGTAGTAGAAACTCTTCCCTCAGAATTTTTCCTGAGCATGGAAAGGACATGGGAAATGTCATGTGACTGCTGAACAGCAATGTTTAACAGCTTAACCTCCCTAGCGGTCTGATTATGTCCATATTTCTGTGCTCAAAGCGGTACTTTTTTTTGCATGGAAATATGTATTTTTTTTTCTTGTAGGCCTGTAATTTTTAGGAATAACTCACTGAAATCTGTCCGAACAAAAGTCTAGTAAACATCCCGGGTATGTTAAAATTTGAAACACGAAATCATAAATTATAATTTAATAAATAATCATAAAAAATAATAATATAATAATAATACATTTAATTCAATAATATAATCAAACCAAAAACACTGAAATGTGAAATATAGCGCCAAGTTCGCACATCACTGAGCAAAGTCGCAAAATCGTTTTCAGTGTCTGATGACGAATTTCCCCACGAATCATTATCACTCAATTCTGCAAGTGGTTCTAATTTACTATCACTGTTCTCTAGCTGGTCTAAAACCGCTTTTGACCTTCCAGGCAGTAAGAACAGTAAAAATGCAGGCAGGGCACAGGACAAAGCACTCGGGACAAAATGTATGTGAAATAGTTTGATACAGTAATGTAATACTATGTGATTTTAGTGCATTTAGTGAATGTCACTTTTGCAACTTTCAAATTTCCCGCCAGTTCCGTCCCCATACGTCCCGACATCACAGGGCACAGAACCCAGAAGACAGATGCCGGCATCCGCCGGAGGACATTGCAGGGAACACTGCAGGAGGGACATCGCGGGAGCGCAGGACAAGGTAAGTGAAGAAGAGATCCCGGAGCAACACTGCAGGGTATTCCCGAGTGTAGCTCGGTGTTACCGCTCGTGGTGCTGAAACTTTGCCCCGAGCTACACTCAGGAATACCGCCACGGAGGTTAAAGACCGCCCTATAGCAGATATACTGCTACAGGGCGGCACCTGTGCGCAAAATCACGTATATACATAATTTAGCATTTCCCGGTAGGGGGCGCACGAGAGCCGTGCACGCGCCCTACCCACACCACCATTCGCAGATGTCAATTACCGGGTCCCAGCCGGTATATACCCACAGGTGATTACCGAGCATCTCCGATGGGGAGGAAGATTATTTTGTTTACAAACAATCTTCCTCCCTGTGCATAGTACAGCCATCCCGATTAGTGTGCTTACAGTGAAGAACACACCCCCCATCCCCTAATAAAACACACACAGCACACAGTTAATCCTTTGATCGCCCCTCACATTAACCCCTTCCTGCCCAGTGCCATTAGTACAGTGTCAGTGCTTTTTTTTAGCACTGATCACTGTATTGGTGTCACTGGAGATGTTAGTGACACCAAGTTAGTTCCCCCCAGTGTCAGAATGTCTGCCGCAGTCCCGCAGTCCCCCTAAAAGTCACTGATCACCGCCATTACTAGTAGAAAAAAAATATACCGCCATTTGTAAATACTATAACTTTCACGTAAACCAATTAATTTACACGTATTGGGATTTTTTTTAGCAAAGATATGGAGCAGAATACATTTTGGCCTAAATTTATAATGAAATTTGATTTTTTAAATTTTTTTACTGGACATGTTTAATAGCAAAAAGTCCAAAGTATTTTTTTTCTCAAAATTGTTGGTCTTTTTTTGCTTACAGAGCAAAAAATAAAAAACACACAGGCAATCAAATACCACCGAAAGAAAGCTCAATTTGTGGTAAAAAAAAGAATGTAAATTTAATTTGGATGCAGAGTTGCATGACCACACAATTGTCAAAAGTACCACAGCACCGTAATGCAAAAAATGGCTGGTCATGAAGGGGGGTAAATCCTCAGGAGGGCAAGTGGTTAAATAACGTATTCAGACGCTTTTGTATATTAAATTACATACAGTGGCATGACCTTTATACATACATAGAAGGGATAAACATTGTATGTCTAATATCACTTTATACAGCTACACCAACAAATGTTTCCTCTTTTGGGATAAAGGTTTTCTATTTTACCATTGTAAGCACTGCTGTTAGTGGTAAATAGTTTGCCTCAATCCTTTTGCATTACAAGTTGGTCTGTTAAAGAAAGTCAGAAAAAAAAAGGGGAAAAAAAAAGCTTAAACAAAGAAAACTGATGCAGACACCACATTTTAGAAGTGGTAAGCTGCATTATATTAAATTGTTCTTTTTGAGTTTAGATATTTTTTAAAGTGATTATAAAGGTTCAGCTTTACAATAAATAAATAAATAACAAATATGTCATACTTACCTGCTCTGTGCATTGGTTTGCACAGAACAGCCCCAATCCCCTCTTCTTGGGTCCCCAGGCAGCGCTTTGCTGTTTGGCTGGGGCAATTGTCCATGCTCGCTCCAAAACCACCTCTATGTGTCTATGAGACACACAGACTCTGGCTTAGCTACACCCCCCACTCCCTCCTCATTGGCTGTGATTGACAGCAGCTGGAGCCAATGGCTCCTACTGCTGTGTTTCAGCCAGTGAGGAGAGAGAGACCTGGGAGAGCTTCAGCTCTCATGCATATCACTGGATCATAGAATGCATGAAGGTAAAAAACCTTCAGCCTTTACAACCAATTCAAGCAGTTTTGGGAATGGTTGTACAAGTCAATATACAAGATGCTGATATTTTTCTTATTTAACTCAGGCAAGCTTAAGCAGATGCTGCCATCTTGCCTATGCAGGGAAAGCAAGTGTCTCTGAAAAGAGCACATCTTGGCCTTCCTAAATCACTGCGCCTGCACTTCCACACATTACAGTTGGAACTACAATCAGCAATGTTAGTGACCTGGGGTAGCAGTGATATCACACCCTCCATCACATGACAGCGCTTGAGCCTTTTGATTGGCTGATGGGCCTGAACACTGTTAAAAAGGAGCAGGCCACAAGCCTTCTAAATAACAGAAGCACTGGGTAGTGTTGTCTGATGCAACTAAGAAAGAATCGCCAAGGGAATGCAGACAGGGAGGTAAAATGGGGTTGGGACCATTTGTAGAGCCTCTGTCAATTTGCCCTGTATAGGCAAGGTGATAGTGTCTCTTTAAAATTGTGAATACAGTTTAAAATTTGGTATCAAATGCCATTTAAATGTAGCGCTACCCCTTTGAGGGCCGTTGGATTTGACTTGGGTCCCCCTAAGCTCTGCACAGCCAGGCAACATGCATTTTCCACACTTGCACACTCTGAGTTAGTAATACAGTCCTTGAGCTGGTTTATAGTTGTTTTTAATAAGGGGTCAACAACTTGGATGGGGTCTAGGGGTATATGGGATGCCCAATGAACTGAAAACTTGAGGACAAACTTCTTAGCAGCCTGTACACTGTACGAAAAAAATATGGATCCAGAAAAATATAGCATTGTCTCTTTAAGGAGCATTGAAGTCCCCTTGATGTACCTCCTCAGACCCCAGATGAATCCTTCATCTTCACCCAGCTGCACTGAGGGTATCCCTGGGCAAGGGATTCCAAGGTCTAGCAATTAAGAGGTCCCAGGTGAGAAAATTTTACTGATTGGACCCCCTGTGAATTTTAATTCAATACCCCTGATTTAGAGTATCAGTCCTTGGAAGGAAGTGTAAATAATACTAGAAAAAAAGTCCAAATATGGAAAACATAAAATTGAAGTTCAGCAAAGAAACATTTTATCTTTACAAACAGTAACCCTCAGAAATACTCCACAAAAACAACTTCTGAGCAATAGAATTTTGCAATAAAAATAAGGAAGTGTTCGTCTATTTTAATGCTGTGGCTTTCCAGCAGACATAGATTACTTCAAATCAAATGCGTGGGTTGCTAACAATAACTTAGAAAAGGGTCAGGTGACTTTTGTGAACTGCAAAATGAGTCACTATATTGCAACATGTACCCTCCACTATAAAAGATGGTGCCTCAAAGGGTACAATACAGTGCAGGTTGTGTGTTTGGACTGCTACAATGGTCCAAGTGCAAAATCTCATTCTTCTGTCACTGTGCTATGGAGCATTTGCAATGCCGAATCCACAAAATGATGCAGATGACAGTCCAAGGGATCGGAAATTTGCTCTGGTAGGGTTACTTTTTTATCTTAAGTTTACAAAGTTTGTAGCACTCTCAAGTTTCCTATTTTCTACAGCAATTATCATTGTTCCTAACTTTTTTCCTGCTACTCATTTGGTTTTATGTATAGATCTGTACAGGGTATTGCCTCTTCTTTTTTCATAATAGGAAGCATGTCATGTATTTTGGCTAAATAATTGGTTGCAATGTGTCTCACTTTCCTGTTTTAGAAGGTTTGTAGTTTGTATATCACTGAATTTTGGTTCCATAGAGGAACCTTTCACCTTTCAAAGGGTTTGAATATATGTAGGAATGGTTTCAACTTCTATTGCAGACTTTCTTAAGGTTTTTACCCCAGGGATACCCTTGAAATGATTTTCAGATCTCAGTGAAGCTCTGATAAAACCAATTCATTGGTGGGCAGCGAGCAAAATGCCCCTTACGCTGGTGGTTAGTGGGAAAAATGTCCCCCTTACATTGGTTGTCAGTGGGAAGAATGCCCCCTTTACAATGGTGATCAGTAAGAAGAATATCCCCCGTATATTGGTGGTCAGAATGGAATTTTACAGACAGCTGAAAAAAAAATGTATTAGCTCCATGCATGTGGCTCTGCAAAGTGACATCGAACCCAGAAATGAGAGGTCAAACTGCTACATCTAATGGAACACCTAGAAATCTCTGAAGGAAACCTAATTGAGAATGTTGCTCTAATGGGTCTTTATAGTTAGTGTATCTTCTAAGGAGATTAACCTCTCTTTTTGTCCTGATAGCCATTGTTACTGTTGTAGCACTACCCCGTTAGGAGTTGCTGAAGTTTTGGGTCCCCCTATAGTCCTGCCCATCCCTAGACAACATGCATTTTTCACAGACTTGCATTCTAGAGACAGTAAACAGTGCTTGAGCTTGGTTTCCCACCCGAATGCCCTCTCCCCTTATCTGGCCCAGGGGGTGTAAGAGTACTTATTCTTCCTCTCCTTTGAGCTTGTTGGGTTGGTGCCTGCCTTCAGGCCTTCTGCTAGGCTGGTTCCTTCCCTGCTGCACAGGTGGTCCTCTCTCAGGGGACTCCTGATATTGAGCTATCCTCCTTTCCAGCAACACTGCCTGTAGGTAGGCCTCTTCCCAGTGGGCCACCTCCCAGGCTCCTATATCTCAGCCTCTCACTTCATCTTTCACCCTAACTCTCCTGCTGCTGAGCATGCTCAGTCACACCTAAAGGGTGCCCTTGCCCCATGCCAAGCCTCCTGCATGGGGATTGGCCAGAGTCATCTAAGTGTGCAGGCCAACCCCTCCTCACACCCGCCCACTGCTTCTAGAATCTTCTTCAAGTATCCAGAACAGGGGAGTTATCAAGAAACTAACCTGCACGGCCCTCAGCCCTGATCTAAATTTGACCCAGTGTCTCATGCCCAGGCTGCTACTCAGCCTTTCTTCACTATATTGCCAAAAATATTGGGACGCCTGCCTTTAAATGCACATGAAGTTTAATGGCATTCCAGTCTTAGTCTGTAGGGTTCAATATTGAGTTGGCACACCCTTTGCAGCTATAACAGCTTCAACTCTTCTGGGAAGGCTGTCCACAAGGTTTAGGAGTGTGTTTATGGGAATGTTTGACCATTCTTCCATAAGTGCATTTGTGAGGTCAGGCACTGATGTCAGACGAGAAAGCCTGGCTCACAGTCTCTGCTCTAATTCATCTCAAAGATGTTCTATTGGGTTGAGGTCTATTGAGTTGAGGTCAGGACTCTAACAGGCCAGTCAAGTTCATCCACCCCAAACTCATCCATGTCTTTATGGACCTTGCTTTGTGCATTGGTTCCCAGTCATGTTGGAAAAGGAAACGGCCATCCACAAACTGTTCCCACAAAGTTGGGAGCATAAAATTGTGCAAAATGTCTTGGTATGCTGACACCTTAACAGTTCCCTTCACTGGAACTAAGGGGCCAAGCCCAACCCCTGAAAAACAACCCCACACCATAATCCCCCCTCCACCAAACTTTACACTTGGCACAATGCAGTCAGGCAAGTACTGTTCTCCTGGCAACCCCCAAACCCAGACACATCCATCGGATTGCCAGACAGAGAAGCGTGATTCGTTACTCCAGAGAACACGTCTCCACTGCTCTAGAATCCACTGCTCTAGCATCCAACGCTTTGCATTGCACTTGGTGATGTAGGGCTTGGATGCAGCTGCTCGTCCATGGAAACCCATTCCATGAAGCTCTATGTTGTTGTGCTAATCCAAAGGCCACATAAAGTTTGGAGGCATTTAACTATTAACTCTATAGACAGTTGGCAACTTCTGCACATTGTGCTCTTCAGCATGCACTAACCCCACTGTTGTTCCCAGTTGCTTCTACTTTGTTATAACACCACTAACAGTTGACCGTGGAATATTTTTTAGCAAGGAAATTTCACGGATGGCTTTTTTGCACTGGTGGCAACCTATAACAGTACCACGCTTGAATTTACTGAGCTTCTGAGAGCGACCTATTCTTTCACAAATGTTTGTAGAAGCAGTCTGCATGCCTAGGTGCTTGATTTTATATACCTGTGGCAATGGAGGTGATTGGAACACCTGAATCCAATGATTTGGAGGGGTGTCACAATACTTTTGGCAATATAGTGTATCTAAAAATTGATAACTAGCTCCCCCTGGCTATCTAGAGGGGTGCTACACTGTGAAAAAAAGTAAGAAATCCATACATTTTATCATTGCCACCTTGAAGCTCCATGCACACTAGGTTTTTTCAAATTGCGGGCGGAATCGTGCCGATTCCGCCGCATTTCAAAAACGCTCTGTAAAAGTGTGAAAACGTGTGATTGCATTTTCAGGTGCCATTCATTTCAATGGCACCTGAAAACACAGTTAATTTTTCTGTGCAGTAAACATGCCACGATCGCAGAAACAGATTTGTGGGTAGTGCAAAGCCCAAAAAAGTTTCCTGTGAATGGAGCCTAACAGTACGTGATGAGAAATCTTCCAGTGTTCAGACTTCACTAGCTGTGTTTGTGTTTCTAGAAAGTCACTAAATACTTAATGAAGTAGGAATCAAGGTAGTAATCCTGGAGCCTGCAATTCACAAGTAAGTCAGAACAGCAACTCCCATCAAATATAACTTGATAGGTTTACTTTCAGTTCATTATTTCATTCCAAGTTTATGTACATCTACGGGGGCTAAATATAAACTGCTTTCAGGACATGTGTCCTCAGATGCCAAAGACTGGTGTGTATGCAAAATACATCTTACAATTAATCGGACAGCAAAAAGCAACAGATAAAAGCAATAACTGTAGTAATTTAAAATATATAACGTCTATCATAGAGGCAACCTAACTTAAACTTTTTTGTATTAAATCTAATTTATTACATTTACATTTTTTTACTTTTAAGAGTAAAAATGTTGCACAAGGTGTCTGCTTTATATTTATTAGTCAATGAACCCTCTTCAGTCTTGTCCTAGTTTCATTTCATTACTAAAGGCTTATCTTTCCGAACTTCATGACTAAGATCCACCCACCAACATCTAATTGCCCTGTGTGGGCACCCTTACCGGGCACTGTGGCAGACAGTGGACAGAAGGTGGCAGGTGGAGCATAACACCAATGGTCAGGAAGTTAAGAACTAAAGCTGCCCATAGATGGATCACATTTCAATCCATGTGTGTGCACTGTGGTTGTACACATGTCGAACTACCGATTTACTTCTGTACAACCACCCTTCTGGAAAATTTCCTCTTGATCAGAGCTGTCGGCTATAGACTGGAGCACTGAACAGTGTATTCTGATGGAAGGCATGTTTCCCTGTTGTCAGAATACAATGACACAATGGGGAGGATTCTTCCATCCACCTCAAATGTGTGGATTCAGAAACCGGATACGTTTTTTTTCATTTAACCCACTGATTGAACAAAAAAAAAAACTGACCCATCTATGGCCAGCTTTATTAGCCAAGTAAAAGATGTTCACAAAGGTGAATATAGGAGGGGCATATGAAAAATAAATGTAAAAGGGACACCCTGTTGTAAAGGGGACCCTTTGTGATGTGTGCACTTGGAAAAGATAGCAACCCTTTTTGCACTTCAAAAGTCAAGCTGGTATAAAGCTATACAATTTAAAATGTAGAAAATTAAATTCAGTAAAGAATATTTTCACTTATGTCACCACCTGCTTTCACCCATTTTGCCCTATCCTTTGGGAATGTCAGGATTATTGAGGCAGGGTGCTGTGATATTTTCAGCTATGTACAGAACCCTTCCAGCCCCTCCCACCAGCCATGATCTGCCTGCATTGCAAAGAGAAGCACAGAAATCCAATGATGACTTTCCTGGGTCTAAACTAAGGAAGGTAATCAAAATGAAAGGGTTTTTTTGTTCATTAGCATGTTGATGATATGGGAGGGATGAACCAAAGGCAAAATATAAGCAGAATAAACTTCAGATTTTACAAAGGTGATTGTTTTCTTTTTTTTTCCAAGGACTACCTAAACAAATTTTATATAATAACCAACAAATCAACAAAAACATTTGAAGATAGGATCAAAGAAATGCAAAAGTTTTTTGGAATCAAAATAACAGGAAGGCTGGACACCAGCACAATGAATATGATGAAAACCCCCAGATGTGGCATGCCTGATATGGCAGAATTCAGAACTTTCCCTGGAAGACCAAGATGGCCACGGACCTCCCTAACCTACAGGTATATTTAAGAGACTTGCTAACAGCCCTGGATATTGCAGAAGGTGGCATGTCACCCGAATTGGGAGTTAAGTTTTTCCTCGGTGGGGTGTATGTTGTCTTGTAACAGACAGAGCAGGGCGAAGCCTGATGTAACAGTCAAGAAAAAATTATGTCCTTCATTATACTTTGCATGCATTTCAGATTTGTCTTCAAATTTATACTTAATTGGGTTTTTATGGGAGGGTCACCTTAAAGCGCTCCCTGTTGGCACTACACCCCCAAAAAGCCATTCTTGCGGTGTTTAACATGGTGACCCAGTTAAGATCTGGCTTGGAGTGATTGCTTTAAACATTCAGTAGCTGAGTATTCACAAACCTGCCTCTAAAAATATAAAAGCAAAAAAAGTAAGAGAAAGAAGAAATACAGTCAGTTCTTATCAGGGCTTTTTTCCCACCTCTGAGCACCGTCTCAGTCCCCTACCCACCTCCCAGTACCACCCCATTTAGAGAATATAGAACCATTATAGAATAATTTTGTGGTGCTAAGTAGTTTTGTATGAAATTTGTTAATGAGACCTAGAAAAGCAGAAAATAGATCCTTCCCAGCAACAACAGATCCCCCAGAAACAATAAATCAACTCCAACAACAATCGACTACACCAGCAACAAAAGATCCCCAGAAACCATAGACCATCCAACAGTAACAATAGATCCATTTCAGCAACAATCCTCCCCACCACCACCACCAGCAACAATAGATTCCCAGCAGCCAGCACCGATAGGCCCTCCAGCACACCACAGCACCCTTTGCCATCACACACATTCAGTACTGGAGGTGCTGGAACTACATTCCTCTCGTTCCTGCTGAAAAAAAGTTCTGGCAATGTGATATGATGTGATGATACATAGGTAAGAAAAACGGTAGCATACAAATTTGTAGCTACTGCCTTTTCACATAATCTCTATTTAAAGTGTAACTAAAGGCAAAACAGTTTTTTTTGTTTTGTAAACAGGGGAAAGGGATTAGAACCGCTGTCAGTTTTTACTGCTGTCCGTGTCCTCATTGAGGAGACTCACACTCTCTATATGTCCTGTTTTTCATTATCATTGAAAGCTAAAGTAAAAAAATCCTGAATTTTGTGTTGTCCCCAGAAAAGTATTAGAGGGGAAATCTTCCAATGAGGCCACTAGTTCTAGTTACCTGGAGCTCCCCAAAAGATTCCCTTCATTTGCAGGGATTTCCACTCACTTCCTGCTTTGGCCATGGGACAGGAATTGAAGATAAATCTCCTCATTAGGACAAAAAGGGCAAAAATAAACCTTGCAGTGGTTATATTCCTGCCTTACTCTGTCCAAAATGAAAAAAAAAAGTTTTGGCTATATTTCTACTTTAAGGAAAGGATCAGAGTTAAGACTGCCTGATACTCAAGTTCACAAGACCAAAAGATGTGTATTCTCCAGCCAAAAAATGTAATCTGTTTAAAGAATGAGGGGATCCTAATTTTATAACTTTCCTTTAAAAGCAGAGTCAGGAGCAAAATAATTAAAACATTTCTTGTCACATCTCGATTAGTGGAAGTGGCTTCAACATGCCTTATTGCTCAGATCTCTTAATGCCAGGCATTGTAATATTGATTTATTACACATAATGTGAAATTATTTTTATTTAGAAGACGTCTTAACCTTAAATACAATGTAGCACTACCCCCTCAGGAGTTGCTGAAGTTTTGGGTCCCCCTATAGTCCTACACAGCTGGGCAACACACATTTTTTCAGACCTTGCACACAAGAGACAGTAAACAGTCCTTGAACTTGTTATGTTGGATTTTATTAGTGGATTGAAACTTGGATGGGGATGAGGGATACATGGAATGCCCAAGGAACTGTTGCAACTGTTGCAACTTCCTGAAATTATGTACAAGTGCTCAGAAGAATTTTCTCTTTTTGGAGAGCTATTCAGCCTCTCCTGGTGTACCACGTCAGACCCCAGATGAAATCTCCTCTTTACCCAGCTGCCTGAGGGAATCTCTAGGCAAGAGGACCCAGAATCTGCCTCTTAAGATCAGCAGCCCCAGAAGGGAGCTAGTCAGGTTTCCCACCCGAATGTCCTTTCCCCTTATCTTATGGGGTTACTCACTCAGTCTCACCTGTGAGCTTGTGGGTTGGTGTGGCCTTATGCTGCGCTGACTCCTTCCCTGCTTCCCAAGCTGTCCTTTCTCAGGGTAGGATGAGGCTGAGAGATCCTCCCTTCCGGCTCTTCTGCCTATAAGTAGGCCACTCTCCTATAGCCCCTTCCAGGCTCCACACACCATCCTGCTCACCCCATCTTCCACCCTAACTTTCCTGCTGCTAAACAGGCTCAGCCACTTTTAAGGGCTGTCCTGACCCCATGCCAAGCCTCCTGCTTGGGGATTGGTCAGGATCCCCTAAGAGTGCAGACCAGCCACTCCTCACTCCCACCCACTGATTTCTAGAGACTTCTCCAAGTCTCTAGATCAGGGGGAAATTCCAGAGAGCTGGTCTGAAGATCCTCTGACCAAAATTGGACCTTCTCCTCCTATTCCACCAGGCTACTGTTCAGCCTTTAACTAAAAATAATCATCTAGCTTTCCCTAGCTACCTAGGAGGGTGCTACAACAACAACCCTTGCAAATCAGAATCCATCTAGAACTGGTCTGTCTTCAGAGTAAATTTTGATTGACTGCCATTAGCCAATAAATTAACCTTCAGAATAAAGCTGCTTGAGTACAATAATACTGTAATACTGTACTGTAGCTACTTGTAAATCCATATTCCATTTCAGTGTTTTAAAAGTAAATGTCCTGCCTAAGAGCATACATCAAAAATACCTAATATTACTTTTAGCTAGGCAAATCTATGGTCCTCTCTGATTTATATTCATTTTGTTATTGGGGTCTAACTAAGCCCTATCAATTACCATTTCACTGTCCACAAATTCTGCTTTAGTGGCCAGTAAGACACTCATTGGACATGGGAAATGCAGTTGGTAGACTTTAGCTATAAGTTCAAGGTAAACCAGGCTACAGTATCAGTGAAACAAATAAGCAGAACAAAATAAAAGGTCAGCCCACAAAGGTTTTTCAAGCAAATAAGGGTAGGCATACCCAAAGTAGGCATACATATAAACACTCAGAGCATTATTTACAGTAAGTATTGTTCATAGAATGGGGGGCAATGCAATATCTTGTACTTGGCACAACTGACCAACCCTCTGTACATGTTATAGTGAGTTGCACAGCTCACTTACTTTCTTTCCTCTGGTTTCTTTAAACAGAATACAGAATTACACTCCTGACCTACCCAGGCGTGTGGTTGATGAGTCAATACAGAAGGCCTTCAATGTCTGGAGCCAAGTGACTCCTCTGAGGTTCACAAAGGTCACAAGAGGATCAGCAGATATACTCATTCAATTTTCAAGACGATGTAAGTTAAATAACTCATGTTCAACATGCCTTATTTTTATACGTTTTTATACAGACATTCAAGATTTATTTACTAAAGTGGCTCTAAGTGTTCACTCAAATAATTGAGTAAATATTAACTACAATTATCCAATTATCTGAAAAGCAAATTAATGTTCAATGTGATAACCCAATGCCATTGAGTGTGAAATTGTTGAAAATCCTAAGTATTGTCAACAACTACTGGTGACTTTGCAGGGAAGGAATCAGGATCTGAGCTTCACTAAAGGCATGAATATGTGAATAATAATATGCTAACTATAAATATATTCTCAATAATATATAAATTAAATAGTGCAATAAAAGTGTCCATAATACAAAATAAATAAAAAATGTCCTTCAAAAATTATAGTCACTCAGTAAAAAATTATAGTCACTCAGTAAAAAATATTCAAAGAAAAATCTTTGTGTTGAAAACTTCCAAATGACTCCGGAGGCCAATAGAAAACCTCAAAAGAAAAGAAAATTCACATAGTGCATTATCCTTATCAACTTGACTATTACACACTGAATAAACAGATGTGATTTAAACGCAAAAACCACGCGTTATTACTGATAGTGAAAAAGCGAATAACTGTGTTAAAACGTGACAGTGAATCAATCCAGTGAAAAATCAATACAGCAACAGGTGAAAAAACTGTGTCCACTTCTATTGCGTAAAGAGTGAATACCCTTATGATTAAGTCCGATGACAAAACGCATCAAGGGAAGTGATGTAAGACGCACCGCGAAACTAGAAGAGATCGAGCGGCCATCTTGGACACTGGCAGTTCCTCTCTGTATTGTATGAGGAGAACACCAGAGGATCTCAGAGGTCTGGCTATCACATTTATCATTTATATGGCGTTTTTAAAGATGGAATTACATGTAAGCAGATAAATAAAGTATATTTGAATGGTATATTACGGGTTTACACTATACTTTATTTTATATATGGTGGGCATCGTTGGAGCGTGGAGATTGATGCTACAAAGATGAATGCAGATTGCTGTACTTGGATGACATCAGGAGCGCATCTATAAGGCTGTGAGGATCTCCTTGGTGGAGCATATTGTGTGTAATTACCCTGCCTGGATGATTGTAAGGCGTGTTATTTATTTTATTTGGTAAGGGTATTCACTCTTTACGCAATAGAAGTGGACACAGTTTTTTCACCTGTTGCTGTATCGATTTTTCACTGGATTGATTCACTGTCACGTTTTAACATTATTCACTTTTTCACTATCAGTGATCACGGGTGGTTTTTTGCATTTAAATCACATCTGTTTATTCAGTGTGTAATACTCAAGTTGATAAGGATAATGCACTATGTAAATTTTCTTTTCTTTTGAGGTATTCTATTGGCCTCAGGAGTCATTTGGAAGTTTTCAACATGAAGATTTTTCTTTGAATATTTTTAACTGAGTGACTATAATTTTTTACTGAGTGACTATAATTTTTGAAGGACATTATTTATTTTGTACTTTTGACACTTTTCTTGCACTATTTGATTAATATATTATTGAGAATATATTTATAGTTAGCATATTATTATTCACAGGTTATTACACTTCTGGGGTGAAAGTGTTATCATATGTGATAAGGGTTTTTGTACATAGTCAGTGAAGGTGATACCATAAATTTTAATTTTAAAGGTATGAATAGTACCTCTAGGTTTAAAGGGTCAGCCTAATTCAAATGGATGTATCAGTTTCAGAAGGATTCAGGCAGAATACACCACCTACTTTTTTTTATAGCTCTTAAAGCAGAAGTCCGGGCAATTTCTTTAAGCATGCAGTGGGGCTGTGCCCACACTGCATAGGTTAACTCACCTAATCCTCCGATCCTACCAGTGCAAGACTGATCCCTTTGGCTCCAGCCCCCCCCCCCCCAACCCCCCGACAGACCAGCGGTCCTTTCATGACGTCATCACACTCAAAGACCAGCACTGGACATGAGGATGTCAGGAACAGTCCACCACTGGATATGGGGGAACGCAATTTTGAGGAGGATTGAAGGATTAGGTGACTATAGGTGCCCTTCCCTAGAGGAAACAGGCAGTTAACCCATGCAGTTTGGGCACAGCCCCACAGTACAGTCAATCTCTTGCAACATCCATTGCTAAATATTTCATTTTCATTATTATTATTATTATTATGGCAATTGCACAAGGAATACAAATCTAACTTCTATTAACTTCTAAAAAAAACTTCATAAACTTCTACTAACTTCTAAAAATCCATGGAAATACTGATTTATGACTTGCAGTTATACAGTTACTCCAGTATTAAAGTGAACATTAGTCAGAAGATTAATGCCTGCTAGATCACTTCAGGCGGCTTCTTATGCAGGTATGTGAAATATTACAAAATAACTGCCTATACTATAGTGTACTATCTCACCCTGCTCTGCACATGCTCAGTTGCTCTCTATTTTTTGACACCATGCCTAAAATGTAGAGCTCGATCTGCTAACAGCCAAAAGATTTACTGCTGGGGGTACTCTGGTCATCAGCAAAATGGCGGCCTCCAGTAGGAAGAAGGAGGAATAATGCCGAAGGCAATTTAGAGAACACACTAATTTTGGTAGCATAATTATTAATGTGGAATGTTTGTTCCTTGCTAAAGAACATTATTTTTTATCAAGTTGTTATGGCTAAAGTTCCACTTTGATGTAATAATCTTACCTGTTTTGCAGCGCACGGCGATCAGTCTCCTTTTGATGGTCCTAATGGGGTACTGGCTCATGCCTACGCTCCAGCAGAAGGAATAGGTGGTGATGCCCATTTTGATGAAGATGAAAGATGGACAAATACCAGAGCAGGTATTTTCCTTTGTGTTGTTGCATCCCTTTTGTATGGATTTGAAAATATTTCTAATTATTACTTTAAAATTTTTCGATTATAGTAACCACTCACCAGGGACAATGTTTTTCCCCAGGTCAATCAGTTTTGTTTACTGTGAATAGTATAATGGAATGGAACATTCCATTATTACTGTGTAGCCTGCATTCTGAATGAAATCTGCATGAGGTTCAAGCCATAATATATAGTGAGGAACAGAAGTATTTGAACACCCTGCGAGTTTGCAAGTTCTCCCACTTAGAAATCATGGAGAGGTCTGAAATTCACATTGTAGGTGCATTCCCACTCTGAGAGACAAAATTTAAAAAAAAAATTCAGGAAATCACATTGTATGATTTGTAAAGAATTTATTTGTCTTGCACTGCTGAACATAAGTATTTGAACACCTGAGAAAATCAGTGTTAATATTTGGTACAGAAGCCTTTGTTTGCAATTACAGAGGTCAAACATTTCCTGTAGTTCTTGACCAGGTTTGCACACACTGCAACAGGGATTTTGGCCCCTCCTCCACACATATCTCCTCTAGATCTGTCAGGTTTCGGGGCTGTCGCTGAGCAACATGGAGTTTCAGCTCCCTCCAAAGATGTTCTATTGGATTTAGGTCTGGAGACTGGCTAGCCCACTTCAGAACCTTGATATGCTTCTTACGGAGCCACTCCTTGGTTATCCTGGCTGTGTGCTTTGGGTCATTGTCATGTTGGAAGACCTAGCCACGACCCATCTTCAATGCTCTGACTGAGGGAAGGAGGTTGTTGCTCAAAATCTCACAATAAATGGCCCCATTCATCCTCTCCTTAATACAGTGCAGTCGCCCTGTCCCCTTCGCAGAAAAGCACCCCCAAAGCATGATGTTACCACCCCCATGCTTCACAGTAGGGATGGTGTTCTTGGGATGCAACTCATCCTTCTTTTTCCTCCAAACACAACGAGTGAAGTTTAGACCAAAAAAAAAAGTTCTACTTTGGTCTCATCTGACCACATGACTTTCTCCCATGCCTCCTCTGGATCATCCAGATGGTCATTGGCAAACTTCAGACGGGCCTGGACATGTGATGACTTGAGCAGGGGAACCTTCCGTGCAATGCATGATTTGAAACCATGACGGCGTAGTGTTCTACCGACAGTGACCTTTGAAACTGTGGTCCCAGCTCTCTTCATGTCATTGACCAGCTCCTCCCTTGTAGTTCTGGGCTGATTCCTCACCTTTCTTATCATCAGTGATACCCACGAGGTGAGATCTTGCATGGAGCCCCAGTTCGAGGAAGACTGACAGTCGTCTTTAGCCTCTTCCATTTTCTAACAATTGCTTCAACAGTTGATCTATTTTTACCAAGCTGCTTGGCAATTGCCCCGTAGCCCTTTCCAGCCTTGTGGAGGTCCACAATTTTGTCTCTGGTGTCTTTTGACAGCTCTTTGGTCTTGCCCATGGTAGTAGTTGGTGTCTGACTGACTATGGGGTGGACAGGTGTCTTTAAAGAGCTCAGACAGGTGCTACTAAGTTAGATTAATGAGTGGAGTAGAGGTGGACTTTTTAAAGGCATAGTAACAGGTCTTTGAGAGCCAGAATTCTTGCTGTTTCTTAGGTGTTCAAATACTTATGTTCAGCAGTGCAAGACAAATAAATTCTTTAAAAATCATACAATGTGATTTCCTGATTTTTTTTTTAATTCTGTCTCTCAGAGTGGGAATGCACCTACAATGTGAATGTCAGACCCCTCCATGATTTCTAAGTGGGAGAACTTGCAAAATCGCAGGGTGTTCAAATACTTCTGTTCCTCACTGTATATATATATATATATATATATATATATATATCTACCAGCAATGGTGATATTATAGTCACCTGCCGTTTATTTGTAGTTATTCAGATCCATTATTTTAGTGCATGTTATGCTACACTTCATGGAGCACATTAAGTCACTGCATTAGCCTTCATAAGGAGCTATCTAATGTAATGTCTACTGCCTGGTATCCACACATTCTCAGATCAGATTGTACAAAAATCAGTCCCTCTTCTGGTTTGTTTATGGCATTTAGATTTAGCGCTTGTCATGGCAAAAATTGTATTTTCCCTTAATTCCACTTTTTTTGTGAGGATTAATTTTTCAGGCAATTTCTGGAAGCATTGCTTTAAAGTGGACCTAACGTCAACCTAAATTGTTCTGATTTAAACTCCATACACAGCCCTAATGTTAAACATTTGCATTATCATTGATGATGAGATGTGATCCCTTTGGTTAATTAGCCAATGTCATATATGTATACAGATGATCAAAATAATGTATAGTACAAGTCACAATGTGATTGATTTTCTAAGGCCAAACAGACTGTTTAGCAAATGTGACTTTTCCTTTGCAAGGGAGTTTTTCCTTAGCTCAGTGAATGACATGAAGCTTTGCTGACTTCCATTATCCAATTACATGCAAGCAAAAGTACTGTTTTTTTTTTTCCTTTCCATGCACGTGAAGTCAAAATTTCCTTGCAAAGTGAATATGCTCTACCCTTTTAGTAAGTCAACCCCGTGCGTGATAATAAGTTTTGAGAATAAAAGGTTCTCACACACCTTGATAAATGAATACTAAAGCCAACCATTGATGGTTTGAATCTGGCCGATTTATCAGAGACAGGCAGAGATTTGAACCCTCTACGGGCAGGCTGATTGTACCCAAGTCGTTCCATCGATCAACTTGGGTGCAACCAACATATTGGATTTTAACATGCGATTATTGCCAGCGGCTACAGCTGCTAACAATAATCACTGTGTTCTTTTGGCAGGGATGGCTCCCCGCGCCCCACACTGTTAGAACACAAAAGCTCTGCAGGAAGGATTAAGTGTAGATGGGGGAATTGCAGAAAAGAAAATCGCATCATCTATGGCCTACTTCAGCGATTGATTTACTAAAGGCAAATAGGCAACATGTTTATTTTGCAAGGGAACTGAGCTTAGCGAATGAGGTGAAGTTCTGTTAACTTCCATCATCCAATCACAAATTCTGTTTTTTTATTTTCCTTGCACATGATTTGGTATTCATTGTAAAATGAAACTTCACCACATTCACTAAGCTCTGTGGAAAAATTCCCTTGCAAAGTGCATATTCCCTTGCAAAGTAAACGGCCTATTTGCCTTTATATTTTCACAGAAAAGTAATGCAGTTTTTTTATTTGCAGTATTTGAGACTTTCTAAAAAACACTTTTCTATAGCTTTTAATAAATGTAAAGTATATTTAACCAAGAAAATGACCTTTCCTTGTAGATTTCAATTTATTTCTGGTCGCTGCACATGAATTTGGTCATTCTTTGGGTCTTGATCACTCTGATGATCCCAGAGCTTTGATGTTTCCAACGTATCGCTATGTGAACACGGACAATTTCCGCCTGGCTCAAGATGACATCAATGGAATACAGTCCTTGTATGGTAGAAGGCGCTGATAACTGCTGGAGAAAAGATTCCATCAAGGAGAACTAAGGCATACACTATATGGCCAAAAGCATGTGGACACCCTTTCAAATTATTGAGTTCAGATGCTTCCAGTGAAGGGTTCTGTTAATGCTACAGCATACATTTGGCACAATTTTCAAAATTTGTAGCAAAACTTGGAGAAATCCATTTGCTGACCTTGCCCCTGTGCACAAAGCCACTTCCATAAAGACATGGTAAATTGATGAGCTTGGTGTGTATGAGCCTCGACCCTGTTGAACACCTTTCGGATGAATTGGAATCCTAATTGTGAAGAACTTTAGTACCTGCCCTCACTAATCCACTTAACCACAAATTCCTACCAACACACTTCAAAATTCCCAAAAATTGAAGGCTATTATACCTACTAAGACAGCACACTCCATATTAATAGCGACGGCTTTGAAATGGGGTGTCCAACAAGCTTCTATAGGTGTGATGGTTAGGTTTACACAAGCTTTTGGCTACATAGTGTATCACATCACATGTGTACAGTATATATTTTGGAATACATTTAATATCTATTAGAATAACAAAACAAAGCATATTGCAGTTTTTGTTTCATTTTGTTGCACCTATGCTAAAAAACATATTAGTTAATTTTATGAATAGAAGTATTACAGTATAGCTACATGTAAATGTTAAACCACACATCATTAATTTAGATTTTGTGGTGCGTTCTTCATTTTCTCATGTGTATATGTTTTCTCTTACTCTTATGCTATGGGTGAGCTGTACACAAAAAACCCTATGCATGCTCAGATCTAGCCTGACAGTGGGGGAGGGGGGGGGGGGGATTTACTAAAATTGGAGCACTCAGAATATGGTGCAGCTGTGCATGGTAACCAGTCAACTTCTAACTTCAGCTTGTTCAATTAAGTTTTGGCAATAAAACCTGGGAGCTGATTGGTTTCTATGCAGAGCTGCACCAGATTTTGCACCTTGCAGTATTAGTAAATAACCCCCTCTATTCTGCTGCCATGCACAGTGGAGCTCAAAGCAGCTTTAGAGGGGGATGTGGGAATACCCAAATCCATATTTAACAATTGTGGATACATAAATGTAAAAGTAATAAATGATGATGTCATTATACTATGGGCCTGTTTATTTGTTTTGTCATTACGTGAGAATAATTAATACATATATTGTTTCTTGTGGAACAAATTTGAAAATGAAAATGTGCAAATGGCAACAATAATTTTGCACTTTTTTATTATGTGATATTGAAACATAAAACAAGCAAAACAATTGAAAATGCTAAAAAAATTAAACTATTATGGTTAAAAGAATAGCGATAAAAAATGATCACCAAAAATAATATTACTAAAGGTAGAAGGCGAGGGATGAGTTAATTAATGCTCAGTAGGGTTAACTAAGGGTTAATAAGGAAATCAAAAGTAGTACATTTTTTTTTAAATATTTTTTTTCTTTAAAGGTTTCTTCAACTAATGTCATGTACAGATTAAAGGTCAACATATGAATGAAATAGTAAATACAATGTAAAAACACATTGTTACACTACATTGCACAATGACACTTGCAGCAAGTGTAATTTTACACAGGAGTAGATGCATTTTGCTATGTAATACATAGCAATTCTTGGCTGTCATTTTGACAGGCTGTAATTGTCAATAATTATAGCAAGGGTAGTTGCAGCAGGGGTAGAGGAACTAACAAGTATGTCCTGAAAGCATTACACTTAATTAGGATGCTAATCCTACATTTAAAATCCTCAAATAGTCAGTGTTCTAGCCTGATAGCCCTAACCTTTCAGAGGACCTTCTGGATAGGGTGGTGGCAACATAGTATGTGCAAATCCATAATGCAAAGAATGCAGGATGATGCAAGGGTTCTTCCCCAAACTAGGTAGTTCCCAGGGGTTACAAGAAAGCTAAGCTGATCCTCCTTCACAGGAACCTTTCCCTATGTTTTTCTTAGCCAAAGGGTTTGCAGATTCACGTTTGCGCCAAAGTTAGGCAGCAATCATGTAATTGCTGTATTTACTTCTGGCAGCTAACAGAAAATGGGTGGGCGATCTGCAGTGAGCTGCCTCACATTTTGCTCTGACACTTCTCAGGCAGTAACCATGCTCATCTGGGCAATGGCAGATGCTAACAGCACCCTCTTACAGGGGGTGCTTATTGAATATATCCAACATGTCCCAGTGGCTCTTCACGGAACCTAAATATGGGTGAAACGAGAAAGGTGGAGTCAGCCTTTAGGTCAGCATAAACAGAAAATACAAAATCTTTGGGAAGTAAAATAGTCCCCATATATGTATTTCATCTTTGTTTTTGTAGACTTTATCTTTAAAATGGATATAAACGCAAATATTAAACAGATACAATATAGTAGCATCATGTCTTACTACTCCCCAACACATTTCTACTTACGTTCCCGGTGCACATTCACAAGGCCCAAATACAGTAATATGACGGAGGGGGCTAAATTCTAAAACCCATGTAAGCAATGATACCATGGGGGAGATTTACTAAAACTGGAGCACTCAGAATCTGGTGCAGCTGCTAATGGTAGCCAATCAGCTTCTGGCTTCAGCTTTCTCGATAAAGCTTTGGCAATAAAACCTGGAAGATGATTGGTTTCTCTACAGACTTGAACTAGATTTTGCACTCTCCACTTTAGTAAATAACCCCCCATGTGACATGATGCTCACACAGGCTTGGACTTCCAGAAGAATAAATTATCAGGGTACAGCAGTGCATAGTGAATATAAGTGATTGGGAGGTCAGCTAGCAAAAACCTTAATAGATAGTGACAGTCTCTTAAAAACATATAGTTTCACAGGTGAGGTTTTAAACAAGTAAAAACTCTCACTATGCAATTTAGAGGAGATGACAGTGCAGAAATGGATTGCCTTTCAAAACAACTGAATTAAAAGTCAATTAAAACATTAACTATGATAGTAATTTATATCATAATCAATTGAAATATATTACATGGATGAAAGTTGACTTACTTATCTGTGTCAGTAGATGATGACATTGAAATAGAACCCAAACCAGATATTCCAAGAGTGAGTACTTCGATCAAGTACAAAAATACCTTGGTTTTTTATTTGTTTCTAGTCATCTTGTCTAGAAATATATCTGTTTAATCTACATTGATTCTGAAAAACTGGGCCATGGCCAGTGACTGGGCTGAGGCTTCCGTTCCACTGGGTCTCCAGCCAGCTGCAGATCCTATAATCTCTCACAGTTCTTCCCAGCTGCCCTAGTGTCCCCCAACTTTCCATAATGGACTGCAGTGCCCTTCAGCCCCAATTGTGCCCCCAAAACTCACACAGTGTTCTCCAACTCCCCACAGTGTTACCTAGCCTCCAACAGTGCCCTCCAGCTCCTTGTAGTAGCTCCCTGCCTACTGCAGTGCCTCTAACTAACCATAGTGCCCCCAACCTCCAACAGTGTCCCACACTGCCCCCAAAAGTGCCCCCAAGCCCAAAGCATCTTGAAGTCCCCCACAGCGCACCAAATCCCTAGCCCCTTCCAGAGACACCATTCCCTTTTCCCATATTTTTTGTTATGGGAGAATTATTTTTTTTTTATTATTGGGACATGGACTGGTTTTGGAAGGATTTACTGGACCCTGGGCTCAATATGGTTGAGAACCACTGATCTACACTTTCCACTTAAGGAGTATCCGGCTGGATGGGAGCAGATTGAGAAGCAAGGTGTTGGTGATTTTTGTGGTGAGGCAAGATTTCAGTTTGTTCACCATTACAAACTGTGCAGATAGATAGTAATCCAAAGTGAGAAAAATGGCAGTTGGCAAGGTGATTCTTGCTAGCCTCTAACCGCTAAGATTATGCCCAATGAGGGTGAATAAAGGCCAGATTTTTAATAACCTTAGGCTACGTTCACACTAGCGTTGTGTGCAGGCGGCAGAAAGGTGTTTGGGAAGCGTTTTACCGCTTCCCAAACGCCTCGGACAATTCTGCACATTGCAGCACACAGTGCTGTTCTAACAGGAGCGTTAGCGTCGCGTCGCGGCAAAACAAACGCCTCTGGTCCAGTCAGGAGGCGTTGAAGCCTTCTATTCTAGTCTATGGTGCGTCTCCACAAACGCCCAGCCAGGTGTTTGTGGGGTATTTTTAACGCTCGGCAAACGCCTAGCAACCACCGCTAAACCTCGCATGCGGCGTTTGCCGAGCGTTTGCCGAGCGTTAAAAACGCTCCGCAAATGCCGGACCAACGCTTGCCAAACGCTATAGGGGCGTTTGGCAAGCATTGGTAAAACAGTCAAGTGTGAACGAGCCCTTTAACAGACCAACTTGTAATGTAAAAGTGGCAGTTAAAGGATTGAGGCAAACCATTTAACACTGACAGGGGTGCTTGCAATGGTAAAAAAGAAAACCTTTATCCCAAAAGAGGAAAAATTTGTTGGTGTAGCTGTTTAAAGTGATATTAGACATACAATGTTTATCCCTTCTATGTATGTATAAAGGTCATGCCACTGTATGTAATTTAATATACAAAAGCATCTGAATGCCTTATTTAACCACTTGCCCTCCTGAGGATTTACCCCCCTTCATGACCAGGCAATTTTTTTCATTGCGGCGCTGTTTTATTTTAACTGACAATTGCGCAGTCATGCAACTCTGCACCCAAACAAAATTTACATCCTTTTTATCCCACGAATTGAGCTTTCTTTTGGTGGTATTTGATCGCCTGTGTGTTTTTTAT
The DNA here is from genome assembly GCF_062004578.1 of Staurois parvus. NCBI lineage: Eukaryota > Metazoa > Chordata > Amphibia > Anura > Ranidae > Staurois > Staurois parvus. Next base: position 3,571,622 of record NW_028318218.1, on the reverse strand, counting down.
TTTTTGCGCTATAAGCAAAAAAAGACCAACAATTTTGAGAAAAAAACAATACTTTGGACTTTTTGCTATTAAACATGTCCAGTAAAAAATGTAAAAAATCAAACCCTCGGCAAACGCCTAGCAACCGCCACTGAACCGTGCATGCGGCGTTTGCGGAGCGTTTGCCGAGCATTAAAAAACGCGGTACCTGCATGCTTGGAGCAGCGCCGATCTGTTATGGTAAAGGTGATTCTTGCTGCTGCTATTGTCCTCACATGTTCATGTTTTACTAAGATTAAAGAAATGCTAAATAATGTAGGTGTAATTTTCCTACAAGGTATATTATTCCTGAAATGTACCACAATTTGCTAAAACAAGAAAATAAAATCAAAATGGAGTTATGATAGTCATAAACAGTGTGACCGTCTCAAGTTTAGAGCTAATACTACTAGATCTTGTCACTAAAACTGAATCTAATTAAATTGAATTCTGCATGAATATGATGTTTCATTATCAACAAAAGGAATGCTGCTCCAGGTCGGTCCATTCATAAACACACCTCACATAGCTTATAAAAGAGTGCAACCCAGCTCGAATGGCTGAACATATGAACAATAGAAAGATTCAGACTGCTGTACTCCAAAAATTTGTACCAAAATACATAAAGACAATATGCAAAAATCCACAAATACCTAGCAACATTTTTAACAAAAAAAGCTTTTAACAAAAAAGAGGACTTATATCCCATAAGTATACAAACATGGTAAAACAATTCTATGGGGGCAAGGACAACACAATGGCTAATAACAGAGGGTGCCAAACTGCAATATAAACGTCCTCATTATTAAAAATGTGTAAGGTCCCGTTCAAGGCTAAGTTCCCTAGGGATATGAGTTGTAAATAAAATATCCAGCAAACTTCACCTTTACTTAATAACATTAATTAATCTTCTCCACTATTGGGCTAAACTACTTTCTGAATTCCCTGCTTATACAAGTCTGCGTGATCGCCTCCATGTTGATCATTAAAATGTTTATCCACATTAGTAGAATGTTTTTTATAAATATGATCATGGAGGCAATCACGCAGCCTCTTTGTTGTCCTCCCCACATACTGCACTGAACAAATCTTGCATGTAATGAGGTACACCGAGTGTTTCATGTTACAATTAACCACATGCCGCCCAGCCACTGTAGAAATATTGCGGCAGGGCGGCACGGGCAGGCAAAACCACGTTTTAAAATGTGTGTTTTGTAAACAGGTAGGGGGCGCGCATGAGGCGCGCCACCGCCCTACCTGTCCCGCCAATCACAGCCGCGGATGTCAGTCGCTGGGTCACAGCCGATCGTTACCGGCTATGTCCCGGCAATTGGCGGCAATAGCTGACAGAGAGCACAGCTGCAGTAGCTGTGCTTTCTGTCAGTTCCCTGACAGCTCCAGGACAAGCTGATCGGGACAGAAGAGTTTCTCTCTCCCGATCAGCGGTGTCCCGTGCAGCGCACACCCCCGCCCCCTAGTAAAACACTCCCCCTCATACAGATAACCCTTCCCTGAAAAATAAACTTAACCCCTTCCTCCCCAGTGCCATTAGTACAGTGTCAGTGTTTTTTTTTTTTGCACTGATCACTGTATTGGTGTCACTGGGGATGTCAGTGACCCCAAGTCAGTACCCCTCAATGTCAGAATGTCCGCTGCAGTCCCGCAATAAGTCGCTGAACGCCGCCATAAGTCACTGATCGCCGCCATAAGTCGCTGATCGCCGCCATTATTAGTATAAAAAAAAACTAAAAATCCCAGTATCTTTCCCGCCATTTGTAAACGCTATAACTTTCACGTAAACCAATTAATTTACACGTATTGGGTTTTTTTTTTAGAAAAGACATGTCGCAGAATGCATTTTGGCAGAAATGTATGACTAAATTTGATTTTAAAATTTTTTTTTTACTGGACATGTTTTATAGCAAAAAGTCCAAAATATTGTTTTTTTTCCTCAAAATTGTCAGCCTTTTTTTTTATAGCGCAAAAAATAAAAACCGCACAGGCGATCAAATACCACCAAAAGAGAGCTCAATTTGTGGGAAAAAAAAGGGTGTAAATTTCATTTATGTACTGTATTGCATGACCGCGCAATTGTCCGTTAAACTAGCGCAGCGCTGTATAGCAAAAGAATGGCGTAAATTGCAGTATCTATACCATAGTTTGTAGATGCTATAACTTTCACACAAAGCAATCAATATACACTTATTGGGATTTTTTTTACCAAAAACATGTAGCAGAATACATTTTGGCCTAAATTTATAACCAACTTTGAGTTTACTATATATTTTTTATAGCTGAAAGTAAAAAATATTGTTTTTCTTCAAAATTTTTGGCCTTTTTTTGTTTATAGCGTGAAAAATAAAAAGCGCACAGGTGATCAAATACCACCGAAAGAAAGCTCTATTTGTGTGAAAAAAAGGACGTAAAATTTCGTTTGGGTGCAGCATTGCATGACCGCGCAATTATCAGTTGAATTAGTGCAGCGCCGAGTAGCAAAAAGAGGCCTGGTCATTAAGGGGGGTAAATCCTCTGGAGGTCAAGTGGTTAATAAAGGTTTACATTTTAACAATCACGGTGGACACAAAACTATTTAGTCTAACCAAACGAGGGGCAACAAGGACACCCTCCATCTCAACACCAATAATTGCCCTTAAAGTTAAGCCAGATATTTGTCCGTGCGCTAGAGGAGGAAAATGAACTTGGAGAAAGAGAACTCCCCAAAGAGGGGGCATGCCAGGAGATCACTCTGATACCACCTGAAAATATATAGGCATACACGCTATCACTATATAATACCAAAAGGTAGCATTGCACTGTGACCTTGATTTTTTTCAAAATTGTAAGTTTTGGAAAAAAACAGATGGTCCTTGATGTGTCATCCCGGACCCTCTTGCTCAAACGACTATTTCTGTTTGTCATCCTGGCTATATTAGCTGCTTTCATAAGTAGCCCCGCTGCTGAAAACGTCAATACATGAGGGCCAATTCTCTCTCGGATGCCTCATTATTACTGTATATTACATAGTTAGTCTGGCTGAAAAAAGACAAATGTCCATTCAGTTCAACCAAAAAAAAAAAAAGTTATAATCCTACACCCACAATTCATCCAGAGAAAGGCAAAAAAAACAGCAAAGCAAGATCCAATTTACTCCTGTTCTCTGTAGTCTCAAAAATTAGACAACATGACACCTCGGATCATATGTCCGGGGTGACCAGAATCAGCTCCGAGGATGCTGTTGCCCAACAATGGTTTCCTGTAAAGAGCAGTTACTATATGTTCATCCTGTCCTGTGAGCACAACATTCAGAATGCAGATCAAGCTCATATTCAACGGCCCTGTAAATCTGAGATTCAACTGACTATCATTCAAATATGTTGAAAATTCTTCAAACGTCCCCAGCAGGTGAACCCTAGCCCATAGCCAATCTGCATTTCTGGAGATAATATACTCCATAAAATGAAAAATAATTGTGTGTTAATAAATACTCCAAGCACTCTAGAATGAACTCCCTCTGTGTCCATGAGTAACCCCTACATTGATTTAGGTAAAAGGAGACCACTTTTAGACCCAGGGTATAAGGGATGGATGAGTATAAACTGGATACATTACATGTGTTCCACACATCCCCCTCTGTCCACTCAATATCCTGGCATACTGTAAATTTAAGACATTTAGTGTTTTGTAAATAATTAGAGAGATTTATTTATGGGTTTTAATTGCTAATCAGCCGAATCCTCTCAATTAATGTTCCTATGCCTGCTATTATCAATCTACACACAAGAGTATTTAGCCCCTTGTTGGTTTTGGGAAGATGATAAAAGATCAGCATACTGAGTGCTTTAGCAATGAGCATTTCACCTTCTTGCTTAGACACTACTGCTAGCCGTACCCCCTTCTGAATCAAAGTAGTAAGGGTAGACCTATTACTACTGGTAGGGTCTCTTTTCAACTTGTATGTTGTACAATCTGACAATTGTCTAAATCCTCCTCTCTGAATCTATCAGCATTCTGAATGACAACCAGACCGCCATTGTCTGAATTTTTAATAGTTATAGAGTGATCCTCGCTCAACTGTCTCAAAGGCTGTCGCTCACTAGCACTCAGGTTGTTATTCTCAATCTATCCCTTTGACACAATCCGTGATGCCAATCTAGTTAAATCCTACTCCACAAGCTTTTGAAAGTTGTCCATTTTCTTACCCTTAAATTGAACTGGGTAAACATCTGACCTAAATCAAAGAGGTATCGAGCCCACTCTGTTGTCTCCTCAGGGCAGGGGTGCTCAGCATGTGGCTGCAGAGCCCTCTGATGTGGCCTGCGACCTCAAACCAGGGAAGCGCATGACCAGGGTCGGCAACACATTGATTGCAATCTGGGCTTGCAGACCAACCATCCCAGGGCATCAGAGTGCATCAAGCTGGCATTGGCAGAGGCATGCGGCTGTGCAGGAAGCAGGAGCTGTATAAGCTGATGCTTCCTCTGTAGCGTTGGCTCCTGTCCCAGATGGAGTTATACCAAGTGCACTGCGTCTGGGTCCTTTCTTGCTGCTTGGAGAGTGAGGCCAGCAGAAGCTGGAAAAGGAAAAGAAGGTCAGTCTACTGAACTACACACACACAGCAGTTTTGCAATCAGCATATTAGCATCTATAAAAGGGTTAACAACTATTAGGCTGCTTTCACACTGATCCACGGGTGCAGCACAATGCACCTGTGGCTTTCCTGCGGGTTAGCTGCACTGAGCCATAGACATCTATTATATCCTATGGGCTTGGTGCAGGAGTTTTGGTGCGCTTTCAGAAAGTGCACCATACCCGCATGATATAATAGATGTCTATGGCAAATTGCAGCAAAGCTGCAGGATAGCCACAAGGTGCATTGTGCTGCACTCGTGGTGAGGGTAAACATGATCGCATCAGTATGAAAGTAGCCTTATAGGGGGCTCAGGATACTGAGACTCATTTACATTTGTGTGGGGGGCAATAAAACCTATACTTGAGATGTGTTTTTACCACACCCTCTAACCACTAGTGTAGCATCAGGGGTTCACAATGGCTACCCCACTCCATGCTCCAGGGGGCCCATGTAGCCTCCCTGTTACTTTGACAGGAGGGGCAGCAGAGGCAGCATATACAGGAACCAATCTACATTTTCCTCCTTCAACCACTGAAAGCAAGCATCTCCTCTCCCTCCTGCCACCATTCAGCAGCTACAGAAGGAAAATGTTCATTATGCCATTCAAAATAATAAATTCTAAATTCTGAGCCATTTCATTTCGTTGTGGCCCCTGATCGGTTATCAAATAGCTTAAGTGGTCCTAGCTCTTCAAAAGGTTGTGCGCCCCTGCTTCAGGTGATAATGATCCTTCCAACCCACTTACATCTACTTCTTTTCTTTTTTTTCCACTCAGCTTGACTTTCTTGTGTTTCGTTTTACTTTCTTTTTGTTGGTTATTCCTGGCTCCACATTTAAATGAGAATCTAGGGACTGTTGCACACTTCGTGTATTCTCGCCACTAGACTCTAAAGACGGATCCGACATAGACACAGCCATGGTTTGATCCCAAATCTCATTATCGGTGTCCAAGAAGCTAAACTGTTTTATGGTATTGTCCGAGTTAAACTTCTGATTAACATTGCACCATATTATGCCTAGCGACATCCTGCTTTGGTTTGACGAACTCAAATGCAATTATGGCCTGCCTAACCGAATGTTTTTCCGGTTTTTACAATTACATCGGGTGGTGGCCACTCAATTTTCCTCTCCACCAACCATTCAGACAGATCCGATAGAAAACGTCCTGTTACTGGAGGATTTGCCTAGGCTGGTATCTGCTCTCCATTCCCTGTTGATACCACTCTCTACCCCTAGAATGCAGGCGCTCTTTGATAAATGGCACACAGACCTCCCTTCGTTATCGGAGGATGACTGGGATGATTGTTTTCTACAGTGCCTCCCTACCATGATCTCGGCCAGGGACCGCTTCATACAGCTTAAATTTATTCATAGAGTATATTACACCCCGCGATGCTTGGCTGTGATATGGAGGTGGGCACGTTTCTCCATATGTTTTACGAATGTTCCAAGCTTCTCCCCTTCTGGGTCGAGGTACTGGATACTATTAACGCTGTTAGTAAACTGTCTATTCCCATGGATCCGCTGATTATGTTGCTAGGTCTCTTGGACCTTGTGGAGACATCTAAGCATAATAGACTGTTTGCCTTCTATGCTTTTTACTATGCTGGGAGAAAAATTCTGTTGAAATGGAATCAGTCGGCTCCGCCAACAGTCTTTGGATTTAAATTGGCAGTTAACAGGGTGCTTCCTTTGTACAAACTTACTTATATGATCCGTAATTGTCCAGCTAAATTTGATAATAATATGGGCTGGGTGGGTGGAGACTCAGGGCCTTATGGTATAATAATTGCCTCATTCTTTTGCGGGTATGTCCAGTTTGTACTGTTTACTTACTTGATTATTGTTTATGTTTATGATTTACTTTTCTTCTTGCCCCTCTTTTTCTTCTCCTCCCCCTCTCTCTTTTCCTCTTCCTCTTCTCCCCCCCCCCCCCCCCCCCCCGGGGTTTTCCAATTCTTACCTTTTCCCACTTCCCCCCCCCCCTTTTTTCCCTCAGGATTATCAGTTGATTTTTAGTGTTGGAATTCCATGTGAATTGTATTTTTACTGACTGCCTTAAGTTTGCCTGTTCTTATGTGCCTTGCCTTGTTATACTTTTGTATGATTTCAATACGCAACTGTTAAAAAAAACTTCTGATTGTTCCTAGGTTTTTACAGCTCTTTCCAGATGTAAATGGCATTGGACTCATAATCAAATCTGTCTTGCAACAACTTCTCTTTTTTCCAGCAATTACTTCCTTCTCCATTTCATATAACTTCTCATTCAACTTTATGTCCAAATACTCAAACATGGCTTGATCTTTAAACGGTAAGAGCTCTTTCTGCACCTCTGCAATCTCATTCTGTAATTTCGCTAATTCCTGTGTCTTAAAGCATATGAATATTTGCATTAAATCAAAAGAACTTACCAACAAGGTGTCAGTCCATTTCTTTTTGAGATCCTCTGAGGCCAGTTCAAAAGTAGGGAACATTTTAATGCATTCTCTGCATTAGGGTAAAAAAAAACTTTTTGTGTGCAGCCCCCCCAACCCCTACTTATACTTACATGAGCTTGATCTCGATCCAGTGCTGTGCCAGAGAGCATCATCTCTCTCCTCACTGGATATGGAGGCAGCAGTGACAGCCATTAACTCCTGCTCCTGTCAATCACAGCCACTGAGGAGAGAGTGCGAGGGTGGTGTGTGTGTGTCAATGGACACACAGAATGGCTCGGGAGAGAGCAAGCAGCTTGCTATGGGTGCACTCGGAGAGGGAGGAGTCAGGAGTGCCAGCAGAGGACCCCAGAAGAGGAGGATTAGGGCTGTTTTTTTCCTTTAGAATTTTTCTTTACTTTAAAAGCAGCCATGCCTAAATACATTTTTCCATAAAGGATAGTAAGCCTTATTTTATCATTATACAATGAAATATGTCATAGAGAAATATGTATTTAATTTTTTTCATACAAAGATGTTTTACAAGTATTATAATGCAATAATTTTCTTTTACATTTGTGGCAGTAGAAGTACCCGTAGTGCAGACAGGGCAGCTACAATGAACCTAAAGAGTAAAAAGATCAGACTGCAGAGAAAAGTCCCAAATATACTGGATATGGAGGCACAGTGACAGCCATTAACTCCTGCTCCTGTCAATCACAGCCACTGAGGAGAGAGTGCGAGGGTGGTGTGTGTATCAATGGACGCACACAGAATGGCTCGGGAGAGAGCAAGCAGCTTGCTATGGGTGCACTCGGAGAGGGAGGAGTCAGGAGTGCCAGCAGAGGACCCCAGAAGAGGAGGATTAGGGCTGTTTTTTTCCTTTAGAATTTTTTTTTACTTTAAAAGCAGCCATGCCTAAATACATTTTTCCATAAAGGATAGTAAGCCTTATTTTATCATTATACAATGAAATATGTCATAGAGAAATATGTATTTAATTTTTTTCATACAAGGATGTTTTACATGTATTATAATGCAATACTTTTCTTTTACATTTGTGGCAGTGGAAGTACCCGTAGTGCAGACAGCGCAGCTACAATGAACCTAAAGAGTAAAAAGATAAGACTGCAGAGAAAAGTCCCAAATATAAGCTTTGTCTCGATGCCCTCTGCTGTCCTAGCCTGATGTTAGTTACATTGCGTGTAACATAAATGGTAAAGAATTGTTGGTTCAGTCACAGTTCAGCCATCGATAGTTGGCAATGGTACGAAGTACAAGGCTCCTCCTTGGGCTGTACTCAACCTGGTTTGCGCCATTAGAGAAGTATAGGTAATCTAAAACAAAAACAATGAATTCGAATAATATACATTTGCTGAATCTTTTCAGACATATTTGCAATCTTTCTAATAGCTAAATGTAGTAGATGTCAACATACTAGACATTGGTCATATTGCCAGACTGTAATTGTCAGTGACATTGCCTCTTATAAAGCCATAAATGTCTCTTTGCAATGGTCAGAATGTTTTGAAGTATAATAATATTAATAACAATTTTACATAGGTTCAGCACATAAAGTTTCACTCTTGAAATTTTTTAGTATAGAGATTAATAAGTGGATACTCCACACCCCCATTGAGGTTACCTACTTAGAACAAGAGTATGTGGGCCACCTTCCAAACGGATAGCAGCCTGCATGTCCTTTAGTTTGGAAAGTGAGCTTTAGAATAGCTGTCACCATTTCAAAAAAAGTTTTTAGGAACAACTTTTTTTTCTGTGTGTCCAGAATGGAGCGGACACTGTAGGCGAAGCATGTACTTTAATTAAGGACAGGCATTATTTAATTTGGGAATGGTTAATTATGGGCTTTCATTAGAGATATGACAGCAATGAAATAGTTAGTTATGTCCCGCCAGCAGGGATCTGCAAGCCACCACTGCCTTCAGTGTCCCCCACAGCACACCACTGATTTTAATGCCCCTCCACAGCATACTACTGCCTCCAATGCCCCCCATAGCACACCACTGCCTCTAAAGCCCCCCTTCCTTTAGCACAACTCCATAGACAAATCTGGAACAGTCTCTTCAAGGGTTAAACAACAGTCACTAGGACCTCTCTCTCTCAAGCCTCTACTCACTGTGTCCCTGTGTACATGGATACCTCCTTTCAGTACCAGCCAGACCCTGTACCATGAGGCCAGATTTTGAGTTGACTTTCTCCAGACTGTTCTCCGCAGCTTTAGAGACAGACCCACCCTACTTTCCCTGTGCTGGGACCTCAATTAAACTCCTGCAGCTAATCTGCCCAGAAGAGCAGCAGCCCTTCAGGCTGTACAAGAACCCTGCTGGTCCAGGCCCTATACCATTTATACACACCTCAGCCCACTGCTGGTCATCCCTTTGACTGAGGCTGTATGAATATTCAGCCCAGATTCTGCCTTTTCTAACCCACTATATTCTAGAACATACTAAAAAATAGGGAGAAGTATTTGAGCCTGCAACCAGCAAGACCCAGAACAGCCAAAAGCAATCAAACTCTTCTCCACTGGCTACAGAAGAACCAAAAACTAAATTTACCTAATTCTACCAGCAACCTACTAGGAGAGCACTAGATCTGCTCTCTGTTTTAAATAAATTTTTTTTCAATGCAATCCAATCAATTAAAAAGTGATCTGATGCCATTTTCAGCATTTCAGGAGCTTTTAGAAACTGTGTTTTGCATGAAGACTGTACATTTATTAACTTCTTTTAACATATTCAATGAGGATTTCAATTTGAGAGAAACCTCCAACAGGTAAAAGACACAAGCATTTTTTTGGAAGAATAATTGATAATGATTAACTTAATTAAATGTAAATAATAATAACAAATATTGGATGGATATTATAGAATGATATTACTTGTCACACATGTTGCTTACCTATATTCTGGAAAGCAGCCTCTACGTGTTTCCCAATTCCTGGATAGCCATCTTTTATCTTCTTTGGTGATTTTGAGTCCATCCTATTCTTGTGATGATCAAACCTGGACAAATCAACAAAATCATTGGTATACATTGCAACCAAATAACATACTATAAATAGTTAACAAGTAAATAAAGTTCATGACCAGAGACATATCAGATCACATTGAGATATTTTATAGTGGTTATAAAAAGCATTTTTTAAAATAGCAAATATGCTATACCTACCCACTCTGTTTAATGATATTGCACAGACTCCTCCCCTGGAGTCCCCTGCCAGCACTCTCTGCTCCTTCTCTTCTGTGTTGGCGCCCATAGCAGGCCAGGGACACATACAGCGCACTCCTGACACTTCCCCCCCACCAGAAGCCAATACCTCTCTCTACTGCCTCTATGTCCTGAGAATGTAGAGAGATAGAGGAGAGAGCCTCTACAGATGGGCACAGCGCTGGATCAAGTTAGGGCTCAAGTAAGTATTTAGGGGGGTGAAGGGGAAATACTGCTACTGGGACATTTTTTTACCTTAATGTAGAGAATGCATTAAAATAAAAAATGTTTCTAAGTACTGTATGCTAAACACTTATTGTTTATCCTCTATTTCTACACAAAAAGAGACCATTTTACTATCTTGTAATGGAACTCCCTCCCTTTCAATTAATAATGGGTTGCAATTAATTAACACTTCTCTTCCTCTCTACAAATTAACCTTTGAACTTAGGAAGAAACCAAAACTGTTTAATAAAATTTGGGATTGTTGGATCTCTAGTTCCCTTACCTTGACCTCTCAAGATTCAGGATAATTCTATTAATATTCTGCGAGTTTATCTTGCTGTCTGCTTACTGGACTTGGTACACTATATTCACTGCAAACTTGAGTTCTTTTACATACACTATGCACAGTAGAGATGTGAGAGACTATATAGGTCTATTCTTCTATTCTTTTTCTTTTGGTTGCAATAGTCTTTTTAGTGGGTTTTTTTTTTCTTTTTTTTGGGGGGGGGGGCTTTTCTGTTGCTGCTTTACAGATTTTTTCCCTTTTTTTACATTCCATTTAAAGAGAGAAGTACACCACAAACACTCAGCAGCAAAACATAGTACCAATAGATCCATTCACTTTTTATTCAACACTTTTTTTTTTGTAACCCAGCTTGGGTTCCTCCTTTATTGTATAGTCGGCCTTGAATATGGGACTAGAATTACACTTATTTCATTTTATCTCCTTTTACCTTTTCACTTTATGTATATGAGGTCTTTTCCCCCCTTTGAAAATCTATCTTAGTTTCCATTTTATAAGTACAATTGTTGGGATATACACTTATCAGCACTATATTAAAATAATCCACTAAATTCCCCCCCCCTTTTTTTTTATTAATTTTTTTTTTTTTCACTCTCCATTATTATGTTATTCATGGGTATTATTTACTTATTTTGTAGTAATTTTATCTTCTGTGTACACTTTTGTGTGTATTCCATGCCTGCTGGCCCTTTTTTTTTTTGCTTTTGGTGAAGGTCCATCTCTTCCGGCTCCCTGGGTATCCATGGTGGGTGTCATCCACTCTTCCACAGCTCCCAGGACTGACATCACATGGTAGTTCTCTTGTTGGATAGTCAGTGGTGGTATATATATATATATATATATATATATATATATAATATATATATATATATATATTACCAAAAGTATTGGGACACACCTCCAAATCATTGGATTCAGGTGTTCCGATCACCTCCATGGCCGCAGGTGTATAAAATCAAGCACCTAGGCATGCAGACTGCTTCTACAAACATTTGTGAAAGAATGGGTCACTCTCAGGAGCTCAGTGAATTTAAGTCTATCCATGAAATTTCCTTGCTACTAAATATTCCACGGTCAACTGTTAGTGGTATTATAACAAAGTGGAAGCAACTGGGAACAACAGCAACATGGCCATGTAAAATGACAGAGCGAGGTCAGCGCATGCTAAAGGTCGCTGTGCGCAGAAGTTGCTAAACTGTCTACAGAGTCAGTAGTTAACAACCTCCAAACTTCATGTGATCTGCAGACTAGCACAACAACAGTGCATAGAGAGCTTCATGGAAAGGGTTTCTGTGGCCGAGTAGCTGCATTCAAGCCTTACATCACCAAGTGCAAAGCACAGTGTCGGATGCAGTGATGTAAAGCACACCACCACTGGACTCTTGAGCAATGGTAACGTATTCTCTGGAGTGACGACTCACGCTTCTCTGTCTTGCAATCCGATGGATGTGTCTGGGTTTGGCAGTTGCCAGGAAAACAGAACTTGCCTGACTTCTGGAAGAATGGTCAAACATTCACATAAACACATTCCTAAACCTTGTGGACAGCATTCCCAGAAAAGTTGAAGCTGTTATAGCTGCAAAGGGTGGGCCAACTCAATATTGAACCCTACGGACTAACACCAGGAATCCATTAACATTCATGTCCGTGTAAAGGCAGGCGTCCCAATACTTTTGGCAATATAGTGTATATACAGTATGTTTATCATATAATGTATCACTGGGATGATTAAGATGTACAGTTGCAAGAAAAAGTATGTGAACCCCTTGGGATTACGTGGAGTTTTGCATGAATTGGGCATAAAATGTGCTTTGAACGTCATCTAAGTCACAACAATAGAAGAACACAGTCTGCTGAACATAATACTACACAAACATTAGATGTTGCCATGGTTTAATTGCACACAACATGTAAACATTCACAGTGCAGGGAGGAAAATGTATGTGAGGCCCTAGCTTAATGACTTCTCCCAGAGCTAATTGGAGCCAGGAGTGAGCCAACCTTGACTCCAATCAGTGTGATGATATTGGATGTGTTGCTGTAGTAGTATTATATTCAGCAAACTGTGTTTTTCTATTGTTTTGACTTAGATGACGTTCAGAGCACATTTTATGCCCAATTCATGCAACACTCCACGTAATCCCAAGGGGTTCACATACTTTTTCTTGCAACTGTATATGTCATTTTGTTCTACTTAATTTGTTTACTATTTTTTTTTGCAGCTCAAGTATTCACATTATTTCTCCTGAGGAAGTGAACTTGGTTTCACGAAATACAATGAGAAATTTTGCTACGAATATATCAATGATGTAGCCCAGACAATTTAAAGCCTGTGATTATCTGTTATGAACATTTTACGATTGATTGTTTTGGTATTTCTTAGCAAAAGTCCCTTGGGTGTCTATTTTTGGTTACTTGTTTACAAATTAGCCTTTGAATTTAGAAAGAAACTAAGGCTGTTTGATAAAATTTTAGCTGTTTGATAAAATTTGGGATCGTTGGATCTCTAGTTCCCTTACCTTGATCTGGATTCAGGATAATTCTATTGATATTCTGCTGATTTATCCTGCTGTCTGCTTACTGGACTTACTATATTTACTGCAAACCCAAGTTCTTTTACCTGTACTATACACTGTAGAGATGTGAGAGACTATATAGGTCTATTCTTTTCTTTTGGATATTTGTACTGCAACTGTACTTCCAAAGTGCACAGTCTATTTGCCTTTAGTAATTCCACCCCATTGAATCAGTCCTATCACACACAAATGTCCAGAATTTTGAACAACTTTGTGAAATCAGGCCTTCACACTGAACATGAACTTTCCTCCTCTCCAACCCACCCACCCTCCTTTATTCTACTACATGAAATCCCCCCTTTTGTGTTTACCTTTATTTTTTCCATGGTCCTCTATTCTTATATGAGACTGATGTGCTGCGCTCCAGCACATTACACATCCCAAGAGGCATTGGCTTCCATTCATGGAAGGGGAAGAAGGGCGAGCCTGGCAGTGTATCATCAGGAGGTGGCTGCTTGAACCCTGAAGAGGTGGCCACCTCCCGATGATGTCACAGAGGAAGATGGTGGTACAGGACCAAGCAGTGGCAGTAGAGGAGTATTTTTTTAAACTATTATATATGACAGTTTCCTGTTAATGGTTGTTAAAGCAGCAGGCACCCGCCATATCCTGAGCAGATGCTGGAGCCCAACACATCCATACCAACCCATGATGTCACCCAACCCCATTCATTTACTGGCCATGATTCCCCAGCCTTGTAAACAAAGGAGCAGTGATAGCATTGACACATGTCCATATTTGCCCAATGATGTCAGCGGGGTCCACACTCTGTTGTTAATGTTTAGCGGAAGAGATAGAGATATCATTCAGTAGCAAGTGCGTGATAGCGTCAGTGGTTGACATTTTTATGGGTGGTTTGATGGGCATTTTTTATCATGATTGACATGTATCTTTATCCTGGACAGCAGGATTGACAATGGATTTACCCTGGCAAGGTTGAAAGAGCATGTGGCCTGGTATGGTTCAGGAGGGAAGCACATGCTTGTCCCCCCTCCCTTTCTAGGCCAGCTATGCTATATGGTCGGATAAGGGTCTGGTATGGATTTTGATGGGACCCCATGTCTATTTTTCCTGTATTTTTGCATGGGGATCCCCCTTAAAATCCATACCAGACATGAAGGGTCTATTATGAATATTGAGGGTGACACACTTTTTTTTTATGCTTGAGGTTCCTTTGACATCCATAGCAGATCTTTATAAAGGATAAGGGTCTGGTATGTATTTTTAAGGGGAAGCACATCTTTTTTACATACTGTTCCCCTCAAGGATAAGGGTCTTGTATAGTTAAACAGAATCCCTGGTCATTTGTTTACAGAAAAAAGAAAGTGACTGGAAGCTTTCATTTACTGGCAATTTAAATGGCATTATTTTTCTTCTTTCATTTCACAGGCATATTTGTGGCATCTGCAAAGTATGTTATTTAAAGGAATGTTGCACTTGTGTTTGATACCCTTTATGCATTATAAAATTGTTGCTCCCTGCCAAACAGAATGTAAAAAAGAAAATGTTTGCTTTGGTCTATGTTACCCAGGGCAGTATCCAGACCACACTAGGCAGAAGAGTACAGAATGGTTAGTTCTCTAGCTGTACTGATAACTCAGTGTGCTCTCCTTCAATGATCACACTTGTGCTGACACGCCCCCCTGCACAGCCATTCAGTGGGAAGACCAGTGTCCTACTGTTTCTCCTCCCTCCCCTCTCTATGCGGCTGAGAACAGAGCGTGTGTGATTATAAACCACTTTGAAAAAAAGGGGAAAAAAGATATTTATAATGTTTTTATATCCATACACAAATGTTTACCTTACATTTATGGTTTAAACTGAAAGGGTTTTTTTACAAAAGAAGGGGCGTTCAAGTCAAACCAGAAATTTACATTTTACAGGTACAAAAAGGGATGCTAGCATGGAGGTACTACACACAGTAGTAAGTGGCAAGTGTTTCCTATTACTGATCGGCGGCACACATGTCGTGGACCAGTCCAGAGACCTTTAATCAAGATGGCATACAACAGTGTTGGTGTGTGCATGGAACAGTAATTTGTAGCAGATAGCTACAGAATACTTCAAGCACAGTATAGTGATGAGACGCTCAGCCACAGTAAGACATTTGAATAATATAAACATTTCAAAGATGGGCGTCAGTGGCAATCCTGGTCATGGTGGTTCCCAAGCCACAGCAGTCATTCCTGAGAACATTCAGTGCATTGAACTCCTGGTCATGGATAATCGACGCATCATAACCTGTCGTGGAATTGCACAAGAGACAAATCTTTCTGTGGGAATGGTAGACAAAGTGACGCAGGCTGCCCTAGGATGGTTCAGGCATATTGACAAATCTTTCCATGTCGAAGCTTTCCAGGCATTAGTTAAACGTTGGGATAAGTGTAGAAATTTAGCAGGGGAGTGTGCCTAAAAATAAATGCAGTTTCCACTCCTTGAAATTTGTTCTTTTATTATATAAACTCAAAAGTCCCGGTTTGACTTGAACACCCCTCATACTTTAGCATCAGCTCTTACTGACTTTGATAGAGTTCAGATTTTGCACCCAAACTTTAGTAATATTTGTCGAACCCACCTTGCGCCAAACCCAGGTACGCTCGGAGCATCCCTGTATTTGAACTATCCTCATCAAAACACAGAACAGCAAGCAAATAAAACATGACAATCACATTAAAAATAATTGTGTACTTAATGAAATTAATACTTAAAGTGTTACTAAACCCACCACAGTAAAATCAGTCTGTATATGCAGTAAAGCGTGCTTGTTATACTCACTGTGGAACCTAAGGGGTTATTCCACTACATTGTGTAAAAACACAATTTGATCCTGTCTTCTCTGATCCTCCCCTTCTTCCAGTGCCCCCCTCTTATCTCCTGATAAGACATGTCATGTGGAGACACTCTGCACATGCCCAATTTGATGTGTATTGCTCGAGTGTTTTTTTGTTCTTGGGAGAGTGTGTGTGATCAGCACAGGGCCAATCAGCACTGTCCAGACAGCAGGACCAGTCCAGACAGCAGGTCAGGGGTTCTGCATCCTCCTAGAGCAGAAAGAAAACACCTCCTATAAGCTTTAACCAGTGAACTACTGAACACTGACAGAAGTCACAAGACTGTTCTAACTGCTGATGAGAAAAGGTATTTAGCAGTTTATATTTACTAAAATAATTGCATTTCCATGTTCTGTGTACTGTGGGTGACCAGATATAGTGAATGCAGGGTCCGGGGTTTAGTAACACTTTAATGAAAATACCCACTAAGCTTTACCTTAAAGTGGAACTTCACTCTCTTAAACAACATTGACAATTTTGAATGCTTGTACTGCTTGCATTAGTAAATAGATAGCATTAGTAAATAGATAGGAAAGTATATAATTTTTGTATCTCTTCAGCTACTTCCTGGTTTCCAGGCCTAGGCAAATTAGGTCATATATCCCAGGAGTCTTCAGGAGGGAGGGAGGGTTCTCCGCTCAGCCTATGCCTGAGCTAAGGGCAGATGGGTTCTAGGAAGTAAATTCATCATCAATCGTCTGCCCTTACTCAAGATGGCCACTGCCAGAAATGATGGGGGAGGGTCAAATGATTTTTCAGCAAAATAAAGCATGGACACATGGATGGATGGCGGAGTTTGCTTTGAATTTAAATAAATGAATTATATAGCATTTTTGGTTTGTGCTGCTCAGATACAGTGCAGTTCCACTTTAAATTCTCTTATCTTAAAAGTAATACAGAGACAATGAACATATTTTTTGGTGCATCCACCAACTGACCTCCAATATTTGTCTTCCACAAAGAAAATGGCCTTTTTTTCCTCCTTTAAAAACATGGCAGCATCTATTTTCTTCACAGAGCTTGGAAACCCAAAATTGGTGATAGGCCGAGGGTATCCCCAGAGCATTTTAAAGCCACTTGTTGCCCAATACTGCTGACCTGTTAAAACAGAGGTTTATTGTTAAGTTACCAGCTATGTATGGAAAGTCCATGGGAAGCTTTGAATTATACTAAGTGGAAATTCTATACACTACACATTTTACACTTTAAAACCATCCGAATCCTGATTATAGAGTGTAATGACAGCAATCTTGCATTTTTCTTGGGGATTAAATTGGGTTTTTTCATACAGATAGTGAGAGTCCAGATGTCAGGTCAGGTTTCAAACTAGCTGCCATCAACTATTGTGGTTCCAGCTTCAGAAAAGTGTAAATAGCCTTTCCAGCATTCAACAAATTGTTTGTCCACACCTTTAAAGCTTTGATAAAGTTATTATATATTCCGGAAAAAAAAATATCTGTTCCGTCTGCAAGGTACATATCATATCATCCTGCATGTCCTGGCCGCAGCATAGAGCTCTGAAGGTACAGCATAACTATACTGTTCCTTCAGAGCGCATGCGTTGGTCGCTATGTCACCGGCTGCCAAATAAGTGAATATATTTTGCAAACGTTGCAGGTTCATTCGTTTTATTATAAGCTTACCTGTAGGTAAAAGTCACAAACCGGAGTTTACTACCACTTTTACATACAATAGCTGCACATTAAAGCTGAACTCCAGGAAAATATATTAAAAAAACACCAAGGAAATGTATGTGATCATTTAAAAATCATTAAAGCCTACCTCCAGGGAACTAATAAATTATCCCATGCAGTGGAGTTGAACATGTACTGCACAGGTTAATGACTTGTTTAGGTCTAGGGCAGGGGTCTCCAAACTTTCTACATGAAGGGCCAGTTTATTGTCCTTCAAACTTTAGAAGGGTCGGACTGTGGCCAGCGGTAGTAGAAAATGTCTTGGTGTCAGTGGGAGTTAACAGTGCCCCATTGTTGTCAAGTGAAGGAATAGTGCGCCATCATTGGTGTCAGCTGGAGGAATAGTGCCTCATCATTGGTGCCAGAGGGAGAAATAGCAACCCATCATTGGTGCCAGTGGGAGGAATAGTGCCCCATCATTGGTGTCAATGGGAGGAATAGTGCCCCATCATTGGTGTCAGTGGCAGGAATAGTGCCCCATCATTGGTGTCAATGGGAGGAATAGTGCACCATCATTGGTGTCAGTGGGAGGAATAGTGCCCCATCATTGGTGTCAGTAGGAGGAATAGTGCCCCATTATTGGTGTCAATGGGAGGAATAGTGCACCATCATTGGTGTCAGTGGGAGGAATAGTGCCCCATCATTGGTGTCAATGGGAGGAATAGTGCACCATCATTGGTGTCAGTGGGAGGAATAGTGCCCCATCATTGGTGTCAGTGGGAGGAATAGTGCCCCATTGTTGGTGTCAGTGGGAGGAATAGTGCCCCATCATTGGTGTCAGTGGGAGGAATAGTGTCCCATCATTGGTGTCAGTGGGAGGAATAGTGCCCATCATTGGTGTCAGTGGGAGGAATAGTGCCCCATCGTTTGTGTCAGTGGGAGGAATAGTGCCCCTTCATTGGTGTCAGTGGGAGGAATAGTGCCCCATCATTGATGTCATTGAAAGAACAGTGCCTCGTTGGTGTTAGTAGCAGGAACTATGCCCCACTGTTGCTGACAGTGGGGGTAAAAATGGCCCAAGGGCTGGATAAAAGCAAAGGGCCATATTTAGCCCCAGGGCCACAGTTTGGAGATCCCTGGTCTAGGGGAACAACAAAAATAAAAAATGTTTGACCTGATTCTCCGCTCTTCCCAGCTGCTAGACCGGCTCTTACAGCCTCTTCTCCCCTGCACGCCAGTGATGTAGGATCCTGACATCATGACCAAAGCAGGATCCATAGTGCCGCATTGGACATGCTGACACCGGAGAGACAGTTCAGCATAAGTGCGTGGGGGGAGCATCATCTGAGGGAGCGAAGGATCAGGTAGTTGCCCGCATTTAGACTTTAAAATGTAGGTCCGCATTTTCCGAAAAAAATTAAAAAGGTGAGTTAACACCCTACACCCTCCCCACCCCCCTGGTTCCCACTTTACTTACCTCCATGGGTGATGAGCTGTTAGTGCCCACACAGCCAGTGCAGAAATCCCCGCTCTTCTTCCCCTTTTTTCTTTGGGGTTTCTTGGATGGATCAGAGTGTTCATTGCTGGCTAAAAGACCCCTGATATGTTGGAGGATCAGTACCCATTTGAGAAATTGTTGAATGTAACTATAGCCCCTAAACAGGGCACTTCTAAGATTTATGAGATTCTTATGGATATAGAGGGTACTGATCCCCCCCAGTTCTTGGAAACATGGGAGCGGGAACTGGGATCAAAGTTGAATGTGCAACAGAGGAATAGTTTATTTAAATTAGCACATGAGGTAACAAACATGAGCACGGTGGAAATGAAATATACAGTAAATGTATGGCTAGATGGTACATCACACCGAGTATAGCACATACATAACAAGTAGATGTTTCACCTTTATGTTGGAGAGGTTGTGGGGAAAAGGGCACGATGGCACATACAGTATATGGTAGGAATTCCCAAAGATCCGAAAATACTGGAAGGGAGTATTAATGTATCCAGGAAAAATGTGGGCTTACCGTACAGAGAGATCTGTGGATCTGTTTATTTTATATAAAATGCGAACAACATAAGAAAAGGGTATAATACCATCTACTTAGTGCGGCTAAGGGCCTGATTCCCAAACTTTGGCTTGCTCCTGATCCCCAAGCTTGAATGATTGGATAAACAGAGTAGAAAACATCTATAGGATGGAGGAGTTGTGTCATATTGAGGAGGATAAAATTGAACAATTTAGGAAAATGTGGAGTGGTTGGTTGGTTTTTAAAACAATAAAAGGTAGGTGAACGAGTGCTAGAAATGTAGATGTAGCAGCTTGCATAAAAGGTTAAACCTCCAACCCTTGTAAACAATAATATCAAACAATGCAGCGCTCAGATGAAATAATCTCCTTTTGACTCGTAAAAACATAGATAATTAAATATAAATATAAATATGCAGTGCATGTGAATAGCGTGTTATAAACGCATGTGAGATGAGCTGATGCTCAGTCCAATAGGAAACAAAATAATAATGATAATGTTAGGACTCTACAGAAGTGTCACAAAGGGTGCATAAATGCGTCTAATTGGTGCAAAAACTTAGTGTGTCGGTGACAATTAAATCTTCAAACAGGTGCAGATCCATGCGTCAAGTGCATGTGGAAAGGGGAGTAAGTTGCACTAACCAGACAGCACAAATAAAAGTGTTTTTGAGTAATCAAGACCACTCCTGGTCATCATCATCCTGGAATATATGGAGCACGTCTGGCAATACGTCTGTACACAGCCTCTCCTACAAACACACCCCCCGGATATAGGGAGGTGAGGGAGGAGCCAAGCCAGTGTTACCAGACTGCCTGAGCCACGAGGAAGGCCGGCGGCAATCTTGGATTTATGTTTACTTTCCTGTACACCATAGCTGCATTCCTGTTGTAAGCCGTGTACCGGGGTGGGCTCCCCAGGATACAGTGAAGTCACGAACGAGGAAAGCAACCCCAACACCAGCTTTTGCCACAACAGAATTTTACCTAGATGTGGCAAATAAACAAAACCACAAATGCTGGAAACATACAATAAATTTACTTACACCCAGCGCAAAGGATGAGACCCTTGTGCTGCACAGCACGGCGCCTCCTAATGGATGAAGGTAGAAAGTGAAGTAATTTACCTACTGGCGGGCACAACTAAGCTGCCACACCTTACCCGTTATTACCCTAAAAGAGCAGAAATCAGTGTATGGGTGTACGGTATGGGCTAGCCTGCGGTGCAGCACAACAGCTTACAATCTTACACAAATCTACAGTATTCCCCCTCCCATAACTGGTCCTGTAGCACGTGCCTGAGTATTCCTTCTGAGCAAAACGCCAGTCTGGCTTGAGTTTGTAGGATTTTATCAGCTCTCCAATGTGAAATGTCACTTTAAGTTGTGGAGTCCTTCCAAGGATCAGTAACAACACTTGTGGCCTGACACAAACAGAGACCCTAACTAATTAACTATAGGCCTGGACCAGTCTCTAGGCGCCAACACTGAAATGAGGTGTGTGCACGATCTTACCGATCCGGGTCTGCTTTGCATCCGCTGGTGACTCTGAACAGAACAAATGTCTCTCCAACAAGCATGCGGTCTCGCCGTATATGTAGCTTAGTTCCTCTGCTCTCATCAGCCTTCCTGGCAGCAATCTCATCAGCATTCCTGGCAGCAATCTCATCAGCTTCCTGGCAGCAATCTCATCAGCTTCACTTAGCTGCAGCTCTGGTTACGGAGGGATGCTTTCACACCTGGATGTCATCAGATTCTCAGCTCACAGGGCCCCTTATTCACCATGCTCCAAAACATGGCTTCTCCCTCTCCTTCCTGTTCTCTCCAACTCTGTGTGCAAAACCCCACCTCTTCATGAATAGACAAATATCTATGCAGTCTGAGGCTGTGTTAGAAAAACAGTGACATCTTGTGGCTAAACTGCAGAATGTCAGTCAAAACATTAATTTACTTCCACACAAACAGTGTTCAAACAATGAGAGCTGTTTCCCCATCTCACACTATAGTCCAGATATTGAAGTGGAACCTTCCCTATATCCAGAGAGTGTCTTTGGAGGAGAGGCTGTGTACAGACGTATTGGCAGACGTGCTCCATATATTCCAGGATGATGATGAACAGGAGTGGTCTTGATTACTCAAAAGTGCTTTTATTTGCGCTGTCTGGTTAGTGCAACTTACTCCCCTTTCCACATGCACTTGACGCACGGATCTGCACCTGTTTGAAGATATAATTGTCACCGACACACCAATTTCCTATTAGACACATTTATGCACCCTTTGTGACACTTCTGTAGAGTCCTAACATTATCATTGTTATTTTGTTTTCTATTGGACTGAGCATCAGCTCATCTCACATTCGTTTTTAACACGCTATTCACATGCGCTGTATATTTATTTCTATTTAATTATCTATGTTTTATGCGTCAAAAGGAAATGATTTCATCTGAGCGCTGCATTGTTTGATATTATGGTTTTTAAAACAACTAAAAGATATTTGGAATTGGTCAGAATATAAGTGGAAAAGTAATGGGGGGAGTTTTAAAGGAGTGCCCGACAGAGAAAAGGTGATAGGAGAAAAGGAATACAGATATTGATTGATAATTATGAGAAAGGTCAGAGATTAGGATCGGGTGTGGATTAGGGAAAGGTGGGGGGGGGGGGATAATATGATATGATGCAACTGGGATGTATGGGTGGAGTGTGTTTTTAGTTTTTCAGTTGTGTGTGTATTTGATGTTCTTTTTCTATCAAAAAAAGGTAACAAAAGATAAAATAAATAAATAAATAAATAGAAGACCCCTGATGTGTCTCAAAAGAAAACTTGTCACCTGCACTATGCTAGCACATGGGGAGACTTTTGAAAGCAATAAAGTTAAAAAAAGAAGAAGCAAAAAATGTTTTTAAAATGACAGCCTAATAAAGATACAGTTTCTTTTTTTTTTTACAGTCACTCACCCACCTCATCAAGTGAGCACACACACAATCATTTGCTGTTAACTCCAAACAGATGAAGGCTTTAAACAGTCACTTAAGGAAACATTTGGGTGCCATTGTTTTTCACTATTTTATGGGCACATGCAATTTTAAGGCTTGCCGTATCTGTTTACTCAAAGTAAGTTCATCTTTTATATTTTACCAAAAAATTATATTGTGTTTGTCTGCAATTAGTTAACTTAAGTGTAGATTTTATTGAAAATATAGACTTGAAAAACAGTAGCACAATTGTGACATATAAAAATGCAACTGCAACTTTTTTTTATACAGACTCCCTTCTTTCAGAAAATGTATATTATTTAGAGGGTTTTAACCTCCCTAGCGGTCTGATTATGTCAATATTTCTGTGCTCAATGCGGTACATTTTTTTGCATGGAAATATGTAGTTTTTTTATTGTAGGCCTGTAATTTTTAGGAATAACTCATTGAGATCTGTCCGAACAAGAGTCTAGTAAACACCCAGGTTATGATAAAGTTTGAACCACAAAATCATAAATTATAATATAATCAATAATCATAAAAAATAATAATATAATAATAATAAATGTAATTCAATAATATAATCAAACCAAATACACATACACATACAATTCTGCAAGTGGTTCTAAGTTACTATCGCTGTTCTCTAGCTGGTCTAATACCGTTTTTGACCTATAGGGACGCTTTTTGGACGCCATAGACGTTTCTCAGTTTCAAGGCAGAAAGAACAGTAAAAATGCAGGCAGGGCACAGGACAAAGCACTCGGGACAAAATGTATGCGAAATGGTTTGATACAGTAATGTTATACTATGATTTTAGCGTATTTAGTGAATGTCACTTTTTTACATTTTTAATTCTCCCGCCGGTTCCTTCCCCCGTACGTCCCCCGTACGTCCCGTATGTTCCGATCATCGCAGGGAACATAACCTGGAAGACGGATGCCGGCATCGGCCGGAAGACATGGCCGGGGACGCTGCAGGGGGGACATCGTGGGAGCGAAGAACAAGGTAAGTGCTGGAGGGATCCCAGAGCAACGCTGCAGGGTAATCCCTAGTGTAGCTTGGGGTTACTGCTTCTGGTACTGAAAGTTAACCCTGAACTACACTCGGGAATACCGCCAGAGGGGTTAAATAATCTTTAGGCCCAAAATGTGCCCTTTCATATATGGGCAAAAGATTTAAAAAAAATGTTTCTTGCAGCAAAAAGGTTAAAGGCATTCTGTCACTAAAATAAAATAACAATTTAAAAATGTACCCCCTGTAAAAAATATATTTAATGCTTGCCACCACACCACTGCAATACTGAAGAGAAACCACCAGTTAAAGAATCTTCTGAATACGATTTTTTACTATTTTTATTTTAGTGGAAGAAATGCTTTAAGCATCTTCCTACCCAGGAAAAAAATATATCTGGATCCAACCATTGGCCATACCTGAAAAACCTGCTGACCCACCCAGAACTGCTCCATAGAGCCAAGTGTTAAGGTGTTCCTAAGGTTACAGTTTAAGAAAGAACCTGATAAAATTGTAAAATTGGCCTTAATGACCCAGAAAACCCTTTCCTTGCCAAACTAGCTTTCCCAACCATCCTCTTAGAAGAGGTTGCCATTATTGCTTTGTGATTGAACTTCTAATAATGCCATTCGCTTGTACTATATTAGGCTGATTTTAGCTGACAATCCTATTGAATCACTTACCTTTAAAGAGATAGACAACATCTTTAGCAGTAAATTCATAAGCTGCATCAACCCTTCCCAAATTTGGCCATATGGTATTGATGGAGAAGGAGTCAATACTGCGTGTTCTTGCACTTTTTCTCCAAAAAACCCTTGGATTACAAAAAAAATAGTAATAAATACAAGATTTTAGATAGATACAGATTGATGTTATATATACTGTATATATATATATATATATAATATATATACACACACACTGCTCAAAAAAATAAAGGAACACTTTGAAAACACATCAGATCTCAATAGGATAAAATAACATGCTGGATATCTATACTGATATGGACTGGGTAATGTGTTAGGAGTGTAAGGATGCCCCATCCTTTGATGGAAATATAAATTTTCAACCTACAGAGGACGGAATTCAAAGTGAAAAAATGATGCAGCAAGCTAGTCCATTTTGCTGAAATTTAATTGCAGCAACTCAAAATGGTACTCAGTAGTTTGTATGGCCCCTACGTGCTTGTATGCATGCCTGAAAACGTTGGGACATGCTCCTAATGAGACAACGGATGGTGTCCTGGGGTATTTCCTCCCAGATCTGGACCAGGGCATCACTGAGCTCCTGGACAGTCTGAGGTGCAACCTGGCGGCATCGGATGGACTGAAACATGATATCCTATATGTTCTATTGGATTTAGGTCAGGCTAGCAGGGGGGCCATCCAATGGTATAAATTCCTTCATCCTCCAGGAACTGCCTGCATACTCTCGCCACATAAGACCGGGCATTGTCATGCACCAGGAGGAACCCAGGACCCACTGCACCAGTGTAGTGTCTAACAATGGGTCCAAGGATTTCATCCTGATACCTAATGGCAGTCAGAATGACATTGTCTAGCCTGCAGAGGTCTGTGCATCCCTCCATGGATGGATGTTACAGGCAGCATAATGTTCTCCACAGCTTCTTCAGACTCTTTCACGTCTGTCACATGTGTTCTGGGTGAACCTGCTCTCATCTGTGAAAAGCACAGGGCACCAGTGGCGGATCTGCCAATTCTGGTGTCTAATGGCAAATGCCAATCGAACTCTATGGTGCTGGGCAGTGAGCACAGGGCCCACTGGAGGACGTTGTGGCCCTCAGGCCACCCTCATGAAGTCTGTTGCTGATTGTTTGGTCAGAGAAATTCACACCAGTGGCCTGCTGGAGGTCATTTTGTAGGGCTCTGGCAATGCTCATCCTTGCACAAAGGAGCAAATACCGGTCCTGCCAATGAGTTAAGGACTTTCTATGGCCTCTCCTAGAGTAACTGCCTGTCTCCTGGAATCTTTTCCATGCTCTTGAGACTGTGCTGGGAGACACAACAAACCTTCTGGCAATGGAACATATTGATGTGCCATCCTGGAGGAGTTGGACTACCTGTGCAACCTCTGTAGGGTCCAGGTATCACTTCTTACTACCAGTAGTGACATTGACCCTAGCCAAATGCAAAACTAGTGAAAAAGAATCAGAAAAGAGTACGGGAAAAAATGTCAGTGGCCTCCACCTGCAAAACCATTCCTGTTTTGGGGATCATCTCATTGTTGCCCATCTAGTGCACCTGTTGTTAATTTCATTAACACCAAAGCTTATACATATCACCCTCACTTCTACGATCTCCCTACTACTGCTCTCATCACCTCCTGCTAATACCTTACTCACCTGCTGACCCAAACACCAGGACAGGAAGGCATGTGCACTCATACATCCCTCTCCCATCTTACTTTCCTCACCCTCCTTCTTCTCCTAATTATTATTATTATTATACAGTATTTATAAAGAGCCAACAGTTTGCTCAGCGCTGTACATTACAAAGGGAGACAGAACATGCAACAGTACGAAAACCAATGTGATACACGAGGGGTACGAGCGCCCTGCTCTTTCGAGCTTACAATCTAGGAGGGATGGGATAGTGGTACAGGAGGAGATAGCTGTGGGGAATGGAGTGGTAGGAAGAGTGGAGGAGGTCAGCAATTAGCAGGGGGTGGGGTAGGCTTATATATTATAGATAGTTATTAAGAGGTTGTTAATTAAGTTATCGTGTCACCCAATGTTTGGTTTCCATTCAGTAGCCAAAAAAGGCATTCAAAAAAGGGGGGGTTTGTGAAAAGAGATTCACAGAAAAGCGGCTACATTATGAACAGACCGTGACACTCAGAAAATTTTCCAAAAATTATGCTTTATTACACAGATATAAATATGACATATGGGCGTTCGCCCTGGTTTACCATCACCTCAGGATGAGACAATAACACACAGACCTAAAACCATATAAAATGACATCAAGACCGGTCTAAATGTATGTGCAACAGAAAAAGTGACTGCAAGAGTCTAATATCTCTGTAGTACAAACACATAGGTAAACACTTCCCTGAAGAGGTGTATCCAAATATTATACCATAGGTATACCATAATATTAAATAATGAATTTACACCAATATCATAATGGTAAATTCCGAGTAGGGAATCCAAAAATTATACTATGGATATACGTATATCACATGTATGAAATGCGGTAAGCACAATAAGCGTAAAAAGGGGAACAGTAAGCCTCAGGCCTGTTTGGAAAAAGACATAAATGTCACATATATGATGCAATACATTCCTGTGCCGGCACACGTGGTAGGGGCCCGTTCATCTGTTATGTGAACAGCTGTATCATAAAGCTCTTGAATGGAAATAAGCCCCATTTATTCCTATGATGGGAGAAAAGGTGCAGACTGCAGCACTCTGCTTGAAATGGTGTCTTCACCACTGTATGTGGACTACACACCACCCTTTGTAGGAAAAACAAAACATATCCCAAGGAATCTTCTGCCTGTTGAGCTATATGCGGTATGTCCTGTATCCTATACAAAGCACCATAATGTCCCCATCCTGTAGTGAAACAAATAATGTGGGAAGTCACTGACAGAGCTTGCATTCAATAAGATATGTAGGTCATATTGATCACAGAGGACCGTATATCTAATGTCCTGTAACAATCCACTCACCACCTGTGCCGTGGATAAAGGGAATGAAAGGAAAATCCTTCATGAATATTGCCAAACACGGCCACAGAGGCCCAGGAACCACCGCTGACATCCGCCGATATACCGCGGGTTCCAGCCCCCTCTCAGCGCCTGTACCGCTCACGCTTGCCTCATGGCATGTGAAGATGGCTTCCTCCTTATGGGTCAGCGTGCGTTCCACCTAGTGCGCATGACCGGAAGTGACGTATCTGACGTATGACGTCAACGCGTTTCGCCGATGGGCGTAACTCACTCAGCTTCGTCAGGACCAATGGGACAGCTGCATTTCAATATCCTATTTATAGTGGGTAAAGACCCACCCATTTATGCAAAAGAGGTGACCTGCAGTTGTTCCTAATGGAAGGAAACAAGGGGGGGGGCTAAATACTTAGCACAGCTACTGGTCTTAATTAAAATTAAAAAGGCAGGCGGCTGGAGTCCACAGGGAGGGGAGAGGCTTGATATTTTAACCAAAACATATATTAATCAAAGGTCATAAATTACATATACCAGTCTGTTGGGGCTTTTATCACACTTTAACCAGGAGATGGCGATATAAATCAAAGAATCATGAATTCCATCCACTGAATCGGGTTCTTGGGGAGACAATATCAATTATCAAAAGATACCAACAAATACCACAAGATGGCAATATAATCTGAAAATTCACATGAGGGTCATTATAACAAAAATACCCCAGTTTTTTACATCCATCCTATGGTATGGTTATTGTTCAGAAACGAAAGGTATTAAGGGACATATAACCAGACAGTGAGTCCTTTTGCATTATTTAGAGCTATATAAAAAACTCATATCGTAATGTCATCCATATTTACGTTAATATTCCCAATATACACAGGTTTATCGCAATTCCAGCCATTAAGAAAAAACTGAGAAATGCCATCAACTAACCGCCACATGGCAGTGAATCAGAGAATCAACAGTTCCATCTACTGAATCGGGTTTTTTGGGGGAGACAATATCAATTATCAGAAAATACCAACACATACCACAAGATGGCAATATAATCTGAAAATTCATATGAGGGTCATAATAACAGAAATACCCCAGTTTTTTAACATCCATCCTATGGTATGGTCATTATTCAGAGACAGAAGGTATTGAGGGACATTTAACCAGATAGTAAGTCCTTTTGCATTATTTAGAGCTATATAAAAAACTCATATCATAAGATCATCCATATTTTCATTAATATTCCCAACACCGTTACATAGTCCCATAAACCTATTTTTCCAAAAACACTTGGAGATCACACTCCACATTTAACCCCTTAGGGTACAGTGTATCAAGTTTATAAGATATATAGATGATGTGTTCCTTGTGTGGCAAGGAACATCTGAGGAATTGAAATCATTTTTGGGAGAGTTAAATCAGAACTCCTTCAATATTGGACTTACATATATATGTGACGAAAGACGTATTTCTTTTCTGGATCTGGAGATTAGACTTGAAAATGGAAAACTCCTCACTAAGACATATAGGAAACCTACTGCTGCCAATACCCTATTAGAGGCAAGAAGCTACCATCCACGTTCACTGATCTCAGGGATTCCAGTGGGACAGTTTTTGAGATGTCGGAGAAACTGCTCAAACATCAATGATTTTAAAATGGAAGCTCAGGATCTTTATAGAAGATTTAGGGAAAGGGGGTATTCCCACTCCCAAATTAGAAATGCTCGGAGACGGGCATATCAAACTGATCGTGAGGATTTATTATCTACCAAAAAGGAAGTGAAGGCTAGATTGAGTGATCAGCCTGTGAGAATGATTACCCAATTTGGAGCCCAATGGCAAGATGTTAAATTAATATTGGAAAAACACTGGAAGATTCTTACCCAATGCCCCAGGTTGAGCAAGATTGTAGGTGAACGTCCCCAGATGGTAGCAAGAAGAGCACCAAATCTTGGTGACCTCCTTATTCATTCAGATTATCAACCATTAAAACGAACAACATGGTTAAAATCACGTACCAAGGGGATGTTTAAATGTGGAAAATGTCAAATCTGCAAATATGTGGATCGCACGGATTCCTTTTATGATTCAGGAAATAACACTCACTATAAGATTCAGAGTCTTATAAACTGTTCCACAGTAAGGGTATTATATATCTTAACCTGTCCCTGTAAAAAGATGTATGTAGGTAAGACTAAAAGACAACTTAAAGTAAGAATTGGTGAACACTTTAGAGATATTAGATCAAATGATCCTGATAGTAACCTTGCCCAACATTACGCTAAATATCATGGAGGTAAACTGGACGGCACTAAAGTAAAAGGTTTCTATGCACTGCACTTCCCACAGAGGAGAGGTGATTTTGATAGAGAACTGCTTAAAAAGGAGAAACATTGGATATATAAACTTGATACACTGTACCCTAAGGGGTTAAATGTGGAGTGTGATCTCCAAGTGTTTTTGGAAAAATAGGTTTATGGGACTATGTAACGGTGTTGGGAATATTAATGAAAATATGGATGATCTTATGATATGAGTTTTTTATATAGCTCTAAATAATGCAAAAGGACTTACTATCTGGTTAAATGTCCCTCAATACCTTCTGTCTCTGAATAATGACCATACCATAGGATGGATGTTAAAAAACTGGGGTATTTCTGTTATTATGACCCTCATATGAATTTTCAGATTATATTGCCATCTTGTGGTATGTGTTGGTATTTTCTGATAATTGATATTGTCTCCCCCAAAAAACCCGATTCAGTAGATGGAACTGTTGATTCTCTGATTCACTGCCATGTGGCGGTTAGTTGATGGCATTTCTCAGTTTTTTCTTAATGGCTGGAATTGCGATAAACCTGTGTATATTGGGAATATTAACGTAAATATGGATGACATTACGATATGAGTTTTTTATATAGCTCTAAATAATGCAAAAGGACTCACTGTCTGGTTATATGTCCCTTAATACCTTTCGTTTCTGAACAATAACCATACCATAGGATGGATGTAAAAAACTGGGGTATTTTTGTTATAATGACCCTCATGTGAATTTTCAGATTATATTGCCATCTTGTGGTATTTGTTGGTATCTTTTGATAATTGATATTGTCTCCCCAAGAACCCGATTCAGTGGATGGAATTCATGATTCTTTGATTTATATCGCCATCTCCTGGTTAAAGTGTGATAAAAGCCCCAACAGACTGGTATATGTAATTTATGACCTTTGATTAATATATGTTTTGGTTAAAATATCAAGCCTCTCCCCTCCCTGTGGACTCCAGCCGCCTGCCTTTTTAATTTTAATTAAGACCAGTAGCTGTGCTAAGTATTTAGCCCCCCCCCTTGTTTCCTTCCATTAGGAACAACTGCAGGTCACCTCTTTTGCATAAATGGGTGGGTCTTTACCCACTATAAATAGGATATTGAAATGCAGCTGTCCCATTGGTCCTGACGAAGCTGAGTGAGTTACGCCCATCGGCGAAACGCGTTGACGTCATACGTCAGATACGTCACTTCCGGTCATGCGCACTAGGTGGAACGCACGCTGACCCATAAGGAGGAAGCCATCTTCACATGCCATGAGGCAAGCGTGAGCGGTACAGGCGCTGAGAGGGGGCTGGAACCCGCGGTATATCGGCGGATGTCAGCGGTGGTTCCTGGGCCTCTGTGGCCGTGTTTGGCAATATTCATGAAGGATTTTCCTTTCATTCCCTTTATCCACGGCACAGGTGGTGAGTGGATTGTTACAGGACATTAGATATACGGTCCTCTGTGATCAATATGACCTACATATCTTATTGAATGCAAGCTCTGTCAGTGACTTCCCACATTATTTGTTTCACTACAGGATGGGGACATTATGGTGCTTTGTATAGGATACAGGACATACCGCATATAGCTCAACAGGCAGAAGATTCCTTGGGATATGTTTTGTTTTTCCTACAAAGGGTGGTGTGTAGTCCACATACAGTGGTGAAGACACCATTTCAAGCAGAGTGCTGCAGTCTGCACCTTTTCTCCCATCATAGGAATAAATGGGGCTTATTTCCATTCAAGAGCTTTATGATACAGCTGTTCACATAACAGATGAACGGGCCCCTACCACGTGTGCCGGCACAGGAATGTATTGCATCATATATGTGACATTTATGTCTTTTTCCAAACAGGCCTGAGGCTTACTGTTCCCCTTTTTACGCTTATTGTGCTTACCGCATTTCATACATGTGATATACGTATATCCATAGTATAATTTTTGGATTCCCTACTCGGAATTTACCATTATGATATTGGTGTAAATTCATTATTTAATATTATGGTATACCTATGGTATAATATTTGGATACACCTCTTCAGGGAAGTGTTTACCTATGTGTTTGTACTACAGAGATATTAGACTCTTGCAGTCACTTTTTCTGTTGCACATACATTTAGACCGGTCTTGATGTCATTTTATATGGTTTTAGGTCTGTGTGTTATTGTCTCATCCTGAGGTGATGGTAAACCAGGGCGAACGCCCATATGTCATATTTATATCTGTGTAATAAAGCATAATTTTTGGAAAATTTTCTGAGTGTCACGGTCTGTTCATAATGTAGCCGCTTTTCTGTGAATCTCTTTTCACAAACCCCCCCTTTTTTGGGTGGGGTAGGCTTCCCTGAAGAGGTGGGTTTTCAGGGTGCGCCTAAATGAGAGGAGAGTAGGTGATAGTCTGATGGATTGGGGTAGGGAGTTCCAGAGGATAGGTGATGTCCTGGAGAAATCCTGGAGGAGGGCATGGGAGGAGGAGACCAGGGAACTAGAGAGAAGGAGGTCTTGAGAGGAGCGGAGTGTGCGTGTTGGGTGGTACTTGGATATTAGGTCGGTGATGTAGTTTGGGGCAGTATGATGGACAGCTTTGTATGTCAGTGTTAGGATTTTGAATTTGATCCGTTGTGCAATCGGAAGCCAGTGGAGGGATTGGCAGAGGGGGGTGGCGGAGACAGAGCGGTTGGTGAGGTGAATGAGTCTGGCTGCCGTGTTCAGGATCGACTAAAGCGGGGATAGTCTATGGCGAGGCAGGCCAGTGAGGAGGGAGTTGCAGTAATCAAGTTGTGATATGATGAGGGAGTGGATGAGCTGTTTAGTAGTTTCTGGGGTTAGGAACGTGCGGATTTTGGCAATGTTGCGGAGGTGGAGTCTGCATGAGGTTGTTAGTGATTGGACTTGGGGCTGGAAGGATAGGTTGGAGTCCCAAGGGTTGGATATCTCCCCAAACCCTCCAGTATCTCACCCCCACACCAGGCACCCCCCTTCCTCCGGGAATAGCCGCAATCCACTCAATTTAATTTCAATCCTCGTGCTCCTAAAAATCACCCTCCCTTTTTCATGTGCACTCTGGAATGCCCCCTCTGTCTGTAATAAGCTCACCTCTGTCCATGACCTTTTTGTCTCCCACACCCTTAACCTACTAGCAATTACAGAAACCTGGCTTCAAGCAGCAGATTCTGCTTCTCCCGCAGCACTTTCCTATGGAGGCCTTCTCTGGACCCACTCACCCAGACCCAGTGGTCGGAAAGGAGGTGGAGTTGGTTTGCTTCTATCCCCACTGAGCACCTTTCAAGTCCTCCCTAATCCTCCTTTTCTATCCTTCTCTTCTTTGGAGACCCACTGCATTTGGCTGTTTTCTCCCATTTTTCTGAGGATTGCAGTGATCTACCAGCCTCCTGGACCGGAGTCACGCTTTCTTGATGACTTCTCTGCTTGGCTAGCCTACTTTCTCTCCTCTTAAATACCCACTATCATTCTTGGAGATTTTAACATTCCCATTAATGTGAACAACCCAGCTACATCCCAACTCTTCAACCTAACCTCATCTTTTGCCTTAACACAATGGATACAGTCCTCCAGTCCTTCACTCTGATGGGAATACATTAGACCTTGTTTTCTCCCATCTTTGCACTCCCTACAACCTCACAAATACCCCCTTTCCTCTCTCTGATCTTTCATAACCTTTACAGTGTCCTCATCTTCAAACACCTATCCCTCCAAGCAGCAAACAATTACCAGCAGAAACATTCACAACTTAAACCCTTCTCTATACCACTCTGCAACTGACCGCCTTTATGACAGAATCTCTCCCCTGTCCTGCCCTGACCTGGCCACTGCTGTCTACAACAGTTTGCTTTCATCCACACTAGACTCACTTGCTCCTCTAACTACATGAAGTATGAGGCCCCAACCATTACAACTGTGGCAGACTGACGACACCAAAAATCTTAAGCGACATAGTCGTGCGCTGGAGGAATTGTGGCGTAAAACCAAATCTCAGGAAGCATTCGCCCTATATAAATCTGCTTTATTAACACACAATTCCTCCCTCCATGCTGCCAAACAAGCCTACTTTGTCACTCTTATTAATACCTTGTTATCCAGTCCTCGTCCCTTCTCTACTTTTAACTCTCTACTTTCTCCACCTCCACCCAGTAACTCACTCGCTGCTTACGAGATTGCAAAACATTTCAAAAACAAGATTGATGCAATTTACTAACTGCTAAATCCAATGGCCACTACTCCATACTCTTATTACTTGACCTCTCTGAGGCTTTTGATACTGTTGACCATCCCCTCCTCCTCACAAAACTTCACTCTCCTGGCCTCTGAGATCCTGCTCTCTGCTGGTTCTCCTCCTACCTATCGCGACACTCCTTCAGCATTACCTATAACTCTGTCTCCTCCTCTCTACTTCCTCTTTCTGTAGGGATCCCTCAAGGTTCTGTCCTTGGACCCCTTGTCTTCTCCATCTACACCTCCTCCCTTAGTCACTTGATAAACTCGCATGGCCTTAAGTACCATCTCTATGCTGATGACATACAAATCTATCTTTCTACTCCTCACCTCATCCCTTCAGTCTCCTCTCACATTACTAATCTACTAAGTGACATATCAGCATGGATGTCACTTCACTTCCTCAAATTAAATCTTTCCAAAACTGAGCTATTCCCTCCAGCCCGTGCCCTCTCCCCTAACTTCTCCATCAAGATCATAAATACAATCATCAGTCACTCCCCTCATGCCAGGGTACTAGGTGTAATCCTAGACTCGTAAAATTAGGAAAAAATCAGAGGCTCATAGATATCATGCACCGGTGAACGTAAATTATCTGCCCAGTAACCAAAAAACATGCATCAAGAAAGAAGGGAGCGTGAAAAAAGATTCACAAAAAGTGGTTACATTTTGGACAGAATGCGATAAGTAGTTCCAAAAATTATGCTTTATTACACAATAAACATGTGGACAATTAAGGTAAATACCTTGGTTCACCATCACCTCAGTATGAGATAATACAAAAACAGACCTAAAATCACATAAAAGCAACATCATGATCGGTCTTATTAGTAATGTGCTGAAAACATAGTGACAATAGTCTAATATATTTGCAGCAGCAACACATTGCAGCCACCACCATTGGGACTGTTATCCAGTGGGCTCCGCTCCTGCCTTGGTGCTTGTGCAGCCTTGCACCGCTCATGGCCGGCATGTATGGCTAACTTCCCTGATGGTCAACGTGTATGGCGCCAATGCGTACGGCCGGAAGTGACGTATCTGACGTGTGACGTCAACGTGTTTCGCCGATGGACGTATCTCACTCTGCTTTGTCAGGACCAATGAGATGCCTGCCTTTCACACACTATTTATAATGGGCTTGTAACCGCCCATATATGTAAAGCAATTAGTGGCAATAGTACTCAATGGGAGAAAAAGCTAATTACTTAGCAAAAAGCTGGTCATATAATGCAATTAAAAGAACAAATTCCTGGGCACACAGCAGGAAGGATTACTCTTTCATCTAGATAACCATCACCTAGAGGGATTTTATAATAGCCTTCTTAACTGCCACAAGGTGGCGCAACAAACTAATTATACTATACATCTGCTTATTTTTCCAAAACCACTTGGAGATCACATTCAATATTTAACCCTTTTGGAAATAGAGTATCAAGTTTATATATCCAGTGTTTTTCACGTTTTAAAAGTTCTCCATCAAAGTCACCTCTCCTCTGCGGGAAATTAAGTGCATAGATTCCTTTGACTTTAGTGCCCTCTAATCTACCCCCATGGTACCCATTTTTTTACAAAAAAAAATGTATATTGGTAAAACTAAGAGGCAGCTCAAAGTGCGAATAGGAGAACATTTCAGAGATATTAAATCTAATGACCCTGAAAGCAATTTAGCTCAACATTATGCCAAGTACCATGAGGGTAGATTAGAGGGCACTAAAGTCAAAGGAATCTATGCACTTAATTTCCCGCAGAGGAGAGGTGACTTTGATAGAGAACTTTTAAAACGGGAAAAACACTGGATATACAAACTTGATACTCTATTCCCAAAAGGGTTAAATATTGAATGTGATCTCCAAGTGTTTTTGGAAAAATAAACAGATGTGCAGCAGTTCATTCACCACCCAAGCCATAGGTGATACTCTTGCAGAGTTTCCTTCGTCTGGCTTTTTGGGTGGTAAGTGAACTTGTGGCAGGTAAGAAGGCTATTATAAAATCCCTCTAGGTCAGGGGTGGGCAAACTGTGGCTCTCCAGCTGTTGCAGGACTACAAGTTCCATTATGCCTCTGCAAGTCATAGCTGTAGCTGTCAGTTTTGTAATGTTGCAATGCCTCATGGGAAATGTAGTTCCACAACAGCTGCAGAGCCACAGTTTGCCCACCCCTGCTCTAGGTGATGGTTATCTAGATGAAAGAGTAATCCTTCCCGCTGTGTGCCCAGGTATTTGTTCTTTTAATTGCATTATATGACCAGCTTTTTGCTAAGTAATTAGTAGAGATGAGCGAAGTATTCAAAAATTCGATTCGACTGATTCGGCGAATTCGTAGAAAATTTTTGATTCGAGTCGAATATATTCGCTGTGAATTTAACTTAAAAAAGGGTGTTTCTAGGCTTCAGAGAGACTTAATATTAGTGCTGAACACTGTACCTTTAATTTAAATGCCCTTGGAGTCTGCTGGGGAAGAGAAATAATACTGTCAGGCAGTATGACATGCAGATGAGTGCCGTCGATCTTAGAATCACCGCACACTTCACTCATTTGGGCAGTCACGGGGCCAAAACCAGAGTGTGGAGCCACAGTGTGGCGGTGGAGGCAGCAGCAATGGGAGGCCATACAGCACCCTATGACAAAAATGGAAACCACCAGCAGTGTGAGGAGACCTGAAAGTGGCACATGGCAGAGTGTGGCGATAGAGACAGCAGCAATGGGAGGCCGTACAGGGACCCATGACACACTCTGGACCTGGCAGCAGCATGAGGAGGCGGTACAGGGGCCCATGGCAGATTACGGGCCTGGCAGCAGCATGAGGAGTCGGTACGGGGGCCCATGGCAGATTACAGGCCTGGCAGCAGCAATGGGAGGCCGTACAGGGACCCATGACACAATCTGGACGTGGCAGCAGCATGGGGAGGCGGTACAGGGGCCCATGACAGATTACGGGCCTGGCAGCAGCATTTGGAGTCGGTACGGGGGCCCATGACACACTCTGGACCTGGCAGCAGCATGAGGAGGCGGTACAGGGGCGCATGACAGATTACGAGCCTGGCAGCAGCAACTTGGACAGGAGGACGTTCAGTTTCTGCACCGTCTGGTGCGTGCTCGCAAACTGTTGTCTCTTGGAAACGGATTCCAAGAAAGACTGCTGACGGAATCCGTGAAGAGGAGTAGCAGGAGAAGGAGCATCTGAACGAGCGGAATATGCCAACAAGCGACAACAGGGGCCCATGGCAGATTAGGGGCCTGGCAGCAGCTATGGGAGGCCCGTAATCTGCCAGCACCCTATGACAAAAAATGGAACCCACCAGCAGTGTGAGGAGACCTGAAAGTGGCACATGGCAGAGTGTGGCGATGGAGACAGCAGCAATGGGAGGCCGTACAGGGACCCATGACACACTCTGGACCTGGCAGCAGCATGAGGAGGCGGTATATAGGGGCCTATGGCAGATTAGGGGCCTGGCAGCAGCTATGGGAGGCCCGTAATCTGCCAGCACCCTATGTCAAAAAATTCTACACACCAGCAGTGTGTGAGACCTGAAAGTGGCACATGGCAGAGTGTGGCGATGGAGACAGCAGCAATGGGAGGCCGTACAGGGACCCATGAGAGACTCTGGACTTGGCAGCAGCATGAGGAGGCGGTATAGGGGCCCATGGCAGATTAGGGGCCTGGCAGCAGCTATGGGAGGCCCGTAATCTGCCAGCACCCTATGACAAAAAATGGAACACACCAGCAGTGTGAGGAGACCTGAAAGTGGCACATGTTTGGGGCATGATTCATGGCGGATTTAGTCAGTTGTGTCAGGAACTGGTGGTTTGAAATCCAGACTAATCCACGCCTGATTCATTTTCACAAACGTCAGTCTCTCCACACTTTGGGTGGACAGTCGTGTCCTCCGCGGAGTTGCAATACCTCCTGCCGCACTAAACACGCGCTCCGATGCCACGCTACTGGCCGGGCATGACAGCCTTTCAAGGGCAAATTCAGCTAGTTGGGGCCAAAGGTCAAGTTTCGTTGCCCAGTAGTCAAGGGGATTGTCTACCTCGGTTGGCAGGGTGCTGTCCAAGTAGGCCTAAGCCTGTTGTTTGAGGTCCTGCTCCAGGTCCACCTGATGCTGCTGCTGCTGCTGCTGCTGCGGCTGGTTAGTAGTTTCCTCACTGCGCTGGTGAAGAAAGCTACTCATCATCGACTGCAGACTGAGGCAGCCGCTGCTGGTGGAGCTGCCACTGCTCCTACCACCCCACCCCTCCCCTGCTGCCATGGCAGCGGAACGCGAGCGCACAGGGCCCACAGTGTCTGAGGATGGACGTTGGCGCAGACAGGCAGAGACCAGCTGACTACATAGGTGGTTTTTATAGTACGTTATTTTGGCCTCCCTCTCAGCAGGTGTGAAAAAGGCCACCATTTTTGAACGGTAGCGAGGGTCCAACAAGGTGGACAGCCAAAAGTCATCCCTCTGTCTGATGGTTATTATTCGGCTGTCGCTACGCAAGCAAGCGAGCATGCTATGGGCCATTTGTGCCAAGGAATGCGAGGGACTCCCTGCCTCCATCTCCACAGCATACTGCCACGGTGCGTCTGGGTCCTCTGTCTCCTCCTCCTCCTCTACCAGATGCTCCTGCTCCTCCACTCCTGTCCGCTGAGTGGAAAAACCACCCATTTCACTCAATAATTCCTGAGCAC
Source organism: Staurois parvus (assembly GCF_062004578.1). Lineage (NCBI taxonomy): Eukaryota > Metazoa > Chordata > Amphibia > Anura > Ranidae > Staurois > Staurois parvus. The sequence goes on along the minus strand of NW_028318218.1, from coordinate 3,532,843 downwards.
CAATGTCCTCCTCTACCTCCTCCTCTTCTTCCTGTCCTGCCCCCACAGGGGTCATGTGGCGTTGAGATCTGTGCGCCACGTCTACCGCACCCTGACCAGCCATTGTTAACAGCATTTGTTCCAGGACGTGCAACAGAGGAATGACGTCGTTCATCCCATAGTCCTGCCGACTCACGAATAGCGTGGCCTCCTCAAAGGGCCTGAGCAAGCGCAGGTGTCACGCATGAGCTGCCAATGGCTGACATCTAAGTTACACAGGGAGTACCTTTATCCGCTTTTAACATCAGGAAATCGGTGATGGCCTTTCGCTGTTCGTAAAGGCGGTCTAACATATGTAGGGTTGAATTCCACCTTGTTGCAACGTCACAGCATGAGGAGTCGGTACGGGGGCCCATGGCAGATTACGTGCCTGGCAGCAGCAATGGGAGGCCCGTAATCTGCCAGCACCCTATGTCAAAAAATTCAACACACCAGCAGTGTGAGGAGACCTGAAAGTGGCACATGGCAGAGTGTGGCGATGGAGACAGCAGCAATGGGAGGCCGTACAGGGACCCATGACAGACTCTGGACCTGGCAGCAGCATGAGGAGGCGGTATATAGGGGCCTATGGCAGATTAGGGGCCTGGCAGCAGCTATGGGAGGCCCGTAATCTGCCAGCACCCTATGTCAAAAAATTCTACACACCAGCAGTGTGTGAGGAGACCTGAAAGTGGCACATGGCAGAGTGTGGTGATGGAGACAGCAGCAATGGGAGGCCGTACAGGGACCCATGAGAGACTCTGGACCTGGCAGCAGCATGAGGAGGCGGTATATAGGGGCCTATGGCAGCTTAGGGGCCTGGCAGCAGCTATGGGAGGCCCGTAATCTGCCAGCACCCTATGTCAAAAAATTCTACACACCAGCAGTGTGTGAGGAGACCTGAAAGTGGCACATGGCAGAGTGTGGCGATGGAGACAGCAGCAATGGGAGGCCGTACAGGGACCCATGAGAGACTCTGGACCTGGCAGCAGCATGAGGAGGCGGTATATAGGGGCCTATGGCAGATTAGGGGCCTGGCAGCAGCTATGGGAGGCCCGTAATCTGCCAGCACCCTATGTCAAAAAATTCTACACACCAGCAGTGTGTGAGGAGACCTGAAAGTGGCACATGGCAGAGTGTGGCGATGGAGACAGCAGCAATGGGAGGCCGTACAGGGACCCATGAGAGACTCTGGACCTGGCAGCAGCATGAGGAAGCGGTATATAGGGGCCTATGGCAGATTAGGGGCCTGGCAGCAGCTATAGGAGGCCCATAATCTGCCAGCACCCTATGTCAAAAAATTCAACACACCAGCAGTGTGAGGAGACCTGAAAGTGGCACATGGCATGAGACACTGTGGACCTGGCAGCAGCATGAGGAGGCGGTATATAGGGGCCCATGGCAGATTAGGGGCCTGGCAGCAGCTATGGGAGGCCCGTAATCTGCCAGCACCCTATGTCAAAAAATTCTACACACCAGCAGTGTGTGAGGAGACCTGAAAGTGGCACATGGCAGAGTGTGGCGATGGAGACAGCAGCAATGGGAGGCCGTACAGGGACCCATGAGAGACTCTGGACCTGGCAGCAGCATGAGGAAGCGGTATATAGGGGCCTATGGCAGATTAGGGGCCTGGCAGCAGCTATAGGAGGCCCATAATCTGCCAGCACCCTATGTCAAAAAATTCAACACACCAGCAGTGTGAGGAGACCTGAAAGTGGCACATGGCATGAGACACTGTGGACCTGGCAGCAGCATGAGGAGGCGGTATATAGGGGCCCATGGCAGATTAGGGGCCTGGCAGCAGCTATGGGAGGCCCGTAATCTGCCAGCACCCTATGTCAAAAAATTCAACACACCAGCAGTGTGTGAGGAGACCTGAAAGTGGCACATGGCAGAGTGTGGCGATGGAGACAGCAGCAATGGGAGGCCGTACAGGGACCCATGACAGACTCTGGACCTGGCAGCAGCATGAGGAGGCGGTATATAGGGGCCCATGGCAGATTAGGGGCCTGGCAGCAGCAATGGGAGGCCCGTAATCTGCCAGCACCCTATGTCAAAAAATTCTACACACCAGCAGTGTGTGAGGAGACCTGAAAGTGGCACATGGCAGAGTGTGGCGATGGAGACAGCAGCAATGGGAGGCCGTACAGGGACCCATGACAGACTCTGGACCTGGCAGCAGCATGAGGAGGCGGTATATAGGGGCCTATGGCAGATTAGGGGCCTGGCAGCAGCTATGGGAGGCCCTTAATCTGCCAGCACCCTATGTCAAAAAATTCTACACACCAGCAGTGTGTGAGGAGACCTGAAAGTGGCACATGGCAGAGTGTGGCGATGGAGACAGCAGCAATGGGAGGCCGTACAGGGACCCATGAGAGACTCTGGACCTGGCAGCAGCATGAGGAAGCGGTATATAGGGGCCTATGGCAGATTAGGGGCCTGGCAGCAGCTATAGGAGGCCCATAATCTGCCAGCACCCTATGTCAAAAAATTCAACACACCAGCAGTGTGAGGAGACCTGAAAGTGGCACATGGCATGAGACACTGTGGACCTGGCAGCAGCATGAGGAGGCGGTATATAGGGGCCCATGGCAGATTAGGGGCCTGGCAGCAGCTATGGGAGGCCCGTAATCTGCCAGCACCCTATGTCAAAAAATTCTACACACCAGCAGTGTGTGAGGAGACCTGAAAGTGGCACATGGCAGAGTGTGGCGATGGAGACAGCAGCAATGGGAGGCCGTACAGGGACCCATGACAGACTCTGGACCTGGCAGCAGCATGAGGAGGCGGTATATAGGGGCCCATGGCAGATTAGGGGCCTGGCAGCAGCAATGGGAGGCCCGTAATCTGCCAGCACCCTATGTCAAAAAATTCTACACACCAGCAGTGTGTGAGGAGACCTGAAAGTGGCACATGGCAGAGTGTGGCGATGGAGACAGCAGCAATGGGAGGCCGTACAGGGACCCATGACAGACTCTGGACCTGGCAGCAGCATGAGGAAGCGGTATATAGGGGCCTATGGCAGATTAGGGGCCTGGCAGCAGCTATAGGAGGCCCATAATCTGCCAGCACCCTATGTCAAAAAATTCTACACACCAGCAGTGTGTGAGGAGACCTGAAAGTGGCACATGGCAGAGTGTGGCGATGGAGACAGCAGCAATGGGAGGCCGTACAGGGACCCATGACAGACTCTGGACCTGGCAGCAGCATGAGGAAGCGGTATATAGGGGCCTATGGCAGATTAGGGGCCTGGCAGCAGCTATAGGAGGCCCATAATCTGCCAGCACCCTATGTCAAAAAATTCAACACACCAGCAGTGTGAGGAGACCTGAAAGTGGCACATGGCATGAGACACTGTGGACCTGGCAGCAGCATGAGGAGGCGGTATATAGGGGCCCATGGCAGATTAGGGGCCTGGCAGCAGCTATGGGAGGCCCATAATCTGCCAGCACCCTATGTCAAAAAATTCTACACACCAGCAGTGTGTGAGGAGACCTGAAAGTGGCACATGGCAGAGTGTGGCGATGGAGACAGCAGCAATGGGAGGCCGTACAGGGACCCATGACAGACTCTGGACCTGGCAGCAGCATGAGGAGGCGGTATATAGGGGCCCATGGCAGATTAGGGGCCTGGCAGCAGCAATGGGAGGCCCGTAATCTGCCAGCACCCTATGTCAAAAAATTCTACACACCAGCAGTGTGTGAGGAGACCTGAAAGTGGCACATGGCAGAGTGTGGCGATGGAGACAGCAGCAATGGGAGGCCGTACAGGGACCCATGACAGACTCTGGACCTGGCAGCAGCATGAGGAGGCGGTATATAGGGGCCTATGGCAGATTAGGGGCCTGGCAGCAGCTATGGGAGGCCCTTAATCTGCCAGCACCCTATGTCAAAAAATTCTACACACCAGCAGTGTGTGAGGAGACCTGAAAGTGGCACATGGCAGAGTGTGGCGATGGAGACAGCAGCAATGGGAGGCCATACAGGGACCCATGAGAGACTCTGGACCTGGCAGCAGCATGAGGAAGCGGTATATAGGGGCCTATGGCAGATTAGGGGCCTGGCAGCAGCTATAGGAGGCCCATAATCTGCCAGCACCCTATGTCAAAAAATTCTACACACCAGCAGTGTGTGAGGAGACCTGAAAGTGGCACATGGCAGAGTGTGGCGATGGAGACAGCAGCAATGGGAGGCCGTACAGGGACCCATGAGAGACTCTGGACCTGGCAGCAGCATGAGGAAGCAGTATATAGGGGCCTATGGCAGATTAGGGGCCTGGCAGCAGCTATGGGAGGCCCGTAATCTGCCAGCACCCTATGTCAAAAAATTCTACACACCAGCAGTGTGTGAGACCTGAAAGTGGCACATGGCAGAGTGTGGCGATGGAGACAGCAGCAATGGGAGGCCGTACAGGGACCCATGAGAGACTCTGGACCTGGCAGCAGCATGAGGAAGCGGTATATAGGGGCCTATGGCAGATTAGGGGCCTGGCAGCAGCTATAGGAGGCCCATAATCTGCCAGCACCCTATGTCAAAAAATTCTACACACCAGCAGTGTGAGGAGACCTGAAAGTGGCACATGGCATGAGACACTGTGGACCTGGCAGCAGCATGAGGAGGCGGTATATAGGGGCCCATGGCAGATTAGGGGCCTGGCAGCAGCTATGGGAGGCCCATAATCTGCCAGCACCCTATGTCAAAAAATTCTACACACCAGCAGTGTGTGAGGAGACCTGAAAGTGGCACATGGCAGAGTGTGGCGATGGAGACAGCAGCAATGGGAGGCCGTACAGGGACCCATGACAGACTCTGGACCTGGCAGCAGCATGAGGAGGCGGTATATAGGGGCCTATGGCAGATTAGGGGCCTGGCAGCAGCTATGGGAGGCCCGTAATCTGCCAGCACCCTATGTCAAAAAATTCTACACACCAGCAGTGTGTGAGACCTGAAAGTGGCACATGGCAGAGTGTGGCGATGGAGACAGCAGCAATGGGAGGCCGTACAGGGACCCATGAGAGACTCTGGACCTGGCAGCAGCATGAGGAAGCGGTATATAGGGGCCTATGGCAGATTAGGGGCCTGGCAGCAGCAATGGGAGGCCCGTAATCTGCCAGCACCCTATGTCAAAAAATTCTACACACCAGCAGTGTGTGAGACCTGAAAGTGGCACATGGCAGAGTGTGGCGATGGAGACAGCAGCAATGGGAGGTCTCCCATTGTCCCAACATGGCCCAAATAGTCCCAACATGGGCCCCCTGGCCACGCTTGACTTTCTGGCCACATAGTCGACATACGGCTACGTTTACTTCCTCGGGCGGCTTGACGAAAAATTGCCACACCGCCGAGTAGGAAACTTTGCCCCCGATACTCCTCACTGGCTGACTGCTGCTTCCTCCGTGCACACCGGCACCACTACTGGCCGTGGTGGTAGGCTGCAGTGGAGCTGGTGCTCTACTCCGTGGCCGTTTGGCTCCACTGACACTGCTTCCACTGACACTGCTGCGACCCTGCTGCTGTCTCCTGGGCAACCCACCGACTGTTTCGCTCACTGCCAAGCTGCCACCCTCTTCTCCTGATGATGCGGAAGAAATTGCCTGATGACGACGAGGCTGCCAAGTGCGATCAACCTCCTCATCATCAAGTAGGGTCTCCGCCTCACTACTAGCCCCCTCGGCTGCGTCTGGGTCAGGAGACAGACCTGTCTCTAGACCGGCTACCGAGCCACTCTCCTCGCCACTACTTCTTCGCCTGGCTGCTGAAAAGGCGGATGTCTCCCCCCGTTCCTGACCGCCCTCTGTTAGCTCTTCCTCACTGTACAGTGGGGCTGAGCCCACAGCATGCGATACTTCGCTTGGTGAGGGAACACCAAAGGACAGGGGCAGGTAGAGGACACGTGATTTCAGTGGGCTTGGTCCCGGGCCATGCCAACTAACGGTTGTGTCTGACGTACCCACCGACCGTTGGCTGTAGGTGTCAGAGGTGACCTGGGAAGAGGAAGACGACCGAGCCAACCAATCGACGACGGCAGGGTTGTCGGTGGAGACACGACCGCTGGATGACACCGGGAGCACTGGCCTCTGGCTGCGAATAGTGCTGCCTCGACCCCTTCCTCTGCTGCCACGTCTGCTCGCTCCTAAAACATTGCCTCCTCTGCCACTCCTCTGCATGTTGTCTGACATACTCTTTAATTAAACGATTATGTGTCCCTGAGTAACAATTCTGTGTCCCTGAGTAACAATTCTGTGTCTGTGCGAGTAACAATTCTGTGGCCCTAAGTAACAGTTCTGTGGCCCTCAGTAACAATTCTGTGTCCCTGATTAACGTTTCTGTGGCCCCAAGTAACAGTTCTGTGGCCCTCAGTAACAATTCTGTGTCTGTGCGAGTAACAATTCTGTGTCTGTGCGAGTAACAATTCTGTGGCCCTAAGTAAAGTTTCTGTGGCCCTAAGTAACAATTCTCTGGCACTCAGTAACAATTCTGTCTGTCCCTGAGTAACAATTCTCTGGCACTCAGTAACAATTCTGTCTGTCCCTGAGTAAAAATTCTGTGGCCCTAAGTAAAGTTTCTGGGGCCCTGAGTAACAATTATCTGGCACTCAGTAACAATTCTGTCTGTCCCTGAGTAACAATTCTCTGGCACTCAGTAACAATTCTGTCTGTCCCTGAGTAAAAATTCTCTGGCCCTAAGTAAAGTTTCTGTGGCCCTGAGTAGCAATTCTCTGGCACTCCGTAACAATTCTGTCTGTCCCTGAGTAACAATTCTCTGGCACTCAGTAACAATTCTGTCTGTCCCTGAGTAAAAATTCTGTGGCCCTAATTAAAGTTTCTGTGGCCCTAAGTAACAATTCTCTGGCACTCAGTAACAATTCTGTCTGTCCCTGAGTAACAATTCTCTGGCACTCCGTAACAATTCTGTCTGTCCCTGAGTAACAATTCTCTGGCACTCAGTAATAATTCTGTCTGTCCCTGAGTAAAAATTCTGTGGCCCTAAGTAAAGTTTCTGTGGCCCTGAGTAACAATTCTCTGGCACTCCGTAACAATTCTGTCTGTCCCTGAGTATGAATTCCGTGGCCCTAACTAGCGTTTCTTTGTCCCTAAGTAAAGTTTCTGTGGCCCTCAGTAACAGTTCTGTGTCTGTGCGAGTAACAATTCTGTGTCTGTGCGAGTAACAATTCTGTGGCCCTAAGTAAAGTTTCTGTGGCCCTAAGTAACAATTCTCTGGCACTCCGTAACAATTCTGTCTGTCCCTGAGTAACAATTCTCTGGCACTCAGTAACAATTCTGTCTGTCCCTGAGTAAAAATTCTGTGGCCCTAAGTAAAGTTTCTGTGGCCCTAAGTAACAATTCTCTGGCACTCAGTAACAATTCTGTCTGTCCCTGAGTAACAATTCTCTGGCACTCCGTAACAATTCTGTCTGTCCCTGAGTAACAATTCTCTGGCACTCAGTAACAATTCTGTCTATCCCTGAGTAAAAATTCTGTGGCCCTAAGTAAAGTTTCTGTGGCCCTGAGTAACAATTCTCTGGCACTCCGTAACAATTCTGTCTGTCCCTGAGTATGAATTCCGTGGCCCTAACTAGCGTTTCTTTGTCCCTAAGTAAAGTTTCTGTGGCCCTCAGTAACAGTTCTGTGTCTGTGCGAGTAACAATTCTGTGTCTGTGCGAGTAACAATTCTGTGGCCCTAAGTAAAGTTTCTGTGGCCCTAAGTAACAATTCTCTGGCACTCCGTAACAATTCTGTCTGTCCCTGAGTAACAATTCTCTGGCACTCAGTAACAATTCTGTCTGTCCCTGAGTAAAAATTCTGTGGCCCTAAGTAAAGTTTCTGTGGCCCTAAGTAACAATTCTCTGGCACTCAGTAACAATTCTGTCTGTCCCTGAGTAACAATTCTCTGGCACTCCGTAACAATTCTGTCTGTCCCTGAGTAACAATTCTCTGGCACTCAGTAACAATTCTGTCTATCCCTGAGTAAAAATTCTGTGGCCCTAAGTAAAGTTTCTGTGGCCTTGAGTAACAATTCTCTGGCACTCCGTAACAATTCTGTCTGTCCCTGAGTATGAATTCCGTGGCCCTAACTAGCGTTTCTTTGTCCCTAAGTAAAGTTTCTGTGGCCCTCAGTAACAGTTCTGTGTCTGTGCGAGTAACAATTCTGTGTCTGTGCGAGTAACAATTCTGTGGCCCTAAGTAAAGTTTCTGTGGCCCTAAGTAACAATTCTCTGGCACTCCGTAACAATTCTGTCTGTCCCTGAGTAACAATTCTCTGGCACTCAGTAACAATTCTGTCTGTCCCTGAGTAAAAATTCTGTGGCCCTAATTAAAGTTTCTGTGGCCCTAAGTAACAATTCTCTGGCACTCAGTAACAATTCTGTCTGTCCCTGAGTAACAATTCTCTGGCACTCCGTAACAATTCTGTCTGTCCCTGAGTAACAATTCTCTGGCACTCAGTAACAATTCTGTCTGTCCCTGAGTAAAAATTCTGTGGCCCTAAGTAAAGTTTCTGTGGCCCTGAGTAACAATTCTCTGGCACTCCGTAACAATTCTGTCTGTCCCTGAGTATGAATTCCGTGGCCCTAACTAGCGTTTCTTTGTCCCTAAGTAAAGTTTCTGTGGCCCTCAGTAACAGTTCTGTGTCTGTGCGAGTAACAATTCTGTGTCTGTGCGAGTAACAATTCTGTGGCCCTAAGTAAAGTTTCTGTGGCCCTAAGTAACAATTCTCTGGCACTCCGTAACAATTCTGTCTGTCCCTGAGTAACAATTCTCTGGCACTCAGTAACAATTCTGTCTGTCCCTGAGTAAAAATTCTGTGGCCCTAAGTAAAGTTTCTGTGGCCCTAAGTAACAATTCTCTGGCACTCAGTAACAATTCTGTCTGTCCCTGAGTAACAATTCTCTGGCACTCCGTAACAATTCTGTCTGTCCCTGAGTAACAATTCTCTGGCACTCAGTAACAATTCTGTCTATCCCTGAGTAAAAATTCTGTGGCCCTAAGTAAAGTTTCTGTGGCCCTGAGTAACAATTCTCTGGCACTCCGTAACAATTCTGTCTGTCCCTGAGTATGAATTCCGTGGCCCTAACTAGCGTTTCTTTGTCCCTAAGTAAAGTTTCTGTGGCCCTCAGTCACAGTTCTGTGTCTGTGCGAGTAACAATTCTGTGTCTGTGCGAGTAACAATTCTGTGGCCCTAAGTAAAGTTTCTGTGGCCCTAAGTAACAATTCTCTGGCACTCCGTAACAATTCTGTCTGTCCCTGAGTAACAATTCTCTGGCACTCAGTAACAATTCTGTCTGTCCCTGAGTAAAAATTCTGTGGCCCTAAGTAAAGTTTCTGTGGCCCTGAGTAACAATTCTCTGGCACTCCGTAACAATTCTGTCTGTCCCTGAGTAACAATTCTCTGGCACTCAGTAACAATTCTGTCTGTCCCTGAGTAAAAATTCTGTGGCCCTAAGTAAAGTTTCTGTGGCCCAGAGTAACAATTCTCTGGCACTCCGTAACAATTCTGTCTGTCCCTGAGTATGAATTCTGTGGCCCTAACTAGCGTTTCTTTGTCCCTAAGTAACAGTTCTGTGGCCCTGAGTAACAATTCTGTGTCTGTGCGAGTAACAATTCTGTGGCCCTAAGTAACAGTTCTGTGGCCCTCAGTAACAGTTCTGTGTCTGTGCGAGTAACAATTCTGTGTCTGTGCGAGTAACAATTCTGTGGCCCTAAGTAACAGTTCTGTGGCCTTCAGTAACAATTCTGTGTCTGTGCGAGTAACAATTCTGTGTCTGTGCGAGTAACAATTCTGTGGCCCTAAGTAAAGTTTCTGTGGCCCTAAGTAACAATTCTCTGGCACTCAGTAACAATTCTGTCTGTCCCTGAGTAACAATTCTCTGGCACTCAGTAACAATTCTGTCTGTCCCTGAGTAACAATTCTCTGGCACTCAGTAACAATTCTGTCTGTCCCTGAGTAAAAATTCTGTGGCCCTAAGTAAAGTTTCTGTGGCCCTAAGTAACAATTCTCTGGCACTCAGTAACAATTCTGTCTGTCCCTGAGTAACAATTCTCTGGCACTCAGTAACAATTCTGTATGTCCCTGAGTAAAAATTCTGTGGCCCTAATTAAAGTTTCTGTGGCCCTAAGTAACAATTCTCTGGCACTCAGTAACAATTCTGTCTGTCCCTGAGTAACAATTCTCTGACACTCCGTAACAATTCTGTCTGTCCCTGAGTAACAATTCTCTGGCACTCAGTAACAATTCTGTCTGTCCCTGAGTAAAAATTCTGTGGCCCTAAGTAAAGTTTCTGTGGCCCTGAGTAACAATTCTCTGGCACTCCGTAACAATTCTGTCTGTCCCTGAGTATGAATTCCGTGGCCCTAACTAGCGTTTCTTTGTCCCTAAGTAAAGTTTCTGTGGCCCTCAGTAACAGTTCTGTGTCTGTGCGAGTAACAATTCTGTGTCTGTGCGAGTAACAATTCTGTGGCCCTAAGTAAAGTTTCTGTGGCCCTAAGTAACAATTCTCTGGCACTCCGTAACAATTCTGTCTGTCCCTGAGTAACAATTCTCTGGCACTCAGTAACAATTCTGTCTGTCCCTGAGTAAAAATTCTGTGGCCCTAAGTAAAGTTTCTGTGGCCCTGAGTAACAATTCTCTGGCACTCCGTAACAATTCTGTCTGTCCCTGAGTAACAATTCTCTGGCACTCAGTAACAATTCTGTCTGTCCCTGAGTAAAAATTCTGTGGCCCTAAGTAAAGTTTCTGTGGCCCAGAGTAACAATTCTCTGGCACTCCGTAACAATTCTGTCTGTCCCTGAGTATGAATTCTGTGGCCCTAACTAGCGTTTCTTTGTCCCTAAGTAACAGTTCTGTGGCCCTGAGTAACAATTCTGTGTCTGTGCGAGTAACAATTCTGTGGCCCTAAGTAACAGTTCTGTGGCCCTCAGTAACAGTTCTGTGTCTGTGCGAGTAACAATTCTGTGTCTGTGCGAGTAACAATTCTGTGGCCCTAAGTAACAGTTCTGTGGCCTTCAGTAACAATTCTGTGTCTGTGCGAGTAACAATTCTGTGTCTGTGCGAGTAACAATTCTGTGGCCCTAAGTAAAGTTTCTGTGGCCCTAAGTAACAATTCTCTGGCACTCAGTAACAATTCTGTCTGTCCCTGAGTAACAATTCTCTGGCACTCAGTAACAATTCTGTCTGTCCCTGAGTAAAAATTCTGTGGCCCTAAGTAAAGTTTCTGTGGCCCTAAGTAACAATTCTCTGGCACTCAGTAACAATTCTGTCTGTCCCTGAGTAACAATTCTCTGGCACTGAGTAACAATTCTGTCTGTCCCTGAGTAAAAATTCTGTGGCCCTAATTAAAGTTTCTGTGGCCCTAAGTAACAATTCTCTGGCACTCAGTAACAATTCTGTCTGTCCCTGAGTAACAATTCTCTGGCACTCAGTAACAATTCTGTCTGTCCCTGAGTAACAATTCTGTGGCCCTAATAACGTTTCTGTGGCCCTAAGTAACAATTCTCTGGCACTGAGTAACAATTCTGTCTGTCCCTGATTATGAATTCTGTGGCCCTAACTAGCGTTTCTTTGTCCCTAAATAACGATTCTGTGGCCCTCATTAACAAGTCTGTGTCCCTGAGTAATGGTTCTCTGTCCCTAAGTAACTTTTCTCTGTCCCCAATTATCGTTTCTGTGGCCCTAACTCTGTCCCTGTCCCTGGTACAGAGCGGTCTGCCTCTGTTCAATAACTGCAGGCAAATGAAGAATTCCAAAATGGCCGCTATTTATAGCTCGACCATTACACAGTGCTGGCTGGCTGGCTGCTGATAGGCTGATGCGATCACATGTAGTTGAGGAATGCATTATGGGTCAGCGCGCCTTGTCTGCGCGCCTTCCCAGACATCCCCGCTCCGTCGCCGCACATGTCAGCCGCCATTTTCTGAAAAATTTCGATTCGCGCGTCCGAATTAGGCTATTTTTCGGATTCGGCACGAATCGAAATTTTTCCGATATTCGACTCGAATTCCACTTCGGATACTTCGATTCGCTCATCTCTAGTAATTAGCTTTTTCTCCCATTGAGTAATATTGCCACTAATTGATTTACATATATGGGCGGTTACAAGGCCATTATAAATAGTGTGTGAAAGGCAGGCATCTCATTGGTCCTGACGAAGCCGAGTGAGATGCGCCCATCGGCAAAACGCATTAACGTCATACGTCAGATACGTCACTTCCGGACGTACGCATTAGTGCCATACATGCTGACCATCAGGGATGTCAGCCATACACGCCGGCCATGAGCGGTGCAAGGCTGCACAAGCACCAAGGCAGGAGCAGAGCCCACTGGATAACAGTCCCGATGGTGGTGGCTGCCTCTGGGACTGCGCCTGGTTACCCAGACGAAGGAAACTCTGCAAGAGTATCATCTATGGCTTGGGTGGTAAGTGAACTGCTGCACAGATAAACGGAAATAAGGCGCATGTCCGCCATTACATATATACTACAAGGAACATATTTACTGACTGTCCATATGTCACGTATTTGTTACAGGATGGGGACAGCATGTTTCACTACATAAAGGTGCATGGCACCCTACATTTAGTACAAGGCACGGATGATCCAGCACCTTGCATCACTACATTAATTAAGGTGGTTAATAGCCCGCATGCCGCGGTGAAGAAACCCCTTAAGGCAGGGCCCTGCCATTTTCTACAATACTGAGAAATCTAATGGTGATTTTTGCATCGCTGACTCTATACTCAAGCAATATGGACATGTTTACTGTGGCTTAATATTTCACCACCTATTTTTGCCGTAATAATATCTGGTTATTACAGAGGCTATCCGCATCCCTATATATTTTCATTTTTTTACCCACATTACCTATTTAGGTTTATGGGCAATCATATCCCAATTATTGGTGCTTGTTAACAACCATTATTGCAATGTATGCTATACCTATATGGTACATTTTTTTGATACACCTCCTGTATGGTGGTGTAACCAATGTGTCGGTGCTGCAAATATATTAGACCATTGTCACTATGTTTGCAGCACATTACTACTAAGATCAGTCCTGATGTTGCTTTTATGTGATTTTAGGTCTGTTTTTGTATTATCTCATACTGAGGTGATGGAGAACAAAGGTATTTACCTTAATTGTCCACATGTTTATTGTGTAATAAAGCATAATTTTTGGAACTACTTTTAGTATCGCATTCTGTCCATAATGTAACCACTTTTTGTGAATATTTTTTCATGCTCCCTTCTTTCGTAATCCTAGACTCCCATCTGTCTTTTCAGCCCCAAATGCAATCACTGTCCAAATCTTGTAGACTTCACCTCCGCAACATCTCCAAGATACGCCTGTTCTTAACCTCTGAAACCATTTAGCAACTTATTCACTCCCTGGTTATCTCTCTCCTTGACTATTGCAACTCCCTCCTCATTGGCCGACCTCATCACAGGCTATCCCCTCTTCAGTCTATCATAAATACTGCTGCTAGACTCATCCACCTTACTAACCGTTCCATATCTGCCATCCCTCTCTGCCAATCCCTCCACTGGCTTCCCATTGCCCAATGAATAAAATTCAAAACATTAACAATAACATACAAAGCCATTTATAACTCTGCCCCAAATTACATCACAAATCTTGCCTCCAAAAATCACCCAAACTGTCCTCTCCACTCCTTCCATGACCTCCTGCTCTCTACCTCCCTTGTCTCCTCCTCCCATGCTCATCTCCAGGACTTCTCCAGAGCCTCCCCCATCCTTTGGAACTCTCTATCCCAATCTATCCAACTACTCTGCCCACTTTTAGGTGATCTCTGAAAACCTGTCTCTTCAGGGAAACCTATCCCACTTTCAGCTAATAATGGAATCTTCTATCCTATCAGTTCATCCCCCAGTTATTACCTTTTGTACCACCAGCCCCTCCCTCTTAGATTGTAAGCTCCAAGGAGCAGGGCCCTCCTAGCCCTCTTTTATTGAACTGTATTGTTGCTGTATTGTCTCCCTTTATATTGTAAAGTGCTGAGCAAACTGTTGGAGCTATATAAATCCCATATAATAATAATAATAGTAATATTTACTAAAAATTGGAGCACCCAGAATCTGGTGCAGCTGTGCATGGTAGTCAATCAGCGTCTAACTTCAGCTTGTTCAATTAAGCTTTGACAATAAAACCTGGAAGCTGATTGGTTTCTATGCAGAGCTGCACCAGATTTTGCACCTTGCAGTTTTAGTAAATAACCCCCATAGAAACATGGAAAGGTGACAGCAGAAAAAAGACCAAATGGTCCATCGAGTCTGCCTTTTTTTTTTTTAGTTATACATGTTTTTCTTTTTCTTTGTTTTTTTTTGTTAACTTTTTTTGTCTGAGTATATTCCCCTTTACCTTCATGGTATTAAAGGACAATGGTGCCTTTTTTTTCAAAAAACAATATTGTGATGAGCTTAGCAATATTTTTAAATCAGAAACTTTAATTATATACCTTTAAAAATAAAATCTATGATTTTGCTAAGGTTTTCCTAAGTTAACTTTGTTGCTTTATTTGACCAAAATAGTGGCTGCTTAGATCATCATTAACTGACCGTCCAAGCTCCTTTGGGGGAGCGAGTATACAGGAAATACTCTTCCTTGCTCTATAAAGCATACAATACATGGGTCAGTTTTTTTCAGCAAGCCAGCAGGCTGATCAGAATAAAATATATGGATTTTTCCAGCCACAGAAGTGAGGTGGATGGAGGGATCCTCCCCATAGTGTTATTGTATTCTGACAACAGGGACCCTCCACTGTCAGAATACATTGATCAACCAATCAGTTGCAGTGCGGATCAGACAAAAATTTTCCAACAAGCCCATTCATGAGAAGTCATTCATTAGATCAACTTCTCACGAATGGGAATGGCCACATATGGATCAAAATTTGACTAGTCCCTGCTAAACTGGCAGAATTTCAATCCATCTACTGCATGACCAACTTTAGTTCCAATATTAATTAATCTATTAACAGATTGGTGGACATGCTCAGCAATAGACATGTGTGGTTCGTGTCATTGCGAATCAGAATTCAGATGAGATTTTCGTTATTCCAAAATTCGGATGTATCCGAATTTCCCAATCTCAACAGTAACAAATTTCAATGAATCCGAAATAAATTATAACAAAACAAAATAAGGTAATAAAATTACTAATTATCCGAAATCAAAAATGAGTTTTAAATGGAAACATATTGCAATAAATACAGTAAGGTATACAAGTGAAATAAATTGATGATTCCTACTTAGGCTGCTTTCAGACTGCTCTGTTGCAAAAAACTGCAAAAACGCATATTCATTTTCGCCACTATTTCTGCAGCGGTGTTTTGCATTTTTTATGCGTTTTTGCTGAGTTTGCGTTGCGTTTTCCCCTGGACATGGGACTGGACAAAGCACTTTCCACAGGTGCTTGCGTTTTTTATGCCCTTTTGCCACATTTTCCATTCATTTAAATGAAGTGCATTTTTGATGCGTTTTTTTACCTGTGGCAAAATATCCAAGAATACCATAGTTCCCTGTCCTCCCATAGGGTTCATGTATACAGCAGAATACAATAGAATAAAATTGATATGTGCTGTTCATTTCATTCCGAATTGAAATTCGGACTAACAGTAACGAACTTCAACAAATCCAAATTAAACATTAACGAAATAACAAAATTAATTTGTTTCATTCGGATGTTAGAAGCATCCAAATTAAACGTATTATTCAAATTCATTCAATAATAGCTGGTCCTTAAAAACCATGACTCATCTGCTGTCCTCGGAATTCCCTGCTAACAGCAGAATATAAATAAACCAGTGCCGACATTAACAATTAAAAAAAAAACATTGTGGGGGCCCGCCTCAATCCATACCAGGCCCTTCGGGTCTGCTATGGATTTTAAGGGAACCCTACACCAAAACGTTTAATAAAATGGTGTGGGGTCCTCCCCAAAATCCACACCAGACCATTATCGAGCATTCATCCTGACATGTGGGAAATGAGTGCCCCCTCCCCCCCAAACCATACCAGGCCACATGCCCTCAACCATACCAGGCCACATGCCCCTCAACAGGGGCTTCCCCCTCCAAAGCACCTTGTCCCTACGTTCATGGGGACAAGGGCCTCTTCCCCACAACCCTGGGTGGTGATTGTGGGGGTCTGCAGGCAGGGGCTTATCGAAATCTTGAAGGATATTCCCAGATCCCACCTCTCCACCTCTCCCCCATGTGAATGAGTATGGAGTACATTGTATCCCTTCTCATTCACCAAAAAAGTGTCAAAAATAAAATCATATCCTTGTCTCTGGCATTCATATCAACTGGCTTCCCCTATGTTCCTCCCATCCACTTGTTAGCCAATAGGGTGACCATTTTGATTAAACAGGGTTAAATTAGGCAGACCATGGCAAAACCTTAGGTTATGTGGAAAAAGGTATAGAAAAAGTAATAGAAAGTAATAGGAAAAGGCTAAAATGAAAAGAGTTAATTAAATGAGTCTCTGCCCTGTGTAAATATCAGATTTTTTAAATCAAAGAAGCAAACTGAAAACCTTTACAATGTTAACTAGAACCTAAAGCTCTACCTGCTGACTCAAAGCAGTGATGAAAAGTATTAATATGCTAAATTTCACTTTCTCTTTAGGTGCAGATTAAGCTTCAGTTTGCTTGCAATGAAGTCAGATATTTGGACTGTATAAGCGGAGCTTCTGTGATAATTGTTTCGTTACATGAAATACGGTTAAATATATTATGAGTAAACAAATAAAACATCAAATTACTGAAAACTCAGGGACAACCCAGAACTAACTACAACTTTAGCAGCTTGTTAAAAACAACTTTTAAAATCACTGGACCTCCTATCGTGGTTGCTTGTAGAAAAAGGAAATCTCTTGTAAAATTAAAATCTCTTAGACTTACTCGTCCTTAAAGAATAGTAAATCTCCCCTCATCCTGGTGACGGCATCAAACCCTAAACTTGGGTTACACCTTTCTGGCACTGCTGGATTTTTTGGAGCATCGGTTGGCTTTGGTTTCTTGGTGGCTGTTGGTCGAGGTTTCTTCGTAGGAATAGGCTGTGGGATTCTTGTTGGCTTAGGCTTCTTGGTGGCTGTTGGTCGAGGTTTCTTCGTAGGAATAGGCTGTGGGATTCTTGTAGGCATGGGCTTGGGTTTTCTGGTTGGAATAGGCTGGGGTAACTTTGTTGGCTTTGGCTCTTTCCTTGTGGGAATGGGTTTAGGAATCTTTGTCGGTTTAGGCTGTGATGATCTTGTTGGATTGGGATTTGTATTTTTTCCTCCTGTTTTTGAAGCATAGGGTAAAGTTTATAAATGAAACCACTAAAGTCTGTAATTAAAAACACTAAATTTACTATATCAGATATAGCGATTTTTTTTGATGCTTCATTTAACACAAGTCTTTGGTAACTAAAGTAGAACGTCACTCACTCAATCAACAGTGACCATTTTTAATTCTTATGCTGCTAGCATTAGTAAATAGAAAAGTCTATCATATTTATGTGTTTTAAACTTTTTTAAAAATTTTCCTTAGTTACTTCCTGGTTTCTGGCTTAGGAAAATGATGTCATACATCCCAGGAGTCTTCAAAAAGGGAGGAGGGGCTTTCTCAGCTAAGCACACCCTCTTGCTTGTATGCCTGAGCTAAGGGCAGATGGATTTCAGTAAGTAAATGCTACAGGAATCATCTGCCCTTATTCAAGGTGGACACAGCCAGAAATGCTAGGGGGTGTCTTTCAAATTGATTTCTCAGCCAAATAAAGCATGGAGACATCGATGGATATGAGAGTTTACCTTGAATATTAAAAATGACATTAAAAGCATTTTTGGTTTGTGGTGCTCAGGTGAAGTGTAGTTCTGCTTTAAATAATTTTCTTTTTTGTTAAGCTTATATCTTCTACTATATTCCATATATATACTGTATATATATATATATATATACAGTATATATATATATATATATATATATATAGATACACAACAGCCTGCATGCCTTGGTTGTTTCTGAGGGTCAGTGGAAGTCTATGTAATTGTTTACTCACTAAATACATAATTACATAGACTCCCACCACCTTCTGCTCTCTAGCTCCCTTGTCTCCTCCTCCCATGCTCATCTCCTCTGGAAATCTCTACCCCAATCTATCTGACTTTCGTCTACTCTGTTTACTTTTAGGTGATCTCTGAAAACCTATCTCTTCAGGGAAGCCTATTCTGCCTTCAGCTAATAATCGAATGTTCTATTTCTCCTATCAGTTCATCCCCCACAGTTATTACCTTTTGTACCACCAGCCCCTCCCTCTTAGATTGTAAACTCCAAAGACAAGAGCCCTCCCATCCCTCTTGTACTGAACTGTATCATTGCTGTATTGTCTCCCTTTATATTGTAAAGCGCTGAGCAAACTGTTGGCGCTATATAAATCCCATATAATAATAATATACAGTATAATACTGTATACCAGTGGTCTCCAAACTGCGGCCCAGGGGCCAGATGCAGTCCTTTGCTTGCTTTTATCCAGCTCTTGGGGCATTATCCCCCCACTGTCAGCAATATTGATACCAACCACAGGGCACTATTCCCCCCATTGTCACAAGTGATGAGGCACTATCCCTCCCATTTATACCAACTACTACTTCCCCTAATACCAATGATCGGGCATTGTTTAATCCAATTGACTTCAGTTTAATTTTCTACTCCCTCGTTCCACAGTCCAGCCCCCCTAAAGTCTGAATGACTTTTGTTTAGAAAGTTTGCAGACCCCTGCTATATATCATATCACTAAGATAAGGATAATCTGGACCTGTATGTGAACACTGGGAGCTACTATCACTGATTGTCATTTTTGTGCACCCTTCTTAAAGGAAAATATACTAAATTTAGAGGCAGGGTTCCAGTGTATTAGTTCTTATTATTGTTGTATGCTTTAGGCAGCTTTTAGGCAGACTATGTGGAACATACTGTATAGCAGGGGCGGATTGACAACTCATGGGGCCCCCGGGCAATAGGGGATCATGGGACCCCTGTGTCCTTGCCCAAACTCAAAAATGCCTATGGAAAAGGTACCAGGGGCATCTCATGGGGCCCCCTACTGACCCTGGGCCTTTGGGCAGTGCCCAAGTTTCCAAATGGTCAGTCCGCCCCTGCTGTATAGTATTCATACTATGCGTTTCACCAGGCCACCCTGTTTACTGATGTACGGGACAGTCAGCAATAAAATTGGTATATCTCATTGATTGCCTGCATAATCGCATTATATATATTTTTTTTTTCCAGCTGCACTTGTCGCATGGCATGTGCACAGGCCTGGACTTTCGCACTAGAGGAACAGAGAATCCTCTGATGCACCCCTGCTTTATACTTCTATGTCCAGTATAATTATTTTCACACCTTTTCAAGCACATTTGGGGCATTTATTTGTTATTTTGTTTTACAAAAAACTGCATATATTTTTTGAATTACGCAGAGAAATGGACAAAAAAGTGAAACAAAACTGAAATTTTAGTGTAACATACATTTGTATAATTAAAGGGTAACTCCGCTTTTGTGGGAAAAAAGTTGGAAAAAAAATATAATAATATAGCATATAAAATTTTGACTTACGTCCTGTTGTGATTGAATGTTATTATAAAAGACCTTTCCTTTTCAACCTACAGCACTGTAATTTTCTGTAAAATGCAATGCAATAAGGTAACCTGGAGGTGTTCTGTACACAGATTGTGTACAGAATGCCCCCTGAAAACGTAATTTCCTTCTTGAGTGATTGGCTCACTGATTTTCTGCTTAAAATTCAGAAATACACTTTCTCACTCTGCTCTGGACATGCTTAGTTGGTCTCTATTTTTCAGCACTGTGCTGAAAATGTAGAGGCTGATCTGCTGACAGCCTAAAGATTTACTGCTGCTCAGGGGCACTGGGCTTCAGAAAAATGGCAACAATGCTCGAGGCAATTTACAGCACACTAATATTAGTAGCATAATTAATAATGTGAAATGTATGTTCCTTGTTAAATTACATTATTTTTATCAAGTTGTTATGGGTAAAATTATACTTTAAAGGGTAACTGCACTTTCGAGGGCAAAAAAATAACAAATAAAAAAACTAATAGCATATGCAATTGCTACACAAGTTATATTGTAACTGAATGTTACTGCGTAATACTGAATGTTATTTCTTTTTCAACCTGAAGCACTGTAATTTAGTGTAAAATGCAATACAATATGGCAAACTGGAGGTGTCCAGTACACATATGGTGCACAGAACGCCCCCCAGAAATGTAATTTCCTGCTTGTGTGATTGGCTTACTGATTTTCCCCGGAAGTCTGCATTAAGATACAAATCAGATTTTTGCCATCCCCTGCAACAAAATATTTCAATTTTGGTGAGATACCCCCAAAGGGAAATCACGTTTAAAGGTATGCAGACCCTGACACTTCACTAGTGCCCTTCAGGTGCAGCTGCTGACCGATAATTATCTAATCACTCCCATTTACATTCACTCTGAACATAGACACAGGCAAACAGCTATTTCTTCAGAATAACAAAAGGTAGGAATCTACTACAAAGTTTGTTAAAATCCCAGCAATACACCTGGATCACACAGGGGGGAATGTTTTTTTTCTCAGCAAAAGTGGAATTACTCTTTAATACTACTCCAAATATTTGTACTCAGTTTTTTTCCCTTGTCTATCCCAAAGACAACATAAAAAAATGGTCAGGCCGCCTTGAACGGGTTAAATAAATGAGTCACCCTCCTAGTTAGCTATGGGGAGCTCTAGTTCAATTATCAGCGAGGAGAGCTGAGTAGCAACCTGGGTGTGATAGCTAGTAGGGTTAAATTTGGGTCAGAGCTGAGAGGCTCTGCAGACCAGCCCTCAGGACTTTCCCCTTGTTCTAGAACTTTGGAGAAAGGTCTAGAAGCAGTGGGTGAATTTGAGAAGTAGCTGGTCTGTATTCTTAAAGGACCCGTGCCAATTCCCAACAGGAGGCTTGGCAAGGGGACAGGGCAACCTTTAAGAGTAACTGAGCCTGCTCAGCTGCAGGAGAGTTGGAGGAGGAATAGGCGAGTTTGGGTGGAAGACAGAGAGGATGTAAGGCTGGAGGCAGGAGCCTGTGAGGGGGCCCAGATGGAAAGGGGCTCACCTACAGACAGAGGACCTTGGAAGGAAAAAAGCCCAGGACTTCACTGCCCCCCTGAGAGAGGGCCACCTGTGAGGCAGGGAAGGAGCAGCCCAGCTAAAAGGCCTGGTAGCAGCCACCAACTCACCAGCAACACAGGAGTAGACCTACACCCCTTAGGCCAGAGTGGGGAAGGAGCACTCTGGTTGGACACCAGATTAGCCACCACCTGGGACTCTCTTATTTCCTAAAGTGACAGGTACTGGATCCCCTGCTCAGGGATTCCTCCAAGCAGCCATATAGAGGAGCATCTGTGTCTGGGGTGGTACTACAGGAG
Organism: Staurois parvus; assembly: GCF_062004578.1. Taxonomy (NCBI): domain Eukaryota; kingdom Metazoa; phylum Chordata; class Amphibia; order Anura; family Ranidae; genus Staurois; species Staurois parvus. Next base: position 3,511,366 of record NW_028318218.1, on the reverse strand, counting down.
ATGCTGGCTAGCTCTTCAAAAGAGACTGTTACTGTAACCACTTGTACAGAGTTCAGGAAGTTGTCTCCAGCTCCTCAGTTCTTTTGGGCATCCTGTACACCCCTTACCCTATCCAAGTTCTAAAATCCCCTAATAAATTATAAAAACAAGCTCAAGGACTGGTCACTGACTCCTGAATGTAAGTGGATGTGAAATTGTGTGTTGCCTGGCTGTGTAGGATTATAGGGGGATCCAAAACTTCAGCAACTCTGTAGACTTAACAAACATTGCAAGCATTTCTTTATAAACATTTGTGTCCCAAGTTTGTCAAGTGCATTTAGTACAGAGATGGGACTTTTATTTTTATTTTAATTGTTATACTTTTTTTTATATCTTTATCACTATGTCATGGCTAAAAGGTCACCTATGTGATAGTATTCAGAGAGTGACAGGTCCCCTTTACGAAGTCCTCAGGGGTCAATTAGGACACTGACATCTCTTCTGCCTCCAGCCAGTGTAGATTGGCGGCAGACTGCATCTCTGATCTGCTGCTTACCCAGACACTCAGAGCTAAACACTTCTGGGTCACTCTACATTGAGGACATCAGGAGCATAAGTTCCCAATCGCCTCCTGTTCTGCCATCCTGAAGCTCACTAGATCAGTCCCATGCTTCCAGAGCAAGGTGAGCCTAAGGAACTTTTTACAGTTATCAAACAGATATAATAAGATGCTTTCAATATATTTCAGTATATTTAACAAACCAAAAGTAGTTGAAAGAAGATATAGTACTTCTTTAAAGTACCAATAGTATAGGCCTGGTTCTCACTAGTGCAATTTCAGATTCAACTTGAGTCACCCAGAATAGTATTCCAAAGGAAATCACATTGTTTTCAAAGGTATTTGTTCACATCAGTGTGAATCAGCACAAAGTGATTTTGGAAAAGGTTCTTGTACTACTTTGGTGAGATTCTATTGCAATTTGGCCCCATAGAATATTTAAACCTTATGTAGCACTACCCCTTTAAGGGTTGCTTAGTAATTTTTGGGTTCCCTGTCAATCTGGACCTCTTTTGAAAACCCAACCTCTGCTGACACCACTGTACTCTGGTGACCACAATAAACCAAAACTGTAAAATGGACTCACACACAAAGTAGTATAAACCAATATGAAGTTCATATTGGCATTCAATGAAACTTGGTCAAAAATAACAAAATGACATGGGTATATGCAGCAAAGATATTCACTCTTGTCAATTTTAGGCAAAAGTAACAGCATTCGCAGTGAAATACCCGTAACTGTTTGCAGGCCTGCTTTCAGAAATAATCCAATGCCTTCAGTCTGAGGGAACAGGAACAGCTTACTTTGGGTCCTCAGAACTAGGCGACAGGGCTTAAATGGGAAGTTGAGAGAGCTCTCATTTATAATTGATCAATGTCCCTTTAAGACTACCATAGGGTCTTCTGTGCGCTTGTAGGGACCCAGTTGGTTTGAAACTGAATTAAGGTGTAGATGATAGTTCCTCAAAACAGTAACATCAAAAAACAATGAGGAAAAAGGAAGGATTTAACACTTTTTCTCTTGCTGGTAGTGAATAATTGCAGGGTCCCCTTTAAGGAACTAGATAAAAGGCACACAGGGACCCCACACAGACTCTCCGGTTCCTGATTCGGCATCCCGTCTGGTCTCCTGCTAACAAATTGGCTCGCTGGGCAGCGTGGCAGAAGGGGTGATCAGTAAGCTCTTTCAGCTCCTTCTCCTTCTCCAACTCTGGCTCCATAACCTAGTTTAGCACTTCAGCCGTCAGCACACTTCCTCCTCTCCCAGCCATTCACTTTCCTGGCCAGACTCCCGGGCTTTGATATTTAGATGCCCCCTCCCTCACACTACCTCACCTGGGAAATGCAGTCCCTGGACGCCCTGCTCACCATTCAAGTCCTGCTCTCCAGCGTACAACTTCCAGAAGGCTGTTCTGCAAAATGTGAATGACCCTGAATGGCAGGCCACCGCTATCTAATGTCCCTTTTAAACTACTGTATCTAACACCATTTCAATGTGTTACACCTGTCAAAGTTGCATCAAACTTGCATCTAGACTGAAAGTCAGAACTAGCTCTGAAAGTCAGATCAAAATCGTATTCCAGCAGCGTGAACTTAGCCTGAATTAATGGTGTGTGATCTTGCGTTACAAATCAGCATTTACTTCATAGTAGGCTTATGATGATACACAATCTGTGTCACGTGTCAGATTTCATTCCACTCTTGCTATTTACAAAACTAAAGTTTACTATAAAATAACATACCATAAAGAGCTTGGATTCCAGCAATATCATCCGAAAAGAGTTTAAACTTGCTTGTATCCACAACTGAATTATCAAGCAAGGTTGGATACATTATGGCACGCTCGTCTTTTGAATGCTCCAGTCCTAGAGCATGTCCCAGCTCATGAAGAGCAACAAGGAAGATATTGGTGCCTGAAATTAAAGAAAAAGAAAAAAAGTTACTTATCAAACATAGGTAGAAACATCTAAGGTTTTCATGTAACAAATGTAGTTGTCTGGCTTTCCTGGACTTCATAAAAGCACAAGAGAACCCTCCCTGTATATTGCATATACAGCAATAAACAAAGCAAAGGTCTAACCACTTAAAAACTGCCCCATAGAAGATGTACTGCTACAGGGTGGCTGCGCTGCAAAATCACGTATATACTATATGTGATTTTGCATTTCCAGGAAGGATACTAGATCCCCGGCCTGTAATTCATGGTGGGGACTCGGTGATCGTCGGCTAAACTGAGAGGGTAGAGATCTTTGTGTATACAACACAGATCTCTGTCCTGTCAGCAGGGACATGCTGCTTTTTTATCTCTCTGCAAAGCAAAGAGATAGAAAGCAGCATATCCCCTAGTAAAAACCCAGCCCCCTAGTAAAACACAGTAAAAACAGCACACAGTTAACCCTTTGATCGCCACAAATGTTAACCCCTTCCTTTCCAGTGTTATTAGTACAGTGTCAGTGCTTTTTATTAGCACTGATCACTGTATTAGTGTCACTGGGGATGTCAGTGGCAGTTAGTCATTTTCCACCCAGTGTCTGTTAGTATCAGAATGCCCGCCGCAGTCCCGCTATAAGTCGCTGATCGCCGCCATTACTAGTATAAAAAATAAATAAATATTCCAGTATATATACACCGCAATTTGTAGATGCTATAACATTCACACAAACCAATAAATATACACTTATTGGGATTTTTTTTTACCAAAGACATGTAGCAGAATACATTTTGGCCTAAATCTATGAAGAAATTGTATTTTTTAATTTTTTTTATTAATATGTTTTATAGCAAAAAGTTAAATATATTTTTTTTTTCAAAATTGTCAGTCTTTTTTTCTTATGCAAAAAAATTTAAAACACAGAGGTGATCAAATACTACTAAAAGACAGCATTATTTGTAGGAATAAATGACATACATTTCATTTTTTGTAACGTTGCATGACCGTGCAATTGTCAGTTAAGGTAACACAGCGCCGCGTCACAAAAAAAAGTCCTGGTCATGAAGGGGAAATCGTCCGGAGTGCAAGTGGTTAAAATACCCTCTAGAGCAACACATAGGAGAATTGGACCTCAGTCCTCTCACATAAAACAGCTGCCTAGCTTCAGCGGTTCAAAATGCCTTCTCCCATTTTAATACTGCTCTAATCAACTGTGTTTTCATTACCAAAGCAGGGGAGCCAAGTTCTGCTCAAGAAGGTTACTTAAGGTTTAACCACTTCAAGCCCAGACACTTTTACCCCCTTCCTGTCCAGGCCAATTTTCAGCTTTCAGCGCTGTCATACTTTGAATGACAATTTCGTGGTCATGCAACACTGTTCCCATATGAGTTTTTAGCATTTTTTTCAGACAGATAAAACTTTATTTTGGTGGTATTTATTCACCACTGGGATTTTTTATTTTTTTTGCTATATAAATGAAACGTTCAAAAATTTTTTTAAAAAAGTGTTTTTCTTATAACATTTTGCAAATAAATAATCTTTATTCATAAATCTTGGCCAAAATGTATTCATCTAGCTTTTTAGTAAAAAAAAAATAACCCAAATTAGTTTATAAGCAATAGTTATAATTTTTCAAAAAAAAGTTTACATTTTTATTTATTTATTTATTTATATTATTATTTATGTCTTTTTTTTTTTTTTAAACATTCTCTCACCCTACTTGTGGGGGGTGATGAAGATTTTTTTTTTTACACTGAGTACTTTTACACCCATAAAGGCTGTAAAAGCAATAATTTCTTTTTCTCTCTGGCTGCATTCTTGCAGCCATTGAGAAATACTGTGAGAGCTGTGATTGGTCACAGTTTGTCACATGGTACAAGGCTGTTGTGAATATCCTTGTACCATGTGACCTCTGTGATCATTCACAGATTTCACTAGTAGTAAGCAATGATGTCAGAAGTGACATCTTGCTTAATACTATTCATGTGATCACTGATTGGCCAGTCGGTGATCACATGATCGGGACCTCACACAGAGGTCCCATACAGCGATCACGGTGCTGCACGCTCCCAGGGAGCACGCACAGGCTGTACATGGAGTGCATACAGGCTAAAATGGCAGGCGCCGTTTATGAACGGCAACCCGCTCCTGCACTGCTCCCATCCGGCCGTTTATATACATGGGCCGGACTGGAAGTGGTTAAAGTTGTTGTAAACCTCAGACATGAAATATGAACAAAGCATTTCCCTCTATAGGTGTGCTTTTCTCAATTAAGAGCACTGTCATTTATGTTTGTTCCTCTACTATCTGTTTGAGTCACTTCTGGCAATTTTTACTGTCACCAAGAGAAAAATGGTGACAGGGGAGGGATTTCCAGCAGATTGACAGCCTCAGCTCTGTTCCTGGGAGCTGTGTGGAGGGGGTGTGTCTCTTCCCTCCAATCAGCTCTCCTCACTGAGCTCCGAGGTGTGTAATTTCAGCTCTCCGCTCCCTTTTTTTCTGAACTCTCAGACAGACTCTATAAATTCTGGACTTTGAGTGAATGCAGAGAAGAGAAGACTGCAGATAAACTGGGTATATGTAAGGTTTACAAGCACTTTAGGGCTTGGTTCACATATATGCATTTTGCATTTGATGCTTTCGCCAGTGCTTTTTGAAGTTTGTTTTGCGTTTTTTGACATGTGTTTTTGACGTGTTTTTACCACGTTTTGCTCAGCTCTTTTGTTTTTTTTAATTAAAGTGGAATTTGTTTTGTTGCTGGGCAGAATAAAAATGCAAAATGTAAAACACAGTAAAAATGTGGCAAAAGAGCACTACCGTGCATTTCAGCAGCTTCTCCATTGAACTCTTCTGTAGCAAAAATGCTGTTTTTTGCTTTTAAAAAAGTCCCTGACCCTTTCCGAAAATGCAGCAGCTCAAAAAAAGCATAGATGTGAACATGTTGCATAGGAAACCATGCAGTACTCCCAAAACTTGATTAAATGCTTCAGTTTTTAGCAGGTGATTGACAGTACAATCGATTAACCATTTAAAGCGGAGTTCCTCCCAAAAGTGGAATCTCCGCTTGTTTGTCTCTTCACCCCCTTCACTGTCACATTTGGCATCTTTTGGGGGATATCGGATGCCTGGTTTTGACAGGTACCCACTCCCACTTCCGGCTCAGATTGCCGCGGCGAAGCAAGCCGGATGTTCGGCCCACTCCTCCCTCCCGTAGTCCCCTGGAAACTTTCACAGGTCCCAGAAGACTGCCGGATCAATTAGGAGGCACAGCGCAACTCGTGCATGCGCAGTGGGCAGCTGTCTGTGAAGCCGCAAGCTGTCACAGCCTGGTGCCCACATTTGAGATGCCAGGGAGAGAAGAAGGAGAGGGATGGGTGAGAACATCGCTGGACTCTGGGACAGGTAAGTGTGTGTTTATTAAAAGGCAGCAGCTACAGTTTTTATAGCTGCTGACTATTAATAAACACAAAAACGGCTGGAACTGCGCTTTAACCAACTGACTCTGTGTGCATTGCCATGTGAGAATTACTTTCTGGTTTACCATGAAAATGTAACAGTGACATCTTCTGGGGGATTTGGAATACTCAAGTAATTGAGTACTATCCTTGAAGTTTTTTGTATTTGCACAAACTTTCAAAGTTCAGGACAAGCTTTTGGGGTGTATCCACTTCTTCTAAGGTCCAGGTAGCACTAATACACAACATTTTTGCAGAATGTTAAGTAAGACAATCTCTAAATAAAAAAAACACACACACAAACTACTCGTCATAAGTTAACCTGCAGTTTCTTGCCTGTGTATTCTTACCTCCTTGCTGCAGTGCTTTTCTTACCCTGATTTGGCTGTGCTCTCCTATGGGCATTGCCCGGGCATTGCCCGCTACTCTCTAGTAGGGTTACCATCTCATTCCTTTAAAACCGAACACATATTAGTTACACAGGTTCCCTGGCTGATTAAGGTGGTAATTAAACTTATTTAATGCCTTATTTGTATTAAATTAGCCTCAGAACCTGTGTAATTAATATGTGTTAAGTTTTCAAGGGATGACGTGGCAAACCTATTCTGTGGGGTTTAATTCCTTCCCTTCCATAGCTAAGAAAAGAGTACTGCATTATACTGTCCGTGTGTCCAAAGAAGTGGTTTTCTGGTCCATTAGTGAGCTTCAAGTGCATATACAATATTGTTTTTTACTTTAGGGGATCTAAGGGTAATTGGATGTAGATCTATATGTATTTAGAGTATATTATCAAGAAGACACACAATATTCATCATAAAATACATCATAAATATTTTGCAAATATTTGCACAAAAAAAAAAAATCAGTTTTAGAAATGAATGAATTAAATTGAAATGAATGAATACATTTTATATTTTTATGTAATCAGCATGATATTATTTAGAACAAAAGGAAAAACTTCAGTAAATCAATGCAAAGAAATGCCAAATAGGTTTGAGCCCATCGAAGTACCCCCATACATCTGAATCTCCATCAAGATCCCTTACATCAGAGATCACATCAGATTTCCCCTTACATCAGAGTCCCCTCTTACATCAGGGTTCCAATCATCAAAGGGCCAGATAAAACCTTGCAAAGGGATGGATCTGCCCTTAGTTTGGAGATGCCTGGTTTAGGGTCTTGAATCTAAGGTTCAAATCACCTCATAATCATAAATGGTCTTCAGGCCACATATGATGAGGAGTAACATACATCTTATAGAGTTGAGCATTCACATTTCAATGCTCCCAAGCTCTCCAGGACACTCATAAGCATAGCAGACTCATCCGAACATGCTCCTAAATTACATCCACCTTCATGATTAGCACATGTCAGCTCAAATTCTTTAGGCCCAAGCTCAGGCCCCAGACTAAGTCCCTTCTTTTAGCAACTTCCTCCCCACACAGCAAGTTTGGGAGGTAAAGCTGTGCCCTGCTACACACACATCTTCACTAGACAAATCCTGAGAAGCAAAGACCCTTCAAGAAGGTCTCTCCAACTATTTATCGCCTTCTCCAGCCCACATCTCTGGCATAAACTTCTCAGTGGTGAGGCAGGGTGAAATAAAAAATTCATAACTGACAATAATATACTTACTCATTCTACTAGAGAGAACCCCTCAGTAGTAGACAAAAGAAAAAACTGTCCTGAAAAGCATGTCTTGCTTGCTATCTTGCTTGTTTTAACTCACCGTGCAACATCCTGGGACTACAGCTAGGAAAAAAACAAGATTACCCTCACCTTTACCACTCAGTGTCCAATTCTCATCTTCATCAAAATGAGCGTCTCCACCGATATCTTCACCAGGTGCAAAAGCGTGGGCCAAAACGCCCAATGGTCCATCAAATGGAAAGAAATCCCCGTGGGCTGCAGGAAGATGTCAGTCAGTACGTATGTTTTTAAAATATAAAGATATTGTTCTCTTACCCAGTGAAGAAGATTATGTTTCTTATCTCTTAAAGATGAATTCCTGGATGCATGGTAAAAGTGGAACACACACATGCACACCCTTCTCTAGTGCAGTCCTGGATATCAGTAAAAACCCAACATGAGTTTTAAACCTTTACCACTCTATTCTGAACTAGAAAAAATGTTTAGCTTGATGTACACTTTAGAGCTCCAAGGAATGCAGTAGTGAAAAGCATGGGGCCACACATAAGAACAACTTTACATTGTGGCCATCAAGGTGGACCAAATCAAAGGCCAACTAAAGATGTTTAGGTGGAACTGGGCTGTAAAAAATCATTTGCTTACTCCATTGTAAAGAGGCTTCATTCACAAAATGAATGCAGAGATAGCAAACATGATGGTTTTTCAGCTTTATTTTCCCGTAACATAGTTATGATGTGGTTTCATGCAATATGAAGTGAATTGATTGTGTCTATGGGCCTGGAACATCACTGAAACAGCATCATAGCATTACAATGCTTACTGTGTATAGGTAAAACTAAATCATCCATTCATTGGGAATGGTTATTAACAAAAAAAGGTTATTTGCCCAGTTAACTTAGCCCTCCCCTTCTCTTACATTTAGATCCAAATGAAATCATGATGTCAGCTTCACCACTGTAGACCTGCAGAAATTGCAGTGGTGTGACCTCACTCCATAACCTCAGAGCACGAGCCACAGCATAATCCACCTCCATTTTGGTGATATCTGGTGTGTAATTGACAATTCTAAAAATAAATAAACAATAGATGAAAGACATGAAAATGATTGTACTTGAAAAAGTTGAAGAACAACCTTAAAGAGGTAGGAAACTAATTTTTTTAAAATTTATAATAAAGCTTACCTGTAGGTAAAATTAATATCTCTTAAACGTGCACTGTTTAGGAGATATTTTCTCTTTTCTAAAGCCGGCACATGCGCTCTGAAAGAATGGCATTTCCGTGCTGTTCCTTCAGAGCTCTGTGCTGTGACATCATCGCGGCCCGACCTGTAAGATGACCGGAGCTCCCGAACTCGGAAGGAAGACCGGGTGAAGATGGAAGCCTCTGCAGCAGTGACAGCATGCAGAGGGAGGGCTTCGTTTTAAGGTACAGTAAGTTTTGCATAATGTGCTAGTATGTGATCATTTACAGCACCTTGAAAAAGTATTCATAGCCCTTAAAATTTTACACATTTTGACATGTTACAACCAAAAATGTAAATGTATTTTATTGGGATCTTTTTGTAATAGACCAACACAAAGTGGCACATAATTGTGAAGTGGAAGGAAAATGATAAATGGTTTTCAAAACTTTTTACAAATAAATATGTGAAAAGTGTGGCGTGCATTTGTATTCAGTCCCCTGGAGTCAATACTTTGTAGAACCACCTTTCGCTGCAATTACAGTCACAAGTTTTTTTGGGTATGTCTCTACCAGCTTTGCACATCTAGAGAGTGACATTTTTGCCCATTACTCTTTGCAAAATAGCTCAAGTTCTGTCATATTGGATGGAGAGCATCTGTTCAAGTCTTGCCATAGATTCTCAATTGAATTTAGCTCTGGACTTTGACTGGGCCATTCTAACACATGAATATGCTTTGATCTAAACCATTCCATTGTAGCTCTGGCTGTATGTTTAGGGTCATTGTCTTGCTGGAAGGTGAACCTCCGCCCCAGTCTCAAGTCTTTTGCAGACTCTAACAGGTTTTCTTCTAAGATTGCCCTGTATTTGGCTCCATCCATCTTCCCATCAACTGTGACCAGCTTCCATGTCCCTTCTGAAGAAAAGCATTCCCACAACATGATGCTGTCACCACCATATTTCACGGTGGGGATGGTGTGTTCAGGGTGATGTGCAGTGTTAATTTTCTGCCACACATTGGGGTAGATTCACTAAAACTGGTTCACTCAGAATCTGGTGCAGCTGTGCATGGTAGCCAATCAGCTTCTAACTTCAGCTTGTTCAATTAAGCTTTGGCAATAAAACCTGGAAGCTGATTGGTTTGTATGCAGAAGTGCATCAGATTTTGCACTTTCCAGCTTTAGTAAATAAATCCCATAGTGTTTGCTTTTAGGTCAAAAAGTTACATTTTGGTCTCATCTGACCAGAGCACCTTCTTCCACATGTTTGCTGTGTCCCTCACAGTGCTTCTCGCAAACTATAAACAGGACTTCTTACGGCTTTTTTTCAACAATGGCTTTCTTCTTGCCATTATTTCATAAAGGCCAGATTTGTGGAGTGCACGACTAATAGCTGTCTTGTAGACAGATTCTTTCACCTGAACTGTGGATCTCTGCAGCTCCTCCAGAGTTACCTTGGGCCTCTTGACTGCTTCTTTGATTAATGCTCTACTTGCCCGACCTGTCAGTTTAGATGGACCGCCATGTCTTGGAAGGTTTGCAGTTGTGCCATATTCTTTCCATTTTCAGATAATGGATTGAACAGTGCTCCGTGAGATGTTCAAAGCTTGGGATTTTTTTTATAACCTAAACATGTTTTAAACTTCTCCACAACTTTATCCCTAACCTGCTGGTGTGTTTTTTAATGATGCTGTTTGTTCAATAATGTTCTCTAACAAACCTCTGAGGGCTTCACAGAACAGCTGTATTTATACTAAGATTAAATTACACGCAGGTGAACTCTATTTACTAATTAGGTGACTTCTGAAGGCAATTGCTTCCACCAGATTTTAGTTAGGGGTATCAGAGTAAAGGGGGCTGAATACAAATGCACGCCACACTTTTCAGATATTTATTTGTAAAAAAAATTAAAAACCATTTATAATTTTCCTTTCACTTCACAATTATGTGCCACTTTGTGTTGATCTATCACATAAAATCCCAATAAAATACATTTACGTTTTTGGTTGTAACATGACAAAATGTGTAAAATTTCAAGGAGTATGAATACTTTTTCAAGGCACTGTAGATATGAGACAACAATAATTGGGGATATTTTATTTTTACATAGCAACTGTCAAAATATTGTTTTTTTCCCCAGAGTTCTGCATTAAAAATAAGTACAGTATGTGTGCCCAGAGTTCAGTTTTAAATTAAAGCTGGTGATTTTGCACTGAGTTCGGCACAAGCCCCATAGTGCGGTTATATGTACTGTATATAGAGCATGGTCTCCAAACTTTCCAAACAAAGGGCCAGTTTACTGTCCTGCAGACTTTAAGGGGGCCAGACTATGGCCATTGGGAGTAGAAATTGTATTGCCGTCAGTTAGAGTAAACAATGCATCTTTGGCATTAGTGGGCGGAATAATGTCCCACTGTTGGTGTCAATGGGAGAAATAGTGCCCCATTGTTGATGCTAGTAACAGTAATTATGCCCCTTTGTTGGTATCAGTGGCAGGAATAGTGGCTTGCATCAGTGGGAGAAAAAGTGCTTGAAGAGCCAGATAAAAGCAAGCAAAGGGCCACATCTAGATCCTGGGCCGCAGTTTAGAGACCACCGATATAGGGAATGTTTTGATTATTCATTTTGGTTCCACAAAATTGAAGCCTTTTCTTCCACTGCACAGCCTTCAATAGGAGCCATTGTGCCACCATCATACCTGTAGGTAAGTAAGGTCTTCTCCCACTTTGGATTTCCTGGAAAATGGCTAAACCTTTGCACATCTGGCACTCCACACCGGGGTTTCAGCATAACCTCCATTGTCTCCTTGTCTATTTTACCAGTAACAGTAAGGCCAAAAAATGACTGCATGGCCCTGATTTTTTCCTCCATTGGATTTAACATTCTTCTTCTCAATGGAACATCACTGTAAAATTGATCTATGTAGTCCTGTCAAAAAAAACATTCATTTGAACATTTAACAATAGGTAAAAATAAATATTTTTTTCAGAATTTTTATATGATCACACCTTTTAGTGATAGTTATAACTAGGGTCAAATCTCTTGTATTTTTTTTCACTTTCAGTTCTAATGACAATAGTCACTAGAACATATAGTCAGGGCTGGATTTACATATCAGGGGCCTATAGGCAGAGAATTCTGAAGTATTATAGTATTGGTGGGTGGTTGCGCTGCACCTGTGTTTGATGTTGCACGAAGACCACAGCAGGTAGCAGCCCATGGCCACAACACAAATGTATGCACTATATATAAAAATGCTGCAATATAATGCACTTTATTAATATATATAGTTAGATATCTCGGAGGACATCGTTAATAAATTCCTGGAAAACTGCAGGAGCGTTGCAGAGACCAAAGAGCAGTAAGGGGTATTCATAGTGTCCACTTATTAAATGCAGTTTTCCATTCGTCGCCCTCTTTAATCCTCATGAGATTGTATGCCCCTCTCAAGTCGATCTTAATTAAACATTTTTAATAGTATTGAGATTGAGACCTCTATTATCAATACAGGGTCTCAGTTCACCACTCTTCTTTTTCACAAAACAAAACAGCACCGGCAGGGGAAAAAGATTTGCAGATGAACCCCCAAGATAGTGAATCCACAACATACTCCCCCATAGCCTTATCCTTCAAGACAGACAGAGAGCACACCCGGCCAGGAGAAGGAATGGCACCAGGTTGAGGATCAATTGTGCAGTCAAAAGGCTGATGTGGTGGCAAAATACTGGCCTGACCTTTGTCAAAGACATCAGAGAATTCCTGGTACTCCTCTGGCAATGAAGAGACTGAAGACGTGCACAAGACCCTACTCACTTTCTGAAAACAAATATTAGTGCATTATGGCGACCATGACAGAACCTCGGTTCTATGCCAATCAAATGAAGGATTGTGCTTCTGTAACCAGGGATAACCAATGACAACTGGGTAATGAGGTGAGGAAATGACTTGGAATTGGATTATCTCATGGTGAAGAGCCCCTAAAGCCATGGTCAATGGAGCAGTTTCATGGGTCCCATGAGCAGACTGAAGAGGTCTCCCATCAATAGCCTCAATGGCAAATGGGGAGGCATAAGACTGCAGTGTTATCAAGTGCGTCAACATGAAGGCACTATCTATAAACAAGCCTGCAGCCCCAGAATTGATTAGTGCCTGGGTGTCGATGGAAAACTCAGACCAAGAAAGGGTAACCAGAACTAGAAGCTTATCTTTAAGGATAGCTGAGGAACGCAAAGATGGCACCTAAAGTCTGTCCCCTACAGGACCTCAGGGCAGATTGGACAAGACGTCAATAAGTGATCTGCTTGGGCACAGTAAATGCACAATCTCTCCCTTCTCCTAAAAGCCCTCTCTTCAGCTGGCGGACTCAGGCCCAGGAGGCATGGGAGGTGAGGGAGGCATGGGTGGGAAAGCAAAGCTCACATCTAAACATACAGGAGGCTTCCACAAGCGCTCCATAAAGTAAGAACTCTCTCGGAGTCTGGTATCATTGAGAATGGCAAACAAGATCAACTCCCCAAGATTCTTAGGTATATCTCAAGCTGCAATCTCATCTTTAATGTTATCAGAGAGGGCATGGGAAAAAGCAGCCATGACAGCCTAATTTTTTCAACCAACCTCTGCTGCCAGAGTACGGAATTCAATAGCGTAGTCGGCAACAGTTCTCGTGCTCAGTTTATTGGACATGAGGCTCTTGGCAGCACAGGTGGAGTGAGCGGGAATATCAAATACCCTTTTAAAGGAGGCCACAAACTCAGGGTAATTCTGGACAGTGAGTTTTTGTGTCTCCCATAAAGGGTTTGCCTAAGCCAAGGCTTTGTCAGAAAGCAAAGAAATAATGAAGCCTACTTTGCTTCTGTCCATAGGGAATGCCTGGTGTAGCATCTCAAAATATATTCCAGCCTGGTTGAGAAATCCTCTGCAGTGAGATGGATCACCCCCAAACTACTGGGGAAGTGTAGCAGAACCAGTCATACCTCTTGCAGTGGTAGTATTAGAAATGGCTGCCAGAACCGATATAGGAGCAGCAGCAGGAATGGCTTGCAGCACTGGTTGTACCAGAGCTGGCGGGGTAGTAGGATCCAGATGAGCAGTTTAGATTAGGAGTGTTTGTAATGCTATGGCAAACTAACCCAAACGGTGCTACTGCTCGTCCAATCTGTAAAATATATTGCAACTAGGTGGATTGCCTGCATCTTCTGAATTCATGGCCCTTGCATAATGTCAGGAACCATGAACCAGGCAGAAACAGAAAGTGCAGTTAAAATCACACCTCTAACGAAATAGCAAATATAACATAGATCAGGAACGTAGTCAAAACAGATGCCAGTGTTTGGATTCCAGAGCAGGTTCAGACGAGCCAGAGTCAGGAAACCAGAAGTCAGCATAGTCAGGAGCCAAAAATCAGGAAAAGGAATCAGAAGACAAGTCAGTCAGACTGAACTGGACACAAGAGCAAGGCAGGAACACACTGGAGATCATAGACCACGCAAGGGCAAGGAGGAAATGAGCTAAGCTGGTATCCAGGTGAGTCACTGTGGAGACAAGGAGTGGCTGGTAATTAACTGACAGCTGAGCAGCTTCTAAGCACTGAAAGAAAAGAGCTGCTCGTTAAGTAGCAGGAGCCCAGCTCTGACAGGCAGGGAAGGAACGGCCCAGCTAGAAGGCCTGGTAGCAGCCACTGAACCACCAGCAACACAGGAGAAGGACTGGGCGAGTAGACCTGCACCCCCTGGGCCAGATAGGTGAAGGAGCACTCTGGTGGGAAACCAGATTAGCAACTACCTGGGATTGTCTTCTTTTAAAGTGACAGGCACTGCATCTCCTGCTCAGGGATTCACCCAGAACAGCTGGATTAGGAGAATCTGGGGTCTGGGTGGTACAACAGGAGAAGCTGGCCATCTCTCCAAGAAGAGGACTTTTGTGTAAAGACTTGCATATAGCTCAAGAAGATTGTCCTCAGTTACAGTTCCATTGAGCATCCCGTACACCCCTTACCCTATCCAAGTTATAATCCTCTAATAAAATAAAAAAAAACAAAGTTCAAGGACTGGTTACTGACTCCTGGATGCAAGTCTAGGTGAAAAAAAGTGTGTTGCTTGGTTCTGCGGGACTATAGGGGGACCAGGGGCGGACTGACAACTCATGGGGCCCACGGGCAATAGGGGATCATGGGGCCCCTGTGTCCTTGCCCAAACTCAAAAAAGCCTATGAAAAAGGTACCAGGGGCATCTCATGGGGCCCCCTACTGACCCCTGGCCCTCGGGCAGTGCCCGAGTTTCCAAATGGTCAGTCCGCCCCTGAGGGGGACCCAAATCTTCAGTGACTCCTAAGAGGATTAGTGCTACAGGTGTGCACCCCAAATCAAAGTTCAAACACACATATACCGTATGTGTGTGTGTGTGTGTGTGTTGCCAGTTAAAGAAGCATGGTGCTGAACAGCAAAAACAATGGCCCAGTCATGAAGGGGTAGAACCTTTCAGAGATCAAGTGGTTAAGTAGATTTTTACCTGTCATTTTTAACTGTTCTCACATGTGTTAAAATAAAGCTTTGATATCTGATCAGATATCAGAGTGTTTTTTTAACATGTAAGAACACTTAAAAACTAGAAAAGTTAAAATTTCTGGGGAAATTGTGTGAAGTGTTCTTGCCTCCACCAGTAGTCTACAACTGGAGTGGGCGGAGTAACTGGGTGGAGTGGCTTGTCACTCTGCTGCCTGCTCACACACCTGGGTTCCTATGGCAACTCACTCTACAGCAAGGGTAGAGAAGAGCGGTTAAAAACAAACTGCTCCAACTTGCTCACTTCACTGGCGGTTGCCATTTTCAAACGGTTATAGTTTAAAAATGATAAATCCTACACCGAAGAGCTTTATATTGTGAGAATCACAAGACCCAGACCTACATTTTGATGTATAGTATGTCTCTGAAATATTAAAAATGAAGGCACAGTCTCAGTTTAGAAATTGCCCTTCAAATTTGAGGTGACTAGAGTGGAGTTTCAATGAATGTCAATGGGCGGCGTGAGTTGCAAACAAATGGTCATATTGTGAAAACTATCAGGACTATGGCTTAGCCGTGGATATTTTTAGTGGCAGCAGGGATAGCTGAACGTTTTGAAAAAGATATAGGTGGGCTTGAAAATGAGGGAGTGATGGCAGTTTAGAAATCATGTCCTGATTTTTCAGCTCACACTCTAGCTTTTGTCAGCTCCCATTCTAGTTTTGAACATTCCGCCATTCATTCCTATGGGACCAATTTCACCACAAAAACGCCAATATTTCGTGAACCATTCGGCGAAACGTTCCACAAAGTAATAGCACACCAATCGGGAACAGTCCGCACGTTTCGGTATATTACTGTCTATGTAGTGTAAACACTGTGGGAGGAGTTAGGGTGGTAAATTTGGCTATAATAATACGAATATACAGTTGTGACCAAAATTATTCAACCCCCACTGAAATTGAGTGTTTTGGCCAGTTTGACATTGCTTTTGATCATTCAGTCATCTTGCTTACATTTACATTAAAGAGGCACTTGTAGGTCAGACAAATATAACATAACAGTTATAATGAAATAACCACAAATGTCTTTTCTGTGCTCACAGCATTATCAGTTTTATTCAACCCCCAAGTGACATTCAATCTTAGTACTTAGTACAGCATCCTTTTACAGTTATAACAGCTTTTAAACGTGAAGCATAGCTTGACACAAGTGTCTTGCAGCGATCTACGGGTATCTTCGCCCATTCTTCATGGGCAAAGGCCTCCAGTTCAGTCACATTCTTAGGCTTGCGCACTGCAACTGCTTTCTTTAAGTCCCACCAGAGGTTCTCAATCGGATTTAAGTCTGGTGACTGCGATGGCCACTCCAAAATGTTCCAGCCTTTCCTCTGCAACCATGCTCTAGTGGACTTGGAGGTATGCTTGGGATCATTGTCCTGTTGAAAGGTCCAACGTCTCCCAAGCCTCAGGTGTGTGACGGACTGCATCACGTTTCCATCCAATATCTCCTGGTACTGAAGAGAATTCATGGTACCTTGCACACGCTGAAGCTTCCCTGTACCTGCAGAAGCAAAACAGCCCCAAAGCATGATTGACCCTCCACCATGCTTCACAGTAGGCAAGGTGTTCTTTTCATCATAGGCCTTGTTCTTCCTCCTCCAAACATAGCGTTGATCCATGGGCCCAAACAGTTCTAATTTTGTTTCATCAGTCCACAGAACACTATCCCACAACTTTTGTGGTTTGTCCACATGGCTTTTGGCATACTGCAGTCGACTCTTCTTATTCTTTGGAGACAGCAAGGGGGTACGCCTGGGAGTTCTGGCACGGAGGCCTTCATTACGCAGTGTGCGTCTTATTGTCTGGGCTGAAACTTCTGTACCCACATCTGACAAATCTTTTCTCAGTTCCTCAGCAGTCACACGGGGACTTCTCTCCACTCTACGCTTCAGGTAGCGCACAGCAGTCGAAGTCAGCATCTTCTTTCTGCCACGACCAGGTAGCGTTTCAACAGTGCCCTTTGCCTTGAATTTGCGAATGATGCTTCCTAAGGTGTCTCTTGGTATGTTTAACATCTTTGCAATCTTCTTATAGCCATTGCCCTTCCTGTGAAGAGAAATCACCTCTTCTCTTGTCTTCCTGGACCATTCTCTTGCCTTCACCATGTTTGTAACCACACCAGTAAATGTCTAGAAGGAGCTGAGTATCACAGTCATTTTAAAGCTGCCTAATTGGTGCTTATTATGCTTGATTGCTGCTCGGTGACATCCACAGGTGTTTTCAATACCTGATGGAAAGCACCTGTATGAACCTCTGTTCTTCAGAGTGGTAGTCTTTAAGGGGTTGAATAATTGTGGCAATGAAGAAACCACATAAGAACCATTTACTACTGTATTACATAAACAATTGATGTCATTTTAGTTGCATTTGGGTAGTTACAACGTCCTTGTAGGATTTGATTCTGAATACAATTCCAAATGTACACTATAGTCCCTAAACCCCTTTACAGCATTGGGGGTTGAATAATTTTGGTCACAACTGTATATGTGAGATAACAGTAAGTGGTCTTGTGTGCTGTCAAAAAAAATAATAAATAAAAAAAATATATATATATATATACACAGTAGCTGTGTCTACTATAGTGATTTCCAGCTTCTAGAGGGATAGCACAGGTGTGGTGTAGGCATAGTTACATTCATCCAAGCTGGACCTGTAACTCTGTAAAAATATCCATACCTAGAATCCTTAAATACATAAACCCAATTACTAAAATCTAATTCTATATAAGGCATAACATTTTATTGTAAAAGTCAGTTTAAATCGATAGCTTTTATTAAAATAATACCCTTAACCCTGCCATAAAGGTTCTTGTTCAGGCTCTTCCTTTATAGGGAGATAACGTTTTGTCTCCCAAACAGCGCTCCTGCTGCAACACCCTGTAAGGCTAAGTTCACACTTATGCAGTTTACGTTTGATCCATTTCTGCAGTGTTTTGTGGTGTGTTTTGCATTTTTGCACATGCATTTTTTGCTGCATTTTGGGTTTTTCTTACTTGTTGCTAGGCAGATTAAAATGCAAAACGCATTAGAAATGCATCAAAAATGCACTGCATGCTTTTCTGCAGGATCTCCATTGAAGTCTATAGAACCAAAAACGGGAAAATTTTGCATTTAAAAAAGTCCCCGACCCTTTCCAAAAAATGCGTCAGGTGAAAACGTGGAGATGTGAACCTGTCCCATAGGAAATCATGTTAAATGGACTGCTGTGCATTTCCGCAAAATGCAGCAGAAAACGCAAAAGTGTGACTCAGACTTCTAACTGAGACTACAAGTGGCTGTTTCAACACAAATTATACAGGCACAGTCCACTGTTGTCTCCATCAGTAAATCCTTCCTGAGAAATGACATGCTGCCATAGCTTGAGTGCATATAGACAGGAAATGTCTGAAAAGAAGTTGCAGGAGATCAGTAGCACAAAGATGTGAAAAAAAAAAAAGTGAAAACAGGTATTAAACTTAAAGACAAGCAAGTATTCTTAAAACACAGTGCTTTAGAAAACTAATTGTGATTTAGAGTTTTCCTGTACTTCAGGAAACTAGGTGTATCACAAATACTGTATGCACTTTGCATAGTTACCTGTGCTTTCTTCAGGTCATTTTCTGTTAGGTCACCAGTAGTTACATCTTCAATTACTGATTCTACCCATTCATCGGGTCCGAAAAGGTCTTCATCTACTTGAACAAGCTCAACCCCATAGACCTGATTCAGCAGAATCTGTATAAAAATCCATAATAGAACCATCCTTCACTCTCAGCTCGGTCCTTCTGTTATGTCTTTTTTTGGAAAAGCATTTATTTTTCAACATTCTGCGTAGCGTGTCAAAGCGCCATATGTAATGTAAACACTAGCACGGCTTGTTTAATGTTGCAATGTAAATGACGGCAGCCCCCCCGGGCTAACATTCTTCCACTTTTGTTCGAAAATCTCAGTGGCCTCAAGGGAGACATTCTCAACAAAATCACAAAAACCTGTGTGGTTATTATCAGGCTGGTACGGAGATGGAAGCGATTAAAAGCCTTGCCCCAGGCAAGAAATGACTTGCACTCAACCCTCTATGTAAACAGTGACGCAACTTTGTTTTAAAGAAATGTATTCCTGAAATGCCTGGGATGAAGTGGGAATAATACAGGAGACGGAGATGATGGATTGCAACATATTTACATACAATGCTGTAGACTTAAAAGAATATCAGCTTTATAATCTTGCCCAGAGCATAGAGGGGCACTTGAGCTGGATGGAAGTGCTACATATAGAACTTAAAGAGGAACTTCACACATAAAAGAAAAAAAGTCAACAGCTATAAACACTGTAGCTATTAATTATTAAAAATGGGGTACTTATCAGCTCATGAAGTCCAGAGTCATCTTCCCACAGCTGATTTTTCTCACCGTTGTGGGTCTCTGGCACCACCATCTTTGAGAAAGTAAGGTGACAAAACCGATCAGGAAGTGGGGTCAAGACATACCTGGAAGTGCCCCAACTGGTCTTTCGTTGATTTCTATGTGAACATTTTAGCATGAAATAAATGTTTTGTGCTGTATGTGGCTGCACTATGGTTGGTGTTTATGCTTTTTCACATGGTCATTCTGCATTCTAATGAGGAGAACATCTTATTTGAAGATATTAAGCTGAAGTAAAGAAGAAGTTTAATATTACTGAGAGCAAACCCGGTGGCATGTGGGCATAGATTCTGGTAATGTACAGCATCTCACAAAAGTGAGCACACCCCTCACATTTTCCAGCACTGCTTTAACCCTCTTGGGCATGGAGTTCACCAGAACCTCACAGGTTGCCACTAGAGTCCTCTTCCACTCCTCCATGACGACATTACAGAGCTGATGGATGTTAGAGACCTTGCTCTCCTCCACCTTCCATTTGAGGATGTCCCACAGATGCTCAATAGGGTTTAGGTCTGGAGACATGCTTGGCCAGTCCATCACCTTTACCCTCAGCTTCTTTAGCAAGGCAGTGGTCGTCTTGTAGGTGTCTTTGGGATCGTTATCATGTTGGAATACTGCCCTGCGGCCCAGTCTCTGAAGGTTGGGGTTCATGCTTTGCTTCAGTATGTCACAGTACATGTTGGCATTCATGGTTCCTTCAATGAACTGTAGCTCCCCAGTGCCAACAGCACTCATGCAGCCCCAGACCATGACACTCCCACCACCATGCTTGACTGTAGGCAAGACACCCTTGTCTTTGTACTCCTCATCTGAACCAAATGAGTTTACCTTGGTCTCATCAGACCACAAGGCATGGTTCCAGTAATCCATGTCCTTAGTCTGCTTGTCTTCAGAAAACTGCGAGCTTTCTTTTGCATCATCTTTAGAAGAGTCTTCTTTCTGGGACGACAGCCATGCAGACCAATTTGATGCAGTGTGCAGTGTATGGTCTGAGCACTGACAGTCTTCCCCCCCATCCATTCAACCTCTGCAGCAATGCTGGCAGCACTCATACGTCTATTTCCCAAAGGCAACCTCTGGATATGAAGCTGAGCACATGCACTCAACTTCTTTGGTCGACCATGGCGAGGCCTGCTCCCAATACCTTTTAATGAGGGGTGGGGCACCCTCATGTTTATCTGCCCTTGTTTTTATCCATTTAAATGCATGTGCCTCCACTGTGAGGACTCTCTAGATTTATAGAGTTAGGACTACAGATACTCAGGGTGCCGTGACGTGTCTCTGTGGCTTACGAATGTATTTGCAAATGTGTGCTAACTAAACCCCTGTTTTTAAACGCATGTTTCTAGATAGGTTAATTTGGTCTTTGATAGTCGGCCAACTGGCTGGCAGATTGAACTGCCTTTTCTTATCCCCCTCTGTTGATAAGTTATACATATCCATGTTTCTTGCCGATAATAGCCGTTATTAGACTGGGGTAGGCTAGCAAGTTGAACTGGATATTTCTATTTTTTGAATCTTTCACATAGTGACGCCCTCCATGTTCACTGTTTAAAAAGCCAGTTATAGACCTGGGCAGGTGATCAGTTTTGTGTCTGTTCTGAGTGGAACCCGTCCTGTTAAACTGCTGTATGGTCTTGGCCACCGTGCTGCAGTTCAGTTATGGGGTCTAGGCAATCTTCTTATAGCCTAGGCCATCTTTATGTAGAGCAACAATTCTTTTTTTCAGATCCTCAGAGAGTACTTTGCCATGAGGTGCCATGCTGAACTTCCAGTAACCAGTATGAGAGAGTGAGAGCGATAACACCAAATTTAACACACCTGCTTCCCATTCACACCTGAGACCTTGTAACACTAACGAGTCACATGACACCAGGGAGGGAAAATGGCTAATTGGGCCCAATTTGGACATTTTCACTTAGGGGTGTACTCACTTTTGTTGCCAGCGGTTTAGACATTAATTGCTGTGTGCTGAGTTATTTTGAGGGCACAGCAAATTTACACTGATATATATGCTGTACAGTCACTACTTTACATTGTAGCAAAGTGTCATTTCTTCAGTGTTGTCACATGAAAAGATATAATAAAATATTTACAAAAATGTGAGGGGTGTACTCACTTCTGTGAGATACTGTATAGCAGAAGGTGGATTGATGCATGAGGATGGGAGTGCATGAGGTGATTTAACTGAACACGTTTGAGCAATTTTTTGCATAAGTCAGCACATTTATTTTATATATTTGAACATTTGTAAAACAGGATTATACTATATTGTATATTTTGTTTTTGATTGATATCTCGTGAGGATTGAAGCAATTAGGGGCACCCCTGGATCGAGGAAGGAAGAAAGAGATTTATAGATGGATGGTTGGATAAATGAACACTAAGAATGTACTAGTTTGGTAAGGGTTTTTTGGCATATGGATCTGGAGAGTGATTTGCACTGGGTGATGCACAATGGATAATAGCTTTTACAGTATATGTGATCATATTACTAAGAGATATTGATTGTGTGGTATATGTAGACATATTACACCATATAGCTATATTTTTGTTTTGACACAATACTATATTGGAGCCTTAAAGGAGAACACGTGAGAAAATAGAAGACACTACATACATTTGCCTTGGAACACATGAGCTTTAGTTGGCCCTTTATTGCTGTGTCATATAGCCTGGTGAGAGTTTAGGATTGCTATGAGGGTCTTGCGTGTTGTTGGGCACAAAAGCCTTGCTGGTGGATTGTAGATGCACTGGTCCTGTTGGTGTATAAAGAGATTCATGTAAGGATTAAAGGCACTGGCATATATGTTAAAGTAGATGGTAAGATGTTATTTTTACTACTTTATAAATGTGCCCCTTAGTGTATCTGAGGGCCTCAACTTGGGAACCATTTGCAGTGAAGTCCTTTTAGGATGCACTTGTGTATACCAGGCAGCTACCTGACTCTGAGCCTTGGGTCTTGGGGAATGTGGCAACAATTAGGACAAGGGCCTATATGTGGTGACACAAAACAGTGAGAACAAGGGCAAATCTTAAGACAGAAAGCACAGAGTGTTCCTTTCCAAAGGGAAGTAGAGCTTTAGCCCTTTTGATTTAAAGGGGTCAATATTTTTTCCTTTGGCAAAGGGAATGAACAAAAGCAGAAGAAAGAAGAGAGGTGCAATAGGTGGAAATGTTGGCCTAAGTGGCAGCAACAGCAAGAAAAGCAATTTTCATCTTTTTGGTTTTTTTTAAACCGTAATAAAATCAATGTCCATGTGGAGTTCTGCATGGAGTTTTCAAACAATTCTGCTGGATCCAGCTGTAGCCAGTTTCATGGGTTCTGGCACAATTAGTAGAGAAGAAACATTAGGGTGCATCAGTATTGCATCTTTTTTTTTAACAAACGTTAAAGTACAAGGGTTCTTCAAAACATATCTGCACTTTTTTAAACATATATAGATACAGTGATACCTCGGTTCAAGAATGCTTATGTTTGCGAACAGAAGAGTTCACAAAAATGTGCTTCGGTTGGTGAACTCCGCTTTGGTTGATGAACACGAGCCGCAGCCATCTTCCCTGCTCTGACACGTTGTCGTGACTTCCTGTACACTAGAACATGGTCACAGACAGACACTGAAAGTGTACTGTGAAGACACTTACAGTACTGAGAAGCTTTTTGGTGTGCTTTTTAGCACATACTGTACACTACTGAACTGTACATTCCTGTGCACACTTGCTGTAAAGCTTTTTGTGTGCTTTTTAGCACATATGGTACCGAACATCCATTATGGATGTTCGGTACCATATGAAGAAGAAAGTGCAGAGCAGCAATGAAGGTGACAAGAATGTGCAGAGCAAGCATGGTGGTAAAAAGAAAGTTCAGAGCAGTAATTATGATGACAAGAACATGCAGAGTGGTAATGAAGGTGAGCAGAACGTGCAGAGCGGTAATGAAGGTGAAAAGAATGTGCAGAGCAAGCTTGGTGGTAAAAAGAGTGCAGAGCAGTAATGAAGGTGACAAGAACGTGCAGAGTGGTAACAAAGGTAACAAAAATGTGCAGAGAGGAAATGAAGGTGACAAGAATGTGCAGAACAAGCATGATGGTAAAAAGAAAGTGCAGAGCGGTAATGAATGTGACAAGAGTGTGCAGAGTTGTAATGAAGGTGAGAAAAATGTGCAGAGCAAGCTTGGTGGTAAAAAAGAAAGTGCAGAGCAGTAATGAAGGTGATAAGAACATGCAGAGCAGTAATGAAGGTGACAAGAATGTGTAGAACAAACATGATGGTAAAAATAAAGTGCAGAGTGGTAATGAAGGTGACAAGAATGTGCAGAGCAGTAATGAAGGTGACAAGAACGTGCAGAGTAGTAATGAAGGTGACAAGAATGTGTAGAACAAGCATGATGGTAAAAATAAAGTGCAGAGTGGTAATGAAGGTGACAAGAATGTGAAGAGCAAGTATGGTGGTAAAAAGAAAGTGCAGAGCAGTAATGAAGGTGACACGAATGTGCAGAGCAAGCATGGTGGTAAAAAGAGTGCAGAGAGGTAATGAAGGTGACAAGAATGTGCAGAGCAAGCATGATGGTAAAAAGAAAGTGCAGAGCAGTAATGAAGGTGACAAGAATGTGTAGCTTGGTAATGAAGGTGACAAGAATGTGCAGAGCAGTAATGAAGGTGACAAGAATGTGCAGAACAAGCATGATAGTAAAAAGAAAGTGCAGAGCGGTAATGAAGGTGACAAGAATGTGCAGAGCAGTAATGAAGGTGACAAGAATGTGCAGAGCAAGCATGATGGTAATAAGAGAGTGCAGAGCAAGAATGGTAAGAATAAGGTCATGAAGAAAATAACCATTGAGTTGAAGGAGGAAACTGTAGAAAAGTATGACCATGGTAGTTGTGTGACTGGCCTTGGAGTACAAGATGGCGAAGACGGCAATCCCCACTATTTTGAAGAAAAAAGCTGCCATCAAAGGAGCTGATGTGGCAAAAGGAGTAACGATGTTAACCAAGCAGAGGACGCAAGTGCTGGAAAAGGTGGAAAAACTTTTGTTTTTGTGGTTGAATGAGAAACAGCTGACAGGTGATAGTGTTAGCGGAGCTATGATCTGTGAAAAAGACAGGAAATTGCACAGTGATTTACTGTAAAACAAATCCCTCTACAAGTGCAGCAAGTGAAGAATTTAAAGCCAGTAGAGGGTGGTTTGAAAAATTCAAAATATCCATTCTCCCTTTAGTCCACTTTAGTCCAGCATATGCCGCACTCTTTTAGCTGTGATTAAAGGGTAGAATTACAACTGGATAATTGAAATGTTCATTGTAGATGAAATATACAGGAATTTGCTTTTCACATGACTGAATAATTTAATTAAATGTTTACACAATTTATTGAATGAACAACTCCATTAGTAACATAGCCTTATGGGCTTTTTTTGTGAGTGTAGCTATTCTGAAGTTTTTTCTTGTTTTCTCCTTAGTTTCACCCTACCCTGTTCCTTTCAATAAAGATTTGTGGCTAATTCAAGACATAGGCCATGATAATACTGTATGTGTTGGAGGTTACAGTGAGTTAAGGCGAACGGGCAGAGATCTAAAACCAATGTACATCATATTGGTCATAATCAGCAGAGCACAAACTAAAATATCAGTTAACATATCAATAAATCCCAGGGTAGTCAACGTTCACTACATTTGAAACAATGGCCTCAGTGCACTCACATAGTATAATCAGGATACATAATCCAGATGTGTTTGAGGCACTCACAGGTTTTGAAGTAGGAGCTAGCGCAAATCGGCAATACAATAAATATAGTAATATGATAAAAGATCAAAAAGAAAATTACCGGTTTCAAATTGGTTGCTACTAACAGTAATATATGAAGCTGTTGTATTGTTTTGGTCTGAATTAAGCCGATGAACAATAGAATACTCAGGATTCTAAAATTAGCATCATATCTATAAACCAGTAGTATTAAAAAAAAGAAAGCAAGGGCATCAATTTCTACATTTGTTTTATTTCAAGTTAGGGGTAGGGAAGTAGGTATATTTAACACTGACTGGTCCCATGGAGTGGACACCCAAAGAAATCAACAGTATCCCAGAGCCTAGCAGTAAAATGTTCTAATCTTCTGATTGCCATAACCATTTTTGTAAGATCATTTTGAGACAGAGTCTTGGACATCCTCCAGTGATGGAGGGATCTGTCTCCTAGCTGCTATTAAGATGAGGGCAATACATTTTTTAGATCGTTTAGGTATATTTGGAAATGGAAAACACAGAAATTAGTGGATAGAGTCTAATGTGAGATATACACCCGGGACCTAGCGGAGTAATTCTGCAACCTTTATCCAAATCCGTGGATGAATGGACACCGCAAAGAAATTGATATTGCATACCAATGGAGCTTCCACATGTCCAACATTACCTAGGGATTGGTGGGTTAACAAAATGTAGAATTTCAAGGGTCCTATATTAAACATTTTAAAGCTGAAATCTGGACACTCCTCTGGTGTACTTCCTAGGACTTACGGTAATGCTCTTTAGCTATTAGTGGTGGCTATATGTCAGCAGGCACTTGTATGTGTCCTGATTGACTAAGCTTAATCAATCAGTCAAGATCTATCATATTTTTATACTGTTTTGTCCCATGAGGGACCAAGTACATGTGGTACTTTGTCCTATGTCCCCATGTAGTACTTTTGGCCCATGCTTGTCCTTTGTTCCCAATCTGACAACAGCTAGGAAGGAGACAGCTGCTTCATAACGGTACCTTGGCTCTTCTTTGAGCATTTTCTAGAGAAAAGCAATAGTCATGCAGAAGCTGACACATCCCCCATCCCTCCGTATTTCTCTTACCGCTGCTTGTTTAGTTTAAGAAAAGTGCCCAGAGCCAAGACAAACTGCTATTATAAAGCAACTGTCTTCTTCCTAGCTGTTGTTGGGGGGGAGTCTACTACTTTTAGGGGGCACCTAGAAGCATGGGACAAAGTACTACAGGTAATTTGTCCGTTAGTGAATAAAACAGTAAAAAATATAATATAATATAGAGATCTTCTTTCAGGACACATTCCTAATAAAGTGTGAAAGCTTATTAGTACGGCAGCTCTTTATTTCATATATACAAATACTCCACCTACCCTAATCCTTGCAGTGTTTTCTGACTAAAGATTTGCTCCCCATTTTGGTTTTGACAATTAGCTTTAGTTTTCCCCAGCAACAACCTTTGGTTTCCCACACTAAATATGCTTGTTCACTAACACTTGCTTTGCCCAGTTGCATATGACTCACAAGTACAAACTATTTTATGTACTGGTACTTATTTCATTCCCTCTGGCTCTCCTAGATGATAATGGGCTCACATGACCCTGAATTCAGGATAGAGAAAAAACCTGAAGTTGGAGCGAGTCTGGGGTAGGTGTTGGGAGTATTACAACCAAATTAGTTGTAGGCATCTAGACAGCAGTGAAAATTTACAACAGCAGACTTGCTGTTGAAGACTTTCAAGGAGGGAGGGGCCTAAAACAATAGCCAAGCTCATAAGTAACTTTGCCCAAAGATCATGCAGAGGCAGATTATGCTCTAAAAGGGCAAAGTCACATCTTTAGTGAATTTCCAACATAATATAACTAGAGCCAGTCACAGCTACTGTATTCTGTGAGGGCACCTGAACATTAACCTGACATTGTCTATAAAGAATCTTCTTACCATGAGTATCGTACAGGTGTTAGGATTACCCAAAAACCCACTTGGCAGGCATACACCAATAAATTAATTTTAACTGCAGACGAGCTTGATCCAAACATCCTCCAAACTTGGGTGGGTGGGCAACTCTCCTGAGGGCTGAAGGACTTCACGTCAGTGGTCAGTAATAGTTACATCAATGTAGCCTTGACAAGCATTCATCTACACCCCTTCAACCCATACCACCATAGCCAATAACAAGTGAGCTTCTTTAAGCCTAATTGAAATATTAGGAACATTCACTTCTGTGGACCATATTTCTCTCAGTCAATGATCTCTTTCACTAGGGGGTTAAGGGCCTTCTATTCTTGCCAGTTCCCTAGCAAGTTCAGAGATACATTGCAATTCAATAAAAAGTAATTATAGAAATGAAAAGCACTGCAAGCATTTAAAATACTTGATTTTTCTCAGATTTTATCTGAATGTTTAAGTAAGTGACAAGGTCTGTTTTGGGTGACAGATTTACCGTCCGTTAGCCATGTTTCATTCTGCGCAACATATTTTTTATCACTAAATAAATCCCCAGGAATGAAGTCTGATCTGAATTATATGTCTAAATAAGATATCTGCTGAGTTATTTTTGACTTTAGAGATGTCTGTAAAGTTGTAAAGTCTTACCGCTAAAATAAATATCCTTCACTCAAATGCTTCTTTCCTGTCATGCTTTGTCCCATCCTGATGTTTGCTTCGGTATCCTGAATGAACACATTGCAAGAACAGTCATAAACACTGTTTTTTCTCAAGAGGGCTCTATAGATAGCTGGCCTTCTATATCCAGGAAGCAGACCCATTTCCCTGTAAACACAAAGTCAACAGATACTGTATAGTTTTATCTCTTAAGCAAATACCCTTTTTACACGTGCTAATAGTCTGCTTGCTAGAGCTTGGTATTGCATGCTATTGCTGAGTCTGTGATCTACTATGACTCCCAGAACCTTTTCCATCCTTGATTCCTCCAGAGATTCTCCCCTTGGATAGTAACTTGAATTCATATTTTTAGCCCCCTAAAGAATTACTTTACATTTTCTTACATTAAACCTCATTTGCCATTGTACCCACCTCTCCAGTTGATTGAAGTCTTCCTGTAAAGTTGCTATATCCTGTTGTGAAGATATTATCCTGCTTAGCTTTGTATCATCAGCAAACACTGAGATTGAACTATTGATTCTAACCTCTATATCGTTTATGAACAAGTTCAATAGAATTGGTCCTAGAACAGAGCCCTGGGGTACCACATTTACAACACCAGACCATTCAGAAGATACACTATTTATCACCATCCTTTGGACACTCTGCTGTAACCAGTTTTCAACCCATGTACATACACCATTGTCAATGCCACCAGACACCAGTTTGTAAATTAAGCATCTGTGGGATGCTGTATCAAATCCAGGTACACCACATCCACAGGCTTTCCTCTAACTTGATTACAACTCACTTGTTCATACAATGTTAACAGGATGGTGTGGCAAGAACTATTTTTCATATATGCATGCTGATTACAACTAATGATACCTTTTTCATCAGAAAATTCTTGCGCAAGGTCCCTTATCATCCCCTCCAATAGTTTACATACTATTGATGTTAGCCTGACTGGTCTGTTGTTTCCAGGTATATATTTCAGCCCTTGTTTGAATATTGGTACCCTGTTAGTTTTTTGACAATCAGCTGGTCAGTCTTTGTCTTTAAAGATTAGGAATAATAATCTGGATATAACATGGCTAAGTTCTTTAAGGACTCTTGGATGTAAGCCATCTGGTCCTCAAGTGTTATTTGAACACTGGCTTCTGTTAGCCATAAGGGTACATTCCATGTTGTGTAGCTAACAATATAGTCTTGTTTATTATACCCCTCATTTTCTTTCTGTAAAAACTGAAAAGAATGTATATAACACATTTTCTTTCTCCCTGTCACTTGTAATAAGCTACAGCTGATTATCCTTTAAGGGGCCAATATGCTCTGACTTCACCTTTAGTATTCACATATTTAGAACATTTGGGTGAATTTTATTTACTCTCCAAATCTACAGTATGTGTTGCTTGTGGTCTACTTTAGCAGTCCTGATCGTGCTCTTTGTAGTGTTGGAATGCCAATGGTGACCCCTCGGCCTTATATCTTTTAAAGGCCATTTTTTCATAATTTTTTTTTATGCTATAATGTAGCCACCCAGGTTTAACCTTGGTTGTTTTTTATTTTTTGCCCATTGGAATGCACTGGCTAATGTAATTATTTAATATGTTCTTAAAGCACTCCTACTTTTCTTCAGTGTTCTTTGCTTCTAGAATTTTATTCCATTTATTATTGTGTATTATAGAGCGCAGCTTAGTAAAGTAGACTCCTTTAAAACATAATGTTCTTGTCCTACCCTTGTGGCTCCTTTTTCTATGATTTACAGTGATCTGCAATCAGATGTGTTGATTGCAAATAGTAGTTTTAGCATAGCATTATTTTTAGTTGGGGCTTCAACCACTTGACACATGAAATTGACTTGCAAGACTTTAAAAAAATGATGAGCCTTAGATGAGTGAGCAGTTCCATGTGCCCAGTCAATATCTGGATAATTGATGTCCCCCATGATAATAACATTTCTCTGCATCTCTGCCATTTCAAACTGTGGGAGAAGATCGTTCTCCTCTTCATCCTTCAGGTTAGAGGACCTATAGCATACACCCACTATTAGTTTCCCTGTTACTTTCTCCCCTTTGAATCTTCAGCCATAAGGATTTCTTCAGTGTCCTCTACACCTGCTCCCGCTCACTGATCACACAATACCTGACATCCTCTCCTTGTGCTCCCGCTCATTGATCAAATGGCCCTCAGTGTCCTCTGCTCCTTCTCACTGATCACTCGGCCCTCTATGTCTTCAGTACACACAATGCTCCAGTCACAATGCCTCCTAATACTCTTCAGTATTCACACTGCTCCAAGTACTCCTCAGTACTCACAGTAGGCCCTTAACATCTTTACTCACGCACCTTTCACTCCAGCAGATCCAGCAAGCTGACAATCCTGTTGGCATCCTTGCCCATTCACATGTCACTCCTGAACCTGGCAGCCCCACAGATTCCCCCACACCTTTCCAGTCACTCCAGTGGCTTCTTCAGATTCAGCTTTCATCCTCATCTTGCATAAGCAAAGGATGCTGAACAGAGAGGGACACAAACAGCCCAAAGTGACATCCACAGGCAGCCCGCCACCCTATTTTCATGAGTAGTTTCTCCCATCCACAGGAAAAATTGGGGTGTTTTTATAAAAACTGTCCATGAAAATTTTGACAGTGGGCAACCCTGGGGACCTCTCCACTCTGCAAGTCTTAAATGCTTGTTTTTACCTAGGGTACAAACACATTTACTTACCCTTGCTCCTACAGCCTCACCCTTCCATGTGGTCAGTCTCCTGTAACCTCTTTTCTTCAGTGCTCAGACCAGTGGTCACAGCTGTGACATCATCACATACAATGTAGGGCCATCATGCCTAAATTGTGAGGATGGCAAGGGCCCAGCAACTAGCTAGACCTTCAGTGAGAAGGGGAGAGTGCCATCTGCCAGTAGAGTGAGGAAATAGGTGAGTAAAAATGTTTTTTTTAGTGGTACCCTATGCAAAAATGAGCATTTAACCATTGCAGTGTGATGGAAACCCAACTGCAAAGGTAGTTTTTCATATTCCTGGAGTTCAACTTTAAGTAGACCATTTTACTTCAAGGTCCACTTTAAAAGTGTTTCTAAAGACAAACATTTGTTGTTTAGTTTTCAATATAATAGAGAAGGGTTAGGATCTCTGTGCAATTTTTTTTTGTTCTCTGTGTCACCGTCAGGATCATTCACTCCCTCTGTTGGTTCTGGTGACTTCTGTCACTAGGAATGAAAGTGAGGGAGAATCTATATTCTGAGTTTTCACCAGAACAGTAATCGAAGGGAAATCTTCCAGTGGAGACATTGTTGTAGTGATAATTAAAAGGGAATTTCCCTCTGAATATATTTGCTAACTTTTTTATATATTTCCGACGTTTCTACCCAATGGGACACAGATAGCAACAAAATGTACTGTGTATTAACCATTCTCTACTCCAGTTTTTCTCAAGATTTTTGCCTTCGAGGAACTCTGCAAAAAGTCTGAGATCTCAGGGAACTCCTGAAAAAAATGTTCAGATCTACTGCTCATGGAACATTGGATCTGATCAGTGAGCTGTAGATGAAGCACATGGCTGCAGGAGGTGATATCCAGTGTATGGCAGTGCTGAATGCAGAGAGGGGGAGCAGAGAATGGGAGCATATGGCTGGATGAGACTGAATGTAGCAGGAGGTGAGATCATAGTAGCTTTAAGTACATTTATGGCATAATAACAAAAAGCTCATTTCACATCCTGATATATTCAGTCTGATCCAGCTATGTGCTCCCACTTTCTGCAGTCTGCATCACTGCTGTCAAATACTGGATGTCACCTCCTGCCTCCTTTCTGCCTCTCATTCAGCACTCTGCATCTCTAAGAAGATCTCACCTCTCATACAGCCACATGCTCTGGCGGCTCTCTGCTTCCTCCCCTCCGCACTCTGCAATACCGCGGCTGTAACAGGATCTCACCTCCTGATCCAGCCATGTGCTCCAGTGGCTAGCGGCTCTCTGCCCTCCTCCCTCCACCACCCCTTGCATTCTATGTCTCACCTCCCAATGCAAGCCACAAGCTCCCGCTCTGTGCTAAGCGCTGTCACAGAAAGCCACTACCTCCTTTTTCTGTTCCCATTTTCTGCACTACTCTTGGCCCCTGCCCTCTGACTTTATAGGAGCCAGAACTATAGAGAAGGCATCAGGTATCAATACACGCTGACACTACTGACTGCCAGCACGCACTGCGAACAACACTGGAAAGAACATTAGGCGGTATAGATCAGCCATAATGTTGTTTCACAGCAGAACCCCTGGGGACTTCTTGCGGAAACCTAGGGTTCCATGGAATCCCAGTTGAGAAACACTGCTCTATTCTATGCAAATAATGATGGCTTCATATACACTTTAATGTTTTGGAACCCTTGATTCTGTATACAGTTTGTGATTATATATGCACATAGGATACGCATATTTGCCTATTAGAAAGAGTTCTGCTTTCAGTATTGTGTTTTGCTGCCCGTTCTCGCATTATTATTCTATGGGGTTAGGCAGGCCACAGATTATACAATTTTCTTTCCTTCTACCACGGGTGGAAGGAAAGAAAATCACTCCATTCCCCCATCAACACAGCCAGTGTTGATTGGGAAATCCCTCCCGCTGGTTATTAATCCTGGCCAGTAGAACACAATGTTCACTACTAGCGGCTATAGCAGTCAACAGTGATAGCACATAAAAATCCCACAGGCTGGTTGTACTGAAGTCAATCGATGGATCGAGTCTTGGTCAGTCCCTGCTGAACCAGCTGAGATTCAGTCCATCTAAGGATGGCTTTAGATACAGAAGGTTCCATTATCTTAGTACATAAAGTGACAATGTGTTTACTTTCATCATCCAGTCATGTGCCACGCCAAATTCTTTTTTTTTTTTTAACTTCACAAAGAAAGCTGACTCCTTGAGCCTAGGTTCACATGTGCCTGCATTCTGCGGGCTGGTTGTGGATGCAGGAATTGCAACTGTTCCTACACCCACAACCACCCACAGCCAAATCGCACTGCTCTTACAAGACATGCGGGTCTGCCATTCATTCTGATTGGCACTCTCATGCATCTCAGCCTGCAGTGTGTTTGCAGGTGCAGGAACTGCAGGGAAACCGCATAGTCAATACGGTTTCCCTGTGGCCGCATTTTTAAAAGATACTTGCACCTTTTATCTGTGGGAAAAGTGGGCACAGCAGCCCATTCAAATAAATGGAACAGTGATCTTCCCATAAGTTTAAAGTGGTTGTAAAGACTCAAGGTAGTTTACCTTCTGTGTGCAGCACCCCCTCAGCCCCCCTAATATTCACCTAAGCCCCCTCTCGATCCAGCGATGTGCACTGGAGTCTCGGCTATCCTGGGACTCCCTCTCCTCATTGGCTAAGACAGCCAGTGAGCCAATGAGAAGAGAGAGGGGGTGGGGCTGGGCCACGGAGCAGCGGATGCCCCCATAGCAAGCTGCTTGCTGTGGGGCCACCTGACAGGAGGGAGGGACCAGGAGAGCCTGCAGGGGAACCGAGAAGAGGAGGATCTAGGCTGCTCTGTGCAAAACTACTGCACACAGCAGGGAAGTATAGACATGTTGGTTATTTTTAGAAAAACAAAATTAGCCTTTTAGCATCGCTTTAAATATAGGCTATTTACCTATAATACCTCCCTTGTATAGACAAGCCCTGAGACTGCTGCTGGATGCCACTATCTTTGGTGTGATATCAACAGCCCTAACAGGGTCAAAGCTGTCACTCAAGTGACAATTTTTAATTTTTACCCCTTCACTCCTCGCGCAGCAGCTACATAGAAAGATTATGTGGGGAAGTGGGGAGAGGAGTGGAGGAGCTGGACCAGCACAGAAAATAATAAGATTCTCACGGAACATGAAAGCGTTATGACGTGCAAGGAGAGGCTGTGCTAGGTAACTGACTAGTCAGCTAGCAAGTTCAGAGGTACATTGCAAGTTGAATAAAAAATTGCTTATGGAAAGGAAAATGCTGCAAGTAAGCATTTCAATAAATCCAGTTTTCTGTACGTTATCCTGCAGATGTTGCAGTTGGGGACACGGTCTCTTTCATTTAGACTTTGTGCTGCTGTTCTGAATATACATATGAATTTGTATTGAGAAATGTTTTTATTTTTTAATAAAAACTGCACTCTACCCCAGATTTAAAGCTGCCCCTCACTGAAGGGACAGTATGGGGTCTATGTTTGTGTATTCACACAGCTCCAATCAAAATTGGGCGTATTCTGTATTATTGAACTATGTAGTATGATGGGAAGCGCCACCTAATGGCCAAAAATCTTTTTTTGTACCTGATTGATGTATCTAAAAACAAATACTGTATTATGGCCACCAGATGGAGATAACAATCATACCAGATACAACAGTTTATTTCAGGTACTTATATAGTGCCATCAATTAACGCAGCGCTTTACATATATATTGTACATTTACATCAGTCCCTAACCCTCAAGGGGCGTACAATCTAAGGTCTCTAACTCACATCTATACAAACACATACTGAAATAAAAAATTAAATTTCTTCATATATTTAGGACAAAATGTATTCTGCTACATGTACCTGGTAAAAATGCCAATAAGTGTATATTGATTGGTGTGAGTAAAAGTTGTAGTGTCTACAAACTGTGGTGTATACAGTGGAATATATATTTTTTTATACTAGTAATGTTGGTAATCAGAAACTTATAGTGAGACTGTGATAGTGCGGAAAGCAATCTGACACTAACTGACAATGGGTAGGAACTGACTGACACTGATTGCACAAGTGATAATACTATATACTGTCATCGTACTATGGACTGGGACTGACTGGGAAGGGGGTTAACATTTAGAGGTAATCAAAGGGTGAAGTGTGTGCCTAACAAGTATTAATGTGTGTAATGTGTGTTGCTTTTCGCTAAAAATCTTTTTGTTCCTTCTCTCTGCTTTCCAGGGAGAAGAAACAAAGAGATTGCTTCCTCTGTACAGAGCTCTGTATTGTTTATCAACACAGGGCTCTGGGCTGTGATTGGACACAGCCGATCAGCAGCTCCAGGCCATGAATCATTGGCTGGGACCTGCTGACAAAATCCTGCTGTGTCTAATCATAGCCAGAGTCAGCAGGTGGAGGGGGCAGGTATGTCACTGTGATAGTAGGAGCCACCCATCCGCAGTACAATATGGATGGGCCATCTTAATCACTTGAGCTCCAGAGGATTTACCCCCTTAATGACCAGGCCTCTTTTTGCTACTCGGCGCTGCACTAATTCAACTGATAATTGCGCGGTCATGCAATGCTGCACCCAAGCGAAATTTACGTCCTTTTTTTCACACAAATAGAGCTTTCTTTCGGTGTAATTTGATCACCTGTGCGCTTTTTATTTTTCACGCTATAAACAAAAAAAGGCCAAAAATTTTGAAGAAAAGCAATATTTTTTATTTTCAGCTATAAAAAATATATAGTAAACTCAAAGTTGGTTAAAAATTTAGGCCAAAATGTATTCTGCTACATGTTTTTGGTAAAAAAAATCCCAATAAGTGTATATTGATTGCTTTGTGTGGAAGTTATAGCGTCTACAAACTATGGTATAGATACTGCAATTTACGCAATTTTTCTGCTATACAGCGCTGCGCTAGTTTAACGGACAATTGCGCAGTCATGCAATATGGTACATAAATGAAATTTACATCCTTTTTTTCCCCACAAATTGAGCTTTCTTTCGGTGGTATTTGATCGCCTGTGCGGTTTTTATTTGTTGCGCTATAAAAAAAAAAGGCTGACAATTTTGAGGGAAGAAAAACAATATTTTGGACTTTTTGCTATAAAACATGTCCAGTAAAAAAAAAATGCAAAAATCTAATTTAGTCATAAATTTCTGCCAAAATGCATTCTGCGACATGTCTTTGCTAAAAAAAAAAAACAATACATGTAAATTAATTGGTTTACGTGAAAGTTATAGCATTTACAAATGTCGGGAAAGATACTGGGATTTTTAGGGTTAGGATTTTTTTTTATACTAATAATGGCGGCGATCAGCGAACTATGGCGGCGATCAGGGACTTATGGCAGCGACCAGCGACTTATGGGGGGACTGCGGGACTGCGGCGGACATTCTGACATTGGGGGGTACTGACTTGGGGTCACTGACATCCCCAAAAACACTAATACAGTGATCAGTGCAAAAAAAAAAAATTGACACTGTACTAATGGCAATGGGGAGGAAGGGGTTAAGTTTATTTTGCAGGGAAGGGTTATAGGAGTGAGGGGAGTGTTTTACTAGGGGCGGGGGGTGTGTACTGGGCGGGACAAGGCTGATCGAGAAAGAGAAACTGTTCTTTCTCAATCAGCTCGTCCTCGAGCTGACAGGGAAGTGACAGACAGCACAGCTACTGCAGCTGTGCTCTCTGTCACTGTTTGCCGCCGATCGCCGGGACATAGCTGCTAAGGAACGGCTGTGACCCGGCGACTGACGTCTGCGGCGGTGATCCGCGGGACAAATAGGGCGGTGGCGCGCCTCGCACGCGCCCCCTATTTGTTTACAAAACACACGTTTTAAAACGTGGTTTTGCCTGTGAGTGCCGCCCTGCCGCCGTATATGTACAGTGGCTGGGTGGCATGCGGTTAAAGTGGTTATACCATATTGAATTGATTGTGTTTTTTCAGTTATATAAATGGATTGGTAGGATATCGATTTCTCACACCTTCCCCTGCATCCATTACAATTGATTTTTAAGCTTTTCACTAATCCTGTTCTGACAGTAAAATTTTATCAGCAGACAATTGTCACTCAGCCAATGTGTTGAAAGATATCTCTGTTCAGGAATCTGCAAGGTTTAGGCCTCATTAACACCATCGTGGAGTGACGTCACGCATGCGTTCTGCGGGGGCACAACAAAATCAATTGTTCTCTGTAAGCCCTGTTCACACCACAA
The DNA here is from genome assembly GCF_062004578.1 of Staurois parvus. NCBI lineage: Eukaryota > Metazoa > Chordata > Amphibia > Anura > Ranidae > Staurois > Staurois parvus. The sequence continues at coordinate 3,474,366 of NW_028318218.1, read as the reverse complement.
ACATAGTATCATATAATCTGCAGAATCTGCAACATGTATAAGTGCCCGGTCCTACCGCTGCGATTTCAGATGCCATTTGCAACCTGAAATCGCATTTAATGAATGTCAATGTCAATGTTAAGGTGCTCATTAGCGTTGCGCTTGATGTTTGAGTTTAATTCTACATTCGGCCATTTGTGTGTTTGGCGAACACATGAAAGGTAAGGGCATTTGGCGGGCTATTCGCCTGCCGCCCCCCCCCCCCCCACAATGCGCTGTGCCCTGGCAGTGCATTGTGACTGGCCATAGGTCAGGTGCAATGCTTTGGCCAATCACATCGCATGATGATGCCACAAGGGGGCGGGATTACCCATCTCCTTGTGACGTCACCATATCATTTAAGAACTGTCATCCCGGTGCAGCTGTCAGATGGTGGGAGCCAGCATCAAGAGCATAGAGCTTTTTTTTTTGTGATTGATGTTGGATCTACTCTGGGGAACGTTTTTTTAATTTTTGTTTTTAATAAAGGACTTGTCAAAGACTATCTTCTGTCATTTTTTACACTACACTTTTTTTTTGTGAATGAATAGCGCACCATGTACCCCATACTTGTTAAAAGGGGCTTCCAGATTCTGATAAACCCCCCGCCCACAGACCCCACAACCACCGGCCATAGTTGTGAGGAAGAGGCCCTTGTCCCCATCAACATGGTGCCCCAAAGCACTCCCCCCATGTAGAGGGCATGTGGCCTGGTATGGTTCAGGAGGGGGGGCCCTTGCTTGTCCCCCCCCCTTCCTGACCTGCATGCTTGGATAAGGGTCTGGTTTGAATTTTTTGGGGGGGGACCCTCATGCCATTTTGTAGAAATTTTGGTGTGGGGGGTTCTCCTTAAAATCCATACCAGACCCAGTAGACCAGGAAACTCCAGCAATTTTTTTTACGCTCAGCTGTCAATGGGGAACCCCGCTGATAGCTTAAACATTAAAGAACGTTTTCACTACTAAAATACCGCACAACTTAATAATATAACTCATGCGGTATTCTAGTAGCTGTGCGATATCCTACTGCATACTCGGATGCGGTAAGATACCAATTAGTAAATTGTCCCCTTTGTTGGAAGTTCGAGGTCAAACTTTCATTCGATTGCAAACCTAACGGGGGTATTCGGCCCATTACTAGTGGTCATCAGATATTTTGGTTCTAATTTTACCCTTTGTGTACTTCAGCCTTGAAAATAGTGTAGGTGCTGCCGAAAACTGATGACATGAATAAGGTGTGATTGTGAAGAGTGGGAGAATTTTCTTTGGGAAGGTACATTTATAAAAGTCCATTGAAGCAACACTGTCAAATTTGTCTTCAGTCGCCTGTGTTTGCTAAGTGTAAACGCATTTTTACAAAAAATTCCAAAACAAAAAAATCTGCATTTTTAACTACGTCAATACTGGACATTTTTACCCCCTTCCCGCACAGACCAAATTTCAGCTTTTTTTCACCAGTCATGTAGCAGAATACATTTTGGCTAAAATTTCTGAATTTTTGGTCTTTTTTTTGTTTATATAATTAAAAAAAACAGTAGTGATCAAATACCATCAAAAGAAAGCTCTATTTGTGCGAAATAAAAAAAAAATACATTTCATTTGCGTACAGCGTTGCATGACCACGCAATTGCCAGTTAAGGTAGCACAGTGCTAAATAGCAAAATTCCCTGGTCATGAAGGGGGTAAAATCTTCTGGAGCTAAAGTGGTTATACAATTCTCTTGTTTACAATCCAACAAATCCTTTTCGTGATGAAACATATAAATCCCCCAAAAAACAAAATTAAAATCTACAAATATAATCAATTTATACAATCAAGATAAATATTAATCACTCAAACTAAAAAATTGTGTTCAAATAAATCCACTCCTAATTATGTCTCAAAAATCACAAAATAAAATTCCATAAAATAAAATAAAATTCCATAAACAATAAAATCCCAATGTGTCCAAAATTCAAGTTCCAAATTTTTCACTTCAATCCAGTTAAAAGGAAATTGATTCTAAATATTCCATGATAACCTCAAAAAAAGGAAAAAAGAAAATTCATAGTGTATTATCTTTATATATATATATACTTCACTCTGTGCAAAACACAAAATCACTCTTAAAAAACTTGTGCAAATAATATCAATAAATAAATAAAACCCAAAACGTGAAAAAAACGTGAAAAAAACTTGTGATCACTCCAACCACTTGTGAATAGTGATACTAGGTACTAGTACCCTCTCTAATCCAGCCACAAGTGATACCAGGTGCTATTACCCTCTTGAAGTAATTCTCAAGCATGAGCTGACATAGGGAATCCGTATCTTTCAATCCTTCATTTTCAGGGGTATTCCTCCCAACTCCTCATAAAGACATAAAGGCTCTTAGGCAGAATCCATATTAAAGAAACAAATTTAATCGTAACTTACATAGAAAACAGGAAAATCCAGCTTCCAACATTGCTCTCTCAAACTTTTGGTTGAAATCACGTGTACAACCAACAAAATGGCCGCGGCGACACTTCCGGTTGGCGTGCGTGCGTCTTGACGTCACTCCTCTAACGCGTTTCGTCACTTCCGGACTTCATCTGAAGGGATACCGACGTCTCATTGGCCTCTCCTTTTATCCGAATGTCTCTCAATGAACTGAGGCTAACCCCGCCATTTTGGATAAGGGGAAAATATCGCAAAACATGATTCTACCTATCGCAAATCCGGAAATACCGGATGCCTTCCTTATTATCTCAATCTAACCTCACTACATAATAGGTTTACCTTCAAAATCTCTCTACATACAAATCCATAAGATAAAATATATTCATAAGATAAAATATATTATAAATCTAACAACAATCATATCCTATTACACCACCTACGATATTTATTCCTATAATTAATTATATTTATTTCATAAACTAATACTTAGATAATCACCCTAACACAAGTTATAAATAAAATACATAAAATCAATAATTAATCTTTAATATCCCTTCAACATTATAAATCTATTAAATATATTAAAATACTCCCTCTACTGGTCCTTCTTTTCATAGCCCTCTATATTACATGATACACCCCTCTAAAACATTAAAATACTCCCTCTCCTGGTCCTTCTTATCATAGCCCTCTACATTACACTGCAGTATGCAAATAAATACATATACTTAGAACTTAACTACAGAGACCCCAATCTCTACATTAATTCAATACTATTACGACGAATACCCAAGTTCATAAAACCACCGCTCATATATAACTCAACTATATATATAAAATAATATAAAATAAATAAGATAGACTAAAATAAATAAATATAAATATAAAAATAAAAATTATAAAACCACCACTCATATTATCTCAAGCTCTATATCCAATTAAAATATATCTGACCATATGTTTTACTATCTATCCGAAATGAAGCAATTTAAATCCAACTCTATATTCAATCCCTTAGGTTTAAGTGTATTTAGCCAAAAAATACAAAAGGTTTTGTTCTGTGATAGTTTCTGGACTCTATTGCCCCCTCTCCAGTGTCCTTCCACAGTATCAATTCCACAAAATTTTAACAAACTCGCATCCGAATTGTGGAATTCCTTAAAATGTCTCGAGACACTGTGATCTTTTTTGCCCTTTATAATATTCCTGACATGTTCTTCAAGCCTCACACATAAATTTCTTTTTGTTCTCCCTATATATTGGAATTGGCACGGACATTCCAACATATACAGTGGGGCAAAAAAGTATTTAGTCAGCCACTAATTGTGCAAGTTCTCCCACTTAAAAAGATGAGAGAGGCCTGTAATTGGCATCATAGATAGACCTCAACTATGAGAGACAAAATGAGAAAAAAAAATCCAGACAATCACATTGGCTGATTTGGAAAGAATTTATTTGCAAATTATGCTGGAAAAAAAGTATTTGGTCAATATCAAAAGTTCATCTCAATACTTTGTTATATATCCTTTGTTGGCAATGACAGAGGTCAAACGTTTCCTGTAAGTCTTCACAAGGTTGGCACACACTGTTGCTGGTATGTTGGCCCATTCCTCCATGCAGATCTCCTCTAGAGCAGTGATGTTTTGGAGCTGTCGCTGGGCAACACGGACTTTCAACTCCCTCCAAAGGTTTTCTATGGGGTTGAGATCTGGAGACTGGCTAGGCCACTCCAGGACCTTGAAATATTTAGGAATAAATATCGTAGGTGGTGTAATAGGATATGATTGTTGTTAGATTTATAATATATTTTATCTTATGAATATATTTTATCTTATGGATTTGTATGTAGAGAGATTTTGAAGGTAAACCTATTATGTAGTGAGGTTAGATTGAGATAATAAGGAAGGCATCCGGTATTTCCGGATTTGCGATAGGTAGAATCATGTTTTGCGATATTTTCCCTCATCCAAAATGGCGGGGTTAGCCTCAGTTCATTGAGAGACATTCGTATAAAAGGAGAGGCCAATGAGATGTCGGTATCCCTTCAGACGAAGTCCGGAAGTGACGAAACGCGTTAGTGGAGTGACGTCAAGGCGCACGCACGCCAACCGGAAGTGCCGCCGCGGCCATTTTGTTGGTTGTACACATGTAATTTCAACCAAAAGTTTGAGAGAGCAATGTTGGAAGCTGGATTTTCCTGTTTTCTATGTAAGTTACAATTAAATTTGTTTCTTTAATATGGATTCTGCCTAAGAGCCTTTATGTCTTTATGAGGAGTTGGGAGGAATACCCCTGAAAATGAAGGATTGAAAGATACGGATTCCCTATGTCACCTCATGCTTGAGAATTACTTCAAGAGGGTAATAGCACCTGGTATCACTTGTGGCTGGATTAGAGAGGGTACTAGTACCTAGTATCACTATTCACAAGTGGTTGGAGTGATCACAAGTTTTTTTCACGTTTTTTTCACGTTTTGGGTTTTATTTATTTATTTATTGATATTATTTGCACGAGTTTTTTAAGAGTGATTTTGTGTTTTGCACAGAGTGAAGTATATATATATAAAAAGATAATACACTATGAATTTTCTTTTTTCCTTTTTTTGAGGTTATCATGGAATATTTAGAATCAATTTCCTTTTAACTGGATTGAAGTGAAAAATTTGGAACTTGAATTTTGGACACATTGGGATTTTATTGTTTATGGAATTTTATTTTATGGAATTTTATTTTGTGATTTTTGAGACATAATTAGGAGTGGATTTATTTGAACACAATTTTTTAGTTTGAGTGATTAATATTTATCTTGATTGTATAAATTGATTATATTTGTAGATTTTAATTTTGGTTTTTGGGGGATTTATATGTTTCATCACGAAAAGGATTTGTTGGATTGTATACTTTCTAGGGAGAAAGTGTGACTTTTGGTGAGGGTGGAAGAGAAGGAGTTTATTGATTGATTGATTTTACACCAGGGTGTGTTTTGTTCTCCTTTGGGTTTAGAATAGAAGGGTGATTATAGAATTTGGGGTATTTGAATATTGGTTTGCTAATTTATTGAAAATGGATGTGTTTAATTTTATGGATACTAGGAAAATTAATTTGGAGGAAGTATTCTCAACTACTCAGATAGCCTGTGATGCAAATATTGAGTTATTGATGAAAAAAGTGGGCTGCACTATGGAAAGGAAGTTGCAATTATGGTGGGATATTGTAACATTTGAGAAATACATTGCAGAGGGTATAGTACCAAGGAGATTAAGATGGGATTTAATTCTCAATGACGGACTTAATGACGGACTTAATGATGAAGATTCCTTAACTGAGTGGAAGAAATTCTTTCACACATGTGAGGAACAATTACTTACTATGTTGATAGAGAGGAAAAAGAGGAAATTAAGGACGGTAGAAATAAAATTAGAGGAGATGAAAAAGAAGGTGGAAGAATTTAAAGATAAAAGGGGCTTAAATGGATTATTTCAGACTTTACAGGAACAGCTTAATAAGAAAGATGGGGAAATTAAGAAAAAGAAACATAAAAAATTTGTTAGAGATATGGGTGATTATCAGGCTAACAAAATTTATAAATGGCAAGAATCGGCTACTATTCTTAATTGTCGATCAACTGAATCATCACCAGCTAAATCATTATCAGAGGATAGTGAAAGGAATAGGCCAGTACAAGAACAGATGTCCCAGGGTCAAAATAAGAATAAGGACAGTTTGTCAATCCCAGGGAAAAGAGTGGAATCTAAAGTAGTGTCGGGGAGAGATAACCCTAAGCCTAAGAACTCATCTAATCAGGCATTTAATATCCCGGTACAAAATAGGTTTCAGCCTCTAGAGGGCTGGAATAGTTACTATAGCCCAAGGGGTAATTTTTATAGCCCAAATAGGAATAGAGGAAGGGGAAAATTTTTTCAGAGGAACTACAGAGGCCGTCCCCCGGGCCCACCACCGTTCATGAGACCATTTTACCAACCCCAATGGGGAAGAGGAGGACCGAGGAATCCTCCATATTATCAGAGGAGGGAATGGGAATAAAGTTATGCTCCAAGGGAGGAGGAAGGAAGCGGACCCCAGAATTATTATGTAGGGGACCAAACACAAGACAAAGGGAATACAAACAAAAGAAAGAGAGAGGCGGTATAGGAGAAGGTATTTATAATTTAAGTTCGGTTCCTTTGACAGATAATGAAATCTTGGTGTTGCATAAGGGTTTAAAGTACGCTCCAAAATCGAATTTAAATAAGTTTGAGACATGTATCGATATAAATAAACGTATTAGGAAATTAAATATTAAAAAATATTTTGCTTCCTTACCAGACCCAACGCACACTGCGAACCCCATGTTAAGGTCTACATATGCTTATAGTGACTTAAAGAATAAGTCTACTTTTAACCCGTCGAATTCTAGGAATATGAATATAGAAGTATTCAAGCAGATGGTAGTAGATGATTTATATGAAGTAAATATACGTAATTTTATGGAAGAAGAATCTATACATCAGGGTTTGGTCGCTCTAAAGAAAAAGAAGAACATTGTTATTAGACCAGCAGATAAGGGTGGAGGGGTGGTGATAATGGATAGAATCAAATATGAAGATGAAATGGATCGGATTTTAAGTGATACTGAAACATATGTGAAGATTTAAAAAAATCCAATTATTTTATAAAAAAACAGCTCCAGAAATTAGTTAAAAAAAGCAGAGGAAGATAAGACTATTAATGAAAAAGAAGCTCTATATCTGGTTCCTTCATTTTGTAAGGTACCATATATGTATATCTTACCAAAAATTCATAAGAGTCTGATAGAACCTCCAGGTAGGCTCATCATTAATGGGATTGGTTCAATACATTCAAGGGTGGGACAATACATTGATTTTTATTTACAACCAGTGGTTAAGAGAATGCTGTCATATTTGAAAGACAGTCAGGATGTTATTAGTTTATTGGAAGGAATGGAAAGTAATCAAGAAATGTATCTAGTTACCATAGACGTGAACTCCCTATACACTAGTATTAAGCATAAGGATGGAGTAGAAGCTATTAAATGGGCTTTAAAAAATTATACTGATTTGCACATCAAACAGAGGAAATTCATTATCCAATTGTTGGAATTTACAATGGGAAAGAATTACTTCTATTATAATGGAGATTATTATGAGCAAAAGAACGGTGTTGCAATGGGCGCTAAATTCGCCCCAAGTTTGGCCAACATCTTTTTAGCTAAGTGGGAGGATAAAGAAATCTATGGTAAAAGTTGGGAAGGGTTAAAATATGGAAAAGATATATTGATGATATTTTGGTAATTTGGGAAGGGAAAGAGGAGAGTGTACAAGGGTTTTTGAATTTTATCGGGACTAATGATTATGAATTGGAATTTACTCATAATATCAGTACCGAATTGGCCAATTTCTTGGATTTAACTATTTTTAAATTTAATAATAAATTATGTTTTAAAACTTTTTTTAAAGCTACGGATAGAAATGGATACATTCCTATGAGTAGTTGTCATCATCCTCATTGGATTCAGGGTATACCGAAAGGACAGTTTACAAGAATTATGAGAAATTGTTCTAGGTTGGAAGACTATATAGAACATTCTGATATTATCAAAGACAGGTTTTTGTCCAAGGATTATGACCCAAAGAAATTGGAGGATTTGAGATTTAAAATCAGTCAGAACTATTTAGGGGATGGAAAAGTTAAGAAAAAATTGAAAATGAAAGAAAATAATACAAGAATAGAGTATGCATTCATTTCACGTTTTAATTGTCAGTTTAAAGAAATAGAAAAGGTTTTTATGAGACATTGGCCAATATTGCAGAAAGATAATGTCCTGGGTCCAGTTTTACCAAAGAAACCAACTTTTATATATAGGAAAACAAATAATTTAAGAAGTACCCTGGTTAAAGGAGTAATTTCCCCACCAAAGAAGAAGGTTATTAAAATGCTTGATTTAAAAGGATTCTATCCTTGCAAAAAATGCAGGATGTGTAAAACCACTGGAATTAGGAATAGGGTAATTTCATCCTTTAGGTCCTACTCAACCGGAGAAGAGGTTTTTATATAACAATATATATGTTACATATATGTTGGAATGTCCGTGCCAATTCCAATATATAGGGAGAACAAAAAGAAATTTATGTGTGAGGCTTGAAGAACATGTCAGGAATATTATAAAGGGCAAAAAAGATCACAGTGTCTCGAGACATTTTAAGGAATTCCACAATTCGGATGCGAGTTTGTTAAAATTTTGTGGAATTGATACTGTGGAAGGACACTGGAGAGGGGGCAATAGAGTCCAGAAACTATCACAGAACGAAACCTTTTGGATTTTTCGGCTAAATACACTTAAACCTAAGGGATTGAATATAGAGTTGGATTTAAATTGCTTCATTTCGGATAGATAGTAAAACATATGGTCAGATATATTTTAATTGGATATAGAGCTTGAGATAATATGAGTGGTGGTTTTATAATTTTTATTTTTATTTATTTTAGTCTATCTTATTTATTTTATATTATTTTATATATATAGTTGAGTTATATATGAGCGGTGGTTTTATGAACTTGGGTATTCGTGGTAATAGTATTGAATTAATGTAGAGATTGGGGTCTCTGTAGTTAAGTTCTAAGTATATGTATTTATTTGCATACTGCAGTGTAATGTAGAGGGCTATGATAAGAAGGACCAGGAGAGGGAGTATTTTAATGTTTTAGAGGGGTGTATCATGTAATATAGAGGGCTATGAAAAGAAGGACCAGTAGAGGGAGTATTTTAATATATTTAATAGATTTATAATGTTGAAGGGATATTAAAGATTAGTTATTGATTTTATTTATAACTTGTGTTAGGGTGATTATCTAAGTATTAGTTTATGAAATAAATATAATTAATTATAGGAATAAATATCGTAGGTGGTGTAATAGGATATGATTGTTGTTATATTTATAATATATTTTATCTTATGAATATATTTTATCTTATGGATTTGTATGTAGAGAGATTTTGAAGGTAAACCTATTATGTAGTGAGGTTAGATTGAGATAATAAGGAAGGCATCCGGTATTTCCGGATTTGCGATAGGTAGAATCATGTTTTGCGATATTTTCCCCTTATCCAAAATGGCAGGGTTAGCCTCAGTTCATTGAGAGACATTCGGATAAAAGGAGAGGCCAATGAGACGTCGGTATCCCTTCAGACGAAGTCCGGAAGTGACGAAACGCGTTAGAGGAGTGACGTCAAGGCGCACACACGCCAACCGGAAGTGTCGCCGCGGCCATTTTGTTGGTTGTACACATGTAATTTCAACCAAAAGTTTGAGAGAGCAATGTTGGAAGCTGGATTTTCCTGTTTTCTATGTAAGTTACGATTAAATTTGTTTCTTTAATATGGATTCTGCCTAAGAGCCTTTATGTCTTTATGAGGAGTTGGGAGGAATACCCCTGAAAATGAAGGATTGAAAGATACGGATTCCCTATGTCACCTCATGCTTGAGAATTACTTCAAGAGGGTAATAGCACCTGGTATCACTTGTGGCTGGATTAGAGAGGGTACTAGTACCTAGTATCACTATTCACAAGTAGTTGGAGTGATCACAAGTTTTTTTCACGTTTTTTTCACGCTTTGGGTTTTATTTATTTATTTATTTATTGATATTATTTGCACGAGTGATTTTGTGTTTTGCACAGAGTGAAGTATATATATATATAAAGATAATACACTATGAATTTTCTTTTTTCCTTTTTTTGAGGTTATCATGGAATATTTAGAATCAATTTCCTTTTAACTGGATTGAAGTGAAAAATTTGGAACTTGAATTTTGGACACATTGGGATTTTATTGTTTATGGAATTTTATTTTATTTTATGGAATTTTATTTTGTGATTTTTGAGACATAATTAGGAGTGGATTTATTTGAACACAATTTTTAGTTTGAGTGATTAATATTTATTTTGATTGTATAAATTGATTATATTTGTAGATTTTAATTTTGGTTTTTGGGGGATTTATATGTTTCATCACGAAAAGGATTTGTTGGATTGTATACTTTCTAGGGAGAAAGTGTGACTTTTGGTGAGGGTGGAAGAGAAGGAGTTTATTGATTAATTCTCTTGTTTAGTTTCCTTTAGATTTACCTTCAACTACACTATATTGCCTAAAGTATTGGGAAGTCTCCCTTTACATGCACATGAACTTTAGTGGCATCCCAGTCTTAGTCCGTAGGATTCAATATTGAGTTGGACCACCCTTAGCAGCTATAATAGCTTCAACTCTTCTGGGAAGGCTGTCCACAAGGTTTAGTAGTGTGTCTATGGGAATATTTGACCATTCTTCCAGAAGTGCATTTGTGAGGTCAGGCACTGATGTCAGATGAGAAGGCCTGGCTCACAGTCTCCGCTATTCATCCCAAAGGAGTTCTATTGGGTTGAGGTCAGGACTCTGTGCAGGCCAGTCAAGTTCCTCCACCCCAAACTCACTCATCCATGTCTTTATGGACCTTGCTCTATGCAATGGTGCGCAGTCATGTTGGAACAGGAAGGGGCCATCCCCAAACTCTTCCCACAAATATGGAAGCATGAAATTGTCCAAAATGTCTTTGTATGCTGACGCCTTAAGAGTTCCCTTCACTGGAACTAGGGGGCCAAGCCCAACCCATAAAAAACAACCCCACACCATAATCCCCCCTCCACCAAACTATACACTTGGCACAATGCAGTCAGGCAAGTACCATTCTCCTGGCAAACGCCAAACCCAGACACGTCCATCGGATTACCAGACAGAGAAGTGTGATTCGTCACTCCAGAGAACACGTCTCTACTGCTCTAGAGTCCAGTGGCGGCGTGCTTTACACCACTGCATCCGACACTTTTCATTGCACTGGTGATGTAAGACTTGGATGCAGTTGCTCAGCTATTGAAACCCATTCCATGGAGTTCTCTACGCACTGTTGTTGAGCTAATCTGAAGGCTATAAACAAAGTTTGGAGGTTTTAGCTATTGACTCTGCAGACAGTTGGTGACTTCTGTGCACAGTGCGCTTCAGCATGCGCTGACCCCGCTCTGTCATTCTACGTGGCCTACTACTTCGTGGCTGAGTTGCTGTTGTTCCCAGTTGCTTTTACTTTGTTATAACCCCACTAACAGTTGACCGTGGAATATTTAGTAGAAAGGAAACTTCATGGATGGACCCATTGTACAGGCGGCAACCTACCACGGTACCACACTTGAATTCACTGAGCTCCTGAGAGGGACCCATTCTTTCACAAATGTTTGTAGAAGCAGTCTGCATTGCCTCTCGGGGGGATCAGGAAGGAATTCCCTGGATCAACTTTACCTATAAATGTTAGTATCCAGTTATATTCTATGTATCTAAGGAACAATCCAGGACTTTTTTAAAGCAATCCACTGAGCTGACCAGAACCAACTCTTGAGGGAGTCTATTCCACATTTCAACAGCTCTCACTGTGAAGAAACCTTTCCGTGTTTGGAGATTAAATTTCTTTTCTTCCAGACGTAAAGAGTGCCCCCTTGTCCTCTGTGATGACCTCAGGGTGAATAACTCTACACCGAGTTCACTATATGAACTTTTTTTATATTTTCTTTTGAAATCTTTTCTAAGAATTTTCGTTCAAATTTCGCACCGTTAGTAGGCTACAGAAACGGCCAATTTTCATGCAACCATCGAATTTGAGTGATCGGGCATTTTGGAAACTTTATGAAAAACAAAGAAGTGCAGGAGGAATATAATCAAAAAAGAAATGAGTGTGAGCTGTGACCTGGAAAGAAAATAAAATTCTTGGCTATGAAAATCCTTTTTCTGTAGCAACATGAGGTGAAATTGAAGGCTTGGTTAGTCGAATTTCGAAATCAATGGTGGCGCCATCGGGTTTCAAAACGCAGGAAATTTCTGATTTTCTAAGAGAAAATTTGTTCAGAATTTGACCAATGTATGGCCTGCATAAATCATAGGTTACACCGCTGTGATTTAAAATTGCATGATTTGTGTGCAATTTCAGCACGATTTCAGGTGCGATTTCTGATTTATTGTTATTTGTGAAAATTTTCAATGATTTCTTGCAATTTGCAGGGTGATTTCCATTATATTCTATGTATGTGAATTTGCAACAAAACTGCAAAAAAAGTAATGCAAAAACTACTTTAGAAATCACGCTGCAGCAAATCGCACATGTTAAGACACTGACATTCACATTCATTAGATGCGATTTCAGGTGCCATTTCAATTCACAAATCGCACCTGAAATCGCAGCGGTAGGATCGGGCACATAGTGTATGTACTGCAAGGGCCTGTCTGACTGTATGCAAATTGAAAGTGTAGTTTTGGTAAATCTAAAGGAAAATTGTACAGTTTATGGCCAGCCTAAAAGTAATCCAAACGGAAGAGCAAGAGAGGGGAAGGGAAGGGGGAGGGAAGAGGTACAAAGTGTGGGGGGGGGTGAGGGCAGGGGCGGACTGACCATTCGAGCACTCGAGCACTGCCCGAGGGCCCGGGGTCAGTAGGGGGCCCCATGAAATGCCCCTGGTACCTTTTATAGGCTTTTTTGGGTGTGCTTTGAGTGTAGGCAAGGACACAGGGGCCCCATGATCCCCTGTTGCCCGGGGGCCCCATGAGTTGTCAGTCCGCCCCTGGGTGAGGGTGGTGTGGAATTTCTCTGAGCTCCAGCCATGGTACATAGGACCAATGAGAAGGATTTATTAGGATGATACATTTTCCTCTTATCCTATACTGGAGGAATGTAAGTGTGGTTCAAACTACATGCGATCCAGTGCGGTTTTTCTGCATCCAAAAATGCACAGAAAGTAGGTTACATAGTTGTCAATGGCATGATTCACATCAGTGCTTGCCGTTCCAGTGCGTTCCGGTTCCAGAAAAAAGTAGAACATGCTGCATTTTTCCTGCACAGAACTGTTCTGGAACACAGTAAAATGCATAAAAAATGCATCGGAATGCACTGGAGTACATCAAAAACCCACTGGAAAGCATTAAAAACCCACCGGAATGCATCAAAAACACACTGGACCCCAAATGACTCCAAAAATGAGGGCAAAAAAGCAACTGGAAAGTGTCAAAAAAGCGCATGCAGAAACGCATTCAGACTGCATTTCTATAGTGTGAACCAGCCCTAAGTGTGCTCCTCGTCCTCCTGACACTGTGCATAGCTCCCCTCTATCAGTAGATGGCGGATGGTGGAGCATGTGGGGAGAGTACAGTGTCAGTGGTGGGTTCAGAGACCATTCACACTTATGCAACTTTTCATGCGACTTTGGGGTCCAAAGCCGCATGACAAGTCGCCCGCCATGTTTCCCAATGGGTACCATTCATATCTGTCGCAGCAACTTCAAAGCAGTTCCTGCACTACTCTGGTCCGACTTTCATGTAACTTGAGGGCCATAGACTTCAATGTAAGCCCTCCAAAGTTGCACCTTAATGTTGTACATGTGACTTGTGTGTGACTTTGTACAGCACAAACAATTATCCTTGGTCAAAGCCAAAGTCACTACAAAGTCGCACTCATCCAAAGTCGCATCGACTTGTACTGTAAAGTCTCAATGAAAATTGCAGGATTTTGAAGTCGCACAAATATGAGTGGACCCTCGGCCTGGGTTCACACTGATGCAGTGCAGAATTCACATCGATTTCTGTGCAATTTCTGTGCAATTTCCACATCATAATTGTACCCCATTCATACAAACCACTGCGGGGTGTATTGTAAGTTAACGACACCCCGAAATCAGTTTGCAAAACGCAGTGCGATGTGCAGAATCGTGTTCACACCCGTGCGATCCGATTCTGGTGCGGACTAACGTGTTCACACCTATGCGTTTTCCGCAGCGTTTTGCAGAAACATGATTTGCTATGGGACACGTTCACATCTCTGCATTTTCACCCGATGCGTTTTTTGGAAAGGGTCGGGGACTTTTTTTTAACGTAAAAAATTGTGGTTTTGGTTCTATAGACTTCAATGGAAATGCTGCAGAAAAGTATGTAGTGCGTTTTTGATGTGTTATAAATCTGCCTAGCAACAAGAAAAAAAAATGTAAAAAACGCAAAACGCATCAAAAACGCAGGTGGAAAAGCGTGCAATGCAAAACGCAATGCAGAAACAGCTCAAACGCAACCTGCATAGGTGTGAACCTAGCCTAAAAGGGGTTCCTGCACTTTTTTGGTGTGGATGTGGTGTGATTTGAGCCATACAAAATGTACGGCTCAAATTGCACCACACAGAAATCGCATGTGATTTGCACAGGAATGCGGTGCGGTTTCAGCGTGAATCACATGCGATGTGCCGTAACGCATCAGTGTGAACCCGGGCTTAGTGTACACAGGTGGAGGGAACACAAGGAGGAAGATTTATCAGAACTGGAGCACACAGAATCTGGTGCGGCTGTGCATGGCAGCCAATCAGCTTCTAGCTTCAGCTTGTTCAGTTCAGCTTTGATAATAGAACCTGGAAGCTGATTGGTTACTATGCAGAGCTGCACCACATATCCCATCTACCCTCCAGCTTTGGTCAATAACTCCTGGCTTTTGATCCATGTGAGCGCCCTGCACACTTCAAAGGAGGAGGGGCGATGTGGGAAGGCTGGGTCAGTGATTGGTTGCAGACTTCTGATACCAGAACCACACCAGCTGAAGGAGCTCACGTGACTCCGCCCAGCTGTCAGCTGAGCACGGCAGTGCGCGCTCCCCGGAGTAGGAGGTCACATGACAGAAGGCTGACAACCAGAGCTGCTGCGCGCTCCCGAGGCGCTCCGGGAAGTGTGGTGTGGGCGGTGTGGCTGTGATTGTGTGCTCCTTGTTACTCTCAGGGCGGGATGAGGATGGAGGTGTCCCGGGGATGGCTGTGTACGGCCGTTCTGCTCCTGGCTGCTGTCAGCACGTGTGTGGAGGGTGACGGTGAGTTGTGCCCGGTATGGGGAGTGTCATTAGGAATTCATCTTTTCTGCCCTGTGATCATATGGTATTGCCATCTCATGTCGTCATTGGTAGGTGTATGACGTCATATAGTGCACATGGGGGAGGGATTTAAAGTGTTAAGGAGGACCTCTCTTTAATGTTTCTTTGCAGTCCCTGTGCTCTAAACACCTGATTCCAGGGGCGTCCTGGACTGATCCTCCTCCGGTACGCACACCGGATACCGCACCACCATCTTCCTCTCTGATGTCATCAGGAGCCCCCCACATGTGTCATTAGGGGGCAGCTGGGAGGACTGGGATGCCCCCCCCCCCCCAGTGATGTCCCCCACATATGACCATGTAGGATGGATTGACTCCAGGCCTCCCAGGAGGGGTGACCTGTCTTCTGGGGGGCTCCAGGCTGCTTGGGGTCCCTCGCCATTGTCGCCTAGGCGGGAGGTGGGGGTCCCTCGCCATTGTCGCCTAGGCGGGAGGTGGGGGTCCCTTGCCATTGTCGCCTAGGCGGGAGGTGGGGGTCCCTCGCCATTGTCGCCTAGACGGGAGGTGGGGGCCACACGTCATTCCTAGGCAGGAAGCAGGGGCCACATAAGAGGGGATTTGGGGAAAAAAAGAATATATTTTATAGGAATATGTGAACAGGAGAGGGAGGGATTATCATGATGGGGGTGTGGAGATCCCCTTTATAAAAGTCCAGGGCAGTTATTAAAACCCCTGAGAGTTCTTATGTGTCTCCATTTGCTTGAATTCCTCTTTATTTCCTGTCCTGGAGATGTAACAGCAAGTGAGAGGAAAGTGCCAGAAATTAATTACTTAAAGTGGAACTAACCCCTCCTCTCCTTTCCAGCATTGGTCTCCAAACTGCATCCTTTTGCTTGCCTTTATCCAGTCCTTGGGGCACAGATCCTGCCCCGGACACCAGTGGCTGGGCACAAATCTAACACCCCCCCCCCCGACATTGCTGGTGGGGCACAAATCCCCCCCGCCTTGGTTGAAAGGGACAGGAGGGTTTAGTTTCACTTTATCCACTTGTCTAGCATTCATGAATGGTGGAGCAGTGAACACTTGCGATGATGTTTATAAATGGCTCTGCAGAAGTCCTCCTTGGGTGGTTGGGTGGTCTGTGCCATTGATTTAACAGATTCCCAGAACACTTTACATTCAAGGTATGCCATGAATGATGACTAAGTTGCTTGTGCTCTAAAATAAATTGTCAAGCCATCAAACGGCTGGTGTCATAACGGATCACATGTGCAGCATCATGGCAGCTGCAGATCACACAGAGGCTAAGATGGCAGCTTCCTTGGCTGAAAAGAATAGGCGGGTTTAGTTCCCCTTGAATGGCTGTGAACTGAGTTGTCATTGGGTGGCTCAGATCATACACATGGGTGGTTATTTACGAAGGCTGCAAAATCTGGTGCAGCTCTGCATAGAGACCAATCCGCTTCTAGGTTTTTTTTTTGCCAAAGCTTAATTGAACAAGCTGAAGTAAGCTGATTGGCTGCCATGTACAGCTGCACTAGTGTTAGTAAATCTACCCCACAGTGTACAGAGCTGATTCAAGCCGCTCTCTACCATGTGATGACCAATCACAAATGTAGACAGTATAGTTTTTGCATTGCAGGGCCTGCCACTTCCAGCGGAGGAGCTAATGAGCAAAGGATTCCTTCATTTGTTAAGCAGGCCATAGATTATACAATTCTTGGGTGGAAATGTATGCAGGGCAATGGGGAGGCAACATTTAAAAGTTGGTTTGTAGTTGAGCCTTCCCTTCTATTGAATACACCTGGTGCTGTGCCATGAGATCACAGCCTTCCCTTCTATTGAATACACCTGGTGCTGTGCCATGGGATCACAGCCTTCCCTTCTATTGAATACACGTGGTGCTGTGCCATGAGATCACAGCCTTTCCTTCTATTGAATACACCTGGTGCTGTGCCATGAGATCACAGCCTTCCCTTCTATTGAATACACTTGGTGCTGTGCCATGGGATCACAGCCTTCCCTTCTATTGAATACACATGGTGCTGTGCCATGAGATCACAGCCTTTCCTTCTATTTAATACACCTGGTGCTGTGCCATGAGATCACAGCCTTCCCTTCTATTGGATACACCTGGTGCTGTGCCATGAGATCACAGCCTTCCCTTCTACTTGGATACACCTGGTGCTGTGCCATGAGATCACAGCCTTCCCTTCTACTTGGATACACCTGGTGCTGTGCCATGAGATAACAGCCTTCCCTTCTATTGAATACACGTGGTGCTGTGCCATGAGATCACAGCCTTCCCTTCTACTTGGATACACCTGGTGCTGTGCCATGAGATCACAGCCTTCCCTTCTATTGAATACACGTGGTGCTGTGCCATGAGATCACAGCCTTCCCTTCTACTTGGATACACGTAGTGCTGTGCCATGAGATCACAGCCTTCCCTTCTACTTGGATACACGTAGTGCTGTGCCATGAGATCACAGCCTTCCCTTCTACTAGGATACACCTGGTGCTGTGCCATGAGATAACAGCATTATCTGGATTGGTAGTATCTGTATTTTATTGTGCATTTCACACCACACACAAACTCTGCAGTGACTGTAATGTGATGGGGCTGAATGTATCTGATAAGAGGTCATTAAGGCATAACTAAACCCTTTCAATCAATATTAACTATGTTTAATCTTTCTTCTGCTAGCATTAGTAAACAGGATAAATACAGTGGATATAAAAAGTCTACACACCCCTGTTAAAATGTCAGGTTTCTGTGATGTAAAAAAAAATGAGACAAAGATAAATCATTTCAGAACTTTTTCCACATTTAATGTGACCTATAAATTGTACAACTCAGTTGAACAACAAACTGAAATCCTTTTAGGTGGAGGGAAGTAAAAATTAAAAACCAAAAATAATCTGGTTGCATAAGTGTGCACACCCTTAAACTAATCCTTTGTTGAAGCACCATTTGATTCCAGCACTCAATCTTTTTGGGTATGAGTCTATCAGCATGGTACATCTTGATTTGGCAATATTTGCCCACTCTTCCTTGCAAAAACACTCCAAATCTGTCAGATTGTGAGGGCATCTCCTGTGCACAGCCCTCTTCAGATCACCCCACAGATTTGCCATCGGATTCAGGTCTGGGCTCTAGCTGGGTCATGCCAAAACTTTTATCTTCTTCTGGTGAAGCCATTTCTTTGTTGATTTGGTTGTATGCTTTGGGTCGTTGTCATGCTGAAAGATGATGGTCCTCTTCATGTTCACCTTTCTAGCAGAAGCCTGAAGGTTTTGCTCCAATATTGACTGGTGTTTGGAACTGTTCATAATTCTCTCTACCTTGACTAAGGCCCCAGTTCCAGCTGAAGAAAAACAGCCCCAAACATGATGCTGCCACCACCATGCTTCACTGTGGGTATGGTGTTCTTTTAGTGATGTGCAGTTTTGTTTTTGCGCCAAACATATCTTTTGGGATTATGTCCCAAAAGTTCAACCTTGGTGTCATCACACCATAAAACATTTTCCCACATGCTTTAGCCGGAATGTTTTTCTTTGTAAGAAAAGGCTTCCATCTTGCCACTCTACCCCATAGCCCAGACATCTGAAGAATATGGGAGATTGTCACATGTACCACACAGCCAGTACTTGCCATATATTCCTGTAGCTCCTTTAATGTTGCTGTAGGCCTCTTGGCAGCCTCCCAGACCAGTTTTCTTCTTGTCTTTTCAGCAATTTTGGAGGGATGTCCAGTTTTTGGTAATGTCACTGTTGCGCCATATTTTTGCACTTGATGACTGTCTTCACTGTGTTCCACAGTATATCTAATGCCTTGGAAATTCTTTTGTACCCTTCTCCTGACTGATAGCTTTTAACAATGAGTTCCCTCTGATGCTTTGGAAGCTCTCTGTGGACCATGGCTTTTGCTGTAGGATGCGACTAAGAAAATGTCAAGAAAGACCTTCTAGAACTGCTGAACTTTATTTGGGGTTAATCAGAGGCTCTTTAACCACTTCAAGTCCAGACACTTTCACCCCCTTCCTGTCCAGGCCAATTTTCATCTTTCAGTGCTATCACACTTTGACAATTGCGTGGTCATGCAACACTGTACCCATATGA
The DNA here is from genome assembly GCF_062004578.1 of Staurois parvus. Classification (NCBI taxonomy): domain Eukaryota; kingdom Metazoa; phylum Chordata; class Amphibia; order Anura; family Ranidae; genus Staurois; species Staurois parvus. The sequence goes on along the minus strand of NW_028318218.1, from coordinate 3,454,883 downwards.
AAGTTTTTTTTGAGACAGATAAAACTTTATTTTGGTGGTATGTATTCACCACTGGGATTTTTTTTTCTTTTTTTTGCTGTATAAATGAAAGTCCAAAAATTTTGAAAAAAAAATTCTTATAACATTTTGCAAATAAATAATCTTTCTAAATAAAATGTGGACAAAATGTATTCAGTTGTCTTTTTAGTAAAAAAAAAAAAAAAAAACCAAATTATTTTTTAACCAAACATTAATCATTTTTCAAAATTATTTTAATACTGATTGCTTTTACACTTATAAAGGCTGTAAAAGCAATAATTTCTCCTTCTCTCTGGCTGCATTCTTCCAGCCATTGAGAAATACTGAGAGCTGTGATTGGTCACACGGTACAAGGCTGTTGTGAATAGCTTTGTACCATGTGAACCTCTGTGATCATTCACAGATTTCACATGTAGTAAGCAACGATGTCAGGCATTGACATCTTGCTTACTACTGTTTTTATATGATCACTGATTGGTCAGTCGGTGATCACATGATCGGGACCTCACACAGAGGTCCCATACAGCGATCAAGGTGCTGCGCGCTCCCAGGGAGCACGCACAGGCTGTACATGTGGGTGCTGTTTATCAACAGCAACCTGCTCCTGATGGCAGGTGTGTACTGACTCCTGTTTAACATGATTTTAGTTGCGATTGCTTAAGTCCTCATGTACACGGGACGTTTTTACAGCAGCTGTTTTTGGCTTTTGACTTTTTTTTTTTTCTACAACTAGTAAACCCCCCCGCATGTTAGCCTATGTGTCCATGTACACATAGACTGTAATCAACGTTTTTTTGGCTGCAAAAAAAACCCCAGGATTAGTGAGTTTCTAGAGGAGTTTTTAGCTGTAAAATGTGGTAAAATGCTGCAAACCGGAGTTTATGGAAGTTTTTTTGGTTAAAAACCGCAAATGCAGGAAAACGCTGCTAATGCAAAAATGCTAAAAAAAAGCTGAAAAACGCACGTTTTTAACATGACTTTACACAGATAACGTTACCAGCATTATTGTAACACAGTGTGCATGGAGCCTAATTCTGAACACAGCTAAATCCCCAGTTATAAGAGGTACGTGCACTTGACATGCTAAGACAGGCAGAGCCAGTTGGATGAGATTTGCATGCATGGTGGTGATAGGCCTCATGGGACATGTAGCATTCAAGGGGTCAAGGAGCATTCGGAGAAATGATTGTGCATTCCTGGCCAGAAGTTCAGGGAAGCGGTACATAGGAACTGCGATGCGATGATGAAGAATACAATTGTATGAGTTTCTTCTATTTTAGCAATCATTTGTCTGCGGCTTAATTGCTATGTACCACTGTATCTATGCCAAAGCCTAGAAGTTTCATTCTACTTTTAAGTTGATACTTCAGCCTCCATGGGCAAAGGAAAGGGTAAATTTATTTGGTAATAAATCTAGTTGGTCGGACAGGCAGACATGATTGGCAATCAGATGATACCAGATGTGACATGAGAGGACTAACATTTGCCCTTCAAAGACAATGGACATGACCCTACAAGTTGTGAAATTTGTAAGAATGCATATGGCGTTTGGACGTTTCTACAAGAGCCAAATGAAGATAGTCTATGAGGAAAAGTTAACAAGCAAAGGCCACAAAGAGGGCATATAAAAGATCAGCATGTTCTGTTTATGTAAATCAGAGTACGAGGATTCCAAACTCCCACTGGAATGGACACAATCGGCACTGCAGTGAGACAGACTCATAACTTGTTGTTTTATAGAAGCCTAGTTTACATGGAAGGCGTTGGTGTAGATCACAAATCTTACCCAAGCTCAACTGCTCTATTCATCACATGGAGACAGGAGACCGGTGCACTGGCTGTGGTGTCCACTCCTCACAGCAAATATCCACAGTACAAGTAAACTCGGAAAGCTTCTTAATGGAACTCTTTATTGGTTACATAAATACAGGATCCATAAATCTGATGCGTCTCAGCTTCACAAAGCCTTATTCATAGCATCCTATGATAAAGGCTTTATAAGGCCAAAACACGTCAACTTTATGGATTTTGTATTTTTGTAACTAGTAAAGATTTCCATTAAGAAGCTTTCTGAGTTGCCGGCTACTTGTACTGTGGATATTTGTTGGTGTAGATCAGCTCAAGATTTTTAGCTTAGGGGAACCCTTAAAATGTAATATCTTTGGGAACCTGCCTGAAATGGTAGAACCTACAGCTGTGGTGTCCCCCTGTGTTAGTGGTTGGTTTAGAAGTGACTTGTTGCATTGGTGATTCATGGAAATTTGTCCCCTTTTATTGGTGGCCAGTTTAAGTTGGAGGTCAATTCACCATTGCTCTTTTCTCAAGGAACCTACAGGATTAACCCTAGTGTTCAGGGGGAACTATGTATAGCCGGGTGCAAGGCCGGCTGCTGGTAGTGCGAGGAATGGAGGGCTCAGATATGTATGTATGGCAGATGATTTGTTATATAGATGTTACAGATGATTTGTCTAGGATTCTATGTGTAGAAGTGCCAGAAGCACAACAACCTGTTGCAAGTTTTTTGGGTTTTTTTTCTTGGTGAGATGCAGTCTCACCAGCTTGATGCTGGATAAGCCCTGGTTCACACACATGCGGTGCGGGAAACACTGCGATCCCTGTGCATTTCCTGCAATGCACTGCAAACGCACTTTGTTTTGCGATCTGCTGCGGGTGTCCACTCAGAGTTAAGGACACCCCAAAAGCAGGTCGCAAGCACAGTGTTTTGCCTGAACCGGATCGCATTAATTAAATGACAACCGTTCAGTCCAGTTCCAGTACAATCAAAAATGGTGTCTGCACTTCTTTTGTGCAATTTCAGCCCATTCAAAATAAATGGGTTAAAAACATACCACACTGAATTGCACAAGAATGTGGTGCAATTCCTGTGCGATTCACAAGCCGTTCATAGTGTGAACTTGGCCCAAGTGTTTCTTCAATCCATGATTTGTCTGCTGTAATAAATTGAAGGAAGTGAACTGCCGGTGTCTGCATTCAGCTATGATTAAAGTGATATTAAAGGAAATTAAAAAAACAAAACAAATACATAACCAACATGTTATACTTATCTGCTCTGTGCAGTGATTTTGCACAGAGCAGCCCCAGTCCTCCTCTTCTTGGGTCCCCCACCGGTGCTCCTGGCCCCTCCCTCCTGCCGAGTGCCCCCAGAGCAGGTAGTTTGCTATTGGGCCACCCAAGCAGGCGTGCTCCCGAGCCACTGCTCTGCATGTCCATTCACACACAGAGCTGCGGCTCAGCCTCGCCCCCTCTCTCTCCTTATTGGATCACTGGTTGTGATTGACAGTCAGTGAGGAGGGAGAGTCCCTGGAGAGCCGAAGCTCTTGTGCACATCACTGGATCAAGATAGGGCTCTGGTACTTAGTATTATTACTAGGGGGGGGGGGGGGGGCACTGCAGCACACAGAAGGTTTTTTACCTTCATGCATAGAATACATAAAGATAAAAAAACCTTAAGCCTTTACAACCACTTTAAGCCAAACAAGTCAGGTTGACCTTTAATAAAATATTGCAGTCAAACATAAATATTTCCTTTTATGCTTTTGCTGTAATTATCTTCATAAACGTTCAATAAAGTTTAACTAGTAAAGCGGTAGTAAACCGCAAACAAAAGAAAGTCCCCTGCAAGGTAATGTCATAATGTGCTAATATGCATCACATACTAACACATTATGTAAAACTTACCTTAAAATGAAGCCCTCCAGCAGCGTGCTGTCACCTCTGTAGAGGCTTCCATCTTCACCGATCTTCCATCCAGGATTGCCAGCTCCGGCCATCTGAAAGGCCGGGCCACGATGACGTCACTCCTGGGCCACCGCACACAGCTCTGAAGGAAATGCACAGGTATGCCGTTTAGGAGATATTCATTTTACCTACAGGTAAGATTTATTATAAGCTGACCTGAAGGTAAAATTTAAAAAAACTGTTTACAACCGCAAAAAAAAAGCTTTAATTTATTAAACCAACTCCGGAACCTGAGCTACATGTTAAAAGGTTCTTGTATTCACACCAACAGTCGACGTTGCTCTTTTTTCCTTGCTTTCCCACTAATGAAATCCCTATAGTCGTTCGTTGTAGTTGGCTAGATTCATCTGGACTTGTTCAGTTATATTGAACATGCCACTTCTTCAGTGTTGGGAACATACCTCAAAATTTATGTCCAAACAAGCAGCACCAACACCTTGATCCAGTTACTACAGAAAGGCAAATGTTACTGTCAAAGGACAGGATGGGAGGGGTGACAGCTGTGGAAGCACCTAGTCAGTTCAATCCATCCTTGGTGATAGGAAGGCTTCACAAATGCTAATCTTTGGATTTACCTAGCTGAAGGTGTTAATTGCCGGGGCGGCAATGTTAAAACCCCCATTGTATGTGGAAGACAGATGGGATCAAAGGCTACCACCCATGTTCAGTGATGGTTGTTTTCATTTGACATAGATGGCTTCTTTCACACCTCTTGTGAACCAGTTGTCCTCTGTCTTCAAAATAATGTTCCTTTTCCTTGATCTGTAGGACTTGCCCACCTAAGTTGGGGCATTTGTTTAAGCGGTTGCTTTGTCTCCTCAATGTTCAGGTCTTTCGGCACTAAACCGCACTGCAAATACCAAGTCACGTCACTTGTGTTTGATAGCTTGATCTTCTAAATTACCTTCAATCTATAACTACAGAAATGCAGGTCCATGGCTTCCCAGGCAGTAGCACAGCCCTCAATGCAGAGGATTACACAGACTTGTTTGACTGCCCAACGAGTTGGCATTAAAGGATAAGTTCATCTTTTAACAAAAAATAATTTTGCAGGTAAAAAAAATGTGCATTTACTGTATTTTGTTTTAGGAGCCTGGTAACCATTGCAGCAATGATTAACATCTCGCAGGTGCCATGCAGTTCTCCTGCAGACTGTTGGTGTCATTGGCTTATACCTCAGTACCTCGTTTTACACTGAAAGAAAAAAGGGGTGCTGTTGCGCTTAGGAAAAAAATGTAACATATATGTGAAAAAATTTATATATAAGATACCTATATAGCAGCAGTCCTAAATGTGAATTTCTAAACACAAAATCTTATATATTTCAAAAATGGACCGCGCTAAGGTCACAAATAGACAAAATAAACTGCAATCTAAAGTGATACCACTGAGCAAAATACAAATACAATATTAATATTCAGTCCTAACGTGAATAATTGGTGCAATGGTGCTGTATCTTTATCGGTGATACTCCATACTGAAATGACAAGTGCTTCACTGTGTTCACACTGGTGCCCCACATAGATGTAAACTCACCGTCATTTCATGACCACCTATCTCTAGGTAAGTCACACTCGCTTTTTGGGACTATCCCAGTTTGCAATCCGGTCCTGATGGCAGATATTCCTTCGCCCTTATAACCGTGGTTGCTGGTAGTAGCCAATAACTTTCCACTAGATCTGCATCAATGTTAGGCAACTCCTCTCCTCCACAGGCAGTATTTCATATTTGCAGCATAAATCAAAACCAAACCAGACATCCCAGAGTGTAAAACTGTATAAAACTTTAATATGGGGTCAAACAATAGAAATGCCACTCACAAAAACAGTGCCTTTTCTGGCACTAGGTGTATTCAGCTTTGTATATTATGAATGGGAATTAAGATGGCCACCGCATTCCTGAGGTACTTCCTGAGGACGATCTATTGGTCGAAACTAGTCGAGGGCTTATGACACAACTTCCGCTGACGTCACTTCCGGGATTTGGAACACATGCTGGAATGCGGTTTCTCTCACTTTGGAGGGATCTCCTCCCACTTTGTGGCAGGTTGAACAATCCTCTTATGCCCCGTATACACTAGTCGTTATTTTCATTCAACCCAGAGGGCTGAACGAGTAAAAACTAGTGACAGATCGCTGTACTAACACAAGCAGTGCTAGTACGGCCATCTGCCCCGCTGTGCTATTATGTTCTGACAGGGACTGCCCCCCCTGCAAGAACACAGCGGTCAGCGCTCAGCTATTGGCTGAGAGTGCTGATCTGTAGCCGATTGGCAGAGCTTTTTCGGTCCTGCCCCTTTGATAGATATTGGACTGGCTGCCGTGAATGGCTGAATGTTGGCTGGTTTCTGTTGAACTGGCCAATACTGCCCGATATTCAGCCCGTTTGTACGGGGATTTACTCTATAAAATGATAGTCTTGCCTTTTAGTTCCGCTTTAAAGAACTTTAATGAAATATGTAATCAGGGGTGGACTGACAACTCATGGGGCCCCCGAGCAATAGGGGATCATGGGGCCCCTGTGTCCTAGCCCACACTCAAACCACACCCAAAAAAGCCTATAAAAGGTACCAGGGGCATCTCATGGGGCCCCCTACAGACCCCGGGCCCTCGGGAAGTGCCCAAATGGTCAATCCGCCTCTGTATCTAATGTTTATTGTGTGAACTATTCGTCCTATCCATACACCATGTAATGGAGATGGACAAAGATAGATGTGTTTGAAGTCCAGCCTGTGTGACAACCATGGCCCCCTCCATATATACAATGGAGGGAAAAATGTGAAGACATGAGGGATAGGTATTGTGTTCTTCACAAGATCACCAGGTGAAAGGAAAGGTTTCTGAAGAAAGAAATGTAATGCAGCCACCACATTGAAGGACCAGTAACCTATTACTTTTTTTTTTTTTTTTTTGCAGGATGGGTTAGAGGGGTGGAAAGGAGGTCGTTTTTGGGCTTTAATTTCATAGGCTGTTCAGTACCAGTTTCCATCTGCTTTTGGAAAAGTAAAACCATTATTACTGTACATGAAGGGTCTTTATCATGTCAGTTGAAGCTGCAAATTCCTTCTTTTTTTTCTTTTTTTTTTTTTTTTTACGAGGCACATTTCCTAAGTTATGTCTGTGCTTGAGGCAGTGACAAGACGCAGCAGGAAGCAGACAGAAGAAAGGAAGTTTCTCCCCCTCCTCACTCTGAGCTGCGGTTACCTAAAATAACTGAAATCCTAAACTAGAAGATTATACATTCTTATTAGAAGACCTAACAAGAAGTTAGTAGTAGGTGACGCTTTTAATCTATATGGTCATTACACCTTACAGCAAACATACAACTGCATATGTTCTGTTTGCATTCTGAGACAGTTTGAGGAATTCATCTTCTAACTTCTGATTTGCATACTTGTTCTAGGTCTGTTGAAGTCAACGTATCTGCATGACAGCTGGGCAGCTAATATCTCTATATTTCAGCAATGGGCTGGAAATCTGTACATATACTTTGTTTTTCCCCAAGTGGCTTAAGCTAGCCATACATGGATTTAAATTTGACTGGTCCAGCAGGGACCTGCAAAATTTTGCTTCTTGTAAGGCAGGGCTGGTTGTAAATAGGTCGATCTGTCAATCGACTTGTGTATAATCAGCCTGTCGCGTTTTTCCTGAACGATCGGTGCCGCCGGCTATAGCCGACAGCACTGATCATTGTATTCTGATGGCGGGGAAGGCCCACTGTTGGTTGAATACAAATGTCCAATGGGAGTGATCCCTCCTTCCACATTGCGTGCGTGGGTGGAAGAATCAGATAATTTTTTTTTTTTTTTTCTCATTTAACCTGCTCTTTGAAAAAAAAAAAAATTGTGTGGCCAGCCTTAATCTGGTTGTGAAATGTCACAGGTCCTCTGGCAATGGACACAATGCTCAACTGGGTTGAGTATAACCCCCTTATGCAATAGTGCCAGTTTGCAGAAATAAAATTTTTCTTCCTTTTTGTACTTTGTAGAGCACACCTCTGCTGTGGATTAACCAGTTTACCTCCACCCTATAGCAGTTTTACTGCTACAGGGCAGCTCTCCTGTGCATAGTCATGTGTATATATACATGATTTTGCACTTCCGCATCAAGGGGGCAAGCGCGCACCGCTGGAGGAGTGCTTCTACTGTGAACTGTCACAGCAGAAGCCGATCAGAGAGTTCAGGCAATTCGATGCTTGCTGGTACCTGCAGATTGTCTGGCAGGGAGGAAGAACACCTCTGTGCCTATGTTTACATAGGCAGAACTGTGTTGTGACAGGAGAAGGTGATCCATCATGTGTCCCTTCACAGCTGGGAACACATCCATCACTTCCTCTTGTACCAGTGCCATCTAGTGTACACCAAGCACATAGCTAGGCACACGGTTAACCCTTTGATCACTCCTAGATGTTAACCCCTTCCCAACCAGTGTCATTAGTACAGTGATCAGTATATATTTTTTGCACTGATCACTGTATTAATGTCACTTGTTCCAACAAAGTGTCAGTGTCAAAATGTCTGCCGCAATATCACAGAGTCGCTGATCGCCGTCATTACTAGTTTTAACAGAAAAAAAATATTCCAGTATGTCCCATAGTTTTTAGATACGTTTGCGCAAACTAATCAATATACGCTTATTGGTATTTTTTTTTTTTTCTTCAAAATATATGTAGTAGAATACATTTTGGCCTATATTTATGAAGACCTTTGATTTTAAATTTTTTTTTTTTTAATTGGATGTTTTATAGTAGAAAACAAAAGTTTTTTTTCTACAATTGTCGGCTTTTTTTTTTTTTTTTTTTATAAACCAAAAAGTAAAAACTGCAGAGGGGATCAAATACCACCAAAAGAAACCTGTAGTTGTGGGGGAAAAAAGGGACATAAATTTAATTTTGATACGGTGTTGCATGTCCGCGCATTTGTCAAAGTACTGCAGCGCCGTATTGCAAAAAAATGGCCTGGTCAGGAAGGAGAGTAAATCTTCTGGAGGGCAAATGGTAACATTAGGTATAGTACCAGCAGGTGTAAAATTCTAGGTTCAACTAAAAACAAAAACCAGCCCTAGGATCACCCTTGCTGGTTGCCAAAACCCCCAAACCCTGTGCTTAGCCTAGCATCGACGAGTTAGGACTTTTCCTCCTGGAAATCTAGTTCCTTTGGTTTACTTCACACTAGGTCCATGGTGACTCCCCTGCCCTTTTAGAAGCATGCCACACTTTTGAGTTCCTGGTGGTCTCCTTCTTAAAGGGCAATTACTCCACTATTGCGCTATTTGCTATTCATGTTACACCTAACCTATGAACAAGACCATTCAATAGATGCCTTATTTGCTTATGGGGCAAATCCCTTCTGAGGGCATCCTGTGTCCAAGTATCTTCTTGAACATTGGTACCTTCATATCTGCCATCATCGTGTTTGCTATTTCATTCCTTGTCCTAATCCAGGACTCATTGAATATGCATCTCTTCCTTACCTGCCTTGTGGATGTAGAGGACCTGAACATCCCATACTTGGTCTGTATCTAGACTTAACCAAGCCACGGTTTTCATTGGAGGATTCTTCTTTCTTTAAAAATCCAGCAGACAGGAAGTTGGAGGTCATTGCATGTCTGTGAATGCGGTCACAGTATCCTTTACTTTGACTCCGGTACTTGTTTCCCAGCAGAGGAACAAGTTTCACATGTTTGTGGAATTGGCTTTTCAGCTGGTGCAGGGCTTAAAGTACATTTTCAGTGCAGCTCTGGATTCAGGATCCTTGGTCTTTAGTCTGTGAACTTCAGCCTTGGCAACCCAGATGATCATAGCTGAAGTGTTGAGTCAGTTGACCAAACGTCTAAGGTGGCTCTTATACATATGTCATTCACAGGGGATCGACTTTTCTGAGCGATGCTGGATGACATTGAGCGTTACTGAAGGCAAAAGTACCACCTTGCCTCAGCTCAGGAAGGCCAAGAATTTCCAGTGCAAATCTGAGCGTTCATTTTCAGCTTACAAGTGGCTTTTTCATTCAGGAGGAAATCCTCCTGCCCAAGCTGTGGAGCAGCCCTCCATGTGATATTTTACCCCATCTGTTGAGCCCAAGGTGGGGGGAGGGGACTAATATTCTCAGATTGTTGGTTAACCCAGGTGTCAGACAAAAGGTAAAAAAAAAAAAAAAATCACACAAACAGTTTTTTTTGTTTTTCCTTTCAGCCTGCTCTTCTCCAGAGGTTATTGGATTTCTGTCTGGCCAATGAATTACTCCTGGACCATAGGTTGCAGATTTCAGCTCTGGCTGCAGAAATTTTAAGAATTTTTACTGAAGATGTTGCACATTTTGGCCTAACCATGGCTCTTTGGGTGTACACCAAAACATTGGTGTCAGTGTTAGTTGTCTTGAGGATGAGAGGGCTACCAATTGTTTGGTACCTGGTGACCTTCTATTCAAGTCCTGCTCTGCACCTGGAGTTCAACCTGTCCATAACCATTCAAACTATTTGGATTTTGGTGGGTTTTAAATCTCAAGAAGCGATTACTGGTTCCATCACTTTGCCTGGAATATCTTGGCCTGAACTTGGTCATAGTTTTCCTGCCCACAGTTAGTCATCTATTCGACACTGCCTACAGGTTCTAGGTCTCATAGTGGTGGTCTTTTGTGGCGATCTCTTATGCACAGCACCACACCAGGACATTGCAGTACGAGATTCTGTTGCAGTAGAACAAGCCTCCCCTATCTTTGGGCAGAGAGATCAAGATCAATTGTTTGATAAAGTCATCTTTAGTATGGTGGATTCGTTCTCTTCTGCTGCTGTAATTTTTTCTTCTTTGCTGGAAATTGTAATGACTGAAACCAGTCAGTCCCTACATTTGAACCATTGTTATATGTTGAAATAAGTTAGCAGAGTTTTAGTCTGTGATTTCAGTGGGATTAAACAATTTTGGGTAGATACATTTGGTATATGGCATGTCTCATTAGACTGATGCTAGCGTACTCTGTTGGGGAGAAATACTGGATCTCTGGTATTTTTGAAGCTGGGAACCCTGCTCCTCAACCATGTGCTGGAACTATGAGCAATCAGATTGGTGCTGCTGTAATGAATGTATCTTCTGGATGGACACTGTCAGAACATTCTACTGCAATTGGGTATACAGTATGAACCATCAGAAAAAAACAAGTCCTTTTTTCTGTAAAATTTGTAATTTTTATCTGGTAATCCTGCAGATAACAGCGACTATGCTCACTGCTCAACTGTATCAATGGAGGGAGTAATGATTGTCACACAGACTGGACTTTAAATGTGTTACATAGCTAGTCTGGCTGAAGAGACAAAAGTCCTTCCAGTTCAACCATAGAGGAAAAAAAAAGTTATAATCCTACACCCACAGTTGATCCAGAGGAAGGCACAAAAAAACCCAGCAAAGCATGATCCAATTTGCTCCTGCTGGGACAAACAATTCCTTCCTGATCCCCCGAGAGACAATCGGATAGTCCCTGGATCAACTTTACCTATAAATGTTAGTATCCAGTTATATTCTGTGTATCTAGGAAGCAATCCAGGACTTTTTTAAAGCAATCCACTGAGCTGGCCAGAACCAACTCTTGAGGGATTCTATTCCACATTTTCACAGCTCTCACTGTGAAGAAACCTTCTTCCCCTCTTTATCTGCATTACAAGGTGGAGGGGGTGGCTTTAGGAACTGTCTGTCCATTTAATTGTGATGGAATTGGACGTTTTGGGCAATGTGTGGTCAGTAAAGTGAGATGGATCACTTTTCCCTCTATTTAAACACTGGCCTTCATTTGAGAGTTCCAGAATTTTATTTTTTTTTTCCATTCTAACCACCATTAATTTGTATGTGTTTTTTTTTTTTTTTTTGTTCTGCTTTTATAAATGACAGTTTTATTTGTTATTAAAAGGCAAGGCTGATAGTTTATATATCACCAGTTTTGATAAATGATGTATGCTATGGTATGTTTGTCACGTCACTTACAATACCTTTAACAATAATTGTTTGTACTAGCTAGTGCTTTGCTACAAAAGATTGCTTTGTGCTTTCTCATAACAGATTGGCACCGCTAGCATTCACTAACCGGAATCAGGTAGTCAGTGTTAAAGCTGCTGCCAGCATTTTTTTTTTTTCACAGACAACTGGTTTCTGAAGATGTGCTGGCAGATAGACTGGACTGACGGGTTCCTGAAATATATGATAATCTGTTCACCACTGATACAAAAACTTATACATATGTTTATTAGCCATTTTACAACCACCCAACACATACTGTATACAGTTGCAAGAAAAAGTATGTGAAACCCTTTGGGATTACGTGGAGTTTTGCATGTAAGGTCATGCAACAGCATTTCAATCGGGTTGAGGTCAGGACTCTGACTGGGCCACTCCAGAAGGCGTATTCTGTGCTGTTGCAGCCATTGTTTTGTTGAATTACTTGTATGCTTTGGGTCATTGTCCTGTTGCATCACCCATCCTCTGCGGAGCTTCAGTTGGCGGACAGATGGTTGTACGTTTTCCTGCAAAATGTCTTGATAAACTCTGGAATTCATTTTCCCATCAATGACAACAATCCGTCCAGGCCCTGAGGCAGCAAAGCAGCCCCAAACCTTGATGCTCCCTCCGCCATGTTTTACAGTGGGGATGAGGTTTTGATGTTGGTGTGCTGTGCCTTTTTTTTCTCCACACATAGTGTTGTGTGTTCTTCCCAAACATCTCAATCTTGGTTTCATCTGTCCACAGTATATTTTGCCAGTAGTGCTGTGGAACATCCAGGTGTTCTTTTGCAAACTTCAAACGTGCTGCAATATTCTTTTTGGACAGCAATGGCTTCCTCCGTGGTGTCCCCCCATGTACTCCATTCTTGTTTAATGTTTTCCTTATTGTAGATGTGTCAACAAAAATGTTAGCATGTGCCAGAGATTTCTGTAGGTCTTTAGCTGACACTCTGGGATTCTTCTTTACCTCATGCAGCATTCTGCGCTGTGCTCTTGCAGTCATTTTTACAGGATGACCACGCCTAGGGAGAGTAGCAACAGTGCTAAACTTTCTCCATTTGTAGACAGTCTGTCTTACCATGGACACATGAACATCAAGGCTTTTGGAGATACTTTTGTAACCCTTTCCAGCTTCATGCAAGTCAACAATTCTTGATCGTAGGTCTTCTGAGAGCTCTTTTCTGCGAGGCATGGTTCACATCAGACAGTGCTTCTTGAAACCAGTAAACCAAAAACAGGTGTGTGTTTTTTAAGGGCAGGACAGCTGTCAGCAACACATCCAATATCACACTGATTGGAGTCAAGGTTGGCTCACTCCTGGCTCCAATTAGCTCTGGGAGAAGTCTTTAAGCTAGGGCCTCACATGCTTTTTCCTCCCTGCACTGTGAATGTTTACATGTTATGTGCAATTAAACCATGGCAACATCTAATGTTTGTGTAGTATTATGTTCAGCAGACTGTTCTATTGTTGTGACTTAGATGACATTCAGAGCACATTTTATGCCCAATTCATGCAAAACTCCACGTAATCCCAAGGGGTTCACATACTTTTTCTTGCAACTGTATGTGTGGGTTTTAAAGCCAGCTGTTGTTTATGGGCTGTGGGTGCGCTCTCAGCACAAAAACTGAGCTGTAAAAGACCGCTATCAGTCCAGACTACAGATCGGTAACTGGCAGAACCGACTTCCAATCAGGTAACCTCTGTGACAGTGATCATATGATTGCCGATCCTTCCTGCCCCCTGGCATTCCGCACTGTTCAAAAGGACACGTGGGTGGGAAGGGGTTAAACGTTCCTAAAACGGAGTTCCAGCTGAAAAAAGACAAAAAAATTAAAAGTCAGCAGCTACAAAACCTGCAGCTGCTGACTTTTAAAATACAGATGCTTACCTGTTCCTTGGTCCAGCGGTGTCCTCACCACGGCTGGTTTCACCGGCATCTTCTCTCTCCGGCATCTTCATTGTGGGCACCCGGCTGTGACAGCTTGCGGCTTCATAGCCGGGTGCCCACTGATCATGCGTGAGTAGCGCTGCGCTCTGTGAATGGTCATGTAGTCTTAAGAGACCTGTCGCATGTCCCAGAAGAATATGGGGGGGGGGACAACTTCTGATTGCCTAGGCAGCCGCAGCCACAGTGGGAGGGGGTAACTGTCAAATCCAGATACATCCCCCCCCCCCCCACGCTTCCCAAAAGGTGCTAATCCTTAATGGGGAGTGGGGGACAAAGGCTTAAAAGCGGAACTTCCCCTTTTGGGTAGAACTCCGCTTTAAACAATTTTTAAGGCACATTTGCCCACAAGATTCAGCTGATGTTTATTTCCTTTTTTTTGGTTGATTTCCACTTGTATTTGCATTTTACTTGCACATACACAGCCTGTGTCAATGTAAAGTGAGATGGATCACTCCACTGGGTCTCTTGGCCATGGCAGGTGTCGGTGGGAAGAGCAGACGACAATTGGCTTCTCATAACTTCTGCAGTTGCTGGGAAAGAAGCTGATCACGCACAACTGGGCTTAATCCTCTTCAGTGGGGTCCCCAGGTGACATTAGAGGTCTAACAGTCCCCAAATGTCTCCCTAAAGAGGACCCGTCATGTACTTGTCAGTCACCTACTGTATGTGATGTTTTGGAGGTTTTAACTAATCTTGTGGTGAACAAGGCTAAAGCTGGCCATTCATTATACAATTTTCTTATTCAATTTCCCTTAGATTTACATTCAACTAGGGCCTGCCTGCATACAAATTTAAAGTGTTTAGGTTTGACCTCATATGGTTTTGGTAAATCTAAAGGAAAAATTATATAATAAATGGCCAGCCTAAGTGTATTCAATCTCAAAAAATGATAAACTAATTTACGTACAGTGTTGCATGACCACGTAATTATCAGTTAAACTGTCATCATAACCTGCTAGTATTGAGGTGGTTAATGTGATCACGCATGGTACAGACAGGGAGCTCAGGAAATGGTTCTGCTCTTCAATCCTGGAATTTAGTTAAAACCAATTGCTGTCTGGGGCAATTTTTTATTTTTCACATATATGTTAAAATCACCTTTTTATGCTGGAAAATTACTTAGAACCCACAAACATATACTTTCTGAAAGCAGAGGCCCTGGAGAATATAATGGTAGTAGTAGTTAGTTTTTTATGTCGCAGGATATTTGTGTAGCCATTTATCAAATGCAGATTATCAGGAAAAAATACTTCAGTGAAATTTAGTGCACACATAAAATACCGAATATTTTAGTAGAATATAAAAGATGATATGCCAATTAAATAGATCCTAAACATGTCAAGATTTAAAATTGCGCACACCTGAGAAATGGCATCAAAATACAGTACCTAAAAATTGTCCATAGCCCTCTACAGTTTATCATTTTAGAGTTGATCATGAATTATGCACCTAGAATTATTGCTCCCACGCATACGTTCATGGTGATAACTGATGTGTGTTACAATCACCGTTTATATATGCATGCCGGAGCTATGTGCACGTTTGCACAGTTCTTTGAATGAACTATAGGTTCTGACAGCCTTTGCGGCTATCTGCTTGTATTTGACAATGAACTACCAGGGTGCTGTATCTAGGTAACTGATTGAGTCTTCCTGTCATTGTGTAATTTTTTTTGTCATTGTGCCTGCCCATACGAGGTACAAGCAGACAGATACACTGACAGTCTGCATTGGACCTGTGATCTGCTGATCGTGGATGCAATGCTTTTCAGGCTCCTGCAAAAAAAAATTGTAAATGCACACATTTTTTTACCTTCAAAAAAAAGTGTGTATTTTTTTTCTGAACCCTTGCGCTTCCAGGCTCAGCGCTCCACTTTTAAGCTCGGGTGGCCAGATCATTTTTGCAATTTTTCTATTGCTTTTTTTATCTTTCCCTTACAGCTTTCAGAGTTTGTAAAAGTCCCCCCAAACCATATATTTTCTAAAAGCACATGTCCAGTAGAGTAAAAATAAGGTGCTTCTAATTTTTAGGGCCCCATGATATTTGCACTTGGGTTTATCAAAACAATTTTTGTTTTCGCTAAAAATAAACTAAAATCATTAGCAAATGCAAACACTGCAAATTTTACAAGATTCCTGCTAAATTCTCAGTAAATATAAAATCTGTATTGAGTTAATAACAAATATTTTTGTAAATTTTAAATTTCACCTTTTTGCAAAATGGTGAAAATGTAATGTACGCAAAACTGTAAATAATCTCTCACCTCAACGACAACAACCTCCTCGATCCCCTACACTCCGGCTTCCGTCCCCTACACTCCACCGAAACTGCCTTACTCAAACTCTCCAACGACCTGCTAACCGCCAAAGCTAATGGCCACTATTCAGTGCTCCTACTCCTTGACCTCTCTGCGGCCTTCGACACAGTCGACCACCCCCTCCTCCTCAAAAAACTACACTCCCTCGGCCTCAGAGATTCTGCTCTCTCCTGGCTCTCATCCTACCTGTCACAACGCTCTTTCAGCGTTACCTATAATGCTACCACCTCCCCCTCACTCCCCCTCTCTGTTGGGGTCCCTCAAGGCTCTGTCCTCGGGCCCCTTCTCTTCTCCATCTACACCTCCTCCCTTGGCCAACTCATACACTCTCACGGCTTCAACTACCACATCTATGCCGACGACACACAAATCTATCTCTCAATCCCCCACCTCACCCCCTCGGTCTCCGCCCGAATCACACACCTACTGAACGACATATCAGATTGGATGTCGCTCCACTTCCTTAAACTGAACCTCTCCAAAACCAAGTTTCTTGTCTTCCCCCCAGCCCGGACACCACCCCCCATTGACTTCTCCGTCACATCCAACAACGCCACCATCAAACCCTCCCCGCAGGCCAGAGTACTTGGTGTCATTCTGGACTCCAACCTATCCTTCCAGCCCCAAGTCCAATCTTTAACAAACTCGTGCAGACTCCACCTCTGCAACATCGCCAAAATACGCACGTTCCTAACCCCAGTAACCACTAAACAGCTCATCTACTCCCTCATCATATCTCGACTACTGCAACTCCCTCCTCACTGGCCTGCCTCGCCGCTGGCTATCCCTGCTTCAGTTGATCCTGAATATGGCTGCCAGACTCATTCACCTTTCCAACCGCTCCGTCTCCGCCACCCCCCTCTGCCAATCCCTCCACTGGCTTCTGATTGAGCAACGGATCAAAGTCAAAATCCTAACACTGATGTACAAAGCTGTCCACCATACTGCCCCGTACAACATCACTGACCTAATATCCAAGTGCCGCCCAGCACACACAGACTCCGCTCCTCACAAGACCTCCTTCTCTCTAGTTCCCTGGTTTCCTCCTCCCATGCCCGCCTCCAGGACTTCTCCAGGGTGTCACCCATCCTCTGGAACTCCCTGCCCCAACCCATCAGATTATCACCTACTCTCCTCTCCTTTAGGCACACCCTGAAAACCCACCTCTTCAGGGAAGCCTACCCCACCCCCTGCTAACTTGCCAACCTCCTCCACTCTTCCTACCACTCCATCCCCCACAGCTATCTCCTCCTGTGCCACTATCCCCTCCCTCCTAGATTGTAAGCTCGAAACATGAGGGGATTGAGGGCCCTGCTCTATCACATTGTATTGGTATTGTTCTGTCACATGTTCTGTCTCCCATTGTAATGTACAACGCTGAGCGAACTATTGGCGCTTTATAAATACTGTATAATAATAATAATAATAAATAACCAAATTTCTCTAAAAATCTGGAGGTTTTCATTTTTCACTTACAATTGCAGAGATTGTTAAAGACCCCTCAAACCATATATTTTCTGAAAGCACAAGATCAGTACAATAAAAATAAGGTGCGACTTTGTTTTAGGGTCCTATGATATTTGCGCAAATATTTATCAAAACAATATTTTTGCTAAAAATACACTAAAATCACCTGTGCATTCCCATGCAGCCGCTGCGTCCTAATTGACATCAATAAGACTGCCTGCATGGGGATGGACAGAAAACCTTAGGCCTTGTTTAGACTTGTGGTTGGGGAGGCAGCAAAAATGTGCTGTTGAGCTACGTTTCTGCCACCCACCAACCGTTCCCCCTTTAAAGTGTTACTAAACCCACAACAGTAAAATCAGTCTGTATATGCAGTAAAGCGTGCTTGTTATATTCACTGTGGAATCTAAGGGGTTAATCTGCATTATGTAAAAAGGCCATTTGATCCTATCTTCTCTGCTCCTCCTGTTCAAATGTCCACATCTTATCTCCTGATAAGACAGACTGAACCGTAGCCATTCTGCACATGCTCAGTTTAGTGTGTATTGCTAGAGAAGGTTTTTGGTTTTTTTTTGGGGGGGGGGGGAGCGCATGTGATCAGCACAGGGCCAATCAGCACTCTTCAGACAGAGGGTCAGGGGTTCTGCATTTTCATAGAGCAGAAAGAAAACTCCAAGCTTTAACCAGTGCTCGGCTGATCACTGATAGAAGTCACAAGACTGCTGTAAGTGCTAATGAGAAAAGGTATTTAGCAGTTTATAATTACTAAAATAATTGCATTTCCATGTTCTGTGTACTGAGAGACCCGGTATAGTGAATGCAGGGTCCTAGGTTTAGTGACACTTTAACCTTCCTGGCAGTAATCCCGAGTGTGACTCGAGTGTCCCACGATCCCGCGAGGTCCTCCTGCCGTGTCCCCCTGCCACGTCTGCCGGCCGATGCTGGAATCCGGGATCCGTTACCTGCAAGTGTTGGGACGTGGGGGGGGGGCAGAACCAGCGGGGAATTCAAAAAAGTAAAAATATGACACACACATTACATTGTAATATGTTAGGATTACATTACTATATCAAACCATTTCACCTAAATTTTGTCCCGAGTGCTTTGTCCTGTGCGCTGCCTGCATTTTTACCGTTCTTTCTGCCTGGAAACTGAGAAACGTCCATGGCGTCCAAAAAGCATCCCCTTAGGTGAAAAGCGGTTTTTAGACCAGCTAGAGAACAGCGATAGTAAATTAGAATCACTTGCAGAATTGAGCGATGATTTGTGGGGAAATTCGTCATCAGACACTGAAAACGATTCTTCGACTGAGCTCAGTGATGTGCGAACTTGGCGCTCTATTTCAAATTTCAGTGTTTTTGGTTTGATTACATTATTTAATTAAATGTATTATATTTTTTATAATTTATTATATTTTTATGATTTCGTGTTTCAAACTTTATCATACCCGGGATGTTTACTAGACTCTTGTTTGGACAGATTTAAGCGAGTTATTCCTAAGAATTACAGGCCTACAATATAAAACAACAAATTTCCATGCAAAACAATGTACCGCTTTGACAATCAAAAATATTGATTAGTTAGACCTCCAAGGAGGTTAAGGCGCAAAAGGCAGCAGACAGGGTGGTTTCCATGCTGCAGCTGCAAAGCTTCGCTTTGCACATACGGCAAAGTTGCATTGCTCTGCGCCCGCCGACCACTACAAATTCAAGTCAATGGGGAGGCACCACAGATGCCCCGCAACCGTCTGCGGTACACATGTTTGTGCTGCATTTGTCTGCAAAAATTTGATTAAAACAGGCTGTAAGGAAGCAGTGCAATGCTTCCTCACTGCCTATCAGTAGTTTCTGGAGCTTGAACCTAATGCGGATTGGGCTTCAGAAGCAAAGGAGATTTAGATGCCTGTCTAAATCTACGCTTAGGCCCCTTGCACACGGGACGGACTCCCCCAGGAATCTGCTTGCTCAGCAGGGAATCTGTCTTCTGATCCCTGCTGCGCAAGCGGATGACTGGTCCGTGTCCATACTGCTTTTGCAGAGCGGACACAAACACAGCCTGCTGTCCTCTGTGGGTGGTGGAATGTAAACGGGACCGCCTGTCCGTTTACGCCTGACTACGATCTGTCTATTTTTAGCGGAATGGATTGGATGTAGGCGGGTGTAAATGGACATAACTCTGGAGTTTGAAAATTAGGAATTTAAAAAAAAAACCTGATAGGCAGACCCTTTCAGTCTGCATGTGTGAAAGGGGCATTACTAGGGTTTTTTTGTTTTTGTTTTTTCAGTTTTATTTTTTTATTTTTTAACAGGCCCAATATTTATTACTTTTTTTTTGAGGGGTGGGGGTGATTTCAGAGAGACATCAGGGGTCTAAACAGACTCCTAATGTGTTTTTTTTTTTTTTGTTTTTTTTTTTTTGACAGGAAGGGAGTAAAGACAGTCCCTTTCTCTGCAACTTCATATGCACTGTAGATGAATGATTAGGAGTCTGCATAGAGACTCCTGTTCATTCACAAACTGTAGTATAAAACCGCAACCTACTATACTTCAATAGTGAATAAACAGAAGCAATCAGTAATGCTGTGTTCATTCAGGAAAAAAGGGGGCTGGTAAAGACGTTACCTATCCATCCTGACAGTCCCCGATCTCCTGGACAGCAGATGCAGCCATCAGGAGTGATTGGAGGGAAGAGTGTGAGGAAGAGGGGGTCACTTAAGGGGGGGGGGTATTATTTGAGATTTTTGTCAGTGATTGTGCACTGTGGCTGGATGCAGTAAGCAGGGGGAAGCCGACAATTGTATCCAGCCACAGGGGATCCGTGCTGGGGGGGGGGGGGATCAGTAGGAGAGGAAGGTGTTGGGGGGGCATCATTTAAGAGGTCAGCGCAGCAGAGAATGTGGAGGTAGAGATGAGGGATAGAGAGCAGTAGGTGGGAGGCAAGAAACGGTTGTGAAGGATTTCTCCTTTAAGTAGTGACTGTGTATGGAGTATTTTTGGAGAATAAGGATATTGTTTAGTGGCATTTTAGGTTTCATTTTCAGGACACATTTGGTGAGATTTGGGGGCGTCTCCGGCATTCACACTTGCTGTTAGTGCTGGGGGCCACACTCCTGTCAGTACAAATGTACTGAACGGTGAGCTGCATGATGGTCTGATCCATAATTATATAATTGATCTTTCATATAACTGCACTACGGGGGGGGGGACTTGTGGGAATGGGCCTCTAGGATCAGAGTTTGCCTTGTGCTGAGGCCTGTTCATGCAGGTCTGTAGATTACCAGTAATGTGACGCCAGGAAGGTCTTCGCTCCTGAACAGGGAAGTCATTAATCATTTCACAGCTTGTTTATAATGCAAATCCCAAAGCTGGGCAACTACCAAACATCCTTTGTGTAGCCACAGATTAGTCTGATCAGGTGACAGAGAATTACTATTGTGCCGTATTTACACAACAATTTACTGGAAGCTTGGCTGTTTCCTTGTACCAACAATTTACATTGTGGTATTATTTGCTCCATCACTTCAGGACAAGGTGTAGATTTCCTGCCCCTGTGAGTTTAGGACGCTTCTATGTGTGGGACAAGCACAATATTCCCAACACAATCCTGAAAAATGTCTGTAAATGTAAGTGAGTGCTGGTCCAAAGCTTTATTCCGTGATCACATGGTAATGACAGTAGCAGCATTTCAGAGCCTCCTAGGACATCATGTGATCTGCCTGATGAAGGGGTCCTGCGAAGTGCCAAAACGTTGCTTCTGTCAGTATGATGTGATGGTTATGGCTGAATAAAGCTTTGGACCTGCTATGGAGATCCTTGGTGTGCGGGTGACATACGTGTGTGTGTGTGTGGTGGGCTTTCTTCACTTTGGTCAAAAAGGAACGTTAATCTCATCCCACGAACAGTTAGAAATTCTGTATTTCAAGTGTTCTTGAAATGAAGCTTTTTGGACAAAGTTATACTAATATATGGCTAGGTTTCATTGTAGAATGGTTGGAAGGATCTGCTATTGTTGCTCTTGACACAAAGACCAGGTTGTGTACATTCCTCTTGTTCAGGCTATACATGTACGTTGGTTTGTGCTGTGTAAAAATGCAGCATGGAGCGCACAAAAATGCACATCAACGTGTCACAGCACACTGCTATGTATGGCGTTGAATAAAGTGTTCTTTTGTGACATTTCAGTAAAGTTGTAAAAAAAGGAAACCCTGGAATCCTTTCGGCGCACGCTATATGCAGCATAATACGCCCACTGGTGTGAACGGCCCCACAGTTTTATCATATCTAAAACATAAACAAAAATAAAACATTTTTTGACTTTGGAGAAGGGAAGGAATATCCCCTTGCCCCCTTTTTCGTTTGTGGCCAATAGGGAGAATTTCCTTCCCTTTGCGGCTTAAGGGAGGAGAGCTCACTAAAAATATCCTTCAGACAGTTGTCACCAAATCAAGTGTCTGATTGAAAGATGTACCCTCTATTCCACCAAATCAAGCGTCCGGTTGAAAGATGTACCCTCTATTCCACCAAATCAAGTGTCTGATTGAAAGATGTACCCTCTATTCCACCAAATCAAGTGTCCGGTTGAAAGATGTACCCTCTATTCCACCAAATCAAGTGTCCGGTTGAAAGATGTACTCTCTATTCCACCAAATCAAGCGTCCGGTTGAAAGATGTACTGTCTGTTCCACCAAATCAAGCGTCTGGTTGAAAGATGTACCCTCTATTCCACCAAATCAAGCGTCCCGTTGAAAGATGTACTCTCTATTCCACCAAATCAAGTGTCTGATTGAAAGATGTACCCTCTATTCCACCAAATCAAGTGTCCGGTTGAAAGATGTACTCTCTATTCCACCAAATCAAGCGTCCGGTTGAAAGATGTACTGTCTGTTCCACCAAATCAAGCGTCTGGTTGAAAGATGTACCCTCTATTCCACCAAATCAAGCGTCCGGTTGAAAGATGTACTCTCTATTCCACCAAATCAAGCGTCTGATTGAAAGATGTACCCTCTATTCCACCAAATCAAGTGTCCGGTTGAAAGATGTACTCTCTATTCCACCAAATCAAGCGTCCGGTTGAAAGATGTACTGTCTGTTCCACCAAATCAAGCGTCTGGTTGAAAGATGTACCCTCTATTCCACCAAATCAAGCGTCCGGTTGAAAGATGTACTCTCTATTCCACCAAATCAAGCGTCTGATTGAAAGATGTACTCTCTATTCCACCAAATCAAGCGTCCGGTTGAAAGATGTACTGTCTGTTCCACCAAATCAAGCGTCCGATTGAAAGATGTACCCTCTATTCCACCAAATCAAGCGTCCGGTTGAAAGATGTAGTGTTTTTCTGAAATACCTCAATTAGGGAAATACTGCATTATAGCCACTAAATGGAGCCGGTGCTCATAGGAAATAAACCTATTGGACAAAATATGTCTGTTACAGCTGGGCGAATGCCTGGGACATTCGTCCAGCTCATTTTTTAATAAATAGATCCTTAAGGAAAGCCATAGATGATGCAATTTTCTTTCCTCCAACCACATTAATAGGGCCTCTTTCTTCATATAATTGATATTGTATAATGAAATGAGGTATGAGTTTTTGGATGCACTACCCTAATGGTGCAGTATTTCTTTACATCTGTCTTGTAATACAGCATTAGTATTGCTTCATATTGACTCTGCTGGGATTCATATAGTCTGAGATGACCCCAGACAACCATAAAAAACAGCTACATTGCTTCATGTGAGCACGCACATATCTACGAGTTCACATGACTCCAATTGCGCCCATCCCCATCTGCTTCTATAACATTTGCGTCCTGGAGGACAGTGACCTTCTTGTTTTGTTTGCTGCAGTAGATCAGATCAGGCTATGTGACAGTGGGGACATGTCATGTGAGAGATTGGTATTTTTTTTACATGACCGTCAGTAAGCATTGGGCTGTAAGTGATTGTAAATCTCAGATATGAATTATGAACAAAGCACATCCTTCTGTACTGTGTACCTGTCTATATCCAAAGCCCTGAGTGGGATTTCACTCTGCTGCTCGGTCCATTTCTACCGGTCACCACCGAGATAACAAAGTGACTAGGTAGGAGAGCTCCAGCACACAGCCTGTGACTGGTATCCTCAGGCCTGTATTTTCTACTTTGAGAAGGAAATACAGGCCTCCCCTCCAATCAGGGCCCAGAGCTCCCGTCACTGAGATCTGCACTGTGAAACTTCAGAATCCTGCCACCTGCTGCCAGAGCCGAGAAAAAATCCTTTCATCTGTGTCTTTTTAGAGCAATCTACAAAAGAGACGGCTGCAGACAAACAGGTACAACTTATATGGTAGGATTTGTTTCATCTTTTGTATCATCTGAGGCCATTCACTTCACTGGGTATTGACGGGCGCGGCGTCAGACCCCCAGCCCTTCTCACCAACTTGTAACCGAAGGACTAGCCAATCTAAAACTGCGCTGTCACGTTCAAAACAATGCCACGCTCAGCTGCACCCTGCACAAAGATTTTCCAGCTCACTGGACCACAATCTATGTGCCGCAGCCTGAGAGCGATTGTTACTGGGTCAGGTTAATTACACAATTCACCCTTCACACTGCCACCATCTCCTTTTTGTGTACAGAGAAGGAGGAAACGCACCAATCTTAGCAGTAACACTATGATGTTTGAATAAGCGTCTGTATACACACTGTCACCGCAGGCAGATGTATGCAGAAGTTTAAAACACAGTAGCGTTCTTCAGAGACAGGGATTCTTAGTTTGCATTAAAGAGCTTTAGAAACAGTTCAACGCTTTTCAGAAAATAGGATTTATTACTAAAAAGATCAAAATGGTGCAATAAAAATATTTACAGAAAAAGATGTAGCACATATATATATATATATATATATATATATATATATATATATATATATATATATATATATATATATATATATATATATATATATATATATATATATATATATATATATATATATTTTAAAAAAAATTAAAGGAACACTTCTTAATCAGTCTAACATCAAGTCAGTTAACCTTCTGGGATATTGATCTGGTCAATTAAGTAGCAGAGGGGGTTGTTAATCAGTTTCAGCTGCTTTGGTGTTAATGAAATTAACAGGTGCACTAGATAGGCAACAATGAGATGACCCTCAAAACCGGAATGGTTTTACAGGTTTGAGGCCACTGACTTTTTTTTTTTTTTTTTTCTCCATGCTCATCTCTTCTGCTTTTCACTAGTTTTGCAATTGGCTAGGGTCAATGTCACTACTGGTAGCATATGGCGATACCTGGACCCTACAGAGGTTGCACAGGCAGTCCAACTCCTCCAGGATGGCACATCAATACATGCCATTGCCAGAAGGTTTGCTGTGTCTCCCAGCACAGTCTCAAGAGCATGGAGGAGATTCCAGGAGACAGGCAGTTACTCTAGGAGAGCTGGACAGGGCCATAGAAGGTCCTTAACCCATCAGCAGGACCGGTATCTGCTTCTTTGTGCAAGGAAGAACAGGATGAGCACTGCCAGAGCCCTACAAAATGACCTCCAGCAGGCCACTGGTGTGAATGTCTCTGACCAAACAATCAGAAACAGACTTCATGAGGGTGGCCTGAGGGCCCGACGTCCTCTAGTGGGCCCTGTGCTCACTGCCCAGCACCATGGAGCTCGATTAGCATTTGCCACTGAACACCAGAATTGGCAGGTCCGCCACTGGCACCCTTTGCTTTTCACAGATGAGAGCAGGTTCACCCTGAGCACTTTTGACAGACAAGAAAGGGTCTAGAGAAGCCGTGTAGAACGTTATGCTGCCTGTAACATCGTTCAGTATGACTGTTTTGGTGGTGGGTCAGTGATGGTCTGGGGAGGCATAAGCATAGAGGGACGCACAGACCTTTACAGGATAGACAATGACACCCTGACTGCCATTCGGTATCAGAATGACAGGTTAGACCTATTTTCAGACCCTACGCTGGTGCAGTGGGTCCTGGGTTCCTCCTGATGCATGACAATGCCCGGCCTCATGTGGCGAGAGTATGCAGTCAGTTCCTGGAGGATGAAGGAATTGATATCATTGAATGGCCCCTACGCTCACCTGACCTTTATCCAATAGAACACCTCTGGGATCTCATGTTTCGGTCCTTCTGACACCGCCAGGTTGCACCTCAGACTGTCCAGGAGCTCAGTGATGCCCTGGTCCAGATTTGGGAAGAAAGACCCCAGGACACCATCCGTCGTCTCATTAGGAGCATGCCCTGATGTTGTCAGTCATGCATACAAGTACGTGGGGGCCATACAAACTACTGAGTACCATTTTGAGTTGCTACAATGAAATTTCAGAAAAACGGACTAGTGTTTTTTTCAGGGGTTTTTTCCACTTTGATTTTCGGGGTGCCTTTTGAATTCAGTCCTCTGTAGGTTGATAATTTTCATTTCCATCAAACGATGGGGCATCCTTACGTTCCTAACACATTACCCAGTCCATATCAGTTTAGATATCCAGCATGAGATTTTTCCCCATTGAGACCTGATGTGTTTTCAAAGTGTTCCTTTAATCTTTTTTTGGTGTGTCTGTGTCTGATAATGCGCACAGGTGTGTGATCACCACAATCAGCTCTCATGGTTATCAAATGATTGAGAGTGAAGCCAAAGTGGATTGGTTTCCAGTTGCTAACACCAAACATTGTCATTCAACATTATGGTCTGAGAACTGGGTGAAGGTGTTCCTGGTTCTCACCTGCAAGGTTAATGTTATCAAAGCACAAACAAAGAGAAAACTTTATTAGCACTCATCAGGTTATTTACATTAAAGCATATCTCTTGTAGATGTACAAAAATCGCATTCCCCCCAAACACACCTTCTGCACTTTCTTTTTTAAATGTATAAAATTATTAAAAGGATACATGAACCCTCACCCTGTAAAATAATCCTTTCAGTTTGAAATAGAAGTGAAAAGCAAAACTTTTTTTTGTGTGTAGCTATATAAAACAAATTATAAACACCATATCAGGAATATGAAATGTTGTTTTTTACATCTACACCTTAAAGTGTATGTAAAGGTAATTTACATCTTCCTTTTAGAGTTGGGAAAAGTTGAAGATTATAGAGAAGCCACAGGTGAGGAGAGAAAATGTCACCAGAAGCCATGGCCTGTCCCCATTGGATGATTTTCTCTGTCCTTTTATTGTGGTAACAGCTGTCAAATTTGTTAGGCTGGCCATACACTATACAATTTCTGCCCAATTTCCTTTAGATTTATCTTCAACTATGTAGTGCAAGGGCCTTCCTAATTGGATACAATTGAAAGTGTTGTTTAGGTTGACCTTATATTATATGGTTTATGGTAAATCTAAAGAAAAATTTTCAAGAAAATTGTATAATGTATGGCCAGCCTTAGTGAGCATAGTCTGTGAAGAAGAGCAATGCTTGACCGAATAGTGGTGGATTTGCAGGGGAAAGCACCATAAAGGAGATAAGTGTGACTTTTCTTTTTTTTTTTGTTACCATGCTGGGTTACTTAAAAAAAAAAAAAAAAAAAAAGCTGAAATTCCACTATAGCCTAAGTTTAGATGTTAGACGCAAATCTCTGCTCACACTTCTGACACCTTTGCTTTGTACTGTAAATGTCATGATACGTAGTTTTTGCTTGAAACCAGAAGATGCAGGTGTGTTATTTATTTCCCCAGCCACGTCTACTGCTATACACAAACGCATAGACAGTGAATTTTGGGTCTATTTATGAATCGTAAGGGGAGTGTCAACTAGCCAGAGCTTAAAGTGATACTAAAGCTTTGGTTTTTTTTTCAGGTCCCCCATCAGTGCTCTGTCTCCTTCCCCTTGAGCAGTGCCCCCAGAGAAGGCTGCTTGCTCTTGGGGCACTGCTACGTGTTCGCTCCCGAACCACTGCTCTATGCGTCCAAAAGACACATAGAGCCATGGCTCAGGCCTGCCCAATCCCCCCCCCCCCCCACTCTCTCCTCATTGGCTCACTGGCTGTGCTTGACAGCAGTGGGAGTCAATGGGCTCCCTCTACTGTCTCAGCCAATGAGGAGGGAGAGTCCTCATACAGCTGAGTATTGTGAACATTGCAGGATTGGGGGGGTGCTGCACACAGAAGGTGTTTTTGTTTTACCTTCATGCATAGACCGTATGAAGGTAAAAAAACCTTGAGCTTTTAGAACTACTTTAACCGCTCCCCTCTGCCCTATAGCAGAAGTACTGCTGCAGGGCTGCGCAAAATCACGTCTATACATACGTGATTTGAACTTCCGGGTAGGGGGGCACGTGCGCAGCCCTACCCGCACCGCCATTTGCTGCTACACACACACCTCTTTGAAAGACCTCACAGCTGACAATGCATACTGTGTCAGAGCAAAGCCATCAGGTCAAAGGAACTGCCAGCAGAACAGGATTGTTTGCAAGGCACAGATCTGGGGATCAGTTTTCTTTCCTGATATTTCCCAAGAGCACAGTGAGCTCCACAATTCTCAAATGGAAGAAGTTTGGCACAATGAAGATTCTTCGAAGAGCTGGTTGTACGGCCAAATTGACCAATAGGTGAGAAGGGCCTTACTAAGAGCGGTGATCAAGAACCAGATGGTCACTCTGATGGAGCTCCAGAGATCTTGTGTGGAGATGGGACAGTTCCAGAAGCACAACCAGCACTGATGCTCTCCACCGATCTGGGCTTTGTGGCAGAGTGGCTAGACGGAAGCCTCTCCTCAGTGCAACACACATGAAAGCCCACTCGGAGTTTGCAAAAGCTTTTTTGGTGGAAATCTGGCAAAGCCTCTATCCCACCAAGAGTGTTTGCAGTGGCACCTGGTTGTCCTTCCTTCCCCCCCCCCCCCCCCTCCAAGGGAGCCCAGCTTACCATCCTTCAGATGGTACCAGATCCAAACCCACAACTTCCCAATAGGCATTCCTGGTAGGAGGCATCTCCATGTCAGAAAATTATAAAACTGGGTACACACGGATACAAATTTGGCCAGTTCAGCAGGGACTGACCAAATTTCAATCTGTATGTAGCACATTCAGCTTTACAGAAGCTAATCATTAGAAAGGGTGGATCTGCTGGGAAACCTTTTGCAATCGGCTGCAGGACTGATCAGTGTATTAGAACAGCGCAGACTCCCCACTGTCAGAATACAGAAAGTTCTGACGAGAGTGATTCCTGCATCCACCTCAATTGTGTGAATGCAGCAGTCTGTATTTTGTTTTTGTTTTTTATTCTGCCTGCTGGCTGAATGGGGGGAAAAAAACCTACATGTACCCAGCTTGAGACTTCTGATTTTCTGTTTTGAGGTATTTCAGAAAAATATACCCGAAATATACCTTTCAGCTTCTGGTATTGCACTTTTCAGATCTGTTTTTATGATCATTGTCCAAACCCTGTGTGATAATTGCATTTGTGACAATATTGAAATCTTACCTTATGTTTGGACTTTTCTCACAGCCATCATACAAGAAATTAGCATGAGAAAAGCTACATTTCTTATCTCATAAATCACCATTAGCTGTTTTTGTTTTTCAATTTGAAGGCTACAGTTGATAGTATTGTTTAGTGTTAACAATTTTTTTTAATGTTGGAACAGAGCTTTTGATACGACATCAGATCTGTTAATGTTTTACTAGTCATAATGTGTCCATGGTTATTCAATTTTACCATGAGAGATTGGGTGGTGGGAACTGGTGACAATCTGTAGCAGCTAGTCATGCAATATTTTTGTTCTCTGCATTATACAAAAAAAAAATAATCTGATAAAGGAACCTTCAATATAATCATTTTCAACCTACAACCTCAATATGAAAATGGCAAAAAAAAAAAAGAAATTCACCAACAAACTTGGTCTCCAATTTTAATATTTCTCTTGCCTTCCTGCGTACATCTGAAGACACTCTCTCTTGGCTTGTTGATATTCGAAGTACCCGATATCTGTATGAGGGTGCCTTCTTTAGTCTGCGTAGTCATTGGGGTTT
This sequence comes from Staurois parvus, assembly GCF_062004578.1. NCBI lineage: Eukaryota > Metazoa > Chordata > Amphibia > Anura > Ranidae > Staurois > Staurois parvus. Next base: position 3,425,422 of record NW_028318218.1, on the reverse strand, counting down.
GTTAGCAATGCAGAAATGACATGGCTTCAACCGCTTGCTGTCCGCGGTGATGTTAAATTTTTTTGCTAGAAAATGACATAGAACCCCCCCCCCAATATAATATATATATATATATATATATATATATATATATATATATATATATATATATAATTTTTTTTTTTTATTATTTAATTTTTTTTTGAAAGCCGAGGCCCCAGGGAATAACATGAAGGCTGGGAGGGACACTGACATCACTAATACAGTGTTCAGATCTGATACTGTACACTGTATTAATGTCACTAGCTGGAAAGGGATAATCAAGGGATTAACTGTGTGTCTAGCAAGTGTCGTATGTGCAGCTTCACTTACAGATCTGACTAGTTTCTTTTTATTCTCCCTGCAAACAGGTGTGAACACCATTCATCCTGTTCTGTGAACACCGAGTCCTGCGTGTTTGAACAAAATCATTGGCTGAAATCTGTTGACTAAATTATGCTGTGTCCAATCACAACACAGGTCGGCAGGGGTCGTGTGGCCAAAAACTCGGAAGACAGGCAGAGATGTACAATTACATTGTCTGGCCTGCCTGTGAAGTTTAACTGCGGGCGGGCTGTAAGTGGTTAGTGGGGCCATACATACATGTACTAACACAAATGTGTGCCTAGATAAGGTGCAAACAAAAAAAAAGTAGGGCACACCATCCAGAGCTGTGTCTACAGATTTTACGTGTAAGGCCATTTTCACACTGATCCGATTTTCTTCTGCTTTTGCTTCAAAAAACTGAAGAAAAACATGTGATCGTGTATTCCTATGGAACTCTTCACCATGATCCATTGCGGCTCTGCTATGTCTAGTAAAATCCTGCTTGCTGCATTTTTGGTGCAGGAAAAAAGGCACAAAAAATGCATCTCCCCACTGAAATGCATGAAAAACGCGGTAAAAAATGCACCTGTGTTGTGTTTTTGGTGCTGCTTTTGAGTCGCATGTCCTGTGTAAAACACACTGCAAATGTGGCAAAAATGCACATGGATCTATGTGACAACCGCCTATGTGTGTAAAGTGAATCTAAGAATTGTATGCTTCTAAATGTGAGTACTTCAGGTGCATATTTGATGCAGAATCTTCTGCTAGCTCTGTGTCCTGTGCATAAAATACTCCTATGCCTGAATGAACCCCTTATTCTTTTATGTAACATGCTCTAGAGTTATAATTATTTTGTATTTGTTAAATCCCTTGTGTTTTTTCTTTTTCATAGATGGTCCAGTAATACCTTCTACATCTACGAACACATCTACCGCAATTGATACTATAAACGCAACTACAACTGCTGCTACAACGAAAGCAAGCAACATTACTAATTCCACAATATCTTCTGCGCCAAAGACCACTCCGTCCAGTACACCTACAAAGCCCTCACCTACGTCTCCTCCTGCTCCACCCACCACAAAGGGTAAATGACCTGTGCGCAGTATTTGTATCTTGGTGCACCCTACTAGATTATATATCTATTCCAAATATTTAGAATACCATCTCCATTTGTGTAAAGGTATTTCATTAATGGCTGCAAAAGACACTAATAATATAGCAGTTAGCATAATAATAATAATATAGAATGCTGAGATGGTAGACAGTGATCATTTCTTAAAGTCATTTTGTTGCTTTTTTTTATTTTTTTGTTAATATGTTTAAGATTTTTTTCTAGTTCTATACTGCTCTTTACTAATTTCATGCTATCAAGGTTATGAGGTTAGGGTTTGATGAAAAGGTACAATTGATTTCTTATATATGTTATAATGTACAAAGAATGAATTGTTATTAGAGGCAGGGTTAACCGATAAGTTCACCTTTTTGTAAATAAAATAAATGTACATCTTTTTGCAAGTAAAAAAAATGTGCATTTATTTATTTTTAACACTGGAAAGTATTGCACCTGCGATCAGCAGATCACGGGTGCAATGCCAGGATCCTGAAGACTTTCATTCAATGGTCAGCCCGTACCTCCCATTTGAAACCGGTTACTGAATGGCAGGAAGAATCTAAGAACTACAACAGTGCTCCCCAGCACCCTCCACAGTCCATGGAGATTTACAAGCCATCTTCCATCGTGGCAGACAGCACTTGTAGTTCATTCATTCATAGGGAACTGTGAATGAATGACTTGGCTATGTGGGCGGAGCCCCACACAGCCATTCTGATTTTGATCTGTGACAGTGGTGTGAGGAGAAGAACCCCTGCCCACTGTCACGGGGGGTTGAGGGGAGTGAGAGCCGGTGCTGCACTGTAACGTTAAAAGTTACTCACTCAATACGGGTATAATATGTTACAAAAATGAACGTAATCTTTAAATGTCATTGACACACACTTAGTAAACTGAATTTGCTGCGCGCAGCAGAGAGTAAATACTGCTCTCCCCTGGACACTGCAAATAATATACATTTATATTTTATGCTGCAAGGAGATGCCTGTGGTAGTGTACTGCAGAGTCCTCTGTGTTTATTTCAGCAAAAGAGAAATCTGTGAATGGAGGAGAGGCAGGTCACATGACTTTAACAGGCTAAGTTGGCTCCTCGCCCCCCCTTTTTTTTTTTTTACCTCCTGTTATTTGTTCGGCACTCTACTTACTTTAAAGCCCGAAGTGAATGTCAAAGCACATTTGTACTACTGTTCAGACAAAAATGGTTACAATAAGATGAGGTTTGAGGGAAAAAAAAGGGGGGGGGGCAGACTCAAAGGACCACTTGGTCCTTTTTTTTTTTTTTTTCTGCTGTCAATCTTCTAGGTTGCTGTGTTTGTTAAAGTGCATTTTTCTATAGTTTTTTTTTTTTTTGTTTTGTTTTTTTCGTTTTGTTTTTTTTCCATTTAAAGTGGAGCTAAAGTGCTGATACTTACCTTCCTTTTAACGGTCCAGTGTCCCTCTCCGGCACTGACATCCACTACCAGGCTTCTTCCGAATATCAGCTGCGGCTCTGTTCATCAGTTGGCCCAGAATGAATGACACAGGATGCACAGGAATTCAATCATCCCAGTACACAGGATTTGTGCCAAAATGTAAACGGAGCTGCACTTGCACATCTCAGTGTACAGTCCACAGACTGAGACAGGCAGGTAGGTTTAGTTTTTGCAGAAGTGATATTGAACATCTCTTGTGCAATACAGCGCTTGCCTGCATCAGTCTTGACTGGGGCTTTAGCTCTGCTTTAAAGCAGTGGCATGCTGTAGTACACTATATACAGCCAGTGTTCTCATACCCACAGCACAGCTCCGAATGCTGTATGTGTTGCGCTCCTGTACCAGATCTTCCTTAGCTTTGCTGCACTGTGGGTATGGGAACACTGGCTGTACTAATCACTATGACCCATGTATATTCATGCTGAGATACGTAGCACTGTTGATGCTTTTTCAAATGCAAGTGTTGATTTTAGGATTTTTATTAAATTGATACTGTTCAGAGATCACTCTTGTGGTCCCATTCTGTTCTTGCATGTAATGTTTTCGGGGCGATGAATACTGAGGAGGAAGGAGTGAGAGGAATAACTGATGCCACATATGCCCAACGTGGGGCAATAGGTGTGTTATGACCTTGATCTGTATCTGAGGTCCATTACACAAGTTGAGCGCTTATTATCACTGGGTGTTTGCATATGTCACAGAGCTTCAGAAAAGAGGAAGGAAGAGATAAATCACATCACGGTGGTGGAGCAAATACAGCTTTATTGGATATTGAAGGACTGTTTTATTCTCTTCATTTAAGGACTGTCACATTATTTGATGGGATTGCGCTGCATCATGGAGGGCCCTATAATGTTGACTATTTGTCCATGTCAGTTTAATATATGGCCAGTGTCAGTGATGTTATTTTCTCTCGGTTAACTTTTCAATAAATATTTGTAGGGTTTCATTCACATGAGCAATACCGAACCATACGCCCATTCGGAGGGTTGTCTTCAGCTGCCCGTGATACACAGGTGTTCCATACATGGGTGCACATGGTAGCCTGTTGAAATAAATGCCAGGCGGCTGGCTGTACAGACCTCCACATCCGTTCAGGTCCAATGCACAGATCAGGATGCAGACCTGTCATTGATTTCAACAGGCTTCCTGCATGAAACACCTGTGTATCCTGAGGGGGGCAGAAAACTGTCCTTCATATTGGTGTATGGATTGGTATACCCATATAAATGAAGCCTAAAAGGAAATTTTAAGGGTTTTTGAAAAAAGTTAGTTGACTTAATGACAAGATAGAATGTTCTGACATACAATTTTTCATATCACAAGACACAGAGCAGGCTATTCATGACTATGTGGGTTATATGCCACCTCTAGGTGAATGGACACTGGCCGACCAATCGGAACAAGTCCTCCCCTATATAACCCCTCCTACACATGAAGTACTTTTTTTGCCAGTGTCTGTAAGGTGGATGGTCCCTGAAAGTGTTGCTTGTGCTTCTGGAGCATACCTAAGGTCTAATACGGTTCTATCAGATCCATTCAGATAGATAAGAAATGGATGGTAGCTGAGCCTTGCTGGATAAGGAGAAGAATCCTCTGGGATTTGGCTGTAATGCAGTCTGATGGCACTGGACCCCGTGTAGATGGAACCCTGTGCAGTTTATATCTGGCCAAGGTGCTTTTCCAGCGGGGTTCTACTCAGGTCTGAGGCGGTGGCCCCACATTATGGGGACGAGTTCTTGAAGGTCTGTATGACAATGCCCACCATGATGGGTGAAAGTTGGTAGCTGATGAAAGTCTGGGACCCACGATGGGACTGGTAAACTACTTCCTTTTTTTTTTTTTTTCCTCCTCAGAAGGGGAAAAACAAAACACAGGTTTTGGAGGGAAAAAAAGTTATTGATGCAATTGGCCAATTTACCACCAGGGGGTGTGCTCACAGCATTTAGCCTGGGAAAACATATGTACAAGGATCGTGCTCGCATGCGCAGTAGGGGCCGGAAACGGAAGTTGGCCATGTTTATCAACTAGGGGGCCTGGGCACACGTGGACTGCTGCTTCTGGTGGATTCCTGTGGCTGGGACACAGAGCAGGCTATGCGGTGGGGCACGTGAGTACTCCCCTGGGGGAAGGAGCATTGGCCAGTCAGGAGGCTGCCTCTGGCAGCCCGTGAGGTCAGCAGATTGCATTAAGTGTTTTGTTAGCACTCTACTTGCATAGCTGTATCTTGTTTTCTGTGTTCCTATTGGAAGGAGCACAGGTTTTAATGCAAAGTGAAGTAATGTCTTCCAGAAAGCAGAGAGGGAGAGGCACAGCAGGAAGGGGCACTAATGTACTGCTGCCAAGTCCTGAGGAAACTAGCCGGATGTCTGCTGTAGTATCCTCTCCTGAGAGGCCAGAAGTGACTGGACAATCTGAGCTGGTTGGCAGAACTGCCGTGCAAAATGTTGTTAGGTTTTCTCTTTCATGAGGAGCAACTGTTTGGGGAAGATTTGGACAAAAATATCCAAATGATTTCAGGGGGAAAGAGTTATCTTCTGCCCTTTAAAAGGAAATCCAAATGCACTTCTTTTAAAGGGTCAGTGGCTTTGGTTGCTGGCTCCTCAACTACTAGACAGTCGTTTTTGCTGCACACAAGCCCCAGCGTCCAGGGGTAGAACTCCGAATCAGAACCCCTGGAGGCCCTATGTGCTAAAGGCAGCCAAGGCAGAACCAAAGTCCTCCTCCTTATGGGTAGTTTCCAAGGTGTCTCTAGGATACAAACTAGAATTTTGGATTCCCCCCCCCCCCCCTCCCTGGTTTCTAAAGTCAAATGTTCCGCTGAATCCAGAGAAAAGAAGAGCATTGTTACAGGCACTCAATCGCCTGTTGTCTTGGGGGGGGGGGGGGGGGAATCAGAGGTTCCAGCAGACTAAAGGTTTCAAGGATTTACTCAAACCTGTTCACAGACCCAAACCCAAATGGAGATGTAAGGCCCTTTTTGGACCTCAAGGTTCTGAATCGGTTTCTGAATGTCCGGTCTTTTCGTATGGAATACATTCAGCCAGTACTGGCCTCTTTAGAGGAAGGAGATTTTTTTTTTTGCATCCATAGACATCAAGGACACATACTTGCCAATGTTCATTCCTCACCAAACTTTCTGTTTGCAGTAGAGGCTCGGCATTTCAAGTTCATAGCACTGTTTGGGCTGGCCATGGCTCCTCGAGTTTTCACAAAAATCTTGCTCCAGTGTTGGGACTGCTCAGAACTCGTGGGGTATTAGTCATAGGTTATCTAGACTATCTGTTAGAGGTCGGTCGGTTCCAGGTCGGAAGCAGGATGTGACCCTTATGATGCAGATCCTGGAACAGCTGGGCTGGGTGCTTAACTTTGAGAAGTCTCCCCTGGAACCAGTACAGAGCCTGGAGTATTTGGGGATGGTCCTAGACACGGTTCAGGCAAAGGTATTTCTGCCTCCAGGGAAACATTGCACGCTGAGGAATGAGGTCTGCAGTTTAAGGGCTAAAAGGTATCCTTCAGTTTGCCTCTGTATGAGGTTGTTGGGGATGATGGTGTCCTCATTCGAGGCAATTCCCTATGCGCAATTCCACCCCAGACTGCTGCAAAGGAACATCCTGACCGTTTGGAACAAGAAGGTTCTGGCCTGGAATTACTGTTTGTCTCTGTCTGTCTGCCAAGGTACTGCGAAGCCTGAATTGGTGGTTAATGACTCCGAATGTGGAGAGTGGGAGATCCTTTCGGCCAGTAGTGTGGAAAGTGGTAACTACTGATGCCAGCCTCTCAGGTTGAGGGGCTGTCCTGGAGGAGGCCACAGATCAGTTCAAGGAGCATGGCTTACATGGGAAAGGGTTCGACCAAACAATGTCCTGGAACTCTGAGCAGTGAGGCTCGCTCCAAGGTATTGGACATCTGAAGGACTTAGGAAGAGGTGAATTACATTTTGACCTGGGCAGAGAGATATGTTCCAAGTTTGTCAGCAGTGTTGGGAGTAGAGAATTGGCATGCTGATTAGCTGCCATGTTTCTTATGCAGGATTCTGGAGGAGTCTATTCCAGTGATACTGATTGCTCTGACCTGGCCCAGGAGGACATAGTTAAGCTGGCATTAGACAGGCTGTGGTCTCTACTGTATCAGCCAGACCTGCTGTCTCAAGGACCTATATTGCACCCAGCTTTTACGGTCGCTAAATTTGGTGGCATGGCTATTGAGAAACCAGATCCTGAAGGATAGGGGAGTATCCGATTCTGCCATCCCTGTTGTGTTGAGTGCTAGAAAGGTAATTTCTAGAAACATTTATTACAGAACTTGGAAGGCTTACATTTCCTTTTTGTGAGGTCTGGAAATGGCATCCACGGAAATATGTGATTGGTAGGGTCCTGTTGTTTCTTCAGTCAGGTCTGGAAAATAATTTGGCTGTTGATACTATTAAGGGTCAGGTTTCAGTATTGGCTATTTTTTTTTTTCCAACGGCTCGTTGCGTCTCACTCTCTAGTCTGTACTTTTATGCAAAGAATAGTGCATATAGCTCCTCCTGTCAGACTACTTTTATGTCCATGGGATCTGAACTTGGTCTAGGAGGTTTTGCAGAAACCACTGTTTGAACCTATTAGGAAGATTCCACTAGTCTTGTTGACTCTGAAGGTTTTTTTTCTAGTGGCAATCACTTCATCAAGAAGGGTGTCAGAGCTGGCAGCTCTTTCTTGTAAAGAACCTTTTCTGGTTTTGCATCAGGATAAGGTGGTGTTGCAACCTCAACCAGCTTTTTTACCATAAGTGGTTTCTAGTTTTCACCTCAGTCAGGACATTATTCTGCCTTCATACTTTGCTAGGCCTCTGTCAGCAAGAGAGAGATCTCTGCATACTCTGGAAGTGGTATGTGCTATAAGGGTCTTCCTGAAATTGTCTGCACTGGTTAGGAAGTCCGAAGCTCTTTTTTGTGCTACCTGACAGGCCCAGGAAGGGGCAGGCGGATCTAAGGCGACTATTTCACATTGGATCCGCAAGTTGATCATTCAAGCCTATGGTTTGAAGGGTAAGGTCCCACCCTTTTGGTTGAAATCACTCTGCCAGGAGTATGGGGACATCCTGGGTTATCCACCATCAAGCGTCAGTTGCTCAGATTTGCAAGGCCTCTACATAGGCTTCGGTTCACACGTTCACATGGTTTAACCAGGTCAATGTCCGAGTCGCAGAGGACTCTGCCTTTTGGCTGCAGCATCTTACGAACTGCTGCGTAAGTCTTGAGAGATGTTTAGTGGTGGCTATCATGTCACCCTCCCCTCAAAATTTCTTATTGTTTTAGGACATCCCTCATAGTCATGAATAGCCTGCTCTGTGTCCCGTGATGTACGATAATGAAAATTTGATTTTTTTTTTTTTTCTACATATCTGTAAAATCCATTTCTTGGAGTACATCATGGGACACAGAGGTCCCGCCCCTCTTTCTAGAATTGAATTGCTTGCAAACTGAAGTGCTTCTGTTTATATTATATAGGGGAGGACTTCCTCTCTGATGGGTTGGCCAATGTCCATTCACCTATAGGTGGCTTATAATCCACAGTCATAAATAGCCTGCTGTGTGTCCCGTGATGTACGATAAAGAATTTACAGACAAGTATGTAGAAAAAATCCAATTTTTAGATGATTGAATTCACTTGTTGCCATACATCTGCAAAACCTCATGGGTGGAAGAGCTTCTGCAAGATTCCAATGCTTGCATTTAGCAGACCATTTATTGCCATCTTAAACTGGTTTGTCCATCTGATGCCATTTCCATCCAGTGACTCGTCCTGTCTCCACGCATCACCCCTCCTCACCGCAGACTGCTTTCCTAACCAGCTTTATTGTGTCTTGCTGCTGGATCAGATGACACAAATCCTGTGCAAGCAGCCTGATCCTTAGCCCCCTTGTTCTTCTACTATGGCAGTATAGTGATACAAATCACACAAATATGTTTACACCAAACAGATTATCCATCAGATCTACATTGTTCATGGTCTATGTCAGGTTGTGCAGGTGAGCAGGAAGAGAACACCAGCTGAATGCTGAATCAGCCAGCTTTTAGAAGAATGTAAACTTTGGTCTTGAGTAACATGTTGTGTTTAATTCTTTGCTTAGTTACATTATTGACCTTGTGACAAGTTTATGCTTGTATGACTGTTTATGAAGATGTATAGTTAAACTAAGATGCCATATTTTATTTTACTGCTACAATTGTGCTAAGGGTCATGAAGGACTGGAATAGACAATTTGGGGATTTGTGACACGCTGTTCTCATACAGCACTGTTCATGTATCCCAGCATACTGGACATTAGATGGGGTTCACTTTTTTAATGTAGTTTGTTTTATGGCCATATGAATAGTTACAGCCCAACTCCAGAAAATCGAAAATCTACCCTGGCAGTGGGCTGTCTGACCCCCTGCACTGCAATGGATAAAGTAATAAGGTCACCTTTTCACAAAACATAATAAATGCACATTTTTTTGCAGGTAAATTGTTTTTCTGAAGTCCCTAAAGCAGGGTTTCTCAGAGTTCCATGGAATCCTAGGGTTCCTCCTGAGGTTGTTAGGGGTTGCTTGAGCAAGGAGTAATTTCTGCCTCAGATAAGTTCCCACTGACACTATTGATCTTTTTAGCCATCTGTAAGGGGGTAATTCTTCTCAGTTGCTATAAGTGTAAGGCGCATTTTTCCCAATTTACCATCACACAAATGTATCTTGAGTTATAGATAAAGTAATTATTAGCAGGGGTTTTCCCTGAGACCAGGAAGTTATTTAAAGGGCTCCCCTGTGTTGAGAGTCTGCTTCAGAGCATTGTACCAGTGATCAGCAGATAGCTGGTGTCATGCAGGTCTCCTGCAGATCTCTCACTGTATCTGTGTGCCCATACATCATACAAACAATCAGATACATTCTGACAGGAAGACTCTATGAACTACCACAGCACCAGCTGTAAAGGCTGCCTGAATTTGTAGTTTTCTCATTCACCTGGTATTGTGAATGAGTGACATGGTCGGGCAGGCGTAGCCCCACATGGCCGCGGTGGTTTTTTTTTTTTTATTGTGACAGCTAGTGGGGGGAGAAGATCCCCCACTAGCTGTCACAATGGGGATGATGGTTCGTTCGTAGCATGTTACACCCTGAATTTGGGTGTAACATGTTATGAAATGCGCACTTATCCTTTAAATGCTCATTATGTCTAGGTAATAGAACAAAGAGAATTACCCTGTTCCTTGCTCCAGCAAGGTTCCTCCATCAGTGCAACCAGTCCATGGTGCAGATGGGCCTACCAGAGGACTTGATGGAGGCTAAGGACTCTGATGTAAAGGGATGGGGGAAAGAGGGCTCTATTGTAAAGGAGTGGGGTGGATGAGGGCTCTGATGTGAAGGGATGGGGAAGAGGATTCTGATGTGAAATGGTGAGGTGGATGAGGGCCCCGATGTGAAGGGATGCAGGGATGAGGACTCTGATGTGAAGGGATGGGGGAGGTGCTAAGAACTCTGTTGTAAACAGATGGGGGGAAGAGGGCTCTGTTGTGAAGGAGTGGGGAGGATGAGGACTCTGATGTGAAGGGGTGTTGGGTTGGAGATTTAAAAGTGGGAGGCAGGGGCTTTGTTGTGAAAGGCGGTGGGAGGGAGAGGGACAGAGGACACTGATGTAAAAGGTAGAGGGCTGAGATCTCTGATGTGAAATGAGGGGAAGACCAAGGATTCCAGTGTGAAAGGAGTACTGTGATTTGAAAGGGGGCGTTTGATGTGACAAAGGGAACCCATTTTAGATTGGGGTGCCTTGAGATTTTGCAGACTTTACAAGGGTGCCATGACTTTAAAAAAAAAAAAAGTCAAGGAGCACTGCTGTTAGGAGCTTCCAGCCACGGTCACCCCCACCATGTGCAATGCAAGGTTTATTATTATACAGGATTTATATAGCGCCAACAGTTTGCTCAGCGCTTCACAATATAACGGGAGACAATACAGTAACAATACAGTTCAATACAAGAGGGTTAGGAGGGCCCTGCTCCTTGGAGCTTACAATCTAAGAGGGAGGGGCTGGAGGTACAAAAGGTAGTAACTGTGGGGGATGGACTAGTAGGAGGAATAGAAGATTCCGTTATCAGCTGAAGGCAGGATAGGCATCCCTGAAGAGAGGTTTTCAGGGATCGCCTAAAAGTGGGCAAAGTGGGCGATAGTCTAATAGATTGGGGTAGAGAGTTCCAGAGGATGGGGAAGGCTCTGGAGAAGTTCTGGAGATGAGCATGGGAGGAAGAGACAAGGGAAAGAGGGAACAGGAGGTCATGCAAGGAGCGGAGAGTACGGTTTGGGTGATATTTAGAGACAAGATCGGTGATGTAATTTGAGGCAGAGTTATAAATGGCTTTATACGTTATTGTTAGTGTTTTGAATTTTATCCGTTGGGCAATGGGAAGCCAGTGGAGGGATTGGCAGAGAGGGGTGGCAGATACAGAACGGTTAGTAAGGTGGATGAGTCTGGCAGCAGCATTCATGATAGACTGAAGAGGGGATAGCCTGCGATGAGGTAGGCCAATGAGGAGGGAGTTACAATAGTCAAGGTGAGATATAACAAGGGAGTGAATAAGTTGCTTAGTGGTTTCCGAGGTTAGGAACGGGCGTATCTTGGAGATGTTGCGGAGGTGAAGTCTACATGATTTTGTCAGTGATTGGATTTGGGGCTGAAAGGACAGATGGGAGTCTAGGATTACACCTAGCACCCTGGCATGAGGGGAGGGACTGATGGTTGTATAATTGATCTTGATGGAGAAGTCAGGGGAGGGGGCACGGGCTGGGGGGAATAGTATGAGGATAATAGCCCTGCATAGTATAGGATGACACCGAGGGAACAGCCACAGACAGGAGCCTCTGGAAGAAGGGAGCAGCAGAGTGGGGGATGGGAAATGTAATACTGTCTGTCCCTATTCCCCTTAATATAATGAGCAGTTAACCCTTGCAGTGCAAGGGGCCCCCACAGCAAAGGTAGGTTTTTTTTTTTTTTTTTTGTTTTTTTTTTTTTTGTTAATTCCTGGAGATATCGCTTTGAAATCCTGATAAAATTGAATACGTATGTATGACCAAAACTTTCTTCTTTATTTTTAGATGAAGGGTAAACCCTTCGACAGCTTATATTTTGCTGTCTGTGTGCCATTGGGGAAATTTCTAATGAGGTATCCTCTTTGGAAAAATTCCACTCACCTTTATTTCCGGGGGCACTTTCAAAACATTTAATTTTCCCCCTTTCTGTTGTGGTGACAATAGTCACTATACTGAGTATTGGGTCTCCTCAATTGGGACAGCTCAAAAACTTGACAGGTCTAATCCTTCCCCTACTCTATCCAAAACTAAAAAAATAGGTTTTTCTTGGAGACACACCCTTCCAGTCCTTAGATGTTGTGGCTACATTAGTTTTTTATTCAGACTTTTATCCTTTTATTTCCACCCGGTGGTCCTGCCAGTATCAGGCTTCCTCTCCTTGGCTCATGATGCTTCCTCTTTGTTACTGCTTTTATGAAGGAGCAGTGTTGTCACCCTAGGACAGGACACCTTCTCCTTTCATCATCTACATAGCATTGGGGGGGGGGGTTAGTAGTCCACAGAGAAAACATGGAAAAAAGCTGACTGAGAGAACAAATTTTCAGCACACAAGATGTCTGGCAGTATCAACAGGTATTGTTTGCACTTTATCAATCTGATATAACAAAACCCTTTTAATGGTGTATGTAAGAGGTGGTCAATGTTGGGGTTTACATAGAGAACATTGGTGAAAGCCTGCCATGATACAATACCCAGCACAGGGCTTATGGAAGCAGAATGCCAGAAATGAAAGTTCCATCTCCACAATAGCTGTAGGTGGCCAGGTAACCCCCACCCCTCCCATATTTGTCATAGTGTTTGTGTCTGTCACTGTGCATTGTGGGCAAAATGTTAACCTTTGAGGCTTGGCAAATGATGACCTGCAGCCTGTTATCTGTGTTTTGTGCATGCTTCATAAAGGATTTCACCCTGTTGTTAATAGAGAGGTAAGTGTGAACACAGCAAACCCCAATTCCTTCTAGTCCATTCATTTCATCATCCGGGGTTGTCCACATTTTAAGACATTTTGATAAATTCTGGGGCTTTCATTGCTGAAAAAAATGTTGTTCGATTAGAAATTCAAACAGTCCAGGTGGGATTGTGTGAGCTCCTGAATGCTGTATGGGACTCTTTGAAATGCACAAAATAAATCCTAAAAATCGCCTACATATTCTACGCTCAACTGTAAATGGGGGCTAAAGTAGCGTTTCTCAACCAGGTGGGTGCCACCCTGCCTTCCTTATTTTTGCATAGTGTCACGCATTTCATAGTGCAGACCAGCTGACCAAAGACGTATGGGAGGGGGGCTGTGGACTCTAATATGAAGGGGTGGATGGATAAGGACTCTGATGTGAAAGGGGAGATTGAAGACTCTGATGTCGAAGGGAAGGACTGAGAATGCAAAAGGGAGGGACCCCATTTTAGACTGGGGTGCATTGAGATTTTGCATACTTTTAAAGGGTGCCGTGGTTGAGAAGCACTAGTTTAACCACTTGCCTACAGGGCACTTATACCCCCATCCTGCCCAGGCCAATTTCCAGTTTTCACCGCTGTCACAATTTGAATGACAATTGCATGATCATGCAACACTGTACCCATATGAAATTTTCATCCCTTTTTTTCACACAAATAGATCTTTCTTTTGGTGTTATTTAATCACCACTGGGTTTTTTATTTTTCGATAAAGCAAAAACCTGATAATTTTGAAGAAAAAAGTTTTTTTCTTAGTTTTAAAATTTTGTATATGAGTAATTTTTCTCCACTGATGTGCGCTAATGAGGCTGCACTGATGGGCACTTAGGAGGCACTGGTAGGTGGCACTGATGGGCAATTGACAGGCATCACTGGTGGGCATTCACAGACATCACTGGGCACTGATAGGTGCCTGGAGGCGGTTAAAAGGCTGCATGGTCTTAGAACGGCTGTATCCGCTTTGAATAGTTACTGATGATTTAAATCACCCCCTGGTTTCAAGCGCATTGAAACCCAAAAACATAAATGTAATATAATGCAGTGTAAACTGTTTTAATATTATTTTTTAACAGACCAAAATGGAGAGAATAGGAGCATTTTATTAGGGTTTACTAAACTTCAGCTTTTCATACATTGATTGCAGATTTTTGCAGCGTGAGAGGTGAGAGACACTTGAACTGGATTCGTAGGTCCCACTATACACGGCACTTCTACTAAACTGTGAGGCAGAACATACCTAGCACATTAAATTCAGGCCAGGGTGGGTTCAGCAGCCATTACGTCTGCCAGCACAGGGGCTCCGATTGCTGACTGACCATCATAATAAACATAACAAAAGTGCTGTACTATATGAAAAAATAGGTGTGTCTACCTAAAAACTAAGAACAATCAACCAATGAAGGTGAAAAGTGATACAATAACCCATAAATGTTGCTAAATATCAAGACAATAGGTATACAAAAAATATAATATGATACGTGCAATCAATGTTAATGGTGACTCAACAAACAGTCCAAGTAAATAGAAGTCCTTGATCCAAATGATATCCAGTGCACAAACAAAGGTGCTCAGTGGAAGAAATGGCTGCACCCACAATTAATATGAACCGCAGTCCTAAGTAGAGTGAAGTGACATCCCAATGTGAAAAGGAGACATCCATGAAATCCTTCACCACTGTGCACTAACCGGAACTAAGGTAAAACCGGCTTGTAATACAGGATCCTCCAAGATATGTATATCTCCTCCTCTCAGGGCTGGTACGTGGCCTTCAGTAGTGTCTCCTAAAAAAAAAAAAAAAGAGTTCTCTGTGTGGCACCTACAATGACAGGTTCCAGATTCCCAGCATAGACTGGACAGAGGAGGGCAGGGCGGAACGTTCACTTTTGTTATGTGTTTATTATAATGAGTGGGTTCAGCATTTGTGCTAGCTGCTCCCAGTTTTTCTCTTAGTGCTCATTATGTACAGTTTGTTTTGTTCACATGACTGACCATCATACATGGTAATCGGCTGGCCTTGGAAAAGTGGATGGGGCCAAAATGACCCAACAACCTGAACCGTGAATAAAATGAAAACCACATAGCACTGTCATAGGTGGAAGATATTATAAAGTCAAATCTAGTCTTTAAATATGATGCTTTTATGTTTTACTGATATTCTGGTGTCTTTTATATTTATTCTCAGGCCCAACTTCTGCAAGTAGCACCTCTTCTACAACTGTGACTAGTAAAGGAACGTCGGCATCCACAGCAGCATCTTCAACCACAGGATCTTCCACCACCGTCAGTCCTGTGACGAGTATGTATTGTGGTAAAAATACTTTCAGAAGCGTATTGAATATGTTATAAGACAAGATAGCCAGAGAGGTTATTAGAATGGAGGGCTTTGGGTTCCCTTTGTCCCTATTACTAAGGGTTCTTTAGACTTGTGGGTAGGAGGTGTTAAAAACTCACTGTTGAGCCCCTGTTTTTTGCACTGCTCCCCCTCCCCTTAAACGGTTAAGGCAGTGGAAGGGGGTGTTCTCATTTTGCAATGCGTTGCTTCATTCCAGCAACAAAAATCAAGCAAATGGGGACACACTGCAAATGCTCTGCAGTGGCATGGGTTGCACACAGTTGCAGCACGGTGTGGCATTTATTGGGATGAAACAGATGCCAATGTAACACCTATATGTGGTATCACAAAAATGAGCTTTGTTTTCCTGCGGCACAGCATGTATGCGCCTTGTTTGTTGTGGAAATGCATTTGTTTCTGTACTCCCAGCATAAAGACTCAGTCGGAAACCAAGAACTGTCGGCAACAGCTAACACTCAGTAGCTGGGAAGACTGGCTCCCTCTTATATCCAATCACATTGATCACTTGGCTTAGACACCTCCTTAGGCTGGCCATAGATGGGTCGTTTATCGGACGAATTTTTGGGCGATAAACGAAATATTGGTCGTTGCTGGCAGCGATGCTGCCACCAATGTCCATGAAAAACGGCCGTTTTTTGTGGATTTTATAGCATGACCGATAAAAGTAAATGAGAAGATCCGCGAAAAACGGCCGACGGTATTGCCTCACTAACGGCGTGAATATTGGCTGATTTTTCGTGCGGACAAAAATTTGGCCGATAAATGACCCATCTATGGCCTGCATAAATCTCTATATCCACTGTGAGCAGAAAATTAGACATTGGCAGGCATTTTTTAGAATCTGGAGCAGCTGTGCATTGCAACCAATCGGCATCTAGCTAAAACGTGTTCAGTTAAGCTTTGAATATGAAATAAAGAAGCTGATCGGTTACTATGCACAGCTGCTCCAGATTATGTATTCTCTAGTTTTGGTAAATTACCCTTTTTTTTTTTTTTTTTTCTCCTTTCTAGAGGTGAAGTGTGTGAAAAAACTTTGTTTAATATCACAACTTGATCTAAGTTAGTGTTGGCGTCAGCAGCAGGTTGGATAGATGATGGACAATAAAATAAATAAAAAAATATATATAATATATTGCCTGAAGTATTGGTCGGCCTGCCTTTACATGGACTTGAACTTTAATGGCATCCCAGTCTTCGTCTGTAGGGTTCAATATTGACTTGGCCCACCCTTTGCAGCTATAACAGCTTCAACTCTTCTGGGAAGGCTGTCCACAAGGTTTAGGATTGTGTCTATGGGAATGCTTGACCATTCTTCCAGAAGCACATTTGTGAGGTCAGGCACTGATGTTGGACATGAAGGCCTGGCTCGTAGTCTCCGCTGTAAATCATCCCAAAGGTGTTCTGTCAGGTCTCTGTGCAGGCCAGTCAAGTTCCTCCTCCCCAAACTTGCTCATCCATGTGTTTTATTTACCTTGCTTTGTGCACTGGTGCACAGTCTTGTTGGAACAGGAAGGAGTCATCCCTAAACTGTTCCCACAAAGTCAGGAGCATAAAATTGTCCAAAATGTCGTGGTATGTTGACACCTTAAGAGTTCCCTTCACTGGAACAAAGGGGCCAAGCCAAACATTACACTTGGCACAATGCAGTCTGGCAAGTACGGTTCTCTTGGCAACTGCCAAACCCAGATACATCCATCAGATTGACAGACAGAGAATTGTGATTCGTCACTCCAGAGAATGCGTCTCCACTGCTCTAGATTCCAGTGGTGCCGTGCTTTACACCATTGCATCAAATGCTTTGCATTGCACTTGGTAATGTAAGGCTCGGATGCAGCTGGAAACCTATTCTACGCACTGTTGTGCTAATCTGAAGGCCACACGAAGTTCGGAGGTCTTTAGCTAATGACTCTGCAGACAGTTGGTGACTTCTGTGCACTGTTCTCTTCAGCATGCGCTGACCCCGCTCTGTCATTTTATGTGGCCTACTACTTCATGGCTGAGTTGCTGCTGTTCCCAGTTGCTTCCACTTTGTTATAATACCACTAACAGTTGACCGTGGAATATTTTAGTAGCAAGAAAATTTCACGAATGGACTTATTGCACAGGTGGCAACCTATCACGGTACCATGCTTGAATTCACTGTGCTGCTGAGAGCAACCCATTGAGGTTGGACAAAAGTGTGGAAACACTACATGATTTGCAGGTGTGGAAGTGATGTAACGCTCTTTTTCTTCCGCTGTGTGATGAGACACCTAGCTAATAGATGGGAAGCCTCACACTCATTCACTGTGTGCTGCTAGTAATACGGAGTCATGTCAGAGCTTACTGCGCAAAGGACAAATTGTTGGTGCCGCTTAGCTGATGCCTCTGTGACATTAGTTGCCAATTTATTTGCTGTGTCGCGAGGTGCAGTATCAGAAGTTCTGATGGCATTAATAGTTTCCTGCAAACATCTGATAAGCATAGGCGCGGTTGACTTTGTCAACTGACTGAAAGAGACAAAAGGACATTGTGCAGGATTGTGACCCGGAATAAGAAAACTGCTGCCAGAGTGACTGCAGAACTCAATCTCAATCTTCCAAAATCTGTGTGCACAAAAACTGAGCGGAGGGAACTCCATAAACAAAGCATTCACGGGGGGCGAGCTGCAATTGCCAAACCACTTGTGACCGATTTTATAAATGCTTCAAAGAGGAGAGAGTGGTGCAACACCCATAAATCATGGACTGTCGATCAATGGAAGATTGTAATATGATCCAATGAATTGAGCTTCACACTGTTCTCTTCCACCGACATGTTTTTGTGTGGCGAACTCCGTCCCAAGCTTACGACCAGGACTGTCTTGTGCCAATGTTAAAGCATGGTGGCGGCACAATCATGGTTTGGCCAGCCATATCTTGGTAATCTGCAGGCCCCATCATCACCTTGAAAGGTAGTCGCTGCCAGCAACTTTGTACAGACTTTGGTTGACCATGTGACCCCACGGTGCAGACATTGTTTCCCGAAGAGAGTGCCATTTGCTAAGACGATAATGCTCCGATTCACACAGCTGGTGTTATCAATTTTGTGGTTTGACAAACCTTTTAAAAAAAAAAAAAAGTCTTGAACCTTCCCTGGGTGCCACAGTCGCTGGACCTCGATATCATAGAGCCACTATGGTCCATTTTAGAGAATGATTTTAGAGTCGTTTCCACCTCCAGCATGTCTGCAACAACTGCAATGATTTTTCCATGAAGATTCCATTTTCCATCATCCAAGACTTAAATTGGTCAACTCCCAGGAGAATTGAGGCCGTCTTGGATGCCAGATGTGGTCCAACACCATATTAGGTAAAAATTTAGTGTTTTTTGGTTTTTTTTTTTTTTTTTTTTGAAAATGAAGAAATTACATTTAAAAAAAAAAAGTTCTGTGCTACCCGTACTAAATGTACTCTGGGCGGGCGGGAGGGAAGTGGAGATATATATAGATAGCACACTGTTGTTTCTGGCCCCTGCTTACAAGTACAAATGGCTAAGAACGCACACCTGTGGTATCCTGAATAATAATCTCCTATTCATGTCAGAAGTAGGACAATTTTTTATTTTGGGTGTTTTTTGGTGGGTCATGTTATGGAAAAAAAATATACACTGTACATGTGATGTGTTTTGTACACAGGTACTGTATCCTCGGGATCACAGAAGATATCAGGATTTGACTTGGGTAGTTTTATTGGTGGTATCGTGTTGACTCTGGGCATCCTGGCAGCAGTGTACTTTGGGTGCAGATTTTATAACTCCAGAAGGGGAGTCCGCTACCGCACCATGTAAGTAGAAACTTCATTATTATTGCTGTGTATCACTTTATACTTGCAATGATTTGCTTCATGCAGTTTTAAGGACAATATCTGCTTGTTGATTCAATTCCTGAATAAATCTAGCTGCCCGTTTTATTTAGTAAAGGTTAACAAATGCAAACAACTGATTGTTCTTTTCGGCAATATGGGAGAGTTTACCAATAGAGATGAGCGAATCGAACCTGGCGAAGTGGAATTCGTTTCGAATATCAGGAAAAATTCGATTCGCATCGAATCCGAATTTTAGCAAACTTCGGGTGCACGAATCGAATTTTTCCCGATCAGCCGGCAAAAGTGTCACTGCAGAGAGCTCCGCTATTTCTGACAGTTCTGACAGTTCATTTACAGCGGTTGAAACATTGTATCTATTTGTTTCCATTTAGGATACAGATGTTTTTATTCGGAAATAAATAGATACAATGTTTCAACCGCTGTAAATGTGAAGGAACTGTCAGAGAACTGTCAGAAATAGCGGAGCTCTCTGCAGATACACTTTTTGCTGTACTGGAATTCTTCTTCTTTTCATTCTTCTTCTTCTTTTCATTCTTCTTCTTCTTTTCATTCTTCTTCTTCTTCTTTTCATTCTTCTTCTTTTCATTCTTCTTCTTTTCATTCTTCTTCTTTTCATTCTTCTTCTTCTTCTTTTCATTCTTCTTTTCATTCTTCTTTTCCTTCTTCTTTTCATTCTTCTTTTCATTCTTCTTCTTCTTCTTTTCATTCTTCTTCTTCTTCTTTTCATTCTTCTTCTTCTTTTCATTCTTCTTCTTCTTTTCATTCTTCTTCTTCTTTTCATTCTTCTTTTCATTCTTCTTCTTCTTCTTCTTCTTTTCATTCTTCTTCTTCTTCTTTTCATTCTTCTTCTTCTTCTTTTCATTCTTCTTCTTCTTCTTCTTTTCATTCTTCTTCTTCTTCTTCTTCTTCTTTTCATTCTTCTTCTTCTTCTTCTTCTTCTTCTTCTTTTCATTCTTCTTCTTCTTTTCATTCTTCTTCTTTTCATTCTTCTTTTCATTCTTCTTTTCATCTTTTCATTCTTCTTCTTTTCATTCTTCTTTTCATCTTTTCATTCTTCTTCTTTTCATTCTTCTTCTTCTTTTCATTCTTCTTCTTCTTTTCATTCTTCTTCTTCTTTTCATTCTTCTTCTTCTTTTCATTCTTCTTCTTCTTTTCATTCTTCTTCTTCTTTTCATTCTTCTTCTTCTTTTCATTCTTCTTCTTCTTTTCATTCTTCTTCTTCTTTTCATTCTTCTTCTTCTTTTCATTCTTCTTCTTCTTTTCATTCTTTTCCTTCATCTTCTTCATCTTCTTTTCCTTCTTCTTATCCTTCATCTTCTTTTCCTTCTTCTTATCCTTCATCTTCTTTTCATTCTTCTTATCCTTCATCTTCTTTTCATTCTTCTTATCCTTCATCTTCTTTTCATTCTTCTTATCCTTCATCTTCTTTTCATTCTTCTTATCCTTCATCTTCTTTTCATTCTTCTTATCCTTCGTCTTCTTTTCATTCTTCTTCTTCTTCGTCGTCGTGCCCCGTGACTGCCCAAATGAGTGAAGTGTGCGGTGATTCTAAGATCGACGGCACTCATCTGCATGTCATTCTGACTGACAGTATTATTTCTCTTCCCCAGCAGACTCCAAGGGCATTTAAATTAAAGGTACAGTGTTCTGCACTAATATAAAGGCTCTCTGAAGCCTAGAAACCCTTTAAATAAGTTAAATTCGCGGCGAATAAATTCGCATTGAATCGAATTTCTCCCGCAAATTCGGCGAATCAGCCGAATCGAATTTTTGAATAATTCGCTCATCTCTATTTACCAAGGCAGGATCGGTGTGCCTGAGCAGCATTGTGGTTTATTGGTCGCAGTTTAATCCTGCAGCATTGGATTTAATTTCTGGCAGGGTGCTTCCCATGTAGATGTGAGCCTAAACAAGCAAAATTCAGGCTAATATGTAATACTTTAAAGGGAACCTGTCACTTTGCTTGTCCAGTACAAAGTATCAGGTTCTCTTTGTAGGCTCTCATAGCTTATCTGCCAAAGCAGCAAAGTAGAAAGCTCCATATCTGTGTCAGAGCCTACACAGGGCTGAGGACCTCACCCTCCTACTCCCATGTGATAGCGCTGGGGTCTGACAGTGCATAGTTGGAGGAAGGGGAGGCAGTTGTATGCTGCACCATAGCTGGAAGTTTTGGGTATCTCCATGGGCTGTAGCTGACTGACTTGGAGAAAACCAAGAAAGATGACAGGGCTAAGAACAGATGTCAGCTATGAAGTTGACATTGCATTTGGGAGTGCCTTAGATTTTCGGGCTCCCAGGTCATTCAAGAAAAGAATGGAGGTTATGTGTAGACACTGCTTGGAGCATTCAATTACTTGTTAATGTCTGTTTACAATTGACAGAAGTACAAGTCCTCTTTAAATAAATGGCTCATACAAAGTGGGGAAACTTGCAGAAATCAGACATTTCTGCATGTAATGGCTTTATTTATAAACAGTTTGCAGAGTTGTTCACCCTGTGAAACTGCATGTACATTTGTTCGGTGTATATGTGGGCAAAAGGCATTTTTTTGTCCAGGTAGACTGTTATTCTTTATTAAGAATAGAGGAGTAAGGAAAATGCAACATTGTGGCCACTAGATGGAGCTGGTGAACAGAGAAAATACATTTTTGTTCATACATTATTATTATTACTTCGAGTTTATATGGCGCCAAAGGGTTTGCTCAGCGCTGTACAATAGAGGGGGGGACAATAGTTTATATAGCGCCAAAGGGTTTGCTCAGCGCTGTACAATAGAGGGGGGGACAATAGTTTATATAGCGCCAAAGGGTTTGCTCAGCGCTGTACAATAGAGGGGGGGACAATAGTTTATATAGCGCCAAAGGGTTTGCTCAGCGCTGTACAATAGAGGGGGGACAATACATGTTCATTTAGTGGCCATGATGCCTCGTTTTCTGATTCTTTTTGATCTGTATGTAGAATAACATTCAACCTGGAGATAAATTGGCCTAATCACATTTATTTTGGCACAGAATAATCGTAAATGCAGTAACAGGACAAATAACCTTGCGTTGTTTTTAAATACACCCCTATGTATTTAGCTTGGGTATCTGGTTACTGCAAAGTAGTTGGTATGTGATTTACATCTGCTGCTAGGTTTAAAAATTAAGATTCAAAAATACAGACTGCGCTAGTAAAAAAAAAAATACAAACATATTAAAATAAATAACCGTGACAAAAATATATTAAAATATAATAAATCATGTAAAACTCCCAAAAAACAAAAATATCAAAACAAAATCATATCAAACCTATAAAGTCCCAAAAATATATAATGGTAATGATGAACAAATTCAAACGAAATCCATCAAGTGTGTCCACCACCGAATAAAATGAATAAACTCACCAGAGCAATATGCTGATCATATTATAAACCAGCATAAAACATCATCATTGATCATTGCTAACAGAGCAGAAAAGTGTTTATAATATGATCGGCATATTGCTCTGGTGAGTTTATTCATTTTATTCGGCGGTGGACACACTTGGTGGATTTCATTTGAATTTTTTCATCATTATTATTATATATTTTTGGGACTTTATAGGTTTGATATGATTTTGTTTTTTGGGAGTTTTACATGATTTATTATATTTTAATATATTTTTGTCATGGTTATTTGAATTTTTTTTTTTTTTTTTTTTTTTACTAGCGCAGTCTGTATTTTTGTACTTATATGCACCTTATTACAGGGTAGATTTTGCAGCTGGTATTATTGATATACAATTTTGACTGTAATATTTATCACTGTTATTGTTCTGGCGGTACCTATATTTATTCATTCTTAAAAATTAAGATGTACACGACAGAGCAAGGTAATTGTCTTTGTGAGATTTTAAAGGCCAAGATCACTCTTGGAGCATATTACATCTGTATTTAGCATGTGACCTCCTCCAGCACCTCCTTAATGATGATCACCTTTGTAGTCCATTGACACTTCCTCCAGCTTTTTAACCGAAGCTTGTACAGAGGTACCGGCAAGAAAGCTGGACGTGTCTGCAGGAGCCTGACATTGCATTGACAGTCCTCTGATCGCCAGTGCAACACTTTTCAGGCTCCTGGGGAAGAAAATAATAAATGCACATTTTTTTCACTATAAAAATATTGGCATTTTTTTTTTTTTTTTTCCTAAAGTTGAACTTATCCTTTTAAGGAAACATTTTACATGTTCTGCCCATTTGTAAGGGTGGAACATGTAACATGTTCCCACTGCTGCCAGCTGTCCTCTCTCCCTGTGATAGCAGTATTGGGAGAAGTTCCATACACTAGCTGCTACTTTTTGAAAACAGCGCGGCCGCGTGATGATTCGCCCTCACAGTCGCGTCATTCATTCAGAGTTCTGTGGGCTTGTAGTTTTCAATGAACTACCAAGGTGCTGTTGAGCGCTGTGATAGTTCAATGATTCTTCCTGTCATAGTGTATCTGCTTGCCCGTACGAGCACACAGACACACTGACAGGTCTACAGGAGGCCTGCTTGGCACCTGCGATCTGCTGATCGCTGGTACAATGCTTTCCAGGCTTCAAAAAAAAAAAAAAGTGCATTTATTATCTCTTTTAAAAAAGTGAACTTATCTTTTACAGGGGTAATATGATATCTCTCTCTGGGTCTATACCTCTTTTAATACAAGAGAGGATTTTGCTCGCTTTAGAAACCGCAGCTTGGCATTGCATGCCATTATTAAGCTTGTGATCTACCAGAACCCCCAGATCCTTCACCATTGATTCCCCCAGTTGTACCCCCCCTAGTATGTATGATGCATGTATATTCTCTGCCCCCAAGTGCAGAACCTTACATTTATCAACATTAAACCTCATTTGCCACATAGTTGCCCAATTAAACAGTGCATTGAGGTCGGCTTGTAAATTGAAGACATCCTGTAAGGACGTTATTCCACTGCACAGCTTGGTGTCATCTGCAAAGACTGAAATGGGATTTTCTAATCCAGACCCTATATCATTTATAAATATATTAAACAGTAAGGGTCCCAACACTGAACCTTGGGGTACCCCACTGACAACCCTAGACCATTCAGAGTATGAATCACTAACCACTACTCTCTGAATACCATCTTTTAGCCAGTTTTCTATCCATTTACATACGGATTTTTCCAAGCCTGTAGACTTTACCTTACACATTAGCCGTATGTGGGGAACTTTGTCAAACACTTTTGTAAAATCCAAGTATACCACGTCCACCGCCACCCCTCTGTCCAAGGTTTTGCTCACCTCCTCCTAAAACAAAATCAGATTTGTTTGACAACTTCTGTCTTTCATGAATCCATGCTGTCTGTTGCTTAAAATATTTTTTTCCAGCAAGAACTCATCTATGTGGTCTTTTATTAAACTCTCCAATATCTTCCCAACTATAGAAGTTACACTAACAGGTCTATAATTACTTGGTAAAGATTTTGACCCCTTTTTAAATATAGGCAACACATTGGCCTTACGCCAATCCAGTGGTACTATGCCAGTCATTAAAGAGTCCATAAAAATGAAAAACAATGGCTTTGAAAGGACAGAACTCAATTCCTTAAGGACCTGTGGGTGTATGCCATCCAGTTCAGGTGCTTTATTCTGTCTAAATATTTTTGGATCATATCAGATGTGAGCCAATGTGGATCATCTGGAGCTGTGTCAATACCATGCCCATTATTATTATTATTATACAGGATTTGTATATGGACAAGAGCTCCCCCATGCTCCTTTGTATACACAGAGCTGAAGAAGGTATTTAATACATTTGCCTTCTCTTTTTCCACAGTCACCCACTCCCAGATTATTTTATGAAGGTTTTTTTTTTTAATATTAAGAAATACCAGTTGATCCTGCCAAAAATCCAGTGCAGCCCTGTGCTTTCTGCAATGTTATCTGCCCTGCCCAGCTCTGTGAAATACACGTCCCCTCTCCTATGTTATGGAAATGAGGAAAGGGGTAGTTCTGTAGTCCTAACACATCTCTTGTTCTAGGGTGACAGTGCTGCTCCTCCATAGACAAAGTACAGGGAGTGTTGTCACTGTAGGACAGGAAATGTGTTACCAGTAGGATCACCAGGTGAATAAAATACTGCTGCCACCACATCCAAGGACTTTGGGTTTAGATATACATTAAAGGGTTAGTTCACCTTTACCTAAAAAAAACTGCTTTTGCCGCCAATGGGTGCCTGTATATAAAAACAAACTCTGAAGCTCTGAATAATGCCATTGCTATAGGTGTAGGCCATTTACATATCTCCCAAAGCCTCCCAGGATGTAGCTAGGATGTTGCTTAGTGAGTCCTAGTCATTACTGCTAACCGCCTCCATCCCAGGAGTGAACTCTCAAATGACGAGCTCAGATCTACTGCATCAGGGGAGAGAGAGGGCATGTGAAGGGGCTTGAATCCGAGAAAGCTCACTCCTGTGATGGAGGACATGAGCAGTAAGTGCTAGGCCTCACTTGGCAACAACCTGGGAGTATTCCAGTCAGTCTGTAGAAGGTATGTAAATATCTTACACCTAAAGCAATGTAACTTTTCAACTTAAGTGCAATTATAAAATATTTTGAGTATATCAGAATCCACAGTGATATATAACCTATAACCAAAATGTAACCCCTAAAGTGACAGAAAAATGTGAAAGTATATATTAAAGAGAGTCCCCTTTTAATAAATATGTAGTGACCGAGAAGAAAAAGGTCCACCTAAGATTTAATATGAACTCCTGAAGTAATTTCCGAACAGTGCAATATCACCAGTGCCGTCCATCAGGAATAGTGAATAATATGCGGGCTTACCAAATGTGTTTGACCCCCTTAGTCAGCATGAGCTCAAATTGGCACAGCCTCAGTCACGTCTCTATGTGCCGTTCCCAGGGATGCCACTCCACCAGTAGAATTTCATGCAATCCATATCATGTAAAGAGAGCACATATACCCTCCACATAGTGTAAATATCGTACAAACAAATGATTAAATATAGAGCCAGACTTACAAACATAAAATCAAATATTCTGTACGCGATAATGTCACAGGAAGGCTCTGGCCGACGCGTTTCATCATAAGCTGATGTCTTCCTCTGTCACTATGTTTGTAATTTAAAGGGGACTTACATACACCTCTACAGATGTTTTCACTGAACATTCAGAAAGTGTTACAAATTACAATGTTAAGTCAACCACTTAACGCCAGTTAGGAAGCTGGTGTTGAGCGAAAGTAAATGCCTGGACATAGAAAGGGGTAAAAAGCTCTGTTGTAGTCATGCCTGGTGTGTAGGTAAAGCTGGTCATACACATAACAGATTCCCCCATCCACACTATACAGTGTAGATGGATGAATCCCCTTGATAGGCTATTGTATACGGACAGCCAGATACCTGATTACCGGCCACATCTAATTGGATGCAGATGCTATTCGGCCAACAATTTTCTGCCTGCCTCTTCTGTTGTCAGGCAAGGGCATCATACAAGGCCATGCTGTACACAAATTTCAGATTGTTCATTAGAACTGGCCAAAAGGGAACATTGTATGGGGGTGCATCCTTCTGCTCTGTATGGGCCCAGCTCTGGACAGGAGAGGAACACAACATTGAAAAGTTTCAGCTTTTGTTTCCTGTTGTAACGCTTGTTCTCTGTGTTGCAGCGATGAACACGAGGCGATCATTTAACTTGGCTGATAGCAGAACGCTGTGCAATAATCTTTCTACGGAATCTGCTTGCTTCTTGGGAAAGTGAAGATATGCAAACATAAGCTTGAAGAAGAATTGAATAAGATTACGTGTTTTTTTTTTTTTGTTTTGTTTTTTTAAATGAGCAACAACAGAATACAGAGGAATTTTTGTTTTTCTCAAGAATTTTGCAAATCATAAAAAAAAAAAAAAAACATTCTAAAGCTGTTCAGTAGAACAGCGAACATTCATCCTCTTCCATCTCCTCCTTCCTATTCTCCATAGAGCTAGAAGATTTTTTTATACTTATTGTTCTTCCTGGAATGGAACACCAGCTTGATTTAGTTCTCTGAAAACCAGCAAATGATCTAATTGGACTGAACCACTAATTAGGACAGGCAGAATTTGTAAGTAATGAAGGTCAAGTAACTGTTATTGTCTGTAGTAAAACTGCAAGTCCCACCATACTTTGCCTGGGCATTGGAGCAGCAGCAGCATCAGAGCTAGATAGAGTTCCTGGGGATGGGTAGTTTTCACTGATGGAGATGGGAGAAGCTGCAGAAGTGCCTAGGCAATCGTACTGTAGTAGGTCTAACCTATGAATCCAGCTTGATTCACCTGATCCATGGTATATAAATGATTGATTCTCTCATCTCTGGTCATAGACAGTTGGGTCATCAGCCTTTCCTTGAAGTCTTTGCCACCAACCACTGTTTCGGTTTTAGAGTCATTCATGTCACAGTTGGGATTAATGGATGTTGTGACAATAAAGTGTGCCTTGTTTATTCTCCAAAAGTTACTATATGAAACAGCTGATCTTTATTGCACAGGCTACAATCCCTAGCCTGACCTTTTGGTCTTTAGGAGTTGTCCTGCCCACCTACAGTAATGAATTGAGTTGGTTGTTGGAGAACCTTCAGCCTTATGACCAGAGCCTAGTCTCTGTGGGACATTAAATCTGCCTACTGACTCATGAGAAAGCAGATCAACTCCATGAACTCTAAGCTGACCACAAAAAAAACCAGCACAGCTTCAGAAATAACATTTCTAGGGAAGAATTCATATTCCAGGAAGGTCAGTGGAAATCTTTCTGGTCCTATGTTGGTTGGTAGGGCTTGCACTCTAGGCTGTGGTAGTGGTGCACTTACATCTCCAGGGTAGAGCGTATTCTTAAACTGGTTTCAGACATGTGTCTCCTGAAACGCTACTCACCTGGCTTTCCACAGTACTTACCTAGAGCAAGTCTAGATTTAAAGGCTAACTCCACCATTTAGACCTTGGTAGATGTGACTACATGTAAAAAAAAATAGCCCTGCTCCAACACCTCCTGTTTGTACAGTTCTCTTCCCACAATGGGTGCCAAGCCCCCTAGGAGCATGTCTCACTTGATTTCACAATAGCAAAATGAAGGGACACACTTCACATCACACATCAACCACATCTACTGATAAGCGAAGTTGCAGTCTGTCTAACCACAGTCAGGGTGAAATGTGTCAGAGAGGCATGGCCGAGATGTGGGAACTGTAGCTGAAGCCTCTGTTAGCTTATCAGAGGATATGGTTGATCCACGTGGTGTGCACACCCCCTAATTTTGCTATTGTAGACCATGTTACACCCATAATTTTTTTTTTTTTTTTTGGGGGGGGGGGGGTTTCTCTCCCCAGCAGCAGCCATCATTTTTTAATTTTGTATGGTTGTGCAGTATGCCACCCTCAAAGCCACGTCATTCATTCATTAAGATATATAAATGAATGAACTGCAAGTCCCATCTTCCACTGCAGCAGACAAACTTGTATTTCTCAATGGAACACAAGTGGAATGGTTGCAGCACTCAGAATCCATTGACACTTCCTCCAGCTCAGTATTTGAAAGTCAGTACAAGGAGCTGGAAGAAGTATCTACAGGAGCCTGTGCTTTGTACCCGTGATCCACTGCAGGATCATTTGCAGATTTTTTTTTTTTCCCGGAAGGTGTACTTCCGCGGAAGGAATTTCAGCTTTTCTATTACTTACACTTCTGCATGCTTGTTCCAGGTCTGTGATTTATTAGTACTACAGCCAACACTGGACAAGCAGTTAGCATTTTCTGAAGGAGGTTATTGGTGGCCTAAATATTCATCTAATAGACATTTTTTAAGCTGTCAAAAGCACCTGTGTGCTCCGTGTTGAGAGTCCCATTATTATTGGGTACTACTACTGTGTAGCTCAGGAACATTGATAATCAGTAGATTCCTTTGCCATGCTTCATGTGTAAGGCAGGTGTTAGATTATGCAATATTCTTACCTTCCACTATGGGTGGAAAGAAAATTGCTTGATTCCCCCATCAACGCGGTCAGTGTTGGTGGGGAAATCCCTCCCACAGCACTATTGTGTTCTGCCAGCAGAGAGCCTTCCTTGTCAGCAGAACACAATGATTATTGTCACCGGCTGTAGGTGGCGGCAGTAATCATTTGGGGAAAAACCCAACAGGCTGGTTGTACACAAGTCGATTGATCAACCTTGTGTACAGCTAGCCAGCACATATATGGATCGAAATTCATTGAGTCCCTGCTGAACTGGCCCGGATTTCATTGTATGGCCGACTTAAGATGTAAAAATATTGCATTTTAATCAGGTTCTGTTTATTGGATTTGGGGCCCCTAAGGCCACCCTAATGATTTATGCTTGCCTATTGCAGAAGAGTGGTCGATCGGCCCCTAAAGAGCCAGTTCATGAGTAATCTGGGGGGGAAGGAGGGAGTTATTCACTTCTCACATATACATATACCAACTTAAAATAGGTGCAAATAAGCTCTTTAACAATATTGTTTTTGCTTTTTTTTACCACTTTATTGCCCTAGAAGTTGTAATTAATGTAAAGAAATTGTGCTTTTTGCAGTTTTATCAGTTTGCATTGTGCTATATTTCGAGGGCTTGCTTCTTCATAGGGTTCCTGCTTCTAATGAAACTCCCAGAACTACGTACCCGGTTCATATACATAGGTGATTTCCCTGCATTTTTGTTCCATTTGTGCTTCACCTCACATGGTGAATGGGTCTCCGCAAGGCTGTATGTTGGGTATTCTCAATCCACTTTCTACAGAAAGTAAAGCAAATGTAATTAAATATTCATTGTCGTGCACCTTCTCTGCGGGGCTTACTGTAACACCAGCTGAACTTCATTCACCTAGTACAAATGTGATTTAAATGGAACCCAAGCCCAGAGCCAGTTATTGTACATATTATTACTAGTCACGTTGGTGTAGCACTTAATGCTTGGGCCAAAGCTTGCACGGCAAATTTTCAGTCCGCAGCAACGCAATTGATTTTGCTCAATTGTGCAAAAAGGATCAGCATTTTTAAAATGCATAAATGAGTGCCTTTAGAGGATGTCCACTATTTTTGTATTTATTTTTTAAAGGTTCCCACAAGTTTTTCAAAGTTTTTAAATTAATGTTGGGAAAAAAACATTTAAAGGAAAACGGCACACAATATTCACTGTTGACTAAACTAGCTATTTTCTTACCTATTCAATCCAAGATCATAAAAGCTGGTATCCATTATAATGCTAATCATACACACCAAGATTTCTCTCCTGTTGGAATCTCCTTTACAGGCTGTTGTAGTTACAGATGCAGCACCTGTGGCTGTCTGAATACCCAAACAGCGACCTCATCTGAATGAATGCAGTCACTGTTCAGCTGATAATTGTCTACCCAGCTCTTTCCATTTTTCTGTCGAATCTTGTGGTGTTGAGAGGGGCCACCCATGGCTTGAAGTTCCTCCAGTTCTGAAATTTGAGCCCTGTGTGGCTGGTTTAAAGTTGTAGTAAACACTGAATTTTATTTGAGAGAAAGGGTGGACACCGCTCATACCTGTCTCCAGGAGTCTGACAAAGAGTGTGTTCTAGCTGGCCTCAGCCGTCACTCCAGCCATGCGTTAACGCATATTGCTGGCCCATAGGGGGCTTGGTCACAGAGGCCGGAGTGATGGCTATGGTTGAGGCCAGCTAGAATACATTGTCTTTGTCCGACTCCTGGGGACTGGTATGAGTGGCGTCCACCCTTCCTCTCGTTACATTTGGTATGTCTCTAGTACTACTTGAGATGCTGCTCCCCTCTCTTCCTCTGCCGGTGGGGTGATTGTATATTATGTCCAGCTTTGAGTGGCGCCATATGCTAGGTACTGAATTTTATTAATTATTGCAGCAGTTAACATCACTTACCTTTTTGTGCTCCTTCATTAGTTTTAAAATCATATATATCTTCTTAACGGAGTGCTGCAAAGATCACCAGCACAAGTTTCATGTTTTAGGGCGGCTTCATTGCCTTGAAGGATCCTATGGAGCCACCCTTGTGCATGGCCAACTGTCCCTACACTGTTTTGTCATGCAAAGCCTAGGGGACGACATGCTACGCCCTTACTCCACCTGCTTCTAAGCAAATTGATTAACTGCAGCTCTAGACTGCTCAGTCTCTTGTGCCCGGCCCTATGTGACATAGCCAGTGCATTCTCTTCCCGACAGGAAGTTTGTGTAAGCAGTGCTGAAGGAGCAAGACGTAGCGGCTGGGTGAAATGTAAACTGTGAGTGGTCGGGCATAAATAGTTGGAGAATAAGTTTATCAGGATGTACTAATGAAAACAATCTGTGGGTAATGCTACTTCAACAAGTGTGCTCTGAGCGAACTTCTCCAATGAGCTTATTGTAGTCCCTTACTTAAATATCACACTTGGCAGCAAATCCAGTTATGTGACAATGGCCATGATGTCTCCTATAATCTTCTTCTTTTTTTTTTTTTCTTTTTTTTAATTTGCATTACTTCAACATAAGATCATTACTGAGAATGTGTTAGAGGAGTAGGAGCTCTCTAAAATGTGTTTGCAGCCATCGGTGAGACGAGGATATTTGAGAGCTCTTGCTGTTAAAAATTTGATACCAGCTAGGAGATAAATTACAGGTACATTCACAGGGGAGTTTCCAGGCTGACGTGACACTTGACATTTACAAACAAGATAGCCTCTAGTAAGAGAAAGGGGCCCCTCAATTTTACTGTACAGAGGGCTAGGAAGAGCAAGCACTTTTTTTTTTTTTTTTTTGCAAGTCCAGCCAAAAATGTTATTCTAGTTTTTGGATAGAATGGAACAATACTAGAACCTCTGCGTGGCTTTTATTACTACGCAGGACTCTGTTAGAGAGATTTTCTTCTATTGTCAATGGTTTTATAAGTCAGGAGGGGTGGGGGAAACTACTAAAGGCACATAGGTGATGAAAAAAAAAAGTAACAGAGGTTCTAATGTTCCTGTAGTCTACAAAAATAAAAAAAATGTATTTCTGTATCGCCGTTGGAGATTCGCTCTCATTCCATACTCCATCAAACCATTGTCACCAGAAGCCAAATTCCCAAAATTTCTCTAATGGAGCCTAAATGAACAGCAGTAAAAAAAAAAAAAAAAAACTTTAACCCTTCCTCGGTTCATCCACAATTTATATAAGTTTAGACTTTAAATCCACCATAACCACTTGTAGACCACCCTCCTGCAATCTACTGCGGATGAGTAGCCCACACAGGAAAAGTGACGTACCCATACATTGCTGCCCGTTTCCAGGTTTCAGGCCCACCTACTCCCGCTGTGAATGTACACAGCAGGAGCCTGTCGGCAAGTTCCAGCCAATGATTCATAACCTGGACCTGCTGATTAGCTGTGTACAATCACAGCCCAGAGCTCAGTGTTGACATTCGACACAGAGCTCTGTACAGAGGGAACAATCTCTCTGTTTCTCGTCCCTGCAAAGAGAACATTTATAAAAAGCAACACATATTACACACAGAAGCAGATTTAACACCTTGATCACACTAGATGTGTTAACCCCTTCCCAGCCAGTGCCATTAGTATATGGACCAATGTATAATATTATCACTGATCACTAATGTCAGTGGCATTCAGTTCCCCCAGATTGGCCGCCCAGTGTCAGATTGGCTGACACACTATCCCAGTCCCTTTTTATAAGTCATTGATCACCGCCATTAGTAGTATTAAAAAAAAAAAAAAAAAATTCCAGTATGTATATCAGATTAGTAGGCGCTATAACGTTCACGCAAACCAATCAATATACATTTATTGAGATTTTGTTTTGTTTTTTTTCATCAAAAACATGTAGCAGAATACATTTTTGCCAAAATTTATGAAGAAATTAGTTTTTTTTTTGGATAGGTTTTGTAGAAAGTAAAAATATTTTTTTTCCAAATTTTTAGTTTTTTTTTTTTTTTTTTTCTTTGTCTATCGCAAAAAATAAGTGGTGATCAAATACCACCAAAAGAAGAAAAAAAAAGCTATAAATTTTAATTGCGTACAGCATTTCATGACCGCGCAATTACCAGTTAAAGTAGCACAGTGCTGAACAACAAAAAATGGCCTGGTCATGAAGGGGGTAAAATATTCCAGAGCTCAAGCATAGCCTCACAATTCTGCGGTGTTGTGTTCCATTTTTTTATTTGACACGTCAACATACTTTGCAAGTGCACCTCAACCTACATTAGTTTTAGCACATCACAGCTCGCTCACAAAGCGCCTCTGCATTGTGGTGTGCTGATTTTAGGGGGGGTGAGGGTGTCTGTCCAATTTTCGGATGGCAGTGTTTGTTCCTACCCAATTAAAATAAACATTCTCCCTTAATGCACTGGACATACATAAAAGGGGCCTTAAAAGTGCAGCACAAAGCAAGTTTACAGTTTTAATACAAAGAAAGTGAAGATTTCCATTTTTAAAGTGATCAGTAACTTAGCAACACACGTAGGATGCTCCATTTTTTTTCAAACTTGTGGACCCTGGATTTCTTACTACCTATAGGTCTAAGGGCCCATGAGTCATAACTCTTAAAAAAAAAAAAAAAAAAAAAAAACCTTACTGTATCTTCATCCTGTAAGGGTTAGGGTGTAAAAACTGCAGCAAGAAAAGTTTAAAAATGAATTCCAGGTGTGGATATATTAACATAGTTACTATGGTCCCACTTGGACCAATGTAAGTATGAATGCAACCTCTATGACTAAGCCCGGAGGGTGGGACGAAACACGTCAGAGGGCGTGGTTGGTGGAGTAGTGCTGGCTGAGACCACCTGTCACCTTTACTACAAACTGATCGAGTTGAGAGAGCGGTGTCCCTGATGTCTGCCTGTATGCGCCATACCTGTGGGAACCCTGTGGAAGCTGGAAAACCCTGTAGTAGCCACCGGTTCCAAGTCACAGCCAAGCAGGCTGCCCTGCTCCATTGTGAACACAGGAGTTGCCCATTTGGCACAGGCAAGAACACATTCTCTGATTGGACGAAGTGGGGCAGTGGAGTCCCAATCCCCACCTTGTTTGTATTTTCTCAATTAATTTAAAGCTCTCTCTGATCAAAGTGTTCTCCAAGCGGCACCCATGCCGATTAGGCAAACTCCTGTGTTCAGAATGTGGAAGGGCAGACAATAGGCACCAGATCCAGAAGCAAGTGGGGCTTACTGCTGTGATTTCCAGCTTCCAGAGGGATCCTGCAGGTATGGTATATACATCGTTACATTGATCCAAACAGTAGCAATGGAAATATACATAAAATATCCATATGTGGAATTCTTCAAGCCATTTCTGGTAGACCTTGGACAAGGAATCTGCTTGGTAGGTGTCATTTACTCCTTTTCCTTCCTAACTTAGGTACCGTACCTGGTTCTTACACTGCCCAATGCCAAAATAAAGTAACTTCAGGATGAATCTATTTACTAGTTATGGCTGCATTTAAAAAGCTTTCCAGCTGATGCCAAAACACCGTTGTGAAAATTTCTAAGAACCGTACTGATTTTAGGGAGTAGGTTGTTTTTATATGGGAATGTAATGCTGTTTTTAAAGTGCTTTTGTTACTGTTGTAAAGTGTATGGTTACACTGAAAATATCGGTCAGGTCACATACATTGTAATAAACTCTCATGACCTTTTGCTTATGTTTAAAAATTTATATTTTTAATGTGCCTTTAAATTGCTAGAAATGTTTCAAATACATTGTTGATCTGAATTTTCTGTACAAATAAAAAGAATGATTTGCACTATTTTAATTCTGATTTTGTTGTATTCTTTGCTCTCTTGTGCAGAGTTACCATTTCTCTGTTGTAGTACATTTTTATTGGACAAGTTTTTTTTGTGGCAGGTAAAGTAAAAGTGTTGGCATGTGAATATAATACAGTAAGAATTGTCCTTAAAGTGGTTCTAAAGTCAAATTTTGTTTTTATTTATTTTTTTTATTTATTTATTTTTTACCATAGACCGCCCCACTACCTGCTCTACTCACCCCCATCCTAAAGGACTTACCTGCCTCTTGTCATTGCTCCAGTGCTGCCTCAGCTGCAGCACCTCTCTCCTCACGTCCTGCTTTCACTGGAGACACTGAGGACAGTGGTAGCTGTATGTTACTGCTGCTGTCAGTCAAACTCCTGAGAGGAGGAAGGGGCGTGGCTTGCCAGTATTTGTGTGTGTGTGTGTGTGTGTGTGTGTGTGTGTCTATGGATGCACACAGCCTTGCTCAGGAGCATGTGCATAGGTGCCTCCTTAACACCCTAATCTGTTTTTGATCAG
Organism: Staurois parvus; assembly: GCF_062004578.1. Lineage (NCBI taxonomy): Eukaryota > Metazoa > Chordata > Amphibia > Anura > Ranidae > Staurois > Staurois parvus. The sequence goes on along the minus strand of NW_028318218.1, from coordinate 3,389,985 downwards.
TGTTTCAATAAAAAAAAAAATAAACAATTGACCAGTGTGAAGAGTTCCATAGGATTTTAAAGGGATGCATTTTTTTTCTGCTTCTTTTTAACTCAAAGGCCTCTTTCACATGAGCAGTTCGGTCAGGTCTGCCTATCTGTCAGGTGGACCCAATTGAACTCTCCGTTCTCTATGGGTTGCCACATGTAAAAAGACTTGTGTCCGTTTACACCTAACTACCTCCAGTCAGGCAAAAACAAATGTAAGGGAGATCTGTTCCCCTCTATCTGATTGGATCTGTGGACAGCCGGAGCCATTTACATCCTACTTCCCATATAGCAGAGTGAGCTGTGATCATGTCTGCTCTGCATAAGCAGACCTAGATCTGTCAGCTGGCCACTCAACACGGCAGGGGATCAGCGGACAGAATCCCTGATGAGCACATTGGATCTGGTCCGTAATAAAGAGGCCAAAAATTGATCAATGTGAAAGGGCCCTAAGGAGGCACCTAGAGCAGCAGAGGACGCTGGCGGGTACTCGTTAAGGGACTTTTCTGTGTCAAAATTAAAAAAAAAATCACTTTAAAGCCCAAACAGACTCGCCTCAGATATTTCAAGGATGCATGCCTCATGAATTCTGAATGTTTGGTGTGAGGGTGTTTTTGGTATGTAAGATCTGAGCAAGCCAACTGAAACAGCGTTAGTCCTGCAGTATCGATAACAAAGCAATGCGGACATTTAATCTGATCTATTGCATTAGTCTGGGATTTCTGAAATATGAGTACTTGTGCAATGATCCTGACAACTGCTAGTAATTATAGTGGTTGTTAACTTTTATAGGGTTGTACCTTGCTCAATCCAAAGCCACTCCAAGAGATTAAGAGGAACAGGGAGAAGTGCACACAGCCTGTAATTAACAGTCTCAGTTGTGCATTGCATGATGTGCAAGCTTCCCTATGACAGTGGTCTCCAAACTGGAGCCTGGGGGCCAGATGCTGCCCTTTGCTTGCCTTTATCTGGCCCTTGGGGCACAATTCCTCCTCCTGATATGAGGCACTATTCTGCCAACTGACACCAAGAATGGGGCACCATTTCTACCACTGACACCGGCAATGAGGCATTATTCCTCCCACTGACAACAATAATGGCGCACTATTCCTCCCAATGATACAAGAAATAAAGGGTTTTTGGGGGGCTATTTCTCCCTCAGGAATAAATACATGTGCATACGTTTATAAAACATAATGGTTTTATTACAAAATATTAAAACCCAGAATTACATCCATAAAACTGAATATACTGTACAGTATCTCATGAAACAATCAGTACAGAGAACCCCATAGCACCTTCCTCAAATACTTCACATAGTATATTGTATTGATGAGCATAAGCAAAACAGGAAGGTGCCTTCCAATGTGTTTCCCAGGGTAGGCTTCTTCAGGGATTTGGTTAGGGTACACTGTTAATGTAAAACATACCATTAACCACTTGCCCTCCAGAGGATTTACCCCCCCCCTTCCTGACCAGGCCATTTTTTTGTGTTACAGTGCTGCGTAACTTCAACTGACAATTGCATGGTCATGCAACGCTGGATATATAAATGCGATTTGTCTTTTCTTTTTTTTTTTTTTTTTCCCCCCGCAAATAGTGCTTTCTTTTGGTGTTATTTGAGCTATAAACAAAAAGACTGACCATTTTGAAAAAAACCATTTTTGACTTTTTGCTATAAAACATATCTAGTACAAAAAAATAAAAAAATAAAAAATCATAAATTTAGGCCAAAATGTATTCTGCTACATGTCTTTGCTAAACAAAAAATAATTTCCAGTACATGTAAATTATTTAGTTTACATGATAGTTATAGCGTTTACAAATGGCGGTGTATATATACTGGAATTGTTTTTACTTTTTTTATTCTAGTAATGGCAGTGATCAGGTACTTCTAGTGGGACTGCGATGGGCATTCTGACGCTGGGTGGGAACGGACTAGCTGCCACTGACATCCCAATGACACTAATACAGCATCAATGCTTTTTATTAGCACTGATCACTGTATTAATGACACTGGGAAGGAAGGGGTTAACATCTGGGGCAATCAAAGGGTTAACTGTGTGCTATGTGTTTCTATGCTGTGCAGTACTTCTACTATAGGGTGGCAGGCAAGCAGCCGGAAAGCTGAAAATTGGCCTGGGCACAAAGGGGTAAAATATTATGGAGAATTATCAAATTTCAAAATGATTCTTGTAAAATCAGAGATTTTAGATACCAATATATTGGAAGTAGAAAGACAAGTATTACAAGAAAAATTTCCTGTTAAATTGCAGGATAAAGAAAGTATTTAGGAGTAAAGTTAACCCAGTCAATTAAGAGTGTATACCCAGCGAACTATATACCACTATTGAATGAAATAAAAGAGGAGTTGAAGAAAATTTCAAAAGGATCATTATCCTGGATAGGCTGAATTAATATGGTTAAAATGGTGATACTCCCTTAAATCTTGTATAAATTTCAAATTCCAATTTATTTGCTGCAAGCATATTTCTGGGTATTAAAAGGAATGATAATGAGATAGAGATGGATATCTATATATATGATATATATATAGATAGATCTATCTATGGGCAAATAAAAAACCAAGGGTGAAATATGAGGTCCTATGTAAGGATAAAATAAATGGGGGACTAAATATGCCAGAGATTAAAAGCTACTACTGTGCAGTAATTATGTCACGAATAATGGAATGGGTGTATAATCCACAAGGGAAAAGTAGGGTAGAGATTGAACTAACATAGTTACATAGTTAGTCTGGCTGAAAAAAGACAAAAGTCCATCCAGTTCAACCATAAAAAAAAAGTTAAAATTCTACACCCACAGTTGATCCAGAGGAAGGCAAAAAAAAAAACCCAGCACAGCTGCGTGAAGCACAATTAGACAAAGTTATTTGGGTTCTACAACCGTATTGAATGCTTTCTGAAAATACTAGCACTTTAAATGTATTTAGGATATGGGATGTAATTGTCCATTAATACCATTGGTGGGAGCAAACTATTTCCCACCAGGGATGAGCTTTATTGCAGGAACACCGATTATAGATGGGAATGCAGTTAAAGGATATTGTAAAGGAAGGGGAGTTAATCACTTTACAAGAATTGAAACTGAAAAAGGAAATGTTTCAGACTATGGATGAATGGCGGTATTGTCAACTAAGAGATTTCGATGTATCACTCCCACAGCCATTGAGAAAGGTTAAACATTTGTATCCACTAGAGCAATTATTGAATTTAAAGGGAACACAAAAACATTGCACTTTGCGCATTTATAGGAAACTTTCTGTAATAGCTGAACCGATTGTACCACTGTATATGGGAAAAATAGCTGAAGACAGTTGAGTGAGCAGCAGAAATTTTTTAGGCTTGCACTTGGGGTTGTTGATATGAACACAGTGGTGATGAATTATAAATTTATTGCAAGATGTTATGTTATACCCAGTAGAGCTCATACAGTGAAGGAAATAAGTATTTGATCCTCTGCTGATTTTGAATGTTTGCCCACTCACAAAGAAATGATCAGTCTAAAAATTGAATGGCAGGTGTATTGTAACACTGAGAGACAGAATAGCAACAAAAAATTCAAAAGAAATGCATGTTTAACAAATGATGCACTGATTTGCATGTTCATGAGGGAAATAAGTATTTGATCCCCTATCATTCAGCAGGATTTCTGGCTACCAGTTGTCTTTCATACAGGTAACAAGCTGAGATTAAAAGCAGTCTCTTGAAGGGAGTGCTGCTAATCTCATTTTGTTACCTGTATAAAAGACACCTGTCCACAGGAGCAATCAGATTCCAAACTCTCCACCATGGCAAAGACCAAAGAGCTGTCCAAGCATGTCAGGGATAAGATTGTAGACCTACACAAGGCTGGACTGGGCTACCAAACTATCGCCAAGCAGCTTGGTGAGAAGGTGACAACAGTTGGTGCAATCATTCGCAAAGGGAAGAAACACGAAACAACTGTCAGTCTCCCTAGGTCTGGTGCACCATGCAAGATCTCACCACATGGAGTGTCAATGATCATGAGAACAGTGAGGAATCATCCCAGAACTACACGTGAGGATCTTGTCAATGATCTCCAGGCAGCTGGGACCACAGTCACCAAGCAAACAATTGATAACACACTACGCCGACAAGGATTGAAATCCCGCAGTGCCTTCAAGGTCCCTCTGCTCAAGAAAGCACATGTCCAGGCCTGTCTGAAGTTTGCCACTGAACATCTGAATGATGCAGAGGAGAACTGGTTGAAAGTGCTGTGGTCAGATGAGACCAAAATCAAGCTCTTTGGCATCAACTCAACTCACCATGTTTGGAGGAGGAGGAGGAGGAGGAATGCTGCCTATGACCCCAAGAACACCATCCCAACTGTCAAACATGGTGGTGGAAACATTCTGCTTTGGGGGTGTTTTTTCTGCTAAGGGGACAGGACAACTGATGTCAACCTGTAACCCCTTGGTATTTGCTACATGCCTTTTGCAGACCTCAGCAGTGGACATGAGAGCATTGAATTGTGAATGAGCTGTGATCTTTAGCAGTCCCATGTAACAGGTCCTTAGTCTCTTACTGTCTTGTGTATCATGTCTCCAGTCTACAACCACACCTGTAACATGCGTGTCTATTGACAGTCTCCTGTGGTATGTATCCAGTCTTCTGCAGCATTACATTAAAGTGGTTATAGAGGCTGAAGGTGTTTTACCTTCCTGCATTCGATGTATGAAGATAAAAACCCTTCTGTGTGCTACTCCTGCCACAGCCCCCCCCCCAATACTCACCTGAGCCCCCTCTCGATCCAGTGATCTGCAAGGGAGCCTTGGATGTTCTGGGTCTCTCTCTCCTTGTTGGCTGAGACACACCAGCGGGAGCGATTGGCTCCCACTGCATGCACCAGTGCCCCCATAGTAAGTGGCTTGATATAGGGGGCACTGGTCAAGGGGGGGGGGGCAGAAGTGCTAGCGGGGGACCTGAGAAAAGGAGGATTGGGTCTGCTCTGTGAAAAACCACTGCAGAACAGGTAAGTATGATGTGTTTGTTATTTAAAAAGAAAAAAAAATGAACCTTTGATATCACTTTAACTATTATGTGTGGCTCCTTGGTGCTGTCAGGGCTTGCTTTACCTTATAAATTGTCAACCACTTTAGAGTCATCCTACACAACCATTTATTCCATGTGTCATCTACCATGGTGGCTTCCTACACACACATTTATTCCATGTGTCATCTACCGTGGTGGCTTCCTACACACACATTTATTCCATGTGTCATCTACCGTGGTGGCTTCCTACACACACATTTATTCCATGTGTCATCTACCGTGGTGGTTTTCTACAAACACGTTTATTCCATGCTGCCATTTTCTAGCAAACGTCTACTTGCTCTCTCACACTGACTCACTGCTGTAGGGTCCCACCATCTCTAATGACATAGGATGGCCAATGTAAAACCAAAGAGGGTCACCAAGCGCTTGTCATCTTGCAGCAGTGTTTTCATCTTCACCCGAAAACACTACCCCATGAATCACTATAGTCAAATGAGAGTGTAGGGAGATATTAATATTTTACCAATGTATTGCATTACCCTTACATATTACTGCATGGTGTATCTTATTAGAGGTAACAATAATTCGGTGACAGAAAGTCATAAGCACATCTTGTGTGGGTCAAGGTAACAAGGATTTAATGACACAAAATGTAAACCCTCACCTTGTAAATAAACCCAGTTTTCAGTTTAAAATAGAAATGAAAAGCAAAACATTTATGTATAGATATTAAAAAAACCACAAAAACCTTTTTTTTCCATTTTATAAATGATCACAAACAGTACCCTCTAAGCTCCTTATGCAGCTGACAACAGAGAGCTGGGGGAGGGGAAACAGCAGAACACTGAACTTCCCAGTGAATGGCTGTGAAAGGGGGGGTGTGGGCAAAAGTCTGATCACTGGAGAAGAGCAGGCTGAGTTCCCACAATAGCTAGAAAACTGACCATGATTTGCGCTCCTGCCTAATGTGGTCAGTTTTGAATAAGAAAGCAGAAGGACTGGCAGGAACAGCATGGATCACACAAAGGAAGCAATACAAAGAGAACAGCATACATTTTCATACAAGTACATGGTACAGCGGGCACATATCAAGAATAGAAAAATGTTGGGTTTACATATTCTTTAACATATTTTCTGACTCGTGCATACAAAGCAATAGGTCCAATGTCAAGACAGCCGTCTTCAAACCCTGATATAGGAAAGTCGAGTCAAAGCAAGAAAAACTATACTGTTCTTGACAAAGTTTAAAGCAGGGTATACATGAGTGTTTTCTCCCTCAACCAGTGGATTGAACAAAAAAACTCTGTATCCAAGCCCTGTATCCAAAAAAGTGATGTGCATGCAGGGATCTGTCCTGTTGTGCTATTGTATTCTGACTCCCCTCCCCCATCATAATACACTGATCAGCGCTGCAGCTATTGGCAGCAAGCGTTGATCAAATGCTGGTTTTCCAGGACTGTTTGACAGAAGCCATTCATTATACCAGCTTCTGTTGAACAGACAGTGGTGCATATGTATCAAAATGTGAACGATTCCTGCTGAACTGGCCTATTTTCAGTATGTGTGTACCCAGCCTACTACAGGCTCATGGAGGCGTTACTATCTGATTTTTGGAGATCATTCCAGGTAACACTGATCTATTGTTAAATTTATTATAAATTGGACCTGTGAGCCAATTTTCTTTGAGCTTGCCAAAATTACTTGTTCCTAGCTGGCCAAATAAATCTACTCCATAGGAGCTAAAGCCTGGTGTCAATCCTTTGTTCATTTCACTTCAAGAGCTAGATCCATCAGGATGGATGGTGAATCTTTCTAGTGGGGTTTGTGGCACAAGTGCCTGCCCACCAGCCCTGCAGGAAGAGAACGAAACAGAGGCTAAAGCGAGCCGTAGATGATACAATTTTCTTTCCTTCCACCATGGGTTGAAGAAAAGAAAACTGCTTGATTCCCCTATCAACACAAAGCTGATGGGGAAATGCCTCCTGCAGCACTATTGTGTTTTGCCAGTAGTGAGCCTTCCTGGATGGCACAACACAATGATAGCTGCTGAAGGCTAAAGTGATCGCATGCAAAAAATCTGACAGGCTGGTTGTATAGAATTTAATCGATGGATCGACTTCAGTACAACCAGTCTGCCCATACTTGGATCGAAATTTGGCTGGTCCCTGCTGAATCAGCTGAGATTCGATCCATCTATGGCCGGCTTACTGGAAGAGGTCACATAATCACAATAAATGAAACAAAAAAAAGAAGTAATTATCTTTATTTCTACATGTTTAGGAAGTGCATAATCTAAGGATCAGCAAAAAATAGCCTCTCAAGGATACAAAGCAATATGTATCTTTGGGCTATTTGGTAACTCAACTTGATCTGGGCAGCCTCTCTTCCTATAAAGCACTGTCTCACTAGCTAGACAAGTGTCCCATTGGAATATACAGTATGGCAGATATTGGTCTAGTTCTAGTTAGGGTACCTGCCTGACTGTAAAGCCAGGACACATACCCCAGAGCATACCCCCCTTGCTGCCTCCATAACAACTGCCTCCATAGGAGACCTAACTAACTACCCGGAAGCTCTTCCCTTTGACGTAACTTTCCCCATCCCCCACTAACCTGTTAAACCAGTTCTAACTACTAATCCATCATGCTGCACCTTCTTCTTTTTATGCTGCATTATTTCCATGAACCTTCCCACTTGTTCTGTACGACATCATTTCTATAGTTCTATTCTTTTTTTAATATAATATAAAAGGAAAGGGAAAGTTTTTTCTGCTTAATACTGTAATTCCTGTAACCCGTGATGACATACTAGTGGATTGCCCATGTGGCTTTGATGGGGGAAACCCAAGCAATCACCAGTGCAGCAACTTACAGTTCCTGGAGTCTGAAGGAACAAGAAATTGTTTTAAAGTGTTAGGTCACCTGTACAGAAAAAAAATTAACAGAAATCACCAGACACCCTCCCCACCCCCCTGACACCCACCTCTGGGGTTGTCTAGCTGTCAACAATCCCGCAGCTGCTCCAGGGGTGCAGGGAGTTGAAATCCCTGCTTTTCTCTCTCTTTTCAGTCAACATTTCCAGGACAGACCAGATGGAATCTAACAGCTTGGCAACCCCAGACATTAGACATTTTAAAGGGTTACATAAAAAATGTGAAGGCAAACTAACACTGGCCAGAAGGATGTCTGGTGCCTTTACATTTTTTCTGCAAAGGTGAACTAACCCTTTAAATGAACCCTTAAAATGTCTAATACACACAACTGACCTTTATGTTTATGTGTGGGCAGTAATGAGATGAAGAAATCTACAGTCATTAATATACACAAATGCAATGTCATACTGCATAGTTCAAGTTATTGCCAGCAGTATGTCACATGTATGTTGTAAACACCCTCATGCTTTGTCACAATGCTTTGTCACAATAGGCACATGTCACTGACTTCACCTTACTCATGTGACCTTAAAAATTAGCAAGTCACTATGTACAAGATATTAGTAATTATACATATACTAAAGCACTGCGCAAACTGTAGGGACTATATAAATCCTGTATAATAATAAAAATAATCTACAGGGCATGGAGACAAAACACACTCCAGCTACATTATTTAAGAAGGGATTAGAACCTTTGTAAAGTTTTTATTGCTGTCTGGCATATGTCCCAGTGACATTTTTCACCAAGACAAATCCATTTTTGGGGGGCGGTAGTATTTAGAAGGGTACAGAAGGTTACAATTACAATTGTACAACAGTTACAATTGGGATCCCGTGGCACAAAAATTGTATCAATACCTCTAATAATGCCGACTCACCATAAATAACGGTGGTGCTCTCAGGTCCAGACACATATAGTAGAAAGAATGACCAGTGAGAGGTGCTCACTGGGAAAGAAGTCCCCAAGAGAACAAATTGCGGCTTAAAACATCATGTTTATTGCCATTGTAATAACAAACGACCCACAGTAGAAGCACCAGATACTTGTAAAAACAATGACAACGTTGCCATGAAAACACCCGTGCCGGGGTCCCGGTCACTCCACGCACATGAATGCAGACAACACACACTGAACAGATAGGCCTACATCAAATATCAAGAGACCAAGACCATGATCTAAAATTGCAATAAATCACAAAATCAAAGAAAGCAAAAACCAAACCGTTTTGGTTTTTGATTTCTTTTTTTGATTTATTGCAATTTTGGATCATTCCGCAGGTTGGGTCTCATTATCCACAGCTCACACTGTTGATCCTGCCATCCAGGTCTATCAGGCCCACCGACATCTACAGCATGTCATGCCAGTTGTTCTGATTTTTCCATGACAACATGACCTCCATGGTCTCTTGACATTTGATGTAGGCCTATCTGTTCAGTGTGTGTTGTCTGCATGCATGTGCGTGGAGTGACCGGGACCCCGGTACGGGTGTTTTAATTTTCATGGCAACGTTGTCATTGTTTTTACGAGTATTGGGTGTTTTTACTGTGTGTCATGTGCTATTACAATGTCAATAAACATGATGTTTTAAGCCGCAGTTTGTTCTCTTGAGGACTTCTTTCCCAGTGAGTACCTCTCACTGGTCTTTCTTTCTATGGTACAGAAGGTTCCATTGCTGTCTATGTTCCTGTTGGAGAGATTAATTGGCCCCGAAAGTCAAGAGAAATCTTCCCAAAGATAATCAACTTCTTCCTCACTTTCAAAAATGATGGCTGGTTTTGGCTGCAGTTATACAGGTTGTGTAAATTGGAGGCAGGATGCAGATGAATTGCAACAGCATTTCAACAGACCGTAATTTTCGACAATAAGTTACGCAATGACCTCAGACGCACTGCTTTTAGGCCCCTTTCAGACAAGGCAAACCCGTCAGTTGATCCGCCTGCTCAGTGGGGGGATCTATCTATCTGATCCCCACTGAGCAGGCGGATGATAGGTCTGTGTCCAGTCTGCTACTGCAGGGTGAACACAGACACTTCCCACTGTCTTCTATGGGGCAGTCAGATGGAAATGGACCACCTGTCCGTTTCCATCCGATCTACCACACGGATGGGGAACGGATCTCCGTCCATCTGTTTTTGGCATACAGCATTGGATCAGATGCTAGCAGGTGTCAGCTGACACCTGCCGATCCATAGAGGTCTATGGATGATCCGATTGGGTCCACCTGAAAAACTGACAGGCAGATCCGATCGGACTGTCAGTGTGAAAGGGGCATTAGAGTCACTAGACTTTGCTGATCAGGAGTTTAAAAGCAAGATCTTCCTTGAATTGGGTAAATGACTCAAACGTTTGCAGAATGAAACCAATTGTAACCTTCATGTTTCTCTCTTGAATAGTTTCCTTTAAGTGGTTGTAAAGGCTCAAGGTTTTTCACCCTTATGCATTCTCCTGTGTGCAGCAGCCCCTCCAGATCCCCTAATACTTACCTGAGGCCCATGTTAATCCAGCAAGGTGCATGAGAGCCTCGGCTCCCCCAGGTCTCTCCCTCCTTATTGGCTGAGAAAGCAGCAAGAGTCATTGGCTCCCGCTACTGTCAATCACAGCAGTGAGTCAATAAGTGAGTGGGGGTGGGGTTGAGCCACCTCTTTGTGTGAATGGACACAGAGCAGCGGCTTGGTATTATGGGGGAATGTGGCAGGAAGGAGGGACCAGGAGTGCTGGTGGGGGACCCAAAAAAAGGATGATCAGGGCTGCTCTGTGCAAAACTATTGCACAGAGCAGGTAAGTATTTCTTATTTACAATCACTTTTATATCAGAGGAGTATTAGGTATAATGGACAAGTTCCAGGTTCCCAAGATTTTATTTTTTTTTGTTTAATTTGCATTGGTAAATGCCCACCTTTCCATGCCTTTTGCTGGACAATAATGAAGGGGGGGGGGGGAAAAAAAAAAAAGAAAAAAAAAACAAAACATCCAGGAAGTGCTGGTACTTTGACAAAAACATTTGGAAAGCTCACTGGCTCAGGTTAGGCTGCTCACAACACACAAGGCTACCTGCCAGTGGGTATACCAGCAGGTTACCAGAAAAGAGGAAAAAAAAATAAAAATTTACGCACTAATGAAAGGAACACCAGACCAAAGGATAAGAGTCCAAGTTTATTAGCAAATACAAAAAAAAAAAAATCCAACACATTTCAGGGGTCAGGAAAAAACCTTCATCAGCGCTTCAGTTAAAATAAGAACCTTGATTGTATTCAGACTAGAGCTTTTCTGTGTGAATATACAGTGTCTTGAAAAAGTATTCATACCCCCTTGAAAGTTTCCACACTTTGTCATGTTACAACCAAAAACGTAAATTGATTTTATGTGATAGACCAATATAAAGTGGCACAAATGGAAGAAAGATGATAAATGGTTTTCACAATTTTTTACAAATAAATATCTGAAAAGTGTAGTGTGCATTTGTATTCATATCACTTTACTCTGATACCCCTAACTAAAATCTAGTGGAACAAATTGCCTTCAGAAGTCACCTATTAAGTAAAGTCCACCTGTAACCACTTGCCATAATTTGGCTATAGCGTGGTTGGCAACAGAATGGTTGTCCAGTTCTGGGAGGGCGTCATATGATGTCCTCCCAGAACGCGCCCTCCCGTCTGCCCCCAGCGCTCTTCATGATCCTATGGACACAGCTGATCATATGCCGAGGTAAATGGCCAAATCACAGTGGCCTTATAGCATGTGATCAGCTGTGTCCAATAACACAGCAGATCACAATGTAAATACAGTTGCCAGTTATCGGCAGCACTTTCCTCACGCTGTCACAGCATGAGGAAAGTGCTGCCGATAACCGGCAAATGACACAAAGACATCTGCACAATCATCAGTGCCACCAGTCAGTGCTGCCTATCCATGCCACCTCATCAGTGCATGGATAGGCAGTTTTGTTTCTATTATCCAATCGCTAACAAACTCATGCAGACTCCACCTCCGCAACATCACCAAAATACGCACGTTCCTAACCCCAGAAACTACTAAGCAGCTCATGCACTCCCTCATCATATCACGACTCGATTACTGCAACTCCCTCCTCACTGGCCTGCCTCACCACAGGCTATCCCCGCTTCAGTCGATCCTGAATACGCTGGCCAGACTCATCCACCTTACCACCTGCTCCGTATCCACTACCCCCCTCTGCCGATCCCTCCACTGGCTTCCGATTGCCCAACGGATCAAATTCAAACTGCTAACACTGACATACAAAGCTGTCCATAATTCTGCCCCAAACTACCTCACCGACCCAATATCCAAATACCACCCAAAATGCACTCTCCGCTCTTCACAAGACCTCCTTCTCTCTAGTTCCCTGATCTCCTCCTCCCATGCCCACCTCCAGGACATCACCCATCCTCTGGAACTCCCTACCCCAATCCATCAGACTATTATCCACTCTCCTCTCCTTTAGGTGCACCCTAAAAACCCACCTCTTCAGGGAAGCCTACCCCACCCTCTGCTAACTGCCGATCTCTTCCTACCACTCCATCCCCCCCACAGCTTTTCCTCCCGTACCACTATCCCCTCCCTCCTACATTGTAAGCTCCAAAGGAGCAGGGCCCTCAAATCCCTCGTGTATCGCACTGTATTGTTATTGTACTGTCTCATGTATGGTCTATTGTAATGTACAGCGCTGAGCAAACTGTTGGTGCTATATACTGTATAATATAACATTTTGCAATTTGTTTATTGTGCAAAAAACAAAAATACCGCCAAGATAGCTCTGTGTGAAAAAATAAAAAATTTCATGTGTACACAATGTTGCATGACCACGCAATTGTCAAAGTGCAACGGCACTGAAAGCTGAAAATTGGCCTCGGCACAAAGGGAGTAAAAGTGTCCAGTAGGCAATTGGTTAATCTCAGTATAAATATTATTATTATACAGGATTTATATAGCACCAGTTTGCTCAGCACTTTACAGAATTAAGGTAGAGACATAAATTACAATACAACTTGGTACAAATATAGCTGTTCTGTGAAGGCCTTGGAGGTTAGAGAACATTAGTGAAAACACAGCATCATGAAGGTCAAGGAACACAGACAGGTCAGGGATAAAGTCGTGGAGAAGTTTAAAGCAGGGTTGTTATTAAAAAAAAAAATCTCCCAAGTTTTGAACATATCACAGAGCACTGTTCAATCCATCATCTGAAAATGGAAAGCGTATGACACAATGGCAAACCTACCAAGACATGGCCGTCCACCTAAACTGACAGACCAGGCAAGGAGAGCATTAATCAGAGAAGCAGCCAAGAGGCCCATGGTAACTCTGGAGGAGCTGCAGAGATCCCCAGCTCAGGTGGGAGAATCTGTCCACAGGACAACTAGTAGTCGTGCACTCCACAAATCTGGCCTTTATGGAAGAGTACCAAGAGGTTTCACACACACTCACCGGCCACTTTTAGATACAGCTTGCAAATGCCAAGAAAATATCCCCCACACCATTACATCACCACCAGCCTGAACCGTTGATACAAGGCAGAATGGATCCATGCTTTCATGTTTATGCCAAAATCTGACCCTACCATCTGAATGGTTGCAGCAACCAATCTGACCATTCTTTTGAAGGCATTTTCGTCCACACAACTGCCACTCACTGTATATTTTCTCTTTTTTAGACCATGCTCTGTAAACCCTAGAGATGGTTGTGCGTGAAAATCCCAGTAGATCAGCAATTTTTTTAAATACTCAGACCATTTGTCTGGCACCAACAGCCATGCCATGTTCAAAGTCACCTAAATCCCCTTTCTTCCCCATTCTGATGCTTGGTTTGATCTTCAGCAAGTCTTCACCACATCTAGATACCCAATTCACAGAGTTGCTGCCATATGATTGACTGATTAGCAATTTGTGTTACCTAGCAATTGAACAAGTGTACCTAATAAGTGTCCAGTGAGTGTATATGAATGGTTATAATTGGAAAACATGGGGTACGACTTAACATGCAACTTTGATGTCCAAAGTTGCATGACAAGTCGCACAAGTGTAAATGAGGTCTACCGCCAATGCTGACCTTCACAAAATGCCAAACTATCTGATGGTAGAAAATGCTAGTTTGTGCAGCCAACTTGAACCCCAGGTGTGAGAAAACAGAAAATCAAGCCTAGTCTATGGTTTAATTGTAAAAAGAGGCTTATGCTGAATACCCCTTCCTTAATCACCTCCCATCCGGCCGTTGTATATAAAACGGCCGGACGGTGGCAGTGCAGGGGTGGGTGGCAGTGCAAGGGCGGGTGGCTGTTTATAAACGCCTCCCCGCCCCCTGCTTGTGTGCGCTCCCTGGGAGCATGCAGCACCGTGATCCAGACACAGTGGAACACAGATCGTCATGCAGGACCTCTGTGTGAGTTCCCAATCATGTGATCACTGACTGGCCAATCAGTAATCACATGCAGAGTAGTAAAGCAAGATGTCACTTCTGACATCATTGTTTACTACGTGTGAAATCTGTGAATGATCAGAGGTCACATAGTACAAGGCTATTCACAACAGCCTTGTACCATGTGACAAATCACAGCTCACACAGTAGTTCTCAATGGCTGCAAGAATGCAGCCAGAGAGTAGAATTGATTGCTTTTACAACCCTTATGGGTGTAAAAGCAATCAGTGTAAAAAAAAAAAAAAATCTTCATCACCCCCCACAAGTAGTACAGTGTCACCATGGTGACTGTACTGCTAGGGTGACAGTAGGTAAAAAAATATAAAAAGTAATAAAAAAAAAATATTTAAAAAATAAAATTTTTGGTTAAACTAATTTGGGTTATTTTTTTTTACTAAAAAGATAATGGAATAAATTTTGGCCAAGATTTGATGAAATATTTTCAAAATTTTATAAGAAAAAAATTTTCAGAATTTGGACTTTCATTTACATAGCAAAAAAATATAAAAATCCCAGTGGTGAATAAATACCACCAAAATAAACCTTTATCAGTCTCAAAAAAAAAAAAAAAAAAAAAAAATCATATGGGTAGTGTTGCATGACCACACAATTGTCATTCAAAATGTGATAGCACTGAAAGCTGAAAATTGGCCTGGACAGGAAGGGAGTAAAAGTGTCCAGACTTGAAGTAGTTAATTATAATAAGCACGTGCTCATCACCACCTGATATGCATCACTTGTTCCAGGTCAAAGATCCACCAAAATGTGGAAGCAAAGGATGGCAACCATAAAGCATAGGAGCTGATTTTTTTGCACAGGGATTGGGGCGGTTATCCACATTTTAATCTGATTACCTAGTAAGCCAGACCTGAAAGAAGCTTTAAGCAGTTCTTGCTTCAAAATTCTGTCCTGAACAACGGTTTGCTAATTTGCTGTGAAAATTGACCTTCAAACCAAAGCATGCGCAAGTCCAGCCTACGTCAATGAGGTCTGAAAAGCTTGAACTCCCATCAAGTCAGCGACTTAATAGGTTCCCTTTAATTTAGCATGGAAAAGATATAATCCATTTGGCCTTGAAGTGATGGAGGTGGGGAGAACAGGAAAATCATACAGCATCAGTTCCAAATGCTATTCACACTAACCACAAACAAATGTAAATGCTCCATGCACCAAAAAAAAAAAAAAAAAAAGGCAGATTGAACACCCAGCAATGGAAGGCCTATTTCACTGGGGAACAGATCGAGCAGCCCAGGAAGACAACCATACAAAATATGAGTCAACTGAAACTTTATTCATACATAGTGCACATAAAGTGAGACAGTAAACATAGCTTGTTTAAATTTTTCTTCTCCAACTTCATGAAAGAAATGTGCGAACTGTGCCTTTAATTATTCCTCTGCAAATGGGACATTTCCGTAGGGATGGTGCACAATCCTTGCATACTACCAGATGCCCACATGGGATAAAGACGATGGACACTTCTTGGTCCATGCAAATTTTACAAGTCCGCTCTTCTTGCAACCTTCTTAACTGCTCTTCCATTGGCAAATCTGAAAAAAAGAAAAAAAATGAAAAATATTAGTGGAGGCGTTTGTTAAAAAGTATCAGGTGTGGTTATACTGAACGTGTCATTTATAACTAGTTACAGTTGCAAGAAAAAGTATGTGAACCCCTTGGGATTACGTGGAGTTTTGCATGAATTGGGCATAAAATGTCCTCTGAATGTCATCTAAGTCACAACAATAGAAGAACACAGTCTGCTGAACATAATACTACACAAACATTAGATGTTGCCATGGTTTAATTGCACATAACATGTAAACATTCACAGTGCAGGGTGGAAAAAGTATGTGAGGCCCTAGCTTAAGGACTTCTCCCAGAGCTAATTGGAGCCAGGAGTGAGCCAACCTTAACTCCAATCAGTGTGATGACATTGGATGTGTTGCTGACAGCTGTCCTGCCCTTAAAAAACACACACCTGTTTTGGGTTTACTGGTTTCAAGAAGCACTGTCTGATGTGAACCATGCCTCGCAGAAAAGAGCTCTCAGAAGACCTACGATCAAGAATTGTTGACTTACATGAAGCTGGAAAGGGTTACAAAAGTATCTCCAAAAACCTTGATGTTCATGTGTCCACGGTAAGACAGACTGTCTACAAATGGAGAAAGTTTAGCACTGTTGCTACTCTCCCTAGGCTTGGTCGTCCTGTAAAAATGACTGCAAGAGCACAGCGCAGAATGCTGCACGAGGTAAAGAAGAATCCCAGAGTGTCAGCTAAAGACCTACAGAAATCTCTGGCACATGCTAACATTTTTGTTGACACATCTACAATAAGGAAAACATTAAACAAGAATGGAGTACATGGGAGGACACCACGGAGGAAGCCATTGCTGTCCAAAAAGAATATTGCAGCACGTTTAAAGTTTGCAAAAGAGCACCTGGATGTTCCACAGCACTACTGGCAAAATATACTGTGGACAGATGAAACCAAGATTGAGTTGTTTGGGAAGAACACACAACACTATGTGTGGAGAAAAAAAAGGCACAGCACACCAACATCAAAACCTCATCCCCACTGTAAAACATGGCGGAGGGAGCATCATGGTTTGGGGCTGCTTTGCTGCCTCAGGGCCTGGACGGATTGTTGTCATTGATGGGAAAATGAATTCCAGAGTTTATCAAGACATTTTGCAGGAAAACGTACGACCATCTGTCCGCCAACTGAAGCTCCGCAGAGGATGGGGGATGCAACAGGACAATGACCCAAAGCATACAAGTAATTCAACAAAATGGCTGCAACAGCACAGAATACGCCTTCTGGAGTGGCCCAGTCAGAGTCCTGACCGCAACCCGATTGAAATGCTGTGGCATGACCTTAAGAGAGCGATTCACACCAGACATCCCAAGAATATTGCTACACTGAAACAGTTTTGTGAAGAGGAGTGGTCCAAAATGACTCCAGATCGTTGTGCAGGTCTGATCTGCAACTACAGGAAACGTTTGGTTGAGGTTATTGCTGCCAAAGGAGGGTCAACCAGTTATTAAGTCCAAAGGTTCACATACTTTTTCCTCCCTGCACTGTGAATGTTTACATGTTATGTGCAATTAAACCATGGCAACATCCAATGTTTGTGTAGTATTATGTTCAGCAGACTGTGTTCTTCTATTGTTGTGACTTAGATGACGTTCAGAGCACATTTTATGCCCAATTCATGCAAAACTCCACGTAATCCCAAGGGGTTCACATACTTTTTCTTGCAACTGTATACTTTCTTCACTACTTTGTGAGCAGTGACCTGGACTTGGATATGCTCAGGCTTGTCCAGTTCACATTTAAAATTGTTTGTAAAGGAAGGAAAACCACAAACAGCATTGGAACCTGTGCCCTAAACTGGTCAGTAATGGCAGCTCCTATACTTTTATCCTGACAGATTTCCTCCAAAAAAAACAGTCCAAAGAAATTGAGGATTTCAAGGCAAATGTTTTAATCTAAGAATAATTGCACATATCTGTAATGCAAGAAAGTTGCCAAGAATAGTTTCTCTTCTTTTGTAAAGAGTATGAAATGGTTCAAACCCCCTTTTATTTATTCTTTTAAGTCCACTTTACTTCCTATCCAGGACACAGAAAAGAAATCCCCTCTTATTGGTCATCCAAAATGGGTGCACCCATTGGAAGATTTCCCCTCATCTTTTGTTCAGGTGACAATTGGAAATTTGGAATTTCCCCACCATCACTTCCTGTCCCAGAGACAATGGTCACCAAGACAAACAGAACCTCCCCAGTGGGAATACAAACTGCAATAAAAGCCTTATAGTAGTACTAATTTTTCCATAATCTAATCAAAGAAAGATGTGTTTCTACAGCTAAAACCCAAGTCCAGTGGTAACATTAGTCATATCCTGATAATCCAGTCATGGGTGTGTAAATTGTTCAATAAGTATGGTACTTATTCATACTGAGTCAAACAATCCACTGTGCCAGACCAATAGAATAGCTTGAAATTTAGACTCATGTAGTAACACTTTTCTATTTTGTTAATGTGTCACTTGAGTTTGTAGATAGAACATACTGTGCATTTTACACTTCAGAAAATTAATCTTCAAGTGTAGAGTCATAAATGTTTACCTGAATAGTCATCTGATGCTTGACTTCCCAAAGATTGTTCAACTGAAAAAAGGGAAAAAGTCAATGAGTTTTATCACAACAAAAAGGAAGGGGATGTCGACATTAACTTTGTACACTACACACTTATGTATAACCAATTTTTTTTTCCCCTTCAGATTGAAAGAACAAAAATTAAAATTCCTGCCAGGTTACTTTTTTGCTGCCTATGTACTATTGGGGAAATGTCTCTACATTTGCTGTCCTGGAGGTCCAACAGGAAATCTCCCAAAGTGAGGGGAATTCTCCTCTTAGACATATGTCCCCACAATGAGAGCTTTTGCCTCGCAGCTTATTCTGGTGACAACTTTAAAAATGTTGTTCCTTGGTGACAAAGTCACCAGTACAAATAGGATTGTCATCCTCACCAATGGGGACACAGACCGCATTAAAAAGCTGACCGAAAGTCTAAAATAATTAAAAGCAAAAAAACTTTCACAGGGCTCATAGAAAGTGTGTAACAATCTGTGGCCACCACATACCACATTTCAGAAGGTCCACAAATCCAAATTGCAGAAAACTTTGCTCCTGGCCAAGGATTCGTGAACCTGTGCTGATGCATCCCATATTAAGAGATGAAGGCCCACAGAGAGGCAGTGATTGCAGGATGAAGAGATATGATCTTAATGCCCAAAGTAAGAACACATACATGAGGTCACAACGCCACAGATCTCACACTCAACATTCAGAAGAATGTGGTCAGTGCCATATATAGATTAATGTTCACTTCTGATATCACTTTTGTTTCTTTTCATTTGCACAAGTAAGATTCCCCCATCTGCACTAAAAAGTGGACCCAGACATGGCCTGCTGGTCACTCACTGCTATGCTGCTGAAACTACATACATTCTTTAGTACCACATACCTTCACCCACTAATGTATACATAAATCAAGTGCTCCCCCTGTATCCTGCTCCCTAAAATATAGTGCTCCCATAAAAAACTGAACTCAATACATATGGGTGTCCAGAAGTCACCCACTATTTTTAAGATCCGCATTAGCTCCTGACATTTTTCTTATAGTAAGCACAGTCCACTTAAACACTTACTGAATAACTCTTTGTAAAGCACTGGGTCGTGGACATTAAGGCTCTGTTTGAACATTTCTGGTACATTTTTTCCCTTGGTCAGAACTTTATCAATCAGATCCTGGGCTTGTAGAATAGAGGTTTTCTTGTTCTTTATCATCTCACATTCCTCATAACTTAAACCTTGTGCAACATGAAGATCATCCATAATTGCCATGCAGAGAACAGATGTCATTTGCTGTAAAAGCACAGGGCAGCTTCTCTTTATTATATTGATCTCATCTGCAAAGAAAAAAAAAAAAAGTCAATTTTAGTGACATTTCTCAAGTTGTCTGCCAAACTATTAAAACAGGATCATTGCATTATGAACCAACATTCATTTCGTATGCTTAGCGTTGAAGCAAAGCGCTGTGCTATTGATGTGATAAACTGCTGAAACTGATAGGTGGTACTACTGCTGGGGCTACACTGATCATCAGTGCCCTGATGATCAGTGCACGTCCCCTCCGAGGAATGCCGATTACCGGCTCTCCTCTCCTCACGAGCTGTCAGCGTGTTTACATGCCATCAGCTGTGATTGGACACAGCTGATCACATGACCGAGCAGACATCTTCAGCTCTTTCCGTGGATCGGTGATCTGCTGTGTCCGAGGGACAGTGCACAGCAGATTGCTGCACGCTCCCAGAGCCGCGCATGCGCATTGAGAATGGGAGGACGTCATACAAGAGAACCGCCTTGCGCTCATCATTGGACTATATAGCGGGAGAGAGGCAGTTAAAGACTGCATACACGCCAACTTTAGGCCAAATGAAAAAAACATGTCCAGGCATACAGTAGGTTACAGAAGATAAATGTGCAAGTGGTTATCAAACGTACTTTGTATCTGTGGCTTTATTAGACTCATTGGTCTCAGATTTAACTTGTGCAAGTTGTTATCAAACGTACTTTGTATCTGTGGCTTTATTAGACTCATTGGTCTCAGATTTAACTTGCATTATATCTGCTGAATAAGCTGAAAAATACTGGAATGCAGAATCTAGCAAATCTCCCCTGCCAGCTATTGTATTCTGACAGCCAGTACTTGCGGCTGTCAGAATATCCAAACAGCGGCTGCATCTGATTGGATGTACTACGGCCAAATTTTCCAGCTTGCTGCATAGATTTTCAGATCAAAAGGATCTTGGCGAGTGGGGGGGGGGGGGGATAAAACAGCAGAGGTATTAACCCTTCCTTTTACCATCCAAAATTTTAAGATAAAAAGTGTCAGTATAGGCAAAACTCACTATTTAGCCTGCTGCATCCTCTGTAATAGGTAACAATTCACATGCTAACTGCACCTTAAGAGTTACCTGCTGAATTTTGCTCTGACTGTCGGTCTCTCTCCTCTTCGGTCTGCTCTTTCTGGGCAGTCACTAAATCATTCACCAAGTCAGCAGTTTCCTTGTAATTCTCCCCCGTGGTCAGTATTTTATTAAAAATGGTTTCTTTGACCAATCTGCGCAAGAAGCCCATAGATAGAACATCTTGGACCACTGTGGTGTTCATGCAAGTCTCATCATCCTGGTTACACTCCTTATCCAAGCGAATAACTGAAAAAAAAAAAACCCCCACAGTATTAGAACATGATATTTGACTTCCTTTCTTGAAACAGTTTACCAAAAACACAGTAAATTTAATCTGAACACCTGCTTGCAATGTTCTAATCATCTGATTCCAAGCACCAAGAGGCCTGGCTCACACCTATGCATGTTGCAACTGCTGCGTTTTTTCCCTGAGCGTTGTGTTTTTTTGAACATACGTTTGGCACATATTGTGTGTTTTTTTCCCCAGTAGGAAAGTATTGAATGTGACTGTACACACTCTGGCTTTCAAAGTTGCATCACGGTAGTGCAGGAACCTTTTCAAAATCGCATTGACTTTGAAAATGCTCCTGCACTACTTTGATGCAACCCGAGTCCCAGAAAGCGTAAAGTTGCATCAAAGTTGCACGCAGTACTTTCCTATTGGGCAAAAATATAAATAAATGCAAAAAAAAAACGCAACATTTGCTTTTTTGGTGCAGTTCCATTGAAGTCTATTGAACCATAAAACGCTGTGGGAAAAAAAAAGTCCAACCCTTTTCAAAAATGCAGTGGCTGAAAATATATTGATTTCCTCCTAGATTGTAAGCTCTAAGGAGCAGGGCCCTGTTTCCTCTTTTACCAACTTGTATTGTAACTGTAATGTCTACCTTCATTTTGTAGAGCGCTGTGCAAACTGTTGGCGCTATAATAAAAAATGTGAACATATCCCATAGGAAACCATGTTAAATAACTGTAGTTCATTTCTGCAAAAGACACAAACCACATCTGAACCAGGGCTATGTTTTAGCCTGTGGATGATAGAACAGCTGCCCTGCTGTAATAAACGAATGCCATTTATTATGGAAAATGGCGATTTTGTATCATATGAATAAGAATGCCATTACATGTAATAACAAAAGGTACAGTAATGTTTGTACCACAGCTGGGAAGTATCCTTGTACAGCCAGAAGGACTAAGTTTAACCTCTTTGGCGGTCTGATTATGTCAATATTTTTGAATGTCAAAGCGGTAAAATTTGTTGTTTTATATTGTAGGCCTGTAATTCTTAGGAATAACTCACTTAAATCTGTCCAAAACAAGTCTAGTAAACATCCCGGGTATGTTAAAGTTTGAAACACGAAATCATAAATATTATAATAAAATTCAATAATGTAATCAAACCAAAAACACTGAAATTTGAAATAGAACACAAAGTTTGCACATCACTGAGCTCAGTCACAGAATCGTTGCGGTCGTCACTTTCAGTGTGATGACAAAATTCCCCAAGAATCACTGTCGCTCAATTCTGCAAGTGATTCTAATGCACCATCTGTTTTCTAGCTGGTCTAAAACTGCTTTTAACCAAAAAAAAAAAAAAAAAAGGGACGCTTTTTGGATGCCATGGCCGTTCAACTTTCCAAGCAGAAAGAACGGTAAAAAGTGCAGGCAGGGCACAGGACAAGATGTATGTGAAATGGTTTGATACAATAATGTAATCCTAACAGATTACAATGGATTGTGTGTATGTCATGCTTTTACTTTTTTTAATCTCTCGCCGTTTTTTTTTTTTTTTTTTAAATGATAAAATATACTCACTAGGTGGATACTGGGCTTCATTATTTTGAGATTCTGAATTTGACAGCAACTAGAAATATAAAGAAAATAAAGTTATTAGCAGATGCAATATATGCTGACCAAATGTAGCCAATTCACCATTTCTAGCCCTTATTTTATTGTCGTCTCCCCTAAAAAGACTTTTTCCCCCTCAAGACATTCATTAGTCTTAACTGAATCTGCCTAAGGCAGGCCACAGACTATGCAATTTTCTTTCCTGCAGAAAAGAAAAATTAGTCTATTCTCCCATCAATACAGTTAGTGTTGATAGGGGATTCCCTTCAGCCGAGCCATTGTGTTCTCCCAGAGGGGAGGCATCCCTGCTGGGCGAACAGCGATTGTTGCTAGCGGCTACAGCTGCTGGCAAAAGTCGCATGCAACAATTGGACAGGCTGGTTGTACTGAAATCTTACAACAATCGAATTGGGTTCAATCAACCTGCCCATAGATGGTTCGGATCTCAGCCGATCCCTGCTGAACTGGTTCAGCTTTGAACTATCAATGCCCTGCCTATCCAGACGTACAAGAAATATGTATTACCTTCTAATGATACATCAGCTGAACAACTGTTCAGATGATGGTACCATGGGCATACAAGTGCAGAAGAAAATCCTGGGGCACTTCCGCAGGATGGGAAAAGCTAAATGAAGTCCAAGACACCACAACCATGAAGCACACCGTTTCAAGGCCTGGTCTGCCTTCACTTAAGTTACTTCAAGACAACAGTCTTTCATTGATCTAATCACTTATAACCCATGTATAATACAACAACCGAAAAGGTCATTTACATCTTCTAACACTATCATTTAGAGATTTCTCTGTAGTGCCAAACCTTAAGTTTCTGACCCCAGGGAGTCACATGGGCATCTTCTGGATATTAGATATGAAAAAGCAAGGCTGCAAACCTAATTGCCTGCATGTAATACCCACACAAATCATGTATAGTTTTGAGTAGAGGCTCTCCAAGGGGGTAATAATCATCCCTTTAGAAGAGAGCCTCCACCCAAAACTGTCCATGCTTGGTGTGGGTCTTGCTATTGATATCCAATACTCAGAAGATGCCCAAATTACTCATCCGAACAAAACCAGAAACAGTATTAAAACCAAACAAAAAAGGTTCTAATCTTTCCCACCTAGAAAGAAGAATGATTTCCATAACAATCACAATTTTCCCCAACCCACCTGATCTAGAAGATGTGGATACCGCTCTTGAATGTTCTGGACAAAACTTTGACCTTTAATGTGTAATAAATATTCGCACCTAGGAGGAAAGAAAAAAAGAAAAAGAAAAAAAAAAAAAAGAAGGTTAAAAATAGAAGAAATCATACAAGTAAAGAAAGTAGCGTGTTCACAAGTAGTGTGACAAAAGCCTCCAGTAAAGACCCTAACCTAAAGTAAATCTGAGGGGGAATACAGGTGCCACCATTATCCTCTGTCCAGGCAACCATGTGTAGATGAATACAGACAACTCACCCCCAGAGGAGGGTTACCGGCAGCTGTGATATTCAGTTCATGGGTCCAACCAGAACAAGTGTAATCTCTGGTATTAAAAGCAGCACTTTGCACATGTGTAATAGCAGCAAACAAGCTTCTTAGAATCCAAAGCACATCAAAACATTTTATTCAAGTTTAATAAAGTAGTATACAGGGCATAAAGAACTGGTTTTGGGTATATCAGTGCTTGCAGTTTTCTATGTGGCTTCATACTATCACGGACTCTAAACATGATTCAGAAAGGGTCCATTATGCTTACCCAAAAGCTTCAGATTTCCAAACCACAGGCTTGAAACAAGTAAGCAGACCAGGAAAGTCAGTGAAGTTAGAATTCCCGATATGCAAGCCTGATTTAGGCAATGAAGTACAAAGGGGCAGTATGACAGCCAGGCAAACAGCATTTTCAGGAGCAGTCAGCAGCTTCATGCTGTTGACCATGTTGCTCTGATAGAGAACCATGCTAGCTGTGGATCCACTTCAATCAAAAATGGGTCAAAATTGCTATCTTTACAATTAGGGTCATATGAGTGAAGCACGTCAGTAAGGGCCTCCATACCTCAACATGCAACATAGCCTGTATGGCTAAACACATAGTTTGGAGTTTGTGACATTATTATTGTGTAGTTTCTTTTCTGTCACTGCCTTCTCAGGGAATGTGGATGGGCCCCAGAGACACTGGCACCTGGTGTGCCTGGCAAGACGATCATTGAGAATATCATGGACAAGAACTAATTTCATACAGGTTAGTTTAAGTGTGTAATAATCTATATAATTTAGACCCGATTAGGATACTTCCCTACCAACATCTTGTTCTTTCTGCGCCTATCACTGCTTTGTTGACATTAGAAAGCAGTAACATGACACTAGGACAGTTGGGAATGGCAAAGATAAGAGACTAAGAAGTCTGCAGATTAGAACAATGGACTGGCAGAAGCATATAAAAATGTGCACATTTCCTTGTTCAAAAAATGTTTTGCAGTTTTGGTTGCAAGTTTAACTAGCTATCCTCTCTTTTGCCTAAATACTACATAAACCACAAGAAATATTGTACCTTGGAAACCATTTTGCATGTTCAACCCAGGGGTCATCTCCAGACTCCCAGCACCTCAAACCACCATCACAACAAAAGCACTTTACGTCATCATTCCGTCCTGTAATAAAACAAGCAGACTGATTAAAAAAGAAAAAAAAAAATGCTGTTATTTTAAATGACTGTATAATAGTATTCTTTTGTAAAAAAATTGCCAAAGGTTGTGCTTTACTGCTCCTTCTCAATGCAAGTCTACTGTCAACCAACTCAATAAAACATACCCCGTGTGTGCCAGATACCCAAAACGTTAGTTACTACAGTGACTGCAAGTAATTGCATCTCTCTCTTCTTCTAGTGGCCTATTTACAGATCACTAGAAAAACTGAAATACTGAAAAAAAATCTGCACACCACATTCATATCTATGGATAAATCTGTACATCCTAGATTGTAAGCTCCATGGAGCAGGGCCCTCCTATCCCTCTTGTATTGAACTGTATTGTTGCTGTATTGTCTCCCGTTAGATTGTAAAGTGCTGAGCAAACTGTTGGCGCTATATAAATCCTGTATACTATTAATAAAAAGGAGTGCCAAGCCATCAACAGGAGTGAACAGTGACCATGGCACAGATGCCTGGGGGGCCTGGAGGTTTTGCAGATGTGTCACAGGGCTCTCAATGTCTGAGCCCTGTGGCACATCTGCCCATGCACAAGGGGAGGGGGTGGAAATTCCACGTTAAATGTCAATTGATTCGGATTATAGATTGCACCAGCGCAACTCCTTCTGGTACAGTTTTATTTAGTCTGCAACTCTATTAAAGAGTTCTGCAAGATCACTTCAGGCTGGCCCCTTTTGAAGGTAGAGCTATGCAAGACATTAAAAAATAAAAAGCCAATGACTCCCACTGCTGCCTCAGCCAAGTAGGAGTTAAGAGTCCCTGGAGAGCATCAAGAGGGGGCTCACGGTGCTGCTGCACACAGGTTTTACCTTCATGCAAAGAATGCATGAAAATAAAAAACCTTGAGCCTTTAAAACCCACTTTAAAATCCAGTAATACACGGTTTCCCCAACTCTCCACATGCTCAGTTGCTCTATTTTTTGGCACTGTGCCAAAATTTGTAGAGGCTGATCTGCTGACAGCCTAAAGATTTAATGCTGCTCAGTGCTCTGGGCTTCAACCAAATGGCAGCCTCCAGGAAGAAGAAACAGGATTCATACCAGAGGCAATTTACTGCACACACTACATTTTGGTAGCATAATTATTAATGTGGGATGTATATTCCTTGCTAAAGAACTTTTATTTCATTAAATTGTTATGGATAAAGTTCCACTTCAAGCCATTTTTACCCAAGTAAACCTACTACACTTACCAACATAGTAAAAGCCAGCTTCTGCTAGTTTTTTGGGTGTCACCGGGATCCTGGAGGGCCAATTTATGAAAGTTTTTAGTCGAGATGATGTGGTTTGCATGCAGACATTAGAAACGTTGGATCTCAATGACAGCTTGGCACTAGCACCCACAAAGGAACAATCTGGGAAGTGTCTGCGATGTTCTGCTAAGGCATTATCATTTGGTTCCCAATTATTTAACTTTCCATCACAGGCAAAACAAGCAACTTTATCTCCTGGACCTATGTAGTAGAATCCAGCTTTAGCAAGATCACTAGGACTAAGAAAGGTCACAGTCCAGTTTGAGAACGTGTGAAGCCTGGCTTCTTCGGTGTACATGCAAGAGTTGTCATTGCTCCTTAGATGAGACAGGTCTTCCACGGCCCTTGATGTAACTGAATCATGAGGAATACTTGTGTAGGATTTACTTATAACACTTTCTTCAGAAGACGATGACTGTGTCTGACTGCTCAGAGAACTTGGAGGCGAGAATGCAGAATATAAGGATGCTCCAAGATTGACAGGAGATGCGTTCTGGATGAAGCTGCAGCTTGGATATAACCGCTTGTGTTTATCAAATGCACTGTCTCCCCTTTTCCAGTTATCTAGCATTAGTCCACATGTGAAGCATTTGACTTTGTCATCCACACCAGTATAGTAAAAACCAGCTTTAGCAAGACTTCGCTCGGAAACAGGCGGATTAGCAGGAAATTTAGAAAACGTCGACATGCGGTAAAGTTCACATGACAATTCCAAGGTAATCAAGCCCACGGATGGGCTGGAATTCAGCAGCTTTGCCAAATAGGCACTGCTGTTTAATTCTTCCATTATAGGAGCTTAAAAAAAAGTCGGGGAAGTCCTTCTCTAGGAGGTAGCCCTGTACTAAAGCCCTTACTAAAAACCAATTCACAAATTCAAGCTGCCAGTAAAATAGGATGTTACAGGTCACATAAAGACCAATACCCTTTGCGATACTGAAATTCAGTTGTGAAATTGCTGCCTTTCTGCTGTTATTCTTGTGGTGTTCTACAATTAAAAGCATTAAAATTTAGGATCACTCCACCTATTCAAAGCATGGAGGATGACACTTTCAGAGTAATGGACCAATGGCCTTAACAGCAACAGCTGGCACCTAACACTTACAGGCCTTTGCTATAGTGAATGCAGGCTCGTATTCTCCAACCTTTCAATGCCCGCTGGCACATGAAGTCACAGCACAGGGCTGGAATCTAAGTGGCTAAAATAAAAACTCAAACCACAAGGCAGTAAAGTAACTATCCTGCATCTAAAAACTTATCCTGGCGAGATGTGAATAGCTTGGTGTAAAAGACTTCCATACAGATTTTGCAGGGGAAATTCCAAATTAGTCTGTACATTAGTTGTTTTCGTACAGATGTTAGGCATTGAATGGAATGACTCCATAGAGGATACTTGGCTGAACATTTTACTTTCTACAAAACTATGGCTGCAAAAACTACCTCCTAGAGAAAGACTTCCCCTCCTGGGGTGCTTAGCCTTGCATGATGAGCGAGTAGACAAAACGAAAAAAAAAAGAAAAATTCTATTAAGACGGTCAGAAGAGAAGCTGCAAGGTGTCACAATCTAAGAGAAAAGAAAAAATTTACAAAAGTCATTCTCCACAGCTACATTTTTTTTTTTGTTTACAACTTATACAAAAAATAGTTCTAGGTAATGCATTCTAATTGGCACAAACTAACACCTAGAAAGACAAAAAAAAAAAAAAAAAAAAAAAAAAAAAAAAAAAAGGACTTTGGGGTACCAAAGATGGTTACCAAACAGTCATTAAATCTGTCTGGATTTTATTACAAGTCATTGTTACAAACATAGAATATGCTGATGATTTTTGTACACAATGTTTACAGATACCAGTGTTGTAATTTTACTGACAGCCAGTCAAAAAAGGGCACTTTTCTCCTGCCATTAAAAGGAAAAGGTTGCCAGGTAAAAATATGGCTGTGACCCTTGGCTCAGAACTGCGCATGCACAGTTCCAGTCCAGAGCCAGCCAGGACCATCTGAGTGCCTGCTACAGTGTATTCAGGTGGCACCAGCAGGGGGTGGGTCTGTGTGTTGTGTGATGTCATTGTGCAGGGAACTGAGTGGAGGAAGCCTCGTGTGGGGGTCTGCAGGATGGGAGCAAGGCAGTCAGGAGTGGGACTGTCAGTGCTGTTTGCACTGAAGAAACCAGTGGAGAGAGATTGTCACTGACTCAGGAGGGGATGTGTCATGTCGGTGAGATGTCATCTGTGCTGCTGCACACTGCTGTCAGGGACACTGAGCACTACGCATTTAGACCGATAATCCACTTCATCAAGAGAATGCAGGACTCCATACAGATCAATGTATTAAAATCCTCATCAGCATTCAAACGCAGAATCCCCAATGTCTAAGTGGGGCTGCAGGAGATCAGACCTTGAAGTAAACTAAAACGCAAAACTTTTTTTTGTTTTGGATAGAGAGCCGAGAGACTAGAGCACCTGTCAGGGTTTATTGCGGTCAGTGTCCCCGTTAGGAAGATTCACCCTCTATTTGTCCTGTTTACCATCATCATTGAAAGTGAAAGTAAATACCAAATTTTGGATTGTGTCCAGAAAAGTAATAGTGGGGAAATCTGCCAATGGGGACACTAGTTCTGGGGACCAAAGGAATTTTCAGGGATTTCCTCTCACTTTGTTTTGACTATGGGACAGGAAGTGAAGGGAAATCTCCACAATGAGACAAGGGCAAAAATAAATAAAATCTGACAGGTGTTATATACACCCCCCCCCCCCCACTCTATCCATAATGAAAACGGGAAAAAAAAAAAAAAAAGAGAAAAAGTTTTGCCTATAGTTCTTTTGCCCTGCAGTGTTAAAGCGCAGCACATGGTTTACTTTTTTCCTAACTTTATTTGAAGTGACACTCCAGTCATGTCTCAGGTGACATTCAGAGCCATCCAGTTCACTGCAGAAAAATTTAGCCGTGTTTTTTTTTTTTTGGACATTATACCACTCCCCCCCCCACAATCACCTACAAACCCATTCACCCTGTCCCCCTCTAGTGTGCTTCCATATCACTTACAAATACTGCTCCCCCTCCAATGTGCTCCCAAATCATGTACAAATGTGTACACACACTAATCGGTGGACACAAGATATGGTTCACCAGTCTGTACCCCACTATCAGTCCAGTATTATTATATTGCAGCCGGGTGATCGGGGGACCCTGGAATCAAGTACAAGCCATTGCGGTTCCTCCACTCCCATGTGGTTGTCACATATTCCTGTTAGAGGTGCCCAATAAGCAGATGCCGCAGGCCACACAGGGTGCTGGCGAGTCACGTGTTGGGTACCAGTGCTATACATATTGGAATGAGCTGCAGCACAACATGTATATTACAGGCTGCCATTGTCCATAAACCACAAGTGGTGAAGCTCCAACTCAGCATCACCAACAGTGCAGTGAGTCGGTGTTGGGAATCGGCTTAAAGCAGAACTCCGGCCTTTCCTTCAGTCTTGCATGGTTCAGGCTCCTCTCTTGTACCAAAACTGCTTATTCTGAGCTTCTCACAATGTACATTAGAAGCTGCAGAAAAGTCAGATCGATCCCTCCTCACTTCCAGACTGGATGTCCAGCATCATCTAGTCCTTTCTTCCCCAGCTCTGCTGTCCCTGTCTCCCTCCTATCATTCACTGGATTTAAGGTCTTTCAATCAGGGCGTCTAAAAATCCCACATAGGAGTTACCTAGGACTGTCGGCATTCATATACACCCTTCCTCAAGACACCCCCTCCTCCAGACTAACATCCCCCCCATCAAAGCATTTTATGGTTTGCAAAACTCCTCCCAAGAGCCGGCCTGCTGCTTGCATCAGGGCTGAGGGCTATTGAGTAGAGTACTGAGGCAGGGTGCTCGGATGTTTTCAGGAAGCCATGTATAGCAACCCCACCCACCAGCCATGATCTGCTTGTATTTCATAGAGAAGCATAGAGACCCAGTGATAATGTCAATGTGTCTAAAAAAGGCTTGTAATGAAAATTGAAAGGTTTTATTTAAAAAAAACAAACATTTCATTAGCACGCTGATGAGATGGTAAGCATAAAAAAGAAAAAAAAAAGAGGAACCAAGTATTAGAAAATAATAAACGTCAGCTCTGGTCATAGACAAAACAGAACTCAGCTCAGTAAAACAAGTTTGTAATGTTTGTTATGTTGTCCCTCCCTTCCCTATGTGGCGTAGGATTCTGGGTGGGGGTGGGGGCACTGTTAGGTTCTGCTCTAAGATAATGGCTGCTTTATTAGGCTTGTGATGGGCTCACCTTACTGTCTTTGTTTGCTGAACTTTATGTTTGCTCACAGCAACCAAAGATCATATTCCAAAGAGGTGGGTAGTTCATGGAGTCCACACCCACCATCTGTTAATACTGGCTGTGGGGATGTACCATATGAAACAATGAATTTGAATGATGCACCCATTTCCTTCCTCATCTAGAGAGCTCAGAGACCAGGAAGCAGCCCAGAATGCCCTCATTACTCAGGATCCCAAATATTACAACCTGTACTGCAAATATAAACCCTCCCCGACTCTCATGCCTAGCAAGTCCAGCATTGCTCTGCTGTAATCCACCACATGCCGGGTCCCATGAGGCCATTTTTCTTCCTTATGTCATTGGGAGCCGACTGTCTCTTCCTGCAGTTGCACCCCTGATGAAGCCCACCAGGTTCTTCCTTCTCTGGCCGCTGTGGAGAAGCGGATGACCTCTGACATGCAACATGGCTACCGCAGGAGATTTCAGGATGAGCTTGGATTCAGCCAAACCCAGAAACCAGCTGTCAGTGCTGGGCCAATGTGCTGCAGGCAGGGGAATCCCCACCCTGCAGCTGGATGTACACAAAGGTGTGGATATGTGTGACATTAGTGACCCCGTAGGGTCATTTACTAAAACTTCCTGATGCAAAATCTGGTGCAGCTCTGCATAGAAACCAATCAGCTTCCAGGTTTTATTGTCAAAGCTTATTGAACAAGCCGATAGGCTACCAGTGAACATACTGTAGCTGCTGACTTAACAAAAGGACATTTACCTGTCCAGGCATCCACTGATGTCCTCACCCAATCAGCTTTGAGTGCAGACGCCAGCATCTTAGGTAAGGGAAAGTGCCAGTGAAGCCAGTCTACTGTCACAGTGGTGATGTGTCCCAGAAGGCTGCAGGGGGGAGGAGGCTGGACTTCCTTACAGATGCTGCCGCCACCTGACCCAGAGATGGGAGTGGGTACTTTTCAAAACCAGACACCCCCCCCCCCCCCCAAAAAAAAAAAAAAAAAAAAAAAAAAAAAAGTCAAATGTGGTGGCGGATGCAATCAAGCAGAACATACCCCTTTGGGTGAAGTTCCCCCTAAGCTTTTAAAGAATGTAAAAGGCCTGTGGCTGGTCAGTGAAGGAGCAGCAGACTAAAACACCACTCTGCTCTCCCCCTTATCACATTTCCATGAAGCACACACATTCCTCTTGTCTTATCACTATGAGGGGGCCACCATACTGGCCATCAGACATGATCAGAATTTGGTGAACTCGCACCCCCAGCGATCTCTGATCCCTGTGTCCTACGGGCACAGCTGATCACGTGATGTGGTAAAAGCCCAGGCCCAATGACACACTGATCACCGTGAAATGCAATTGCAGATTCTCGGCTGCACTTTCCTCATGCTGTCAGAGTGTGAGGAAAGTACTGCCGAGAACCGGCAGTTATCCAAGCAGGGATCGGCACCCAGCAGTGCCACCCAATTGTGCCCAGCAGTGCCACCCACCTGCACCCAGCAGTGCCACCCACCAGTGCCGCCCACCTGCGCCCAGCAGTGCCACCCACCTGCACCCAGCAGTGCCACCCACCTGCACCCAGCAGTTGCGCTAGTCAGTGCAGCCTCATCAATGCACATGAGTGAAGGATAAAAATTACCTGTCTGCAAAATTTTATAATAGAAACAAACTTTTTTTTTGTTTTGCTCTTTTTTTTGTTTATAGCACAAAAAGTAAAAAACACCCAGCGCATGTAAATACCACCAAAATAAAGAATGTTGCATGACTGCACAATTGTCAAAGTGCAGCAGCGCTGAAAGCTGAAAATTGGCCTGGTAAGGAAGGGGGTATAAGTGCCCGGTAGGCAAGTGGGTTAAGTGGGTCAAGATATGAACCTGTCTTATAGGAAATCAAGTGAAATGGACTGCTGTGTGTTTCTGCAAATCGCAGAGATGTGAACCTAGACTTAAGGTGGGTGTTAGCGCTAGGAAGCAGGGATGTGGTGTCCTGACTACATGATTGCTGTGATTGGCTCACAGAAGCCCATCCCACGAGCTGTCAGTGACAGCTCAATCCGTGTTCAGGGAGCATGACCACAACCTCAGGTGCCCATGGTGTATGTACAGCAGCTGGGCATCGAGTACCCATCCCCCCACCACATACATGCATGCATGACACAGCAATCTCCAATATGGTGCAAGGTTCAGTTTCTAAACATTGTACTTTGTACATGGGGGGGGTGGGATTACTATAACTGGAGCAGCTGTTGACAGTAACCAATCAGGTTGTTCAGGTCATCTATGAAATGCAATCTAGTAGACGTAGTCACTATGCACGGCCATCCCAGACTCTTTGTAAATCCCATACACATCTCTCAGCAGAACAAGAAGATCTCAGTCACTGCACTGGAGAGGTGCAACCCACAGCCTCCCCTCCCCCATGGTTTCTGGTATGCAAACCCCTTCTTTAACCCTCTCATTTCCATTAAAGAGACCAAAGGTCAATCATGGGGTGGAGATCTCGTGTACAGGGCCTATCCCTTCTAGCACCATACACACCCAGAGATCCCACACCCTCACATACAATCACATACACGCACCAAATTAGATCTTCCCAGCTGACAGGTCACCTGTGGTTGTGGGACAGGCGCTTGTTGGATGTGTTCAGGTGTGTCCTCCCATTAGCAGAAGACACTGTACAACCAGATTGTAGAATGTATGGCCAGACTAAACCTAGGCAATCTCGAATCTCCTTCAGGCAGATCATACACTCTATACAATCCACTTTAGATCCACCATCTATGAAGTGTGAGAGTCTGCCTGACAGGAGGCAAACGGAAAGCATGGTTTAGATTGGTCCTCGATTACACCGTATTTGGTAAAGGAAATTGTACAATCAGATTGGACCCTGAAGCTTGGATTACACTTCCAGCAGAGCTAGTGAGTCGGTTACAGAACATGTACACCCAACAGTTCCCGATCTGTGCCTGTTGTACCATGTACTGGAATGAAACAGGCTCCTGTTCTTTGTATTGCTTCCTTTGTGTGAAATCCCTGCCAGTCCCTCCGCTTTCCTATTAAACACTGACCACACTAGGCATGAGAGCACAGCATGGTCAGTTTTCTAGCTGTGCTGGGAGCTAAACCAAAGGTCAGGCTTGTGCACAGGCATTCACTGGGGAGATCAGTGAGCTTTTGTTTCTGCTCCCTCACCTCTGAGAACAAAGGGAATGTGATCAAGAATATATGAATATTATAGACACAAATGCTTTGCCTGTCAGCTCCATTTTGTTTTTATTTTATTTATTTCAGGTACTTATATAGCGCCATCAATTTTCACAGCGCTTTACATATATATTGTACATTCACATCAGTCCCTAACCCTCAAGGGGCGTACAATCTAAGGTTCCTAATTCACATTCATACATATACATACTAGGGACAATTTATACAGGAGCCAATTAACCTACCAGCATGTCTTTGTAGTGTGGGAGGAAACTGGAGTACCCGGAGGAAACCCAAGCAGGCACAGGGAGAACATGCAAACTTCAGGCAGGCAGTGCTGTGGTTGGGATTCAAACCAACGACCCTAGTACTGCCAGGCAGAAGTGCTAACCATTTATATATATATACACACACACAATGGACTACTTGATCTTTTTTCATTCATCTCGATTTCTATGTGATGAGCTTAAAGAAGATTGTACAACCAGATTGTATAGTGTATGTCCATCTTATAGGAGATTGTACGGTATGACCATCTCAGAGGAGATTGTATAGTGTATGTCCATCTTATAGGAGATTGTACTGTATGTCCATCTCAGAGGAGATTGTGCAATCAGATTGTATAGTATACATCCATCTTAGAGGAGATTGTGCAATCAGATTGCACAGTGTATGTCCATCTCAGAGGAGATTGTACAACCGGATTGCACAGTGTACGGCCATCTTAGAGGAGATTGTACAATCAGATTGCATCATGTCCAGCCCCTGCCATCTCGCAGGTCTCCTACCTTTACAGCTGTCCTCGGCCACACAGCCAGCTCAGTGACTCCTCCAGCATCCCCTCCTCCAGCATTGAACAAGTAGAAGGATCTGCCGTCCTCTATGGTGCTACTTATAAAGATAGATCTCCAAGACACGCCACTTTAAAAAAAAGTCCCGTGACGTTGATATTACGTACAAAGTCCCACCCCCCACAGGGCGTCACATTCAGCTGTGAAGTGGTTATTAACAAATGACTGCTCTGTAGCGGAGACAAATGGCTCAGACTGCACTGTGGCAGAGAGGAAGACACTTCTCCCACCTCAGGAGTATCCCCCCCCATCTCCGGCTCTCATGGTGGTATCTCCCGCTCTCCTCACCGCTCGGATACTTACCGGGACCGCGACATGGCGCTCCTCTGCCTGAAGCTTATCCGAGACCTCAGTCTCTGTTCAGCCAATAGCCGACACCGGGAAAGCTCAACTGAACGGAGGGAAGGGGTGTTATTTTTTTTTGTATTCTAATTTTTTATTGCAATGGAAATCTTCATTCGCCATATTTCGGTGTTTTTCTAATGTTATAGACGAGGTGTTGGCGTGCGAAGCGTAACGAAACCTAACCCGCGATAAGGAATGCGAGCGTGGCGAAACATATACAGTGGAAAGTACCAGCTTGGTATTGTGTAACCACAGACACGCCCAGAAAAGTCCCCGATTCTTTTCCGCCTATTAATAACAAACGCTTCCTAGCATTTCCCAGAAGTCATGACTATAGGGGAATTCAGAAGTGAAGTGGGGGGTTTCTTTCTGCTGACCCGTCTACCTTTGGCCTGCATGTATTATATCCTGGAATTTCTGGTCTCCCAGGATGCAAAGGTGCCGCGTCGGGCTGTCCAATGCCCCGTCCGACTGTCCAATGCCGCGTCGGGCTGTCCAATGCCCCGTCCGACTGTCCAATGCCCCGTCCGACTGTCCAATGCCGCGTCGGGCTGTCCAATGCCGCGTCGGGCTGTCCAATGCCGCGTCGGGCTGTCCAATGCCCCGTCCGACTGTCCAATGCCGCGTCGGGCTGTCCAATGCCGCGTCGGGCTGTCCAATGCCGCGTCGGGCTGTCCAATGCCCCGTCGGGCTGTCCAATGCCGCGTCGGGCTGTCCAATGCCGCGTCGGGCTGTCCAATGCCGCGTCCGACTGTCCAATGCCGCGTCCGACTGTCCAATGCCGCGTCGGGCTGTCCAATGCCGCGTCTGGCTGAAATGCGTGGAGGCCAGACATTGGTGCATTTATGTCCACATGCAGAGCCACCAACAAGTGGCAGGCACCAGGGCTCCGGAGTGCTCACTTGTGGGGTCGCCATGCTGTCAGTACAGCCACTGCGGGGATTTGCAACCCCCACTCTTCTCTATCAGCGCTGCCAGGACAGACCAGATGAGTCCTGATTAGTCGGCACCGTCACAGTGATGGCATTGAGCAATCGGAACCCATCCGGTCTGTCCTGACAGCGCTGATAGTGAAGAGTGGGGGTTCCAAATCCCCGCAGTGGCTGTACTGACAGCATGGCGACCCCACAGGTGAGCACTCCAGGGACCGGGGAGGATGGGTGTCCGGGATTCACTTTTTTTTTTTTTCCCACAAAGGTGAACTAACCCTTTAATTTTTTTTTTTTACATAAGGGCATTCTACGCAATAAGTCAGTGGTCTCCAAACTGTGGCCTGGGGGCCAGATGCAGCCCCTTGATTGCCTTTATTTTGCCCTTGGGGCACTTTCCTGTCACAGATATACTATTCCTCCCTCCCCCACTCCCCCCCCCCCCCCCCCCCCCCCCCCCCCCCCCCCACAATGGGGCACTATTTCTCCTGCTGACACCAATGACAGGGCACTATTCCTCTCACTGACACCAATGTCGGGGTACTAATCTCACTGATGCCAGCAATGGGGCATTATTCCTGCCACAGATATACTAATCCCCCCCCCCCCCCTCTCCCGACAATGGGGCACTATTTTTTTTTTTCTCCCATTGACACCAATGACAGGGCACTATTCCTCTCACTGACACCAACGACGGGGTACTGTTCTCACTGATGCCAGCGATGGGGCATTATTCCTGCCAAGATTTACTAATCCCTCCCAACGCCCCCCCTCCCCCCTTGACAATGGGGCACTATTTCTCCCACTGACACCAATAACAGGGCACTATTCCTCTCACTGACACCAATGACAGGGTACTGTTCTCACTGAAGCCAGCAATGGAGCACTATTCCTGCCATAGTTATACTAATCCCCCCGACAATGGGGCACTGTTTCTCCCACTAACACCGACAACGGCACTATTCCTCTCACTGACACCAATGACGGGGTAGTGTTCTCACTGACACCAGCGACGGGGCACTATTCCTGCCACAGATTTACTATTGGCCCAACCCCCCCAACAATGGGGCACTATTTTTCCCACTGACACTAATGACAGGGCACTATTCCTCTCACTGACACGAATGACGGTACTGATATCACTGATGCCAGCGATGGGGCACTATTCCTGCTACAGATTTACGATTTTCCCCCCCTGACAATGGGGCACTATTTCTTCCACTGACACCGACGACATGGCACTGTTCCTCTCACTGACACCGACGATGGGGTACTGTTCTCACTGATGGCAGCAATGGGTGCTGCACACTGTTGGATTAGTCTTCCACAAGTAGGGAGTCCCCTCTGCATCAGTGCAGCCTGTCATTGCCCATCAGTGCAGCCTGTCATTGCCCATCAGTGCAGCCTGTCATTGCCCATCAGTGAAGAAGAAAATTTGCTTATTTGCTAAATTCTGCCTCCTGTTCACTGCAGGGAGTCCAGCGACTGTCAGAGCCTGATGACTGCTTTCTTGGAATTAGACCTTATGGGGGGGGGGGGGGGGGCACTATTGCTTTGGAAGGGTGTACACTTGTCACCCTTTGAAAAGTGACCCTTGGTGGATCACTTTTCAGAAGGCATTTGACCGTGAGGAAGCACTCTATTGCTTACTCACCACCTATGTTAGGCCTTTGATGTCTGCGAAGTGTGATTAATCTGCTGATGGTGTCACATGCTGTGGGTCACATCACCTCCATTGCTGGTGTTACATCATATAACTGAAAGTGTCTTGGCTCTGAAGTAAGCATCAGCTGATTTTTGTAGCTACTACCCCTCTGTTAACTCCTGAAGAGGCTGGAAGAATGCAGCAAAATGCGTCAGTTGCTCACCTCTATTTCCAATAATGTTGGGCTTATTCTGTAGACAATGTTCTCGTAGAAGATGGTGTTCTCATTAATTAGAATATTAAACAGGCACCATGGTCATGGTGGTGTCATTAAGATATTTTACTATGTGCCAATCTTGTTGTATTGGGCTCGGTTTACACAATTTCATAACTTCAAATAACAGCTATTAATTCATATTACACTGTAAGTACATTGTGACTTTTCATTGGTGCCTTGAACATCCCTTAATCTTTCTCTTACATGTATTGTTTATAACTGGGATGTTTGTTCCGATTTCCACATTGAACAGCCGGCTAAAATTATCATTCAAAGTGCAACAGTGCTGAAAGCTGAAAATTGTCCTGGGCAGGAAGGGGGTGAAATTGCCCAGTAGGGAAGTGGTTACCCGCTTGTCATCTGCCCTATAGCAGAAATACTGCTACAGGGCGGTAGGGGTGTACAAAATCGTGTGTGTGTGTGTGTGTGTGTGTATGTACAGTCATGGCCGAAATTGTTGGCACCCTTGATATTTCTCCAGGAAATCATGTATTTCTCACGAAACGTATTGCATTAACACATGTTTTGCTATACACATGTTTATTCCCTTTGTGTGTATTGGGACAAAACAAAAAAAGGGAGGAAAGAAAGCAAATTCGACATAATGTCACACAAACCTCCAAAAATGGGCTGGACAAAAGTATTGGCACCCTTTCACAACTGCGGATAAATAAGAATGTTACAAGCATGTGATGCTCCTGTAAACTCACCTGGGGCAAGTAACAGGTGTGGGCAATATAGAAATCACACCTGAAAGCAGATAAAAAGGAGAGACGTTCACTTAACCTTTGCATTGTGTGTCTGTCTGTGCCACACTAAGCATGGACAACAGAAAGAGGAGACGAGAACTGTCTGAGGACCTGAGAACCAAAATTGTGGCAAAATATCAACAATCTCAAGGTTACAAGTCCATCTCCAGAGAACTAGATTTGCCTTTGTCCACAGTGCGCAACATTATCAAGAAGTTTGCAACCCATGGCACTGTAGCTAATCTCCCTGGTCGTGGACGGATGAGGAAAATTGATGAAAGATTGCAACGCAGAATAGTCCGGATGGTGGATAAGCAGCCCCAAACATGTTCCAAAGACATTCAAGCTGTCCTGCAGGCTCAGGGAGCATCAGTGTCAGCGCGAACTATCCGTCGACATTTAAATGAAATGAAACGCTATGGCAGGAGACCCAGGAGGACCCCACTGCTGACACAGAGACATAAAAAAGCAAGACTACAGTTTGCCAAAATGTACTTGAGTAAGCCAAAAGCCTTCTGGGAAAACGTCTTGTGGACAGATGAGACCAAGATAGAGCTTTTCGGTAAAGCACATCATTCTACTGTTTACCGAAAACGGAATGAGGCCTACAAAGAACAAAACACAGTACCTACGGTAAAATATGGTGGAGGTTCAATGATGTTTTGGGGTTGTTTTGCTGCCTCTGGCACTGGGTGCCTTGACTGTGTGCAAGGCATCATGAAATCTGAGGATTACCAAAGGATTTTGGGTCGCACTGTAGGGCCCAGTGTCAGAAAGCTGGGTTTGCGTCCAAGATCCTGGGTCTTCCAGCAGGACAATGACCCCAAACATACGTCAAAAAGCACTCAGAAATGGATGGCAAAGAAGCGCTGGAGAGTTCTGAAGTGGCCAGCAATGAGCCCAGATCTAAATCCCATTGAACACCTGTGGAGAGATCTTAAAATTGCTGTTGGGAAAAGGTGTCCTTCCAATAAGAGAGACCTGGAGCTGTTTGCAAAGGAAGAGTGGTCCAAAATTCCGGGTGAGAGGTGTCAGAAGCTTATTGATGGTTATAGGAAGCGACTGATTTCAGTTATGTTTTCCAAAGGGTGTGCAACCAAATATTAAGTTAAGGGTGCCAATACTTTTGTCCAGCCCATTTTTGGGGTTTTGTGTGACATTATGTCATATTTGCTTTTCTGCCTCTGTTTTATATTTGTTCCAATACATACAAAGGGAATAAACATGTGTATAGCAAAACATGTGTTAATGCAATACCTTTTTTGTGTGAAATACTTGATTTTCAGGAAAAATATCAAGGGTGCCAACAATTTCGGCCATGACTGTATGTATGTATGTATGTATGTATATGTGTGTGTGTATATATATATATATATCTACTTGTGATTATGCAGTTCTGGGTAGGGGGCGCGTGCCCTAACCGTGACGCCATTTGCGGCCTTGGCTGTCAACCGCCGTGATCTTCACGTAATACCGACGGGGGAGAGAACTGTATGTAAACAATACAGTTTTCTCCCATGTCGGCTCCTGTACACAAATGGCACATAATGTGAAACAGCACACCGTTAACGCTTTGATCTCCCCTTCCTGCCCAGTGCCATTAGTACAGTGTTAATGCTTTTTATTAGCACTAATCACTGTATTGGTGTCACTGGACACGAAGTCAGTTCCCCCAGTGTCAGAATGCCCTCCGCAGTCCCACTGTAAATCGCTGATCGCTGCCATTACTAGTAAAAAAAAAAATGTATATATACCACCATTTGTAGACACTATAACTTTTCACATAAACCAATTAATTTACAAATATTGGAATTTTTTTAAGCAAAAACGTAACAGAAAAGTAAAAAATATTGTTTGTTTTTTTTCTCAAAATTGTCGGTATTTTTTTTTTTTATAGTGCAAAAAAAAAAATGCACAGGGGATCAATTACCATCGAAAGAAAGCTCTATTCATGGGGGGAAAAAAGGCCATAAATTTCATTTGGGTGCAGCGTTGCATAACCACGCAAATGTCTGTTAAAGTAACACAGTGCCGTATTGGAGAAAATGGCCTGATCGGGGGGGGGGGGGGGGTAAATCCTCTGGAGGGCAAGTGGTCAAAGTGAAACTTTAGTCAGGAAATTAAGTCCTGATAGATTACTTCAGGCCCTTCCCTTTTGAAGGTACAGCTACAGTGCCTTTAAAAAGTATTCATACTCTGTGTTCTCTCACTCCAATCTAAGCATTGAAAGTGTGATCTCTGTAATTTACAGTTGTGATGAGATAGCGAACGATAACTCCAATCTTATTTGAATAACACAGGCAGTGACTCGATCCAGATGACACCTTGTAGATCTTGTGAAGTTTATTCCATAAACCTGGGAGAATCTTACAACAATGAACATCGGATAGGTCAAAAGATCATAATGTGATCTACTCCATTAGGCTTGAATCTGAGGTGCATTACTGGGAACATGAACAAAGAGGGGGAGCTATCTATACAGCATGAACTAAACCAAAGGAATGGGAGGAACAGAGACAAAATACAAAGAACACTTAAAGGCGTATGACAGTCATGTGAAACATAACACTCCCCTTCGAAATCTATGATTTCTATTATAACAAACTTTAGTCCAAGTCCAATACAAGTAATGCAAATTCTTTCCAGGAACATCTGCAAAACAAGAGGGAAGGGAAGAACAAAGGAAAACAATGCAAACATTTAGGATAATACTTGCAGATGTTGGTCTCGAAAGTCCAGGCTGAGACATGGAAATCTATATTCAAAGGGGAAGACAGCAACATGCACCATTCCTTCTTACCTCCCTTTAAATCAAGTTGATGACTTGGCTTCCTCTGTGGGCAAAAGAAGTACTAGTTCCTTTTATAGGCCTGACGTAAAGGTGTCCAGAACCTTCTTTCATGGTGGATGTAGCCAAGATGTGTCCAGAAATGCAGTAGTAGGTACAACACGACTGCCGCAGTCAGCAGGGTTGAGGCTAGTGGGAACATAGTGCCATTGTTCAGGCGTAGAGAACTTCCTTATGCGTTCCACTCTGTTGCCAACATACACGTAGAACTGTCTTGTTTGATTGTGTATATATCCTAGCATTATTTTGCTGTCTGTATAAAAGTCAAAGGAGTCTATTTCAACATCTGTTTCAAGTTCTATAAGCTCAGCAATTTCCACAGCTAACACAACTGCACAAAGTTCAAGCCTTGGAATAGTATGTACAGGGTTTGGTGTGAGCTTGGTCTTTCCCATGATAAATCCTACACCCACTTCACTGCTAGGATCCGCAGCTCGAAGATAAGACCCTGCAGCAATGGCTTCGTTGGATGCATCAGAGAAGACATGAATCTCTCTTCTAGTGGCATTCTTTAAGGATGCTTGGGTGTAAGTGTGGTATCTGGAGTTGTTCTAATGCTTTTAGAGACTGTTTCCAGGATTCCCACCTTTGTTGTTTCTCCTTGGGTAAGGGGGTATCCCAGTCTGAACTTTCAGAAGTAAGTTGTCTCAGGAGTATCTTACCCTGAATGGTGAGAGGTGTAATGAAACCTAAGGGATCATAAATGCTGTTCACTGTAGACAAAACTCCTCGCTTTGTGAAGGGCTTGTCACAGGCTGATCCTTTAAATGTGTCTTGTTTAACACTCCAAAGCAATCCAAGACTACGTTGTGTAACAGAAAGGTCAGATCCTAGTTGGAATTTCTTCACACTGACAGCATGGTCATCTGAAGGAAAGGCTATCATGACCTTGTCGCTGTTAGAGATGATTTTGTGAAGTCTGAGGTTTGCAGTGGCAAGCATGTTCTGGGTTCTAGTAAGAAGAAGGTCAATGGCTTCTTCCTTGAGCAGAGATTTGAGTCCGTTGTCTACATAGAAATTCCTTTCGACGAACTGTCTTGCATCAGATCCAAATTCTTTCTCACCCTCTTGAGCTGTTTTCCTTAGTCCATAAATTGCTACTGCAGGAAAAGGACTGTTACCGAAAACATGTACCTTCATCCGGTAGTCTATGACTTCATCACTGATATCATTATTGCGGT
The DNA here is from genome assembly GCF_062004578.1 of Staurois parvus. Classification (NCBI taxonomy): domain Eukaryota; kingdom Metazoa; phylum Chordata; class Amphibia; order Anura; family Ranidae; genus Staurois; species Staurois parvus. The sequence continues at coordinate 3,346,934 of NW_028318218.1, read as the reverse complement.
ACCATCGGAACCTGAGGAAGTTTCTGTAGTCTTCACGGACGATGAACATCTGCTGAATGTCAGCCATAACGGCAATTGGCTCTTTTCTGAAGTGAAGTAAAACTCCTATGAGATTGTTCAGATTAGGCCCAATGAGAAGATTGTCTTTGAGGGAGACGCCTTCATGATGAGCACTTGAGTCAAAGACCACCCTAATCTGATCAGGCTTGCAAGGATAGTAGACTGTTACCATCCTCACATGGTAGTTACCAACATTCTTCTCCTTCCATAAGAGGAGGTGCAGGCTCAGCATGCTCTCTCTCTCAAACACCTTCTGCATAAAGTTCACAAAGTGCTTTTTCATCTCGGGCTTCAGGTTCAAACTGCGATTTAAAGAAGCAAACCGTGATTCTGCGTGTACCCTGTTGTTTGGTAGTCTTTCTTGGGGTACGAAATGGTAGAGGTGCTACCCAACTGTTGGAATCATCTTGGTAGAACTTTTTACTCGTGGTTTTCAAGAATTCTTTGTCTTCTATGGTGGCTGAAACTTGGGTCATTCTTAGTGTCTGCAATTCTTTTGATGAACTCGCAGAAGTCGGAAAAAGGAGGAAAGGCAACTATATGTTCTTCCTTATACTTTGATCCAATCGATGCCCATCTTTTTTGAATTCCATATGGTAGCTTCAGAACAATAGATTGATACCATGAGAGGTGTCAAGGTAACTGAGACCAGGTAAGTTGATGTCAGCCTTAGCAAGTTGAAGCTCTAATAGAACATTGCTGAGTTCTTGAAACTTTAGATTGTCGCTAGCAGAAATCCTTGGGAAGCTTTGCAACCTTTTGAATAAAGCTTCTTCAATGGCCTCTGGGCTGCCAAAGGTATGTTCAAGTCTGCCCCAAGCAGCTTTAAGGCCTGCAGCAGGATTGTCAATATGAATTACTTTGAGCCTCTTGATGCGTTCAGTAGACAGGGAACCTAGCCATCTGATGAGTAGATCTAATTACTCTGTGGCATTGATGTCTAGGCCACTCATTGTGGCCTTAAAAGTGGATTTCCAGCCTTTGTAATTTTCAGGCTTGTCATCAAACTTGGTGAGGCCTGTCTTAACAAGCTCTCTGCAGAGCATGTATTTAGCAAACTGTGACATGTCCGTGTTTTCAGATTTTGGGTGCATTACTGCAGGTGGAACAGAGTTGGTTGTGACTGTTGGTGGACTTACGTGGAGTGACTTGGGAACATATGTTGCTGCTAAGACATTCAATGCCGTAACTGGTTTAATGTCCATTGGCATGTTGGTTTGTAGAGTAGTGCGTTTTGCTAGGAGGTACTCTGTTGGTGCCAAAAGGAGGTGGATGGTCTATTAAATACATACCAGTGTCAGCGGCTAGCTGAGATGTTGTAGTCTGATGTATTGGAGGATATAAAGGCAAATCATCTTGAGGTACAGTAGGTGCAGAGAAGAGACTTTGGGTACCTTGGCTGCTGTGACAGGGAGTTGACGTTCTGGAGAGGTGTGGAATAATCTGAGACATAAGATACAACTGAGTGTCTGGAACTGTTGTCTCCTTTCGTTTTCACTAGCGGCTTGTTCTAAGACTCTTAACCTTGCCATGGCTATGGCATGCTCACATTTTTATTCCAAAACTTCAACTTCTGCCTTTTGGCTTCAGCTTCTTTCTCTGCTTTCTGATGTGCGGCCTGAGCCTCCTTTTCTGCTTTCTTTTGGGTGAAAGCTGCTTGAGTTTTAGAAGCTTCAGCATCAGCACGGGCTTTTATTAGTTGTTGACTGAATGTAGAAGACCTTGATTGTAGGGATTTGGAAGATCTTGAGAAGCGTCTAGTAGCTGCAGAGCGATAATATCTGGACTCATGGAGCTGTGTTATTCTCACTTCTGCCTTTGTCTTTGTTTGCCCCACTAAATTGTCTCTTTCAATTTTGAGCTCCTCAAAACCCATTAATTCTTCCAATGACCCTTGAGTGTTGTACCGCTTTAAGAGAGCAATATATTTAACACACAGTCTTTGATAATTCTCATAAGCAACATTCAATTGCTGGATAGCACTCTCTAGTTGTATTGGCTCATGAGATTGTTGGGAGAGAGCAGATATGCATTTAACAGTATTGGACCATAGTTCATTAATATTAGACAGCAGTTCTTCCTTGTCCGCATTAAGATTCTCTTGCATCTTCCAGGTTGGTTTTGTTAAGAGTTTTTCTCCTTTGTCTGATTCAGGGTTTAATTCCTGATCTGGAAGAAGTTCTGATTCTGGTTTTGTATTAGTTTCCCCAGACTGTATATTACTTTCCTGAAACATTGTTAGCAAGGAAAGGGGTTGATAGAAAGTTCTTCCTGTAACAAGTGTATACCCAGAGACTGACGCAGCCTCCATTTTAAGAATCTTCATATTCCTCATTCTTCCCCCCTCCCTATTGGAGAGGCCCAGCGACATTTGGCCAGATGTGTGTGAGTTAGGAATGTCACAGGAGGGACATAGGAGCTATAAAGACCCCCAAGGGAGCTGGGGCCTCCCTGTCCAAAGAACCTGCAAATTGTAACACCTCGGAAGAGATAAGGCAAGCTTTCCCAGGAGTTGAGAGATTCCAACCTAATAAACCTAACTCAGCGTAGGTGACAGAATCAGATAAACTTTGTTAAAATCCATCTTTCCCCTATGTCTTATATCTTGGAATATGAGAGACTTACATAAAAACCAGGCATATCTTCAGATGGGCAATGAGCAGGCGAACAGTTTGATGGGTCACTTGCCTTGTCTCGGACACATAGGAAAGCAGAAAAATAGATCTCGTGAACCAGTGTATAATTTCATAATTCATATCTAATCAATTCTCAGACTTGTCTGCATAATAATCTACCCGCGGGTGGAATGTCACTTGTGCAGATGGAAAATTATGAGCCAAAATATGAGTTATGGGAGATTTTGGCTCTAGTTGAGGTATCCACCCATATCTCCATGCCCTAAGTGGGGTATTGGTCCTTGACTTCAGGGAAACCCCTGCTGGGGACTACAAATTAGGCTGTCAGGCCTGAGAAGAGGAAGTTGAAGACGTCTCCCATTTTAACATCAATACCACCTGGGGAGACTCGTTCCCTTTTGCTCTGAAACTTGGATCTGCTAACCCAGGCCTTTGGCAAGTACCTTAACCCTTTCACCTCTCTCTGATATCTCTTTGCTGTGCTGTTGGTCTCTGTATGTTTTTATTTATATATATATATATATAATCTATATCAGTTGCATCTTTTCTGTAAATATTTTTATTGCACCCGTTTGACCTTTTAGTAATAAATCTTTCCTTCTGGAAGTGTTGAACTGTTTCTATAGCGCTTTATTGCAATTTACGAATTCCTGCCTCTAAAGAGACATTACTGTGTGTGTAACCCTCTGTATAACCGTGTTATGCAGACGATTACCTCAACCATTATAGTGTTATTGCTGAGATTGCCGAGTTTCCTCTTTCTCGGTACAAAAAGGACGTGGTGGCAGTGTGAAGGGTTAATTGCGTAATTAACCTGACCCAGTAACAATCGCTCAGGCTGCCGGTACATCGATTGTGGTCCAATTAGCTGGAAAATCGTTGTGCAGGGTGCAGCTGGGTGTGGCATTTTTACGCATGTGACATCACGGTATTAGATCGGCTAGTCCTTCGGTCACGAGTTTGGTGAGAAGGGCTGGGGTCTGAAGCCGCGATCGTGACACTTCCAACCAGCAGAAAAATGTATTGATTTTTCTGTGGGTGAGCTCAGGTTTCCTAAGCAACGGTTGCAGAAAAGTTTTCATTCACTTTCTTATAATATTTCACAGACAAAGCCATGTGCTACTGCATACAGATGCAGTGAATAAACTTGCAGTTGTAAGACATTCACATCAATAATTTGTCATGATACTGATGAGTGTTATGCTGAGATATACTTGCAGATATGTACAGGCTTGTGTAGAGATGGCTGCACTGTGTTAGTTGCTATTTCCAGTGTCCATATAACATTGCACTGTGTATCCAAAGTTAGCAAGGATCCTATGAAGACCTTTCACAGATCTTTTGACTGTTCTGTCTTTCCAGTTTAAGCATTGAAAGTGTGATCTCTGTAACTTAGAGCTTTGATGAGATAGCGATAACTCCAATCTTATTTGAATAAACAGGCAGTGACTCGATTCAGACAACACCTTGTAGATCTTGTGAAGTTTATTCCATAAACTGAGGGAATCTTACAACAATGAACATGGGATAGGTCATAAGATCATAATGTGATCTACTCCATGAGACATGAGGCTTGAAGCTGAGCTGCATTACTGGGAATATGAACAAAGAGGTGGAGCTATCTATACAGCATGAACTAAACCAAAGGAAGGGGAGGAGCAGAGACAAAATACCAAGAACACTTAAAGGCATATGACAGTCATGTGAAACATGACACTTTGAAAGTTTTTACACATTTTGTCATGTTCCACCCACAAAATAAATGTATTTTAGTGGGATTTTATGTGATAGACCAACACAAAGTGGCACATAATTGTGAAGTGGAAGGAAAATGATAAATGGTTTTCACAATGTCTTACAATATCTGAAAAGTGTGGTGTGCATTTGTATTTAATCCCCTTTACTCTGATACCCCTAACTAAAGTCTAGTGGAACCATTTGCTTTCAGAAGTCACCTAATTAGTAAATAGAGTCCACCTGTGTGTAATTTAATCTCAGTATAAATACAGTTGTTCTTTGAAGCCCTCAGAGGTTTGCTAGGGAACATTAGTGATCAAACAGCATCATGAAGGCCAAAGAACACACTGGACAGGTTAGGGATAAAATTGTGGAGAGGTTTAAAGCAGGGTTATTTTATTAAACAAAAAAGTATAGCACAACTGCAAACCTACGAGAACATGGCCGTCCACCTAAACTGACAGGTTGGGCAAGGACAGCATTAATCAGAAGAAGCAGCCAGGAGGCCCTTGGTAACTCTGGAGGAGCTGCAGAGATCCACAGTTCAGGTGGGAGAATCTGACCACAGGACAACTATTAGTCATGCACTCTACAAATCTGGCCTTTATGGAAGAGTGGCAAGAAGAAAGCCATTGTTTAAAGAAAGCCATAAGAAGTCCCATTTGCAGTTTGCGAGAAGCCATGTGGGGGACACAACAAACGTGGAAGAAGGTGCTCTGGTCCGATGAGACCAAAATGGAACTTTTTGGCCTAAAACCAAAACTCTATGTGAGGCGGAAAACTAACACTGCACATCACCCTGAGCACACCATCCACACTGTGAAACATGGTGGTGGCAGCATCATGTTGTGGGGATGCTTTTATTCAGCAAGGACAGGGAAGCTGGTCAGAGTTGATGGGAAGATGGATGGAGCCAAATACAGGGCAGTCGTAGACGAAAACCTGCAAAAGACTTGAGACTGGGGCAGAGGTTCACCTTCCAGCAGGACAACGACCCTAAACATACAGCCAGAGCTACAATGGAATGGTTTAGATCAAAGCATATTGATGTGTTCGAATGGCCCAGTCAAAGTCCAGACCTAAATCCAATTGAGAATCTGTGGCAAGACTTAAAAATCGCTGTAAAACATTCAAAATAAATGCCTTTGGTATTGTTTAAAATCCAGTAATGCATTTTCTCACCCTGCTTTGCACATGCTCAGTTGCTCTCTATTCTTGGCAATGTGCACAATATCAGAGCCATTAGAGGCCAATTAGCTGACAGCTTTAAGATTTACTGTTGCTGAAGGGGAAAAAAGCAACAGGAATGACACAGTGCGGAGGGAACACAGATTAGGGAGGGAGAAAAGCAGAAGAGGCGACAGGACAAACTCTGCTGGCAGTGAGACATAAAAGAGTAAAAGTGGCACACCCTATGAGAAAATTGGAAGAAACAAAATCAGTGTGAGGACTTCGTATACTGTGTACACAACTTTTTAACATCCGATTCAGACTTTCCAAACAAAAATTTCCAAAGGGGCAAACTCCAACATTTTTCTCATACGTGAAGAGAACTATTGGTATTAGTTTAACTGCTTCCCAACCACCCTATAGCAGAAATACTGCTACAGGGTGGCACAAGTGTGCAAAATCACATATACATATACGTGATTTTGCATTTCTGCATAGGGGGCGTGTGCGGACCACGTGAGCACCGTACCCGCGCCACCATTCGCAGCCGCGGCTGTCAATCACTAGGTCCCGGCCGGTGATTACTCGCTGGCACCAAGTCATTTCCGATGATCTCCAATGTGGAGGAGAATTGTTTTGTTAACAGTTCTCCTCCCTGTCAGCTCGGGCACACTGCTGTGGATAGCTGTGCACAGCACAGCCATCCAGAGCAGTGTGATTACAGTGAAGCACACTGACACCGCCCCCTAGTAAAACACTCTCTGCACACAACCCTTTGATCACCCCTCATGTTTACCCCTTCCTGCCCAGTGCCATAGTACAGTGTCAGAGTTTTTTTATTAGCACTGATCACTGTATTGTTGTCACTGGGGATGTCAGTGACACCAAGTCAGTTCCCCCCAGTGTCAGAATGTGCACCACAGTCCTGCTATAAGTCACTGATTGCCACCATTACTAGTAAAAATTAAAAAACTAAATCCGAGTGTAAATATACCGCCATTTGTAAACGCTATAACTTTCATGTAAACCAATTAATTTACATGTATTGGGATTTTTTTTTCAGCAAAGACTTAGCAGAATACATTTTGGCATAAATATATGACAAAATTTGATTTTTAATTTTTTTACTGGACATGTTTAATAGCAAAAAGTCAAAATTATTGTTTTTTTTTTCTCAAAATTGTCACTTTTTTTTTTTTTCATAGCACAAAAAATAATAAATGCACAGGCAATCAAATACCACCAAAAGAAAGCTCAATTAGTGGGGAAAAAAGGACGTAAATTTCATTTGGGTGCAGCATTGCATGACCGCGCCATTGTCAGTTGAATTAACTCAACTCCGTAGCATAAAAAATGGCCTGGTCAGGAAGGGGGGGGTTGGGGGGAATCCTCAGGAGGGCAAGTGGTTAATGAGTACTGTTTTTGTACGAGAAAAATTGGATACATAAGACTGCATGATCGGAAACCCATAAACAACAATAATTTAGGACACAATGTTTCTACGTCAAACAAAAACAAAAGCCTTTGATGAACAAGAATTTTCATACAATTAGTACCATCCTTGGGTTTGACTTGCTGTAAAACATCGAGGCAAACCGGACGATCGCTTACCCGATTTTCTTATAGTGTGAACCCAGCATTAAACTTACAATGATAGCATCTTATCTTCCTGATAGTCTCTTCTTTCTCTCTGGCCAGCAGCCTGTGAGCTTCAGCACTGTAACGCTTCTTTCAGCCTTCCTCTTTAACTGGGCCTAGACATACAATCAAGGCTGGAAATGCACACATTTTAATTACAGAAAGTGACATATACAGTAGTTTTTAAGACCAAGGAAAGGGGGGGAGTGTTCTTAGTAAGGAAGTGACAGCTCTGGTCTTCAACAAAGTGGCAGCCTCCAGCAAGAAGAAACAGGAGCAATGCTGGAGGCAATTTACAGCGCACACTGGTTTTGGAATCGTAATTATTAAATGTGGAATGTTTGTTTTTTTGTTAAAGAACATTAAGGCTATTTTATCACTGCTCCATTGAAAAAACTGATCAAAATTGTGACAGGGGAGGGACCTCCAGCAGATTGACAGCCTCAGCTCTGTTCCAGTATGCTGTGTGGAGGGGGTGTTTCTTCTCTCCAATCAGCTCTCCTTCCTTGAGCTCTGCAGAGTGTAATTTCAGCTCTCCACCCCCTTTTTTCTGAACTCTTAGACAAGCTTTATAAATTCAGCATTTTAAATAGATGTAGAGAAGAGATAGACAGGTACAACTTACAGTCAGGTCCATAAATATTGGGACATCGACACAATTCTAACATTTTTGGCTCTATACACCACCACAATGAATTTGAAATGAAATGAACAAGATGTGCTTTAACTGCAGACTGTCAGCTTTAATTTGAGGGTATTTACATCCAAATCAGGTGAACAGTGTAGGAAATACAACAGTTTGCATATGTGCCTCCCACTTGTTAAGGGACCAAAAGTAATGGGACAGAATAATAATCATAAATCAAACTTTCACTTTTTAATACTTGGTTGCAAATCCTTTGCAGTGAATTACAGCCTGAAGTCTGGAACACATAGACATCACCAGACGCTGGGTTTCATCCCTGGTGATGCTCCTCTACTGCAACTGTCTTCAGTTCCTGCTTGTTCTTGGGGCATTTTCCCTTCAGTTTTGTCTTCAGCAAGTGAAATGCATGCTCAATCGGATTCAGGTCAGGTGATTGACTTGGCCATTGCATAACATTCCACTTCTTTCCCTTAAAAAACTCTTTGGTTGCTTTTGCAGTATGCTTTGGGTCATTGTCCATCTGCACTGTGAAGCGGCGTCCAATGAGTTGTGAAGCATTTGGCTGAATATGAGCAGATAACATTGCCCGAAACACTTCAGAATTCATCCTGCTGCTTTTGTCAGCAGTCACATCATCAATAAATACAAGAGAACCAGTTCCATTGGCAACCATACATGCCCACGCTATGACACTACCACCACCATGCTTCACTGATGAGGTGGTATGCTTAGAATCATGAGCAGTTCCTTTCCTTCTCCATACTCTTCTCTTCCCATCACTCTGGTACAAGTTGATCTTGGTCTCATCTGTCCATAGGATGTTGTTCCAGAACTGTGAAGGCTTTTTTAGATGTTTGGCAAACGCTAATCTGGCCTTCCTGTTTTTGAGGCTCACCAATGGTTTCCATCTTGTGGTGAACCCTCTGTATTCACTCTGGTGAAGTCTTCTCTTGATTGTTGACTTTGACACACATACACCTACCTCCTGGAGAGTGTTCTTGATCTGGCCAACTGTTGTGAAGGGTGTTTTCTTCACCAGGGAATAAATTCTTCAGTCATCAACCACAGTTGTTTTCCGTGGTCTTCCAGGTCTTTTGGTGTTGCTGAGCTCACCGGTGCGTTCCTTCTTTTTAAGAATGTTCCAAATAGTTGTTTTGGCCACGCCTAATGTTTTTGCTATCTCTCTGATGGGTTTGTTTTGTTTTTTCAGCCTAATGATGGCTTGCTTCACTGATAGTGACAGCTCTTTGGATCTCATCTTGAGAGTTGACCGCAACAGATTCCAAATGCAAATAGCACACTTGAAATGAACTCTGGACCTTTTATCTGCTCATTGTAATTGGGATAATGAGGAAATCACACACACCTGGCCATGGAACAGCTGAGAAGCCAATTGTCCCATTACTTTTGGTCCCTTAGCAAGTGGGAGGCACATATGCAAACTGTTGTAATTCCTACACCGTTCACCCTCAAATTAAAGCTGACTGTCTGCAGTTAAAGCACATCTTGTTCGTTTAATTTCAAATCCATTGTGGTGGTGTATAGAGCCAAAAATGTTAGAATTGTGTCGATGTCGCAATATTTATGGACCTGACTGTATGTAGGGGGATTTGTTTCACCAGTGTGTATCACCTGAGTCTAGTCACTTCACTGGGTATATGGAAGGGTTTACAATTACATTAAGTTAAAGCAGAGCTCCAGTCCAATCTGAAAAAAATAAAAAGTCAGTGCTACAAAAACTGTATCTGCTGACTTAAAAAAAAACAGCCACTTACCTGTCCTACGATCTAGCGGTGTGTCCACACCAGCCGGGTTCACCAACCGTTCTCTGTCCCCGTGCCAGCATCTTAAGTGTGGGTACCTGGCTGTGATGGCTTGCGGCTGCACAGCCATTTGCCCACTGCGCATGGTCGAGTACAGCTGCACATTGTGAATGGTACTATAGTCTTCTGGGACCTGTCACATGTCCCAGAAGATTGTGGGAGAGATCTTCAGCTTCCTATTGCCTAGGCGATTGAAGCAGAAGTAGGAGCGGGTACCTGTCAAAATCGGGTATCCGCTCCCCAAAGGTGATAATTCCTCACGGGGAGCAAATAAACGTGGGCTTTAATGTACAGTAGATGTAATGAGTTTTGGTCCACTAAGGTTTTCTCTGGGCACAGAAAGATTATTACTTCTTACTTGTCCTGGTATCTTGCACTTGAAATCCAGCCTTCATGGCATGCCATAGAATCTATTACCTGTGAATGGATCAAGTGGTTCTTTGTATACTCTGTGACAATTTCACTGCCCTCTTCTAGTTTTCATTGAGTGCTGATGTCATTATATCCAGACTGCCAAAAGTAGGGGAGTGGTGCTTGCTGAGAGCCAATATTAGGTGTGCCTCTCACCACCCACCAACCATAGACTCAGGGTTATAAAAAGCCTGAGAAAAAGAGTGAGAAACATCTGCTCAGCTTTAAACAAACTACTCTATTATAGTGTGATATAATTCATCAAAATATATGTGAAAAAATGTTAAAGGAAATCTATGGTCAAAGCAAACACTTTCACTTTTTGTAATAACAATACAAACAATAGGTACAATTGACAATACCATAGAAACCTACTTGAAAAATCTCCTTTCATGGGGTGTGTTGCCTGTCTCCTGGTCATCTCTTTCCACAACTTCCTGGATTCCCTCCATGCTTTGCAGCTTCTCCTCTGCTGTTCACTTTCAATTTCTAAGGACTACATATCCCATGGTACCTTGCTGCCTGCAGGTGGTGATTTGTGTACTGACTCCACCTCCTGAAACTCCTCCTCTTAGCACCTTTGTAGTTCAGAAGGCGGGCTCTGAGAAATGTGTGACACAGCAGTGTCTACGCACAGGGTACAGTGACTATGTGTCACAAAATTAAAGGAAGTAAATGTGTGGGGGTCTTCACAAAGTAAGTTTACAAATGTCTAGATCATAAGAGCAGACTATAAATAATTGAAATACAATGTGAAAATGAATATAAGATTTTACATTTTGACCATAGATATGCTTTAAAGCAGAACTCCGAAAAAAACTTCTTTACACATCCTTGTTGATTTCCTACCTTCACTGAATATGTCATCCATCTTCTGGTTTACTCAGTAGTTGCTCTGGAATAGCCTATTCATTTTCAAATCAAACCGTTAATTCTCTTTTGGTTTCCTGTTTGTAAGACCGGTGGCTGCTATGCCTCTTATTTCCCCAACCACTGGTCTTAGCACAACCCTTCTGTAGTTCGTTCTCCAGGAAGTAGTGATGTAATTCATTCCCACTTGCAGTGGTGGGTGGATTGAGACTTTCTAACGCATTCAACATGTACAGGCTTAGTGTACCCACTATGACAGGAAGAGACTCTGCCACTATGAGAAGATAGGAATATGTGACACAGGATTTGCATTTAGGGTGAATGTTCCAGACTAGTGTTAATGGGCATAGAAAGCTGTGGAATGGGCTCTCTCTGGATTCTGCAGATCTGGATTGGAACATTCAATCATGTGTCTGGGTTCTGCTAGACACCTGCAATCTGGAGTACACAGGTGTGAGATGTTATATATTCAGGTCGGAGAATAGTTCAAGGGTCACAGTTGGAGACTGCTACCAGTGGGGGAGACGGAAGGCCTCATTGAGGAGTCAGAGGACCCAGCCTTAAGCCAAGAGACAGAGGTCTCAGTTCCCAGAGTCAGGTTGACTCCTATTGGGGTGTCAGGAGAACCCCATCCATAGGCCATAAGTGGGCTTTACAGCAGCGTGCTGTGTCTAAAGGCGAGAAAGCCAAGTGTCCAGCAGAGGTACTTCAACTGAAGCTCAGTGAGCTTATGAGCCAGGTGGCTCAGTTTTTTCCAGTGCAGAGATTTCTGTTGAGGTTGGAGAAGATCCCCTATGTGGGAAATCATTCGTTTGTGGACTTTCACTTTCTTTTAAATAAAAGTGGACTACCAAGCCATTAAAAATAGTTTCTGTCTGCTGTGAACTCACTAAAATAATGCATCTACCACAAGAGCTAACTACCCCGTTTCGCACCACCCCAATTCACTAAAATTCACTGTGGTTGGTGGGAACTGTAGTTTCCTTTTACTGCAAAGAGAAAGGAGAGGATATGATGTATTCCCAGCTGTTACACCTCCACCTTGGTAGAGCAGATACTGGTATCTTTTGAATTACAGAGATGAGGTTATGGAAATTTAGATAGACCTTTCTCCTAAAACGGTCAGAATTTTAAAAAACTGTTTACTGTATTGTGTGTGTGTGGGGGGGGGGGGAATGTACTATTGGGTGATTTTTTTGCTTCTCCTGGGAGTTCTTCTTTAAGGATTCCAACCGACTATCCCTTAAAAAGGGCATACCTCATCCCAAATAACTTCAAAATCAAAGAATATCTACACCTAATGGGACTTTTAGGGTACATTAACAATTGAAGTAGTTAAAAAATAGTCAATTTTATTCATTACAAAAGATTAAAAAGAGACACTTAAAGAAGATGTAGTATACATATAAAGCATACACCTCAATACATTTCATGAACAAATACACTTATTTGGGAGGAACATAACAGTATTTCTACAATAACCAAAATCTAGTTATAGAGTTGGATTTGATGCAGTGTTCTGATCTGATTTATTGTGTTATATTTTTAAAGCTATACCTATTGATTATTTTGGGTGTTGTCATTTTTTGCCATTTTATGGGCACACACTTTTGAAGCCTGACATATTTGGTATCTACTTACTAAACAATACCTCATCTTTTATTTTGTACAAAATTGAGCATTAAATTGTGTTTGCTGTAAAATTCATTTTTGTCTGAAAATATAGATTTAATGAACAAATGTGCAAATATTGCTTAACATAAAAATTGCAGTTACCATTGTTTTATTCTATATGGCATCTGCTTTCAGAATATATATATTGTGGCAGTGCGGTGTCCTGCCACGGTCAAACTCCAGTTGAAAACCCTGGATTCTCAACCAGGCAGGTTGAGGGGCTCCAGAGAGTTTATGTATTGCAGAGGAAACTGACTTTTCGGTTTCCTCATTTATTCATTAAGTTTGTTTTGGGATCTGGAGCCTGGAGATTTCAAAGAGATCTGGGAGGGATGAAATCTCCAATCCGGGGTCCGTGTTTTGAGAACCCCCAGCACACTGAGTGCACAGGCCTTTTTATAGGGTCCTAACCATAGTTCTGGGCTCGACCCCGGCAAACGGAGTCAGGAGGGCTCCACCCCGGCAGACAGGAGGTCTCTGCCTTGGAGTCAGGTGAAAGCCAGACTAGCTGTGTGCTAGTGGCCATAATTTGGGAAGAGTCTGCAGGAGACAGACAGTGAACTGTGTACAAGCCAGGAGGCTGAATCTTTGTTGGTATTTCTTGATGGTGGATACCCCTGCGTGGGAAGCATTTGTGTTATTTGAACTTTCTTTAAATAAAAGTGGGCAAAAAAGCCCTTAAAGAAGCGAGTTGCTGTGTGCATTAACAAGAAGAGCTCTACCATTTGAAGCGAGTTCCCACAATATATATATATATATATATATATATATATATATATTATTCTGGGGGTTTTAAAATGATACTAAACACACGCAGTTTATTTTACATTATAAAAAGCAAAAAGTGATGTAGCGCTAAAACAAGAAGATTATATGAAAAAGTCACATTAAGCCCAAAATCAATGTAACATAGTGACACAATCATTAGCATATAAAAGGGCGAAATAGTGCGTGATGGAACTGGATGAGTAAAAATAAAACACATGTGAGACCCCTGCACACAGTGCACATATCAGAAAAAAGTCCAGTGATCCGTATCACATTCCCTCCACTCATGCAGAATCAATGGACTGTGTGTGGACCCGCACACCCCGAAGTGCAATCCAAAACCGTCAGTAGTCCTGAGGAAGTCACGAGGTCACGTGACGCAACGCGTCGATGGCAATATGTGGTGACGCACTTGCGGCGCCATCTTGGAACACCCTTCAGCCACACGCTTACACCCATGGTATGGGTACTAGCTGTTATTTCATCTTGCTGATGTAAGTGTGCACATTATCCAGTTTTAAAACCATTAAAGCGGTTTTACACTATGGAGGATGTCTTCTTCTTCTTTTGTCCTATTGGGATTTGAGTTGGGATCCACCCTGCTCATTTGACCTTTGAGGATATTACAGGAGAGGTGGAATCAGTATATTGGGGATATATCGTGAAGCCATTCACCCAAGAGGAAGGTTATCCTGATCCAGTGGTGATTTTTCAAGCTCTGTGGCCCTGCAGGGTCGCAGATAGGAGGTGAGAGGCCATTTCAGCCAGTTTTGGATTGCACTTCGGGGTGTGCGGGTCCACACACAGTCCATTGATTCTGCATGAGTGTAGGGAATGTGATACGGATCACTGGACTTTTTTCTGATATGTGCACTGTGTGCAGGGGTCTCACATGTGTTTTATTTTTACTCATCTAGTTCCATCACGCACTATTTCGCCCTTTTATATGCTAATGATTGTGTCACTATGTTACATTGATTATGGGCTTAATGTGACTTTTTCATATAATCTTCTTGTTTTAGCGCTACATCACTTTTTGCTTTTTATACTTTATTAGATCTATAGGTATTGGATCAGATGTTAGCAGCTTTACATGTTTATTTATTGATTATTTCAACATAAGAGCGCAGGCAGATTTTGTATATCATCTGTTATTTTACATTATCCCTTCTATTTCTGTATGTGGATGATGGCACTGTAATTATAAAAAAAAAAAAACCTCCAAGTACCTTTTTCCCTAAGCAATACACAGCTGTCACATGACCCAGATCTTTCTCAGACTGTCTGCAGGGAAATATAATTAGGAGGAGCCTCTAGTCTTCTGCTGCTGGTCAAAATGCAATGGAATACTGAGTAAAAATAAATAATAACAATAATCTGTTTTAGGCCCTTTTCCCACTGACTGTTCGATTGGTTCCGTTTGTCGATCTTTCAGGCGGGCCCGATTGGACCATCCATAGACCTCTGTGGAGCAGCAGGTGTCAGCGGACAAGTGTCTGCTGATACCAGCTGGTATCCGCTCTGATCCTGTATGCCAAAAACAGACGTATGGCGGATCGGAACGGAGAACAGTCAGGTGTAAATGGACAGGCAGTCTGCTTCAATCCAACCTCTTCAGAGGGAAAAGCAGACTGTGTCTGTGTCCGCTTTGCAGCAGCGGAGCAGACACAGACCTGTCATCTGCTTGTTCAGTGGGGATCAGCAGAGAAATCCACCGCTGAGCAAACAGATCTGCTGTTGGGTCTGCCTGTCTGAAAGGGGCCGTAAACTGTCATACCGATATATACATGAAATCAAATCTTTATTATTTTGTGGAAATTACATGGTGTGGGCAGATTTCTGCCAATCACAGGCTGTGTCACACCCCTCCAGCCTGAGTCTTAGAATAAGAAGGAGTTGATTCCTCCATTAATCTACATGTAATATCCCATCTCCATTGTGTTTAGCTGGTTAGCGGGGATGGAGGAGGAGGGAGGGAGAGGGCTGTCATTTATGCAGAGTGTATACACCCACATATTTGACTCTATAGTCACACAGGCTGCTCAGATGAGATAAGGAGAAAATACTCAGCATAGAAACTCACAAAACTGAGGATGTGCAGAGTTGTCAACAGTGCTCTGCAAAATCCCCAACTGCATTGGGGACATGGACAGGAGGGGCAGATAGGAAGCAACAGGATCAACCAGGTTTTTTGCAGAATACAGAATCGAATCTCATAGTGACTGAGTGAATATGAACATCATAATACAAAATTTATTGATAGTTTTTATGATGTGGAATTTAGTGACACTTTTAAGTAATTATCTAGCAAAAAAATACAGATTTTTAATATGCATGTGAAAAATTTCAAAATTGCCCCATACAGCAAGTGATTTAAGTAATTATAATGTATTTTGATGTGTATACATAATGAACATATAGGCCAAGAGGAGAAATGGTTAAACAAAACAAGCCAAAGAATATGCTCCTACTGCTCTGTCTCTTAGGATAATACGTAGTGCTGTAGGAAATGTTTCTCATATATTTACAGATATAGTAAAAAAAAAAAAAAGAATCTCAAAATGCATAAAATATATTTGGCCTAAAACCACCCTTGAAGGATCTGTCCCTGACAACAGTTTCATTGTCTCAACTGATCTAGCTCTTTCCAGTCCTTACTGCAGTCCTATTCCTTTTTTTTTTATTATTATCATTCGGCTTTTCCAGTTTTCTTTTTACAAGATAACAAAAGGAACAAAATATACATGATCTCAATACATAGGAACCAGGTAGGAGACCAGAATAACAAATGAATGGCATATCCTTCGAATATTTGAAATGCAATGTTCTCTGTGAAACAGATACAGTTGCATGAAAAAGTATGTGAACCCCTTGGGATTATGTGGAGTTTTGCATGAATTAGGCATAAAATGTGCTCTGAACGTCATCTAAGTCACAACAATAGAAGAACACAGTCTGCTGAACATAATACTACACAAACATTAGATGTTGCCATGGTTGAATTGCACATAATATGTAAACATTCACAGTGCAGGGAGGAAAAAGTATGTGAGGCCCTAGCTTAATGACTTCTCCCAGAGCTAATTGGAGCCAGGAGTGAGCCAACCTTGACTCCAATCAGTGTGATGATATTGGATGTGTTGCTGACAGCTGTCCTGCCCTTAAAAAACACACACCTGTTTTGAATTTTCTGGTTTTAAGAAGCACTGTCTGATGTGAACCATGCCTCGCAGAAAAGAGCTCTCAGAAGACCTACAATAAGAATTGTTGACTTGCATGAAGCTGGAAAGGGTTACAAAAGTATCTCCAAAAGCCTTGATGTTCGTATGTCCACAGTAAGACAGACTGTCTACAAATGGAGAAAGTTTAGCACTGTTGCTACTCTCCCTAGGCGTGTAGAGAACAGCTTGTCATTCATAGGTGAGACACATCATATATATATACATATATATGGGAGAACATCAAGCCAGTCCTACTTCTAAGTTGTTGGTTTGTCCAGTGGAACCTGCTATAGAGAAGCTCTGCCTGAAGGTCTTTTTTGTGAAAGTAGTTACATATATGACAGTATAGTTGAGCAAAAGCTGTTGTCCATCAACTGCAAATCTATTCAGCCAGACGTAGGCTACTTTCACACTGATCCACCTCAAAAGCGCATAGACGTTTTTAGCACGCCTTTGCCTCGCTTCCTGAGCGTATTAAAAGGACTTAAAAGGCTTCTAAAAGGCGTTTTTGAGGCGCTTTTCAGGCGTTTTCCATTGATTTCAATGGAAAGAGGCATTTGAGGCATTTTTTTACACTCACCAAACATGCCCCAAAGATACTGCAAGCAGGAGTTTTTACACCGCACCGCAAGGGCTTGCCCCATTTTGTTGCGGATCTGATGCAATTTGAGCCATACAAAAAGAATGGCTCAAATCGCACCGCACACACATCACATGTGATTTGCACAGGAATGCTGTGCAAATCACATGCGTTGTCCCAGGCTTATGCTTCAGGTATGGCTGTTCATTAAAAATGATCATAGTAGCTCTACAGCCACCCGACCACTTTTGCAGTACTGAGAAGGGCATATTTGGAATCCATTTATGCATTGCAAACCCATTTTTATATTTTACCAAAAATTGTGTAATATGTTTGTGTGCACTAAAATTTATTTTATAGTATTTTTTACTGAAAATATGTGTTTGATAAACACCTGCGCAAATATCATGCAGCATAAACAGTTACAACAGCCACTATTTTATTCTGTGGGGCCTCCCTCTGTTTTCAGGAAATATCAGCTTCTAACTTCAGATTGTTCAAATAAGCTTTGATCACAAAAACTGGAAGCTGATTGGTTTCTATGCAGAGCTGCACCAGATTGTGCTCTTTCCAGTTTTAGTAAATGAACCCCATAATGTCTAGGGGTTCTAAGTAATTTTCTAGAAAAAAAATGCAGATTTGACATGCATGTGAAAAACGTAAGAATTTCCCCAAAAGCAAAGTGTTGAAGGAATTCACATGACTCATTTATGATAAGTAATCAATAGACATTCTTATGTAAACTGGTTTTATCTTTTATGGTAATAACACATAATATGTTTCATGAGAAACAGAATGGAGCCTTAGGCTGGCCATACATTATACAAATTTCTTGAGAATTTTTCTTTAGATTTACAAAAACCATATAATATGAGGTCAAACCTAAACAACACTTTCAATTATATCCAATGTGCTGTTCTGCCTCCGATGTCAGCTGTATACTGACGTGTCTCCCGCCGCCCATCCGGAGCTGTCCTTCCTCCGATGTCAGCTGTATACTGATGTGTCTCCCACTGTCCATCCGGAGCTGTCCTTCTTCCGATGTCAGCTGTATACTGATGTGTCTCCCGCTGTCCATCCGCAGCTGTCCTGCCTCCGATGTCAGCTGGATGAGGATGACAGCAGTCATCAGTATATGGTGGGACTGCGGCCGGTCTGCATGGGACAGTAACCTGGTCCGGATCCGGACCACGATCCATCATTTACTGATGTCTGGGTTATGGGATGCCCAACTTAATTGCAGAATAACAAACTGAGGACAATTTCCTACTCAAAAATACTACAAAAATGGCAGATGGATGACTGTTCCAGCCGGGACCCTGACAGTCTTTTGCAAAGCAACTTGCAGGAGCTCTGCGTCCCCTTAAATGGATTTTTAGCAAAGTCCCAACTTTTAAGAGTTCTTATTCCCCTAAAATACCAGCCCACCTGGCTACGGTATCTGATCCCAGAACAAGGGATTGGGTAAGTTATAAAGTGTCACCTAAAGAGCTTGCATCCAGCAGACTTCTCCCTTATAGGCCCTGGGGGTGTAGTATATTACATGCCAAATGTTTATTACAAGTATTGCACTTACAGAGTAAAATAGTAAAATGGTCCTTTAAATCATCGCTGTGAAGCCGCAATCCAACTCTGTTATATTTCTGGACTGGTCTGCCACACTGCCAGGCCTCTCTGCCTGGAATTAGACAGACTTCCATAAATATGCAGATCAGCCCCTCCCCACTTCCACCTACTGGCTTCTAGAAGCTTTTCCAAGTTTCTAGAGCACGGAGATTTACCAGAGGACTGACCTGTAGAGCCCTTCAGCCTGACCTGAAGTAACCCTCTATCTAAACCCAGGCTTCAAGCTAGCCTATAACTACTCTCAACAAACTATGTACACCAGACGGTGCTACACAGGAAGCAGACAAAAAAAATAAGTAAGAAGAAAATTGTAATGTTTTGCAGCTTTTATGATAAATCTTTCTTCTTTTAGTAATAATGTCTGGTGAGATTGGCTTGATCTAATCCTCTAGTCTTTGACATACAGTTAATAATTCCAAGGAAAAAAGGTAGAGTGACCTTTCTAAACTTCGATCTTGCATATCTGCAAATAGATTGTCACCACAGCTGGTCTTTTAAGTGATCGGAAACCCTCAGTTTTTTTTAAGCACATTTAGTACCTGAGTATGCAGCACCTTTATCTTTGAAATTAGGGGTGTCCAACCTTTTGACTCTCCTGGGCCACTTTGGAAGAGGAGGAATGGCCTTGGCCCATACATAAACAATAAGGCCTCATTCATACTTTGCAATTTTCTGTGCCCGATTCAAAATCGAACAGCAATCAAAGTAAAACACACCACGTATGTTTGAGTACCATTCATTTTTAATGGCGCCTCACGTGCTTGTCAAAAAGCTCCTGCTCCTTTTTGGGTGGCAAGCTTCGCTTGTGCATTTTGCCACGATTGCAGTGTGATTTGAAATCGCTGGTAGAATTACAGTGATTGTGCCTGAGATTCAAAATTAGAAAGTGTGAATCAGGCCTAAAGATAACAGATGAGCAGAAAAAGTTTGGGCGGATGATCGGATTTCAACTATGTGGTGTGTTCACGCTGTGTGTGTACAGTGCAAGGATGGGAGATGGCAAGGCAAAGTGTCAGGGGTGGGGGGCGGGCTATGACGGAATGTAACTGAAATCTGGGGGGGTGCAGCCCACTCCTGTCTGGCCATGTGGCAATTACTTTTGAAAACATGGCACCGCAGCATCCCTCCAGACGGTCCTGAGCCCTGCTTGTCTGTGCCAGCTGTGAATGCCACATTCATAGCCGCAAGATTAGCATATTTGTGTTGGGCTGCATGCAAAGTCCTCTTGGGCCACATTCTAGCCACGGGTTGGACACCCCTGTTTTAATCATTGCCTATGTTTTATGGTAAGCTGTGTCATGACTGCTGCCCCAGGTTCCATGTTTCAGAGTGGCTCCTTTCTCTCGCAGCATCCTATGGAGCCACCCTTGGATTCAGGGACTAGAATTGTGTCTGCCTACATTGTATGCATCAATAGAAACATATAGTCCCATAGGGGTCTCCTATGTTTGCTTCTTACTCTATTCTATTCATTTATTTGCATAGCTATTTGCCAGACAAACTGGCAGGTACATTTGTTGTTTGTGAATGAGGCAATCTTAGACGCTGTCAGACTTTTTCCTCTACAGGTCGAATGTCTCTTAAAAAAATATAGTGGCTTAGTGAAAATAAAGGCATTATTGCCAGTATTTATTTCCTATGATCATCAGCACCATTTAGTGGTCATAATGCAATGACTGGGTTGACTACATCTGCATGGGTATAGCATACGGGGCTCCATCTACTCTCAGCATAGTATAGCATTGGAGCCCCGTCTGCTATACCCATGCAGATGTAGTCAACCCAGCCAAGGCTCTGTTCGAGGCAGCAGTCCCAAGAGAAGTGTATAGAGAAGTGTATAGAGTTCAATAGGGGCAGCTGCAGCAATCCTGTCTCTGGAACGACTAAAGGAAAGTCGTGAGCTGGATGCCTGAAGCCAAATGGACAAGTCAGAGCCCTCTGAAGAGATCTACATAGGAGGAAGCAGATCTCTGGAGGAAGAAGGAGAAATATCCATCCATCAACATTTGATCAGTACTAAATACAGATACTGCAGAGACCGCAGGTGGAGTGAGAGTCTATCACAATCATCCTATTTTTGCCATTTGGAAAATCCCATGCAGGAGGATCATCCCATTAGTCCTACAAGGACAAAAAGCTAGTTTTGCCTTATTCATAAGGCAAAACCTGAGGTGAGCTCATAATTAAATCAC
This sequence comes from Staurois parvus, assembly GCF_062004578.1. Classification (NCBI taxonomy): domain Eukaryota; kingdom Metazoa; phylum Chordata; class Amphibia; order Anura; family Ranidae; genus Staurois; species Staurois parvus. The sequence goes on along the minus strand of NW_028318218.1, from coordinate 3,325,882 downwards.
ACTGCACGTGGATTGGTGGAGCGGCATTGCACTATAAGCAATTTATACTAAAAGAGGACTGTTTATGAGCACGTGTTCATATATGTTTATACATCACTTTATATATTTACTAATACTATTAGCACAATATATGTTATTCATCTAAGATGGTATAGACAGTACCACATATTAGTTTTATATTATTTATAATTATTTATCCACTGTACTTGTTTTTTATTAATTTATATTATTAATTTTTTCATTGTAATAGTAAACACACAGGAGCGCGGCACTTTTTATATATTTTATTCTTTCACATTACACTATTTATTGAGTAGGTGTGAGTGTCAGTGAACCATAGGTTGATCATACTTTTTGCTTTGTTTTGCTCAAAAGTTGGGCAAAACACCATAGTAGCTCACAAGTACACACACCAGAGGTACAGATATACTTTAATAGGGAAAATGGTTATTAAGGGAGTATTATGGGTGTGTGTCCACATGGGAAGGGTGATTGTGCGGGAAAATCATTATCCTAATCTTGAAACAGAAACATGAAAGTGATGCAGAACCTATTTCATTGTAAACGAAAATGAAAGTACTTTTAGTATGACAAGAATTTCTCATGACAGCATTTATGTGTAATATAATATCACAAGCATATGATATCTCATAATATTTCTGTACTTTTCTAAAATGTACATGAACAAAGTGTCCTTAAAATGGAATGTGGTGCTCATTGTGTAAATCTAAAAATGGAATTTACTAAACTATCTAGCATAAGGGGAGAACTGAGGGAGATACCAAATCACCCGGACCCAGCTGATCTTCCAGAAAAATAAAAAATAAAAACCCTAGAAAAGAAGACACGATATACTTAGCCCAGGGGTATAACTATAGTTCATTGGACCTAACAGGAACATTTTGATATGTCCCTCCTGGAGACCTAATTACCATCATTGATTTTAACATGTCTACAGCAGGGAGAGGTATCGGGAGAGCTGTCAGTATAGCCAGTACACTAGTAGGAACCAGTGTTGTGAACAGAAGTTGCCAGGTAAAGGGAAGGAAGAGGAGCACATCCGCTCATGGAATTACCTTTTAATCTTAGTTTTCCAGCTACCTGAGCTGTTCTCAGTAGATCACAGTCTTTATCAGCATTCCAGAACTCCGGACCTCATTGTAAATTGTAAGTCCTCCCACCCTTTTCACTGCCACAGAAAGCAAGTGCTGAAAGAGGTGGTCTAGGAATAAGTTGAAAAAAAAAAGTTATAGTAACAATAATAATTGCTGCCTTATCCCCCTTAATGTGTATTTTTAGGTGTTCTGTTGAACTGTATCAGGTTGCCTTTGTTTGATGTATACAAATATATAATTCCGGTATCCAGAAAAATAATTAATTATAATAAACTTTAAGCTGTGTGTTCAAACAAAGTCCCACAAAAAATCCACAAAAGGAGTCCAAAAAAGTCACACTTTCACCCCTGAAAGTGAATCAAATATATAAAACTTTTGTGCCAATCAAATGAATCGAAATACAAAATAAAGTCCACAAAAATAATAAAAATTATAATATCCAAAAATTACTCTTCCGTGTTCAACTTCCACATCAATCCAGTGTGTACTTCCAAAAAAAATACTACACAGTGCATTACCTTCAATAACAGCTAGTATATACTTTACAAACAATGAGTATATACTTAACACAAATACAGTAAGTGTAAAAATTAGTGCAAAAATTAAACAAGATTCAAATCGTGAGCAACACGTGAACCGTGAAATCACTCCGTGTACACCTTAAATAAATAAATGTGAGCAATCAGTGTACACAAAAAAAAAAAAAATACAAAAACAAAATAATCAAATTAATTAAATAAAATAAATAAATAGTCCACTCTCCGTGAACACTTCTATAGCTGAAATGCATACAAATTCCCTCTCAGAGTAATAACAAGCTTTTGTAGAGTACACCCTGGACTCTCACTCCAGTGTAGTAGTTACTCCCTGGACTCTCACTCCAGCAAATACAGGTGGGGTTCCACTTTTAGGCAAACATCTAATGTCTCCTCATCCTCATAAAAATAGGAAGCCCACCTGTATTTGCTGGAGTGAGAATGTTTACGTAATTTTTGCACTAATTTGTGTTAAGTATATACTCATTGTTTGCTAAAGTATATACTAGCTGTTATTGAAGGTAATGCACTATGTAGTATTTTATTTTTTTTGAGGTACACACTGGATTTATGTGGAAGTGCAAGTTGGATACGGAAGAGTAATTTTTGGAAATTTTTGGATATTATAATTTGTATTATTTTTGTGAACTTTATTTTGTATTTCAATTCATTTGATTGGCACAAAAAAGGTTTTATTTATTTGTTTGATGTATGCTGACATCTAGTGACAGTTTTTGGGTCACTACAACTTGTTTACTATGTGATTTTGTATCTCCCTCCTCTCCTGATTAGTGTTAGTCCTAGCTAGTCCTTCCCTTTTTCTATCCATGTTCCTTCAGTCAGTGATAGAGGGCTTTGTCCTTGTTTTCTAACACATCTTCTTTACTACAATTATCTAAAGTTAAAGTGTGATGGATTCAACGTCTTTGTCTATTGAAGTGCCTGTGAATGGTCCAAGTCAGCAGGTGACCATACTGTCCAGACAGACCGTGTCTAAGGTGGTATACCAATGCATAAAGCGGCATATGAAATGGAACAACCACAATTGTTAGTGCTCCTCCACACAATTACCCTATAACCCTAATACAAACTTTGGCTTTTTGCAGAACTACAAATAGCTATCTTGTCAATTCCTACCTGTGGAGGCACTCTGGAATTTTTTATAAATTGAAAAAGCCTGCATTGCACATACAGGGTTAATTTCAGTGCTGACTAGGTTGACCAGACGTTCTGAGTGCTATACATTTACACTGCCAGGGTAGCTAAACAAATTGCAACCTACAAAGGGGGATCTGTGACTAGCAACAGCTACAGTGGATATAAAAAGTCTACACACCCCTGTTAAAATACCAGGTTTCTGTCATGTAAAAAAAAATGAGCCAAAGAGAAATAATTTCAGAACTTTTTCCACCTTTTAAGGTGATCTATAGACTGTACAACTCAAATAAAAACAAACTGAAATCTTTTAGGAGGGGGGGAAGTAAACATAAAAACTAAAATAATGTGGTTACATAAATGTACACACCCTCTTATAACTGGGGATGTAGCTGTGTTCAGAATTAAGCAATCACATTCAAAATCATGTTAAATAGGAGTCAGTACACACCTGCCATCATTTAACCACTTCCTGTCCGGACACCTTTACCCCCTTCCTGACCAGGGCAATTTTCAGCTTTCAGCACTATCACACTTTGACAATTGCGTGGTCATGCAATACTGTACCCATATGAATTTTTTACCATTTTTTGGAGACAGATAAAGCTTTATTTTGGTGGTATTTATTCTCCACTGGGATTTTTATTTTTGTTACTATGTAAATGAAAACGTCCAAAAACTTTGAAAAAAAGTGGGGTTTTTTATACAATTTTGCAAATAAATAATATTTCATCATAAATCTTGGCCAAAATTTATTCCGTTATTTTTTTAGTAAAAGAAAAAAATCTAAATTAGTTTATAACCAAAAATTGTAATTTTTAAACATTGTTTTTTTACATTGTTTTTTTATTTTTTTTTATATTATTTTTTTTAAATTTTTTTTTTACATACTGTCACCCTAGCAGTACAGTGTCACCATGGTGACACTGTACTACTTGTGGGGGGTGATGTAGTTTTTTTTTTTTTTTTTTACACTGATTGCTTTTACACCCATAGGATTTAAAAGCAATCATTTCTCTTTCTCTCTGTCTGCAGTCTTGCAGTCATTGAGAAGTACTGAGTGAGCTGTGATTGGTCACAGCTTGTCACATGGTAAAAGGCTGTTGTGAATAGCCTTGTACCATGTGACCTCTGTGATCATTCACAGATTTCACACGTAGTAAGCAATGATGTCACAAGTGACATCTTGCTTACTACTTTGCATGTGATCACTGATTGGCCAATCAGTGATCACATGATCGGGAGCTCGTACAGAGGTCCCGTCCGACGATCGGTGTTTCACTGTGTCCGGAGGACACAGCGGACACCGGATCGCGGTGCTGCACGCTCCCAGGGAGCGCGCACAGCTAGAAAAGGTGGGTGCCGTTTATGAACGGCAACCCGCCCCTGCACTGCCACCGCCCTGCCGTTTATAAACAGCAGGCGGACGGCAAGTGGTAAAGTGTCTCTGATTAACCCCAAATAAAGTTCAGCTGTTCTAGTAGGTCTTTCCTGACATTTTCTTCGCATCCTACAGCAAAAGCCATGGTTCTCATAGATCTTCCAAAGCATCAGAGGTATCTCATTGTTAAAATGTATCAGTAAGGAGAAGGGTACAAAAGAATTTCCAAGGCATTAGATATACAATGGAACACAGTGAAGACAGTAATCATCAAGTGGAGAAAATATGGCACAACAGTGACATTACCCAGAACTGGATGTCCCTCCAAAATTGATGAAAAGACAAGAAAACTGGTCTGGGAGGCTGCCAAAAGGCCTACAGCAACATTAAAGGAGCTGCAGGAACATCTGGCAAGTACTGGCTGTGTGACAACAATCTCCCGTATTCTTCATATGTCTGGGCTATAGGGTTGAGTGGCAGGACAGAAGCTTTTTCTTGCAAAGTAAAACATCCAAGCCAGGCTAAATTTTGCAAAAACACATCTGAAGTCTCCCAAAAGCACGTGGGAAAATGTGTTATGGTCTGATGAAACCAAGGTTTAACTTTTTGGCCATAATTCCAAAAGATATGTTTGGCGCAAAAATAACACTGCACATCACAAAAAGAACACCATACCCACAGTGAAGCATGGTGGTGGCAGCATCATGCTTTGGGGCTGTTTTTCTTCAGCTGGAACTGGGGCCTTAGTCAAGGTAGAGGGAATAATGAACAGTTCCAAATACCAGTCAATATTGGAGCAAAACCTTCAGGCTTCTGCTAGAAAGGTGAACATGAAGAGGACCATCAACTTTCAGCATGACAACGACCCAAAGCATACAACCAAATCAACAAAGGAATGGCTTCACCAGAAGAAGATTAAAGTTTTGGAATGGCCCAGCCAGAGCCCAGACCTGAATCTGATGGAAAATCTGTGGGGTGATCTGAAGAGGGCTGTGCACAGGAGATGCCCTCACAATCTGACAGATTTGGAGTGTTTTTGCAAGGAAGAGCGGCCAAATATTGCCATCCAAGATGTGCCATGCTGATAGACTCATACCCAAAAAGACTGAGTGCTGGAATCAAATCAAAAGGTGCTTCAACAAAGTATTAGATTAAGGGTGCGCACACTTATGCAACCAGATTATTTTAATTTTTTATATTTTTACTTCCCTCCACCTAAAAGGTGTCAGTTTGTTGTTCATCTGAGTTGTACAATTTATAGGTTACATTAAAAGGTGGAAAAAGTTCTGAAATGATTTATCTTTGTCTCACTTTTTTACATCACAGAAACCTGACATTTTGACAGGGGTGTGTAGACTTTGTATATCCACTGTATTCTGTGCATCTGATGTCAGCTTTTCTTGACTGGAAATACAGCAGGGAGTACAGGATCAGTGTCAACACCAACTACATGCACATAGATTTTGTATGCTTAAATTGCCTGAAGAACCTCTCCTAATGGGGCCCCCTTTCTACCCTTTACATCCAATCACTGGCTAAATCCTGCAGCCTCAACCTCCACAACACTTCCAGAATTTGCCTATTCCTGACTAATGACACCACAAAACAATTTATCCACACCTTGGCTATATCCCACATGGATTACTGCAACTCCCTCCTCACTAACCTATCTTTACACAGGCTACCCCTCCTTCAGTCTATAATCAATACTTCTGCTAGATGTATATACCTTACCAGCAGATCTGTGACTGCTGCCCCTCTCTGCCAATCCCTTCACTGCCTTCCACTAGCCTAATGTATAAAATTCAAAATACTAATCACAAAATATACAAAGCCATCCATGACACTGCCCCCAGCTACATCACCAACCTCATCCGCAGATATCGTCCAAATTGTCCTTTCTTCTCCTCACAAGGCGTCTTACTCTCTAGCTCCCTTGTCACCTCCTTCCATGCCTGCCTCCAGGACTTCTCCAAAACCTCTCCAATCCTCTGGAACTCCCTACCCCAGTATGTCCGGTCAGCCCCCACCCTATCTGCCTTTAAGAAAATTACGGAAACCCACATATTCAGGGAAGCCTACCCCACCTCCACCTAAGAATTGTACTTGAATCATCTCCACCAGATCATCCCCCGCAGCTATTACCTTTTGTATCACCTCCCCTGCCTTTAGATTATAAGCTCCATGAGCATGGCCCTCCTGTTCCTTGTGTACTGAAATGTATTGTAATTGTACTGTCTCCCTTTATATTGTAAAGCGTTGTGCAAACTGTTGGAGCTATATAAATCCTGCATAATAATAATTGCCTTCCAAAATAAAGCAAAAGTTTGATGACCTGCAGTTTTGAAAGGAAATGTCCAAATCTGTAAGTAGGCAATTTGGACCAACATTTAATATAATAGAAATGTGGGGAGATTTTCTCCATCAGAGAAAATAATAGAAAACCCTTAACCGTGAAGTGACTGGCCTCGGGTGATACACCTAGATGAAACAAATCCTTCTACATAAATTGTACCTGTTTAACTCAATGTTCTCTTCTCTACAGCTGTTCAAAGTGCTGATTTTAAAAAGCTTGTCTGAGAGTTCAGAAAAAAGGGAGTAAAAAGCTGATTGGAGGGAAGAGACACATTCCCCCCTTCACACAGCTCACAGGAACAGAACTGAGGATGTCAACCTGCTGGAGATTCCTCCCGTCACCATTTTTCTCTTGGTAGCAGGAAAACTTGTCAGAAGTAACCCACGCTGATAGCAGAGGAAAAAAAGCATCAGACAGAAGTGACACTTGGTGTTCTTAATTGAGACAAGTACAAGCTATAGAGTGATATGCTTTGTTCATATTTTATGTCTGAGGTTCACAACCACTTTTGTTATTCCGGGTATTACTAACCATCAAAACAGCATTTTTTTATAAAAATACAAAAAAGGGAAAAAGTTAAATGGTTTTTCCCCTTACTAGGTGACCTTGATTTTTTTATTGATTTTAATGTGTACCTGAACTCAAAAACTGAAGATCCGGTGTGTCATAATGAAAACTTAGAATTGTTAACTGTGCCTAAGCAATACCCTATAAAAATTATTTTTTGTTTTGAATTCCTCCTAAAAAACATCAGTGCCTCTCCTGGTATGCGAGTGTGCTTAAGCACTCCTGTACCTGCAGCTTCATAGCTGTATATCTACAGTGCGAGATCAAAGGCACTGCTACCCTTGGCTGCTAGTCTCAGGAGATTTGTAATGAGATTTGGTGTTGTCCCTAATGTGCTGCTCACTGCTTTCCTTGTTGAAGGCTCTGACACGAGGAAGCAAAGCCCTGCCCTTATCAAGATGGCCGTCTCAACACAGAGACACAGTGCAGAGCACAGCATTGTAAGTCAATGATAAGGGGAATTATAAGCTTTAGAGAGACCACAGGCAATACTTGTGACTAGCCCAATGTCTTCTATCATTTTTTTTAGTTCAGCTCTTCTTCAATATGAAGTGCAGACATCTGTGATTATGTACTGCATGTGCATTATGTTTATAGAATGACAAGAGCTGGTTTAATAGTTAATAATAGCACCCATGGCCCTTTGATATTTAATATATTTCGATTAATTATCATTTAATAGTAAACTATGAAAACCTGGGACTTTTATTTAATAACCACTTTATATATGAAATGTGGGGAGGAAGTACTTACCATTCATTCTTTAGTGCAGATTTTCCCCCACCTACTATACTCTCGTTATTTAAATTTGTGTATGCAAAGCACTTCACAGGGTAATATATACTTATAGACTACAGTCATCATTTTAAACACAGAATATGTGATCAAGATGTGTAATAAACTCATGTGTGCTTTATGCTTTACACAGTTTATGATAGGTACAATATTCACTGCTTAAAAAAATTAAAGGAACACTTTTTAATAAGAGTATAGCATCAAGTCAATTAAACTCCTGGGATATTGATCTGATCAGTTAAGTAGCAGAGGGGGTTGTTAATCAGTTGCAGCTGCTTTGGTGTTAATGAAGTTAACAGGTGCACTAGATGGGAAACAATGAGACATCCCCCAAAACAGGAATGGTTTTACAGGTGGAATCCACTGACATTTTTTTCCCTACTCATCTTTTCTGACTGTCTTTCACTAGTTTTGCAATTGGCTAGGGTCAGTGTCACTACTGGTAGCATAAGGTGATACCTGGACCCTACAGGAGGTTGCAAAGGCTGTTCAACTCCTCCAGGATGGCACATCAATATGCGCCATTGTCAAAAGGTTTGCTGGGTCTCCCAGCACAGCCTCAAGAGCATGGAGGAGATTCCAGGAGACAGGCGGTTACTCCAGGAGAGCTGGACAGGGCCGTAGAAGGTTCTTAACTCATCAGCAGGACCTGTATCTGCTCCTTTGTGCAAGGAGGAATAGGATGAGCACTGCCAGAGCCCTACAAAATTACCTAAAGCAGGCCACTGGTGTGAATGTCTCTGACCAAACAATCAGAAACAGACTTCATGAGGGTGGCCAGAGGGTCCAAAGTTTTCTATTGGGCCCTGTGCTCACTGCCCGGCACCATAGAGCTTGATTGGCATTTGCCATTGAACATCAGAATTGGCAGGTCCACCACTGGCACGCTGTGCTTTTCACAGATGAGAGCAGGTTCACCCTGAGCACATGTGACAGACGTAAAAGGGTCTGGAGAAGCCGTGGAGAATGTTATGCTGCCTTTAACATAGTTCAGCATGACCGTTTTGTGGTGGTTCATTGATGGTCTGGGGAGGAATATTCATGGAGGGACGCACAGACCTCTACAGGCTAGACAATTACTCCCTGACTGCCATTAGGTAACGGGATGAAATCCTTGGACCCATTGTCAGACCCTACGCTGGTGCAGTGGGTCTTGGGTTCCTCCTGGTGCACGACAATGCTCAGCATTATGTGGTGAAAGTATGCAGGCACTTCCCAGAGGAAAAGGAATTGATACCACTGAATGGTCCCCATGCTCGCCTGACCTAAATCCAATAGAACATCTCTGGGATATCATGTTCTGGTCCATCCGATGCCACCAGGTTGCACCTCAGACTGTCCAGGAGCTCAGTGATGCCCTGGTCCAGATCTGGGAGGAAATACCCGAGGACACCATCTGTCGTCTCATTAGGAGCATGCCCCGACATTGTCAGGCATGCATACAAGCACGTGGGGGCCATACAATCTATTGAGTACCATTTTGAGTTGCTACAATGAAATTTTAGCAAAAAAGACTAGCTTGCTGCATCATTGTTTAACTTTGATTTTCGGGGTGTCTTTGAATTCAGTCCTCTGTAGGTTGATAATTTTAATTTCCATCAAACAATGGGGCATCCTTACTTTCCTAACACATTACCCAGTCCATATCAGTACAGATATCCAGCATGATATTTTTCCCCATTGAGATCTGATGTGTTTTCAAAGTGTTCTTTTAATTTTTTTTTGAGCAGTGTAGATTTCAATTCATTTGTTGCTGCAATGCATGTTTGTAGTAACTGACACAGGGGTTGTGCCTACACAGTTGGGCATGTGTGGTTAGTACTGCCCCACCAATAAAGAGAGATTGTTTGGGTGTCACAGATACTGGAAGGAGGAGTACTGGTGATAGATGTCAAGTATGTGTGGCACACTACATCCCTCCAACCTCACTGTGGTTTCCAAAACCTGCCTGGTTCTCAGCCTGTTACCAGCACAAACATCACCACTCATTTCTTGCCAGGATAACATTTGTGGTAAACGCTAATCATATACAATATGTCCTTGTGGGTGTGAATAACAATGATAAACTGTTGACTATGATTCAGCATTTTAACATTTTTCAACGGTCTTTGAAGATCCAAATAACATCAAAGGATAAGAATAAATTGATGCTGTTTGTCACTATACAGGTGAAACTCAAAAAATTAGAATACCGTGCAAAAGTTAATTTATTTCAGTAATGCAACTTAAAAGGTGAAACTAATATATGAGATAGACTCATTACATACAAAGCAAGACCGTTCAAGCCGTGATTTGTCATAATTGTGATGATTATGGCTTACAGCTCATGAAAACACCAAATCCACAATCTAAGAAAATTAGAATATTGTGAAAAGGTGCAATATTCTAGGCTCAAAGTGTCCCACTCTAATCAGCTAATTAAGCCATAACACCTGCAAAGGGTTCCTGAGCCTTTAAATGGTCTCTCAGTCTGGTTCAGTAGGAATCACAATCATGGGAAAGACTGCTGACCTGACAGTTGTGCAGAAAACCATCATTGACACCCTCCATAAGGAGAGAAAGCCTCAAAAGGTAATTGCAAAAGAAGTTGGATGTTCCCAAAGTGCTGTATCAAAGCACATTAATAGAAAGTTATGTGGAAGGGAAAAGTGTGGAAGAAAAAGGTGCACAAGCAGCAGGGATGACCGCAGCCTGGAGAGGATTGTCAGGAAAAGGCCATTCAAAAGTGTTGGGGACTTTCACAAGGAGTGGACTGAGGCTGGAGTCAGTGCATCAAGAGCCACCACACACCGACGGATCCTGGACATGGGCTTCAAATGTCGTATTCCTCTTGTCAAGCCGCTCCTGAACAACAAACAACGTCAGAAGCGTCTTACCTGGGCTAAAGAAAAACAGACCTGGTCTTTTGCATCTCGTTTGGAAACCAAGGACCCAGAGTATGGAGGAAGAATGAAGAGGCAGACACTGCAAGATGCTTGAAGTCCAGTGTGAAGCTTCCACAGTCTGTGTTGATTTGGGGAGCCATGTCATCTGCTGGTGTTGGTCCATTGTGCTTCATTAAGTCCAGGGTCAACGCACCGTCTACCAGGAGATTTTGGAGCACTTCATGCTTCCTTCCGCAGACAAGCTTTATGGGGATGCTGACTTCATTTTCCAGCAGGACTTGGCACCTGCCCACACTGCCAAAAGCACCAAAACCTGGTTCAATGACCGTGGGATTACTGTGCTTGATTGGCCAGCAAACATGCCTGACCTGAACCCCATAGAGAATCTATGGGGCATTGCCAAGAGAAAGATGAGAGACATGAGAACGAACAATGCAGAAGAGCTGAAGGCCACTATTGAAGCATCCTGGTCTTCCCTAACACCTCAGCAGTGCCACAGGCTGATAGTTTCCACGCCACGTCGCATTGAGGCAGTAATTGCTGCAAAAGGGGCCCAAACCAAGTACTGAGTACATATGCATGCTTATACTTTTCAGAGGTCCGATATTGTTCTACATACAATCCTTGTTTTATTGATTGCATGTAATATTCTAATTTTCTGAGATTGTGGATTTGGGGTTTTCATGAGCTGTAAGCCATAATCATCACAATGATGACAAATCACAGCTTGAACTATCTTGCTTTGCATGTAATGAGTCTATCTCATATATTAGTTTCACCTTTTAAGTTGCATTACTGAAATAAATGAACTTTTGCACGATATTCTAATTTTTCGAGTTTCACCTGTATACTCGTGCACTTTACATTTTTGCACATATAGGAATTGATTTAATAAAGGCAAATGGACTGTTTACTTTGCTAGGGAAATTGCACTTTGCAAGGGAATTGGCTCCAGAGCTTAGAATGAAGCTCTGCAAACTTTCGACATCCAATTATGCACAATCAAAATTGCAGTTTTTTTTTATTTTTTTTGCACGTGATTGGGCTTTTTTTTTTTTCAAAGTCACATTTCACCGCATTCAATAAAGTCTATGGCAAAAGCCACTGCAAAGTGAAACTTTCCCTTTAAAGTGCCCTTTAGTAAATCAACCCTGCAGACAGCGTTTCATATATATATATGGGGTTGAACCAGAGCGCAGCGGGGGACACAGGGATCCAACACTCCCAGAAGTGTCAAATGCTAGAAAGGTTTTCCGAGGCTGCAGCACTAGAACAGAAGAGAAGTCAGATAAATGAGCTGACGGAACGGTGAATATTGCAGGGATCTACTGGATTAAAACTCCTAGAGACCTGACACTTTAAATGAGTCACACAGAAATTTTCATATCTAGGCTGCTTGGTCCATTATTATATATCCTTGTACTCTGTGTAAACTGTTAGGCCCGGTACACACTTATTATTATTATAATACAGGATTTATATAACACCAACAGTTTGCTCAGCGCTTTACAATATAAACACGGGCCAAAAATCAGCAGGAATCAGACGACTTTTGGCCCATGTGTACAGCTCCCTGTCCATCGGCTGTGAGCGCTGATCTGTGTGTTCTGGTGGGCGGAATCCTCTTGCTGAATACAATAGCAGAGCAAGGGAGATTTTGTGTAACTTTTGTGTAAATACGGCGATCTGGGCGAAGCCCACTGGGTTGAACGAAAAAAAAAACTTATAGTGTGTACCCCACAAAGCGTAAAGAGGAGTTCCAACCAACTTTTGAAGTTGTACCCCCCTCATTGCTGATCACAGTGTCAGTAATGTTTTTTTTAAAGCATATTACCTTTTTGTCCATTAAACAGGTCCTTGTCCGCTGTACCTCACCGCAGCGAGGTACGTCATATCTGGCCGCCTGTTGGCTCCTGGGATATAAGTGTCATCAATCCCAGGAGTCAATGGGCAGCCTCCGCTTCTAGCATCATGGTATTCCCAATCCGGAAATGACGATATGCCAGGTGGAGGTAAGCGAAGATAACTGCGTCGCACTTTGCACACACTGCGAATGCGTGAGATCGAAAGGTGCATGCTGTGTAGCCAGCAGCACCATATCCCAGAAGGAGCTATGAGCGGGCTTCAGATGCCCACACTAAAGATGGGAGTGCGCTTGCTACAGAGCTGACAGTGAGTACATTGCATAACATTATAATAAAAAAGACTACATTTAATACATATGTCAGCATGTATTATTTAAGCTGTGACCATCGCAGGGGCATTTTTAAGGGGAAAACAAGACTGGAACTCCACTTTAAAGTGAGCCTGTGTCCAAACTATGGGCAATAAAGTATTCAATTTTTCTTTAGGTGTATATAAAGCCAAAATTTTATTTTAGCTAATGATAGAAAAGGAAAGGTTAAAACCCCATCACCGTTCATTTTTTGATGCCTGTGCTTAATTTAGATTTCCCTTCACTGCTTGTCTTGAACATGCAACAGGAAGTGAGAAGAAATCTCTACAAAGTGATCATAATTTCTTTCTTGGACATGTGTCACCAGAGCAAGTGTCCTCAATGGAATATTTCCCCTGTACTCCTTTTTCTGATAACAAATCTGAAATTTTGTATTTTCCTTTATATCCCTATATATGCTTTTTCTTAGCAGGGACACAAACCAAAGTAAAAAATAATAGTGATCCTAATCCTTCCTTACTCTATCCAAAACTAAAGAAAAATGTTTTGGCCATATATACAGCTTAACAAGTATTTAAAAAGTTTTAAAACAAGTTCCCACTTATTTCTGTAGTTGCAGGCAATGTGGAGAAATTACTCCTCAATGTTTACAAAAGATGCACAGACATGCAATGTGATAGGAAAAAAAGAGAAAAAGAGAAAAAAAGCTTTAGTAAACTAAACACACCCTTTCTTCTCAAAAAATATTTAAAGCCCCAGACCTCACATACATGCACATACAAATTAGGTGCACCACACATATTAGGTACTGCAGCACATACTGAAACAAAAACAATAATTGTAGTGCCATCGTTCACTGTAACTCAAAAATGATTGCCTATAAAGGCTTTTAAAGCATTGCCAATAGACAATTTGTGGTACTGTCATTTTTTGTTGTTTCATGGGTGCATGCAAATTTAAGGATTGACAGGGTTGGTATCCATTCATATCGTGCAATCTCATCTTTTAGACTTTACAATAAAACTGGCTAATATATTGTGTTTGTATGCACTAAAATTAATTTGAGTGTTTCTTCTAACTGTTTAAGGCCAGGTTCACATATGTGTGGCTGTGCGGGTACAAGAGCCCATTCATTTGAATGGACTCCCATGCCCCGAGACACGCAGGGAAGAAGTCCTTGCACTTCTTCAGAAATCGCAGGCCGCATGGAAACCGAGGTTCCCAGTATGGTTGCGATTGCGGGCGTGCCATTAGAATTAATGGCACCCGCCCACGGATCCCTCATTCCTCTGGGTGGGTGGTGTGGCTGCAGGTATTTGTGCGGGTCCCGCAGTGGCACCACCTGCACAGATGTGAACCTAGCCTAACTATTGCTGATTGTATGAGAACTCTACATACTATATATTCTATAGGAGCTCTAAATATAATTTAAATTATAATCAAGGAATTCAGCTATATATTAATATTTGAGCCCCTCCGAGGGAGATTATTTCATTTAGAATTGATACATTTGCTGGTTCAAATTTGGCTCTATACATTAATTTGACACCCGAGTTCAATTTTTTGATCAAACGTAAGACAATAGAAATGGTTGTATGATGTTTGAGTGGACACCTATCTGTGTGTGTCTTGTACTCAATTATTAACAGATAAGGTCTAGTATCACCTAAATTGGTTTATAATTGGGCTGTGAGGTCGCACTCTAGTTAACCCCTAAGGCTCCATGTATACTTCAGGTGATAAACTCACATTTAGGAGCTTTTCTGCATTATTTTCAGCAGCCCCTGAACTCTCCCTAATGTTTTCCTAGGTGTCCATGTACACATCGTCGTTTACAGGCAGTTGAGTTTACAGTCGTTTTTTTAACTCACCAAACTTTTATCAGTGTTTCAAATGCCAAACACTTGTAAAGGCATTTATAAGCATTTGCGTTTGGAAATTTTTTTTTAACTCTTCCATTTCCAGATGCTGTCCAGAGCCTTTTTTCATCATGAACAATGCATGCAAAGCGTTTTCCCGGTACTCAAATGGACCTGGTACACCATATTTTGAGGGTTTCCATGAAAGAAAATATGTTAGACACTGCTGCAATAATTTCTGCACAGAAATGAGCTGGAACACATCCAAACACCACAAAAAAAAAAGACAGCTAATCTCAACAAATACTGCTCTCTCTGCTTCTGCTCTCTCTATTTCTCTCAAAATGTCTGAAATAGTTGATTTTTGACTGTTTTTCAGTGCATTCTGGACATTTTGGAAGGTCTACTGAGGTTATCTTTAAAAAATGCTTTTAAACGCAAACGCTCATAAAAACGCGGTATGCAAACGTGGCTAAACAGCCGTTTTTTACCAACGTTTTCCAGCAGTCAGTTTCCATCGTTCAGAAGTGTCCCGTGTACATGAAGCCTAAATGTATAGTAAGAACCATTAATTCTTGCAATGTTAAAATTTACTGCTGGTGTACCAATGCTTGTACGGACACACATCTCATCTGCACTGGACAACTCCATAAAGGTGAACTCCAGGCAAGCCGGTAAATGCAAATATACATACATATACAGTATGTTACTTGTTTTATATAGCAAAAGATTTGTGATTTATGCTTAGCAAGTATAATCAAGACTTTCCAAAAAAACAGCTGCAGTGACAGCATGCTATGGTCTGAACCGAAACTCAGCCAGAGCCTTATGATTGGACACTGAAGGAGCAGTAGCCCGCTGATGAGTCATCCCTCTGCTCACTCTGCTCCTCTCTTCTGTGAGCATGTTAGATTGGCCCTACATGGTTCAAACTTGGTCTAATTCATCCTGAATCAACCAAAATTTGAGCAATGGACGGTACCACTCTGCTTGACAGACTGATTGCTGGGTAAGAAAAATGTTGGCGAAATAGTGACTGCATCCAGCCAGATGCAGTCACTATATAGGTACTTACACAGCCACAGATGCAGTATCTGTCTGAATACAATAGCTGGCAGTAAAAATTCCTCCATCATTGCTATTTAAGCTTGGAAGTAGGAATCTATTAGATTTCTCTTGTTCATCCTGTGGCTATGACTACCTTTACTGTTAACAAGTGCCCAGCTGGTTCCTAATACTGACCCTCCCTCTCTGTTTGACCCCTATTTGCAGGATGATATTGAGAAAAATTGAAGTATCTACACTACTAGCAAAAATTAATTTCCTGATTTTTTTCAAAAATATATCTGCCTTAGTCGCTGTTTTTTGTTATAGATCTATTTAGAGTTCAACTTAACATTAATTTTATTAATTTATTGTATTTTCAGAAAGTTAGGTACTTCTGATAAATGCTATGGACCTTTCATTTGTCCTGCGTTACCAAAAACAAGATATTTAAAGATGCAAATATACAGCAGCAGTGTTTCCTGTTGGTGGCCTTTATGCTGTTCTGTGGTTCAGTGCATCATCAGTGTTATTTATCTTTAAGCGGTAGTAAACCGCATCCAAAAAAACAAAAAAATCCCCTGCAAGGTAAAGGCATAATGTGTTAGTATGCATCACATCCTAGCACATTATGCAAAACCTACCTTAAAACGAAGCCCTGCAGCAACACGCTGTCACCACTGTAGAGGCGTCCATCTTTACCCATCTTTCTTCTGGGTTCGTGAGTTCCAGTCATCTGGTTGGATGAGGCACGATGACGTCACTTCCCTGCATGTGCACGGGAGTCTTGGGATACGGCACAGTGCTCTGAAAGAACAACATGGGTATGCCGGCTGTAAACAAACCTGAATATCTCCTAAACAGTGCACGTTTAGGAGATATTATTATTGTTCAAGATTTATATAGCGCCAATAGTTTACACAACGCTTTACAACATAAAGGCAGACACTACAATTACTAATGAATACAGGAGGATTCAGAGCACCCTGCTCGTTAGAGCTTACAATCTAAGAGGGAGGGTCGAGAGATACAAAAGGTAATATCTGTAGGGGATGGCCTGATGGACAAATTACATGTACAGTTGTTAAGTGAGGGCAGGATCTTATTTTTTTTACAAGTACCACCTAAAAAAAATTTAAAATGTATGTGTGTGTATATATATATATATATATATATATATATATATATATATATAAAACACATCTCCAAGATATGCCCCTTCTTAACCAATGACTCCATAAAGTTGCTAACTCCCTGGTCATTTCCCGCCTCAACTACTGCAACTCTCTGCTCACTGGCTTACCTATACATTGCCTATCCCCCCTCCAGTCCATCATGAATACTGCCACCAGACTCATGCACCTCAATAACAGCTCAGTGTCTGCTATTCCTCTCTGTTAATCACTGGCTTGTGCTCACCCAACAAATTAAATTCAAGATACTAACAACAACTTACAAATCCATCCACAACTCAGACCCCAGCTACATCACTAACCTTGTCTCAAAACATCAACCAAATCGCTCTCTTAGTTCCTCATAAGACCTCTTGTTCTCTAGCTCCCTTGCTACCTCCTCCCATTCTCACATCCAGGACTTCTCCAAAGCCTCTCCCATCCTCTGGAACTCTCTACTCCAATCCGCCCAATTATCTCCTACTTCGTCCACTTTTAGACAATCACTGAAAACTCATCTCTTCAGAGAGGCCTATCCTGTCTCCATCTAACAATGGTACATGTATTTTGTCCATCAGGCCATCCCCCCACAGATATTATCTTTTGCATTTCTTGACCTTCCCTCTTAGATTGTAAGCTCTAAGGAGCAGGGCCCTCTGAAGCCTCCTGTATTAAATTGTATTCTAATTGCACTGTCTGCCCTTATGTTGTAAAGAGTTGGGTAAACTGATATATAAATCCTGTATAATAATAATAATATACAGTATATATATATGTATATTTGTATAATTAATGTTGTCGGTTATCGCTGGGGTACTTACAGTACAGCTGATCACATGACATGTTAAAAGGCCAATCAAAGCGGCCTTTTACCACAAGATCAGTAAAGTAAATACAGTTGTTAATTATCGGCAGCACTTTCCTCACACTTTCACAGCGTGCGGAATGTACTGCCGATAATTGGCAAATGTTACAGAGGACACCAGCGCTGATCAACAGGGCACTGATGATCAGTGCCGCCCACCAGTGCCCGCAGTGCCACCACTCAGTGCTGTCAGTGCTGCCCATCAGTGCCCATAAGTACTGCCTATCAGTGCCGCCTCTCGGTGCCCATCAGTGCTGCATATCAGTGCAGCATCATCAATGCTTATAAACTATTGAAATAAAAGGTCTTCCTCACAGGGAGAGCATTGTTTTAAGATGGCTGGTCACCTAATAGACTCCCATTGTGAGAGCAAGCCATAAACAGAACTGGTGTTTAGCTGTGTAATATAGAACAGCCTTTCTCAACCAGGGTGCCCAGGCACCCTGGGGTGCCTTGAGGTTTCTTCAGGGGTGCCTTGGAAAAATGTCTAAAAATTGCTCAAAACTTGTATACAAGCCTGCCTTTTAGTTACACAAAGCCACAGGTTTTCTTTGTGCACCATTATGACCTTCTAGCTGCCAGTGTCCTGACAACCAATGACATCATCAGTTGATAAGGAGGATGTCAGCTGCTTGCACAGCATCCTTGTTTTACCCTCCCCTGCCCCTCTCCATCAGTGCTGGGGACACATTAGATCGGTGATGAAGAAAAAATGAGTGAGAAGAGAAACATTGGAATACTAGTCAGTACCAGTGTGCAAAAGTTTATTTGCTTTGGAAGAATAAATCACCTCTAACGTTGGGTGTCCTACATGTGTGGATGTTGCTGCGTTATATAAAACGTTTCACATTTAGAATGGGGTGCGCTTTTAAAATTATGGACAGCCTTGAGGCACCCCATTTTAGAATGGGGTGCCTCAAGACTGTTCAAAATTTTAAAGGGTGCCTCAGGACTGTCCATAGTTTTTTAGACTGCCTTAACTGAAAAAAGGTTGAGAAACACTGATATAGAAAGCAGAGCTTGTGTCTTTAATGGGCAGCAAATAATCATCTAATAATTGTGTTAGTGAATTGTGTAGAAAGTGAAATGAATGATAGCTATCAACAGATTACTCATGATTTTTCATTAATTGTAAAGTGATGTTTTCTCCCTCTCTCCTGTAGAAGCAGGCTGTGACTCATGGGATGGGGTTTAGAGTCATGTGACCACCATGATTGGCTGTCACAGCGGTCACATGAAAGGTCTTGATCGCAAGTAGTGATCGGGACCTTTTTGTGAGGCGCCCGTAAATGTGTTGGGAGAGCGCAGGGTGCACTCTCTCAGCATATATTTGTTTACTTTTGGAACGCAAATATGCAGCAGTTCAACGCCAAGGCCCAGCCGCCGAGAGGCCACATATTTGCATGCCATCGGGGCCAACAGGTTAATGTGTAAAGCTGGTCATCCCAAGTCTACCCCTCCATCCCATACTACCCCTACATGCTGCCCAGATCTCTCCCCTTCCCTTCTTCCTACATTCTCCTCATCTTCTAGACACCTTCCCTTCCTCTTACCCTCTCGCTTACCCCGACCCAAAAAATGAATCCACACCACTGCATTATTTTTTCTATCCCTCCCTACCCACCTACTGCATCTCAATTACCCCGACATCTCTCCACAGCTTGTTAAATCAAACTACTGTACTTGGCCCACTCAAATGGAGCTTACATGCAAACACTTTCCATGGCCCCCCCACATCACATAAATTGCCAGAAAGCCGAACCATTAGAAGGTACTTTGGAATTTATTTACAAATGTAAATAGCCTGTTCACTTTACAAGGGAAGTTGCACCTTGAAAAATTATTTCCCCCAGAGCTTCCTGAATGAGGTGGAGCTCTGCTGACTTCCATCATCAAGTCATGTACTGTTTAAATTTTCCCTGCATGTGATTAAGTAGTCTATTGGAAAACTAAATTTCACCACATTCACTAAGTTCTGGGGAAACTACCCTTGCAAAATGCAACTTCCCTTACAAAGTGAACAGCCTAATTCCCCTACCAACCCTGACCCCAGTCCCCCAACCCTGCCAAAAAAGAGGGGAGGGGATGAAACATCAAAGAATATGCTATCTGTATGACATTGCTGATAATAGTCTTGGCCTCTATAAAAACAACATTAATTTTTTATAAAATTGTTGTGGAGAAAAAGAAAGGAACATTTTTTAGCAGTTCCCGTGCTTGGATAGAAAATGGAATGGTAAAAACCCCTGTCATATTTTTCTGTCTGTAACCAGGGCTGATGCTTCCACTAGGCAAACTAGGCGGCTGCCTATGGCCAACTGCCACCTAGGGGCACCTGGGTGCAGCACAGGCCGGCACTCTCTCTATGTGAGATGCCGGCACTCTCTCTATGTGGGATGCCGCCACATCATGAATGATCCTCCAGCTGAGGGGAGGAAGAAAGGACAGAGGAAGATGTCAGGTGTCTGGGGCTAGTGTAGCAGCTGTGCTTCCGCACCTTCCAGTGTTCCTCTCAGACTCAGTCCCCATCAGCTGGAGGCTGCTGATAACTGTGGAGTTCCAGCCCTTCTCTTCCCATTCATCAGCAGAGGCGGAGCTGTGCCTGCGGAGGAAGGTAAAGTCAGACTCTGATGTCTCATGTCTGTGTGACCCGCACAGACGGCCATCACGTGCAATGTGTCAGTGAGTGATTACATCATTGGGCAGCACAGTGGCTAAGTGGTTAGCACTTCCGCCTGGCAGTACTATACCCTGTTCCAAATTATTATGCAAATTATATTTTTCTCATTTACCTAAATAATTGTTGTAAATAACAGTCAACATAATTGTCATGTTATCAACTATTAAGAGTACAATTCACATTTTATTGCACAAACCTCTCAATGAAAACAGTATTTTTTTTAAACATAAAACGCTTCCAATGCACGGTTCCAAATTATTACGCACAGTAAGTTTCAAAACACTTTATAGGTTGTAAAGAACTGACAATTGTAATTTGTTGTGTTTGCAGCATATTTACTGAAATCAAAAGCTATTTCAATCAAACTTTTAACAACATTTTAACTTTTTAAACATTTTAACAGGTCAGGTTACATTGTAACATAGGACCCCTTATTTGATAGCAGCTTCACAAGTCTTGCATCCATTGAACTTGTGAGTTTTTGGACAGTTGCTGCTTGAATTTGTTTGCAAGATGTCAGAATAGCCTCCCAGAGCTGCTGTTTGGATGTAAACTGCCTCCCACCCTCATAGATCTTTTGCTTGAGGATGCTCCAAAGGTTCTCAATAGGATTGAGGTCAGGGGAGGATGGAGGCCACACCATGACTTTCTCTCCTTTTATCCCCATAGCAGCCATTGATGCAGAGGTATTCTTTGCAGCATGAGATGGTGCATTGTCATGCATGAAGATGATTTTATTACGGAAAGCATAGTTCTTCCTTCTGTACCAGGGAAGAAAGTGGTCAGTCAGAAACTCCACATACTTTGCAAAGGTCATCTTTACACCTTCGAGGACCCTAAAGGGGCTGACCAACTCTGTTCCCATGATTCCGGCCAAAAACATGACTCCACCACCGCCTTGCTGACGTCGCAGCCTTGTTGGAACAGGGTGGCCGTCCACCAACCATTCACTACTCCAACCATCTGGACCATCAAGGTTGCACGGCACTCAGCAGTGATCAGGACTGTTTGAAAATTAGTCTTCATGTATTTTTCTGCCCAATGCAGCCGTTTCTGCTTGTGAGCATTGGTTAGTGGTGGCCGAATAGAAGGTTTATGCACAGTTGCAAGACTCTGGAGGACTCTACATCTTGATGTCCGTGGGACTCCAGAGGCACCAGCAGCTTCAAATATCTGTTTGCTGCTATGTAATGGTATTTTAGCAGCTGTTCTCTTGATCCGATGCATGGATCTGGCATAAATCTTCCTCAATGTGCCTTTATCTGCACGAACCCGTCTGTGCTCTGAATCAGCCACAAATCTCTTAATAGTGCGATGATCACGCTTAGGTTTTCGTGCAAAATCTAATGTTTTCATACCTCATCCAAGGCATTGAACTATTTCACTCTTTTCGGCAGCAGAGAGATCCTTTTTCTTCCCCATATTGCTTGAAAATGGTGCTCTGCTTAATAATGTGGAACACCTTCCTTTAGTAGTTTTTCCTTAAATTGGGCTCACCGGCCAATCCAATTATCACAGGTGTCCGAGATTGTTTTCAGTGATCAAAAGAGCCCTGACACACAATGCCATCCATGAGTTAAACTGAAAAACAAAATATTTAATCTTTGTGACACTTAAATAGAATTTGCATAATAATTTGGAACAGGGTGTAGGGTCGTCAGTTCGAATCCCAACCACAGCACCACCTGCCTGGAGTTTGCATGTTCTCCCTGTGCCTGCGTGGGTTTCCTCCGGGTACTCCGGTTCCCTCCCACACTCCAAAGACATGCTGGGAGGTGAATTTGATCCTGTCTAAATTGGCCCTAGTATGTGTATGTATGAATGTGAGTTAGGGACCTTAGATTGTACGCCCCTTGAAGGTTAGGGACTGATGTGAATGTACAATATATATGTAAAGTGCTGCGTAAATTGACGGTGCTATATCAGAACCTGAAATAAATAAATCATCACGATCCCAAAGCCTGTTTTCTATTGCCTGCTGGGCCTGCTGATGTGTATGTGTGGGCTGGGCTGCCTGCTGTCACAGTGTTTTATCTCCGCTCATTGCCTGGGGAATTCCAGCCCGGGATCTGTCAGAGTGTGGATCCATCATGCTCCACTCACTGTAACTGTTACCCTGCCACTGCCAGCCACAGATACAGTCCATCCTTAACACTGATTTTCTTTTTAATATTGGTGCTGGTTGCATCTTATGGCACTTATTTTTGCAAATTAAAAGATATTTAGCAGTTTTATGTTTTGTTGATTTAATATTTTCTACTGTTTTTAAAATTATTTATTTTAATTATTTTTTGAAGGGGGCAATTCTTGCCTAGGGAGTAAAAAAGTCTAGCACCAGCCCTGTCTGTACCCTATTGCGGGATTTCACTTCCTTGCCCAGGGACACAACTGGAAATGAGTGGAAATCTCTTAGTTATTACCACGGTAGGTGTCCTTATTGAAAGAAATTCCCTCGGGTCCTGGAAAAATCATTTTCTGTTCCAGTGGCATTGGTCATCAGAAAAAACAGCATTAAAAAAAAAACTCAATGTAATTTCTAAACCTTCTATCTAAAGAAAAATGTTTTCTTTTTAGATACACTTTAACCTAAAAAATACAATGACAGTTAGTCACAATCAACTAGTAATTGCTGAGTGATTATGACTCATCTAGTGTGTCAGTGGCAGCGCAATGTCCATAGCACAACACACCCTTTCCTATCTGCTGGTCACTTTCTTAATAAACCTCAACACTGGGTTTTACTGAGGACTTGTTCTATAAGTGCAGAAAATCTTCCTCCAACTGGGAAATAGGATGATGATTGTTAGATGGAGGATGAATTCAGCAGAGGCTGTCAAGAGAGTAAGTCCTCTTCTACAACTAGACTCACAATGTAAGCAACTTTCTAGGGAGAATATGGGGTGTGGACGGTGAACTTGAATTGAGAAACTGAAAAGACAAGTGATTAAATTACAGAACCTTACATCAACCAGGGTCCAACCACATACTGCTGTTGAAGAATATGTCTGATAACCAGATCATGACCTGGTACGCTGCACTTAAAATGGCAGCTGAGTTTTACAACTAGAAAAACCATGTAAGCAATAAGTAGAGCTCTTCTAGGGAGAACATGGGGTGTGGACAGTGACCTTGAATTATGAAATTGAAATGACATTACAGAACCTTACATCAACCAGGGTCCAACCACATACTGATGTTGAAGAATGTGCCTGATCCTCAGATCATGACCTGTTACTCTGCATTTATAAAGTTCCAGAGCAAGCAGTGGATGGTCTATGTGCCACGTTAATCCAGAAGTGCTATAGAATCAACTGTGCAAGTGGAAGGTGCAGTGTGAGCATTTGAAAGGATGGAAGATGAGGTAAGAGACCTCCACAACTGTGTGGAGGCCAATCAATAATATCAGATGGTGCTAGAAGACATTGAGGGTCTTGTGTCTATAAACTAGTTGAGTGCTGCAGATAGAGGTAAAACACTGGCCAGTGTTTAACCTGGTTCACATGAGGGTCTCCAAAGATTTTATTAATGAGAAATGTTGACATAACATATGCCAAAGAAACAGATGCTGAAATACTGTACATTTATGTAATGATATACCTTGAGCAACCAGGAAAACGTTTGATGCCATGAGTAAGAAGAGGACAAAGAGACACCTGCCTTCTGTTTGGAAAACCCTAACTGTTGAGAAACACCATCCCTCATCTTCACCCTTGGAGTGTAAGAATTATATATTTACTGTGTTCATATAGCTCCAACATACAGTATACTGTAAAGTGACTTTTAGGGAACATAGAACCATTTGCATCGGTCCATATCCCCCAAAGACACTCACAATTTATTTTCTCCACTCCTTCACACACTAGGGCCAACTCTAGGAGATTTTTCTCACTTGTACGAGTTGGTTAAGAAGTCAGGCAACAATTTTCAAGAAATCACACTTTTTACCATGCATGCTGAACTTGACGCTAATCTCTGAGTGCATGACATGAAGGCCTCAACAACTTGGTTTGATTTGAATGATTAAAGTGGTGTCTCCATCCCTATACAATACATGATAGATATAGGGGATTGATGTATGTGGAAGGAGATTGGCTTGGCAAAAGGTGGACTTGCATAACTATCCTCTCTCTAGTCTATTATTTGTTTTTATTTTTTAATTAGACTGGATAAAGTTGTAGTAAAGCCTAACGCTATTCTCGAAAGTGTTTCCTCCCCTCTCCTCCTACTTATCCTGCATACCCTGTATAAAATTATCTGTACACCTTTGTAATCTGGTACGGTCATATGATCCTGCAGCTCTGGCTGCCCTGTGCTCAACAATGGCTGGAATTTTGGGAGCAGTGTTGTCACCCATATGTTCTCAAGGCCCAGCTATTGGTGATCCCTCCACTCCCCTGCAGCTGCAGCTTACTGACACAGGGGAGCTGGAGCTGCTGGATCCCATGACCAAGCTAGAACATATTAAAAATAGGTGTACAGAGATATTTTTTTATAGAGGGTATGCAGGAGAGCTAGGCGCAAGGAGGAAGGAGCTTTTTTTAAGAATAGTTTGCCCTGCGAAACCTAATTTCTTTTTTTTTCCTATATTCTTATTTCTAGTTTTTTTTTAATTTCTTTCTACCATACTAGATACAGAATTAAAAGTCACAGTCGAGTTCTGCAGTTGCAAAGAGGATGATGTTTTCCATGACCTTATACGTGTGTGTATATAAAGCAGGATATCCTGTATTTGTGGGTGGTGAAAACCGACGAAATGTCAGCTTCACAAATATTTATAAAGCTAACAAAACAGGTCATAGAAATGATCTAGCATCAGATATATTTTTTCATGGTAAATGCATGTGTGCTAAAAAATGTGGATACTGTATGTAACACGTATACATGTGTATTACCTCTGATAAGATTACAGTATTCCTCTTGAAAAAAACTTAATCCTTGCATGTTTTTTTCTTTCTCCAGGAGAAAAGAGTCCTTCTTGTTCAAGTATCAAGCAGAGTCAGTGTCTACATACTGGACTGGGATGACACAGCCATGTAAATCCTGGTGTCTGTTCAGTTCCTAACACAAATGTCTGACACAAATCAGCCCCTGATGCAGCATATTACCATGTGAGTTGCTCTCATGGTTGCCAATCACCAGTACATTTACGAACAGTTTGTAAAAATCTGTGATTTTTACAACTGTCTTTAAATATCAGGGGCTGAACATCTGTCAAGCTGTGTTCACTTTTGTAAGTTTAAACCAGTCAAATTACTTTTTATGGGTATTGTTAGTGTTTCCATATCGTGTTTATACTGTTTAAATATTAGTTGTCTTATCTTTTTAATAGGAGTTCTGTCATTTTTCAGGTTGTCAGTAAAAAAAATGTGCTCCATCAGTAAATTTCCCATGTGTTGTCATTAAAAATTGCTGCAGGGGGTTGGCAACACTGCTTGCTCTAAAGTTGCCAAGGTTGGATTTATGCATAACCAACATAAACCATGGCCATGGGTGACAAAGATGTTGGCGAAGTCACACAGGCACCCACAGGTCATGTTGTTGACTGGGTCTGTACACTTAGAGCCAAGCTGATAGCAGAGATGGGTGGACATTTGCATTACTTTTACACCTTGGTTCTAGGTATACTGATGCTGAGTAGGCAGACTGTCTCTTTTACCCTTTCCACCCCTAGCTTCAGCGTGCCTTGTGTGACGACTGATCTTGAGATTCTAGGGCTTCAGAGTCAACAAAGTAAAAGGAGGGCAGCACAAGATACACTATATTGCCAAAAGGATTGGGCCAGCCCTCCAAATCATTGGATTCCGGTGTTCCAATCACCTCTATGGCCACAGGTGTATAAAATCAAACACCTAGGCATGCAGACTGCTTCTACAAACATTTGTGAAAGAATGGGTTGCTCCCGGGAGCTCAGTGATATAAAGTGTGGTACCGTGATAGGTTGCCACCTGTGCAATAATTCCATCCGTGAAATTTCCTTGCTACTAAATATTCCACGGTCAACTGTTAGTGGTATTATATCAAAGTGGAAGCCACTGGGAACAACAGCAACTTAGCCATGAAGTGGTAGGACACGTAAAATGACAGAGCGGGGGGTCAGCGCACAGTGTGCAGAAGTGACCAACTGTCTGCAGAATCAATAGCTAAAGACCTCCAAGCTTCGTGTGTCCTTCAGATTAGCACAACAACAGTGCGCAGAGATCTTCATGGAATGGGTTTCCATGGCCAAGCAGCTGCATTCAAGCCTTACATCACCAAGTGCAATGCAAAGTGTTGGATGTAAAGCACACCACCCCTGGACTCTAGAGTAGTGGAGATGTGTTTTCTGGAGTGAGGAATCACGCTTCTCTGTCTGGCAATCTGATGGACGTGTTTGGGTTAGGCGATTGTCAAGACAATAGTACTTGCCTGACTGCATTGTGCCAAGTGTAAAGTTTGGTGGAGGGGGGATTATGGTGTGGGTAAGTCTTTCAGGGGTTGGGCTAGGCCCCCTAGTTCCAGTGAAGGGAACTCTTACTGCGTCAGCATACCAAGACATTTTGGACAATTTCATGCTCCCAACTTTGTGGGAACAGTTTGGGGATGGCCCTTTCCTGTGCCAACATGACTGCGCACCAGTGCACCAAGCAAGGTCCATAAACACATGGATGAGTACATTTGAGGTAGAGGAACTTGACTGGCCTGCACAGAGTCCAGACCTCAACCTGATAGAACACCTTTGAGGTGAATTAGAGAGAAGACTGTGAGCCAGGCCTTCTCATCTGACATCAGTGCCTGACCTCACAAATGCACTTCCGAAAGAATGGTCACACATTCCCATAGACACACTCCTAAACATTTGTGGACAGACTTCCCAGAAGAGTTGAAGCTGTTATAGCTGCAAAGGGTGGGCCAACTCAATAGTAAACTCTATGGACTAAGACTGTGATGCCATTAAAGTTCATGTTCGTGTAAAGGCAGGCGTCCCAATATTTTTGTTAATATACTGTAGTGTAGTTGGCCTTTACAGTTACAGGTTTGAAGTGTGATTAGTGGGGGAGCGGAAATGAGTAAATGTTTCTTCTACAGACCAAACCTGTTTTCAGTCAAGTCAGTAAATCTGGCTCCAAGCCTGAGCAAAGGTGCCTGTTACTCTACATATGAGTTCTATCCTTCTGGTTACTCTGATGTGGTATTTTAGTCATGACTCTCAGTCCCTTTGCCTTTGGTTATGACTCAGCTTTTATTCTTTCTTGCTGCTTGCATGGCCATCTACTTTTTTTTTTCAAAAATTCAAATTATTGATTTTTGTTCATAAAACAGTACAATACAAAAAGCAAAAACAAGTACAAAACAATACCCATGAAAGAAAAGGGAGCAGAAACACTGGTCATGCAGGACCACCCAGCTACCCATAGAAAACCCACCTATCCTCTGCCCCTCTCCTTGAAATAACACTCACCCCTCTTGACATCCATAACAGCCATAATAGCAATAGAATATGCAATGCAAAGACGATCTGGTCAATAATACAAAAACTAATTCAGACCTCACATAGGCTAGCCCCCCTTCCCCTTCAGGATAGTCATTAATGCTTAATTATTGGAGGTTTATACAACAGCTTATGTACAAAACAGAACAGTGATAGTCAGTTTATGGGCCAACTCTTCACTAGCGTATGATCAGCTCCATCCCTGCTCATGGCCATCTAATTGAGTTTACAGCTACAAGAGTCTTCCATCTGTCCTTATCTGTAGCCTAAACTTGGTTTCAGCTGGTACTTTGTATGTCCTACCTGTCCATCAGTTGTGACTGTACAGCTAGTTCCATCCCCATTATTAGAGGTTCTAGTGGAGATCATGTAGTAGGACCAAAATAAAGCATTTGGCAAGAGCTTTTTGCCATCTGCTGGCAGATACACGTGACATCATGACGTCATCACCCCCTGCACCTTGTCCAATCAGATAATGTTGTGTATTCATTGAAAATACAAGGCGCTCTTTGAATGGTGGCGCTGCCAAGAGCACGCTACTACCGTGATTGTCAAATTGCACAGATATCTTTCAAATAGGAAATCTGTATACTCACATTGTATATCTAAAGGTCAACTTTACGGCAATAAGTATCCTTGTGTGCTGGTCAGCGTCTAGAGTTGGGCAGGAAGAGTACTAGAAACTTTCTTTCTTATACTAACAACCGATCAGCAGGAAGACTTTATCTGTATGTACAGGCAAGAAATACTCAAAGGATTAGAGGAGGGAAAGGGACTCTGATGTAGAAAAAAGGAGAGATCAAAGAGATGAAAGAGAAGAGACACTGAGAACAAGAAAAAACATCATGAGGAACTCGGCACCTTTTCATGCTAGATTCGTCAAAGGGCACCTTTGATCTTTTTATATGCTGGAAACACCAGGACTTTCATCCTGGTCCTAGCTTTACTACCTATTAAGTAATTGATTTTCATGTTTTGAAATTCATAGTTTTCAAAGTAAATTGTGTTCATGCTTGTTGCAGGTTAGTGACTTACAAAGAGCAAGAAGATGTTTGCCATATTCCACCCAAATTATGATTTGGATGGAATATGGAAGGGCTTGAAACTCTGTTTGAGTTTTATGCTCTCTAGGGCGAAGAATAGGGAGATCTGGGCCCACTTATTCACTGTCCTCTGTCTCACAGTGCTTTATCCTCAAGACTGAAGGTAGCGCTCTTTAGCTAGTGAAAGTCATTTTTTTTCAGAGCCACTGTACAGCTCTGTTATAGCAGCCCTTGGCCGAAATACTGGTCCAGGCTCTCTAACTCATATACATTTTCTCCTGAAATTTCAAAAATGTGTGAGAATCGTGTTTGCACTAACCTCCACCACATTCCCAAGAAGCCCCTCTTGCCACAGTGTTGCACTTCCTGTGACTCCACCTCTTTACACACTGGAAGCAAGGGTGGGAACTGTTATCCTGGGCTTTGACTGGACAACATTTTACTGGCTAAGTATGTGACGGGTAAACACTTGTTTTTTTTGTTCTGAGCAGCATCTCCACATTGGAACTGAAATATTGCCAACAGCAGATCCATATTAGTATAATATAGGCAGCTATTAGAGGCTACAAAGGGGCCCATGCTTTTCCGAGCCACTATTGTAGATCCTGGGTATCTGAGGTACTCCAAAAAACTTTATCAAAGTATCGTGAGTCCATCTTGTACACCCAGGGCTTCCTCATTGGTTGTATCTGCTGCAAATTCACCAGAACAAGCAAGTCCTAGTCTGTTTTTCAGGAGTGCAGACGGTTTCCTGTGTAAATAAGCCTGTAAGCAGAATTTTCAGGATTCATGGATAAGTAATTACCTCCAATTAAAGTCAAACCCTTTTTTTTACTTTTTGATAGAGTGAAAAGGAATTAGAACACCTGTTTTCATTGCTGTCTGCGCCCCTCCTTAGGGAGATTCACCTTCTCTGTTTACCATTAGCACTGGAAGTGAAAGAAAACCCCACATTTTTGGTTGCTACCTAAACAGTAAAAGAGGGGAAATCTTCCAATCGGGACACTATTTTCTGTGACCCTGGTCACAACCAGTAATTCCCTCACTTTTGAGACATTTCCTCTGCCTTCCTGTTTTGGCTATGGGACAGGAAGTGAAGAACAATCTCCCCAATGGAACACAGAGGGCAAAAAAACTGATGGGAGTTACAACTTTCCCTTGTTGTATCCAAAATTAAATAAACATTGGGCTTAAGTTCTATTTTAAAGTGTTAGTTCACCTTTACACCATACTCTCTCCCTATCCCTTAGTCCATGCTGTCCTTACCTCTGGGGATGCTGATCACACACATTCGGTCCAGCATTTCCGAGGACTTGAAATCACCACTCTTCTCCATTTTCTCTGTTCAGCACTTCCAGGACAGAACAGAGTGATTCTGATTGGTCAATGCCTGCATAGTGAATTGCTCTGATCCGACCCAGAAGCACTGAAGAGGGAGAAGAACAAGGAGATGGAATCCCTGGAGCACTGGACCAACTGCATGGGCAATGACAACTCAGCATCCCTAGAGGTACATACAGCGCACTGGGGGGGGTGGGGAGAGTGTTTCACTTTAAGGGTTTTTAATTTTCTCTGTAAAGGTAAACTAACACTTCCACCTGCTACTTTTAGGGCTCACTGAGTTTTATAATGTAGTGTAAACATACCAAGGTCCAGGGTACACTAAATCGGCCCATAGATTAGTTGTTTTTTTTTTTGTTCAACCAGCGGGTTCAGTGGAAAACAAACGACCCGATTCCTCCGTCTACACACTCAGTGCGGATACTGGGCTCCTCCCACTGAGCTATTGTATTTTGACAGTGAGAAGACATTCCCAAGCATCAGAATATACTAATCAGTGCTGCCGCCATAGCTGGTAGCTGTGATCAAGCGACAAAACAACAGATCAAATGTGCAGAATCTGATCAACTTCTGTATAAACACCCTACCCATATATGGATCAAACGTCTGCTGGTCCCTTCTGAACCAGCCATATTTTGATCCATGGAGTATGGCCAGCTTTTTTCTGCTGCTGGTTAGAATTTTTTAAAGTCTCATCATGTTTTTGGTTATACTTATCTTTCAGTTTATGCTGCGTAGCCAGATCACGTGTGATTCCAGGAAGAGTTCTTATCACAATTCCTGTTATGTTTTAAAATGTCAAACTGAAAGTGCTAATTTGATTATCATTGATCCTCTTTGTTATTGCTCTTCCGTTTCTTTTTTCTTTTTTGAGAGCCGGGTATTTTTCTTTCCATAATTTATCAACTGCTTTAACCACTTCCCGACTGCCCTATAGCAGAACTACTGGTACAGGGCAACAGGGTTGCGCAAAATCACACATGTGTGTATGTATATATATATATATATATATATACGTATATATATGTGATCTTGTATTTCCTGGTAGGGGGCACATGCGCTTCCTACCTGCACTACCAATTGTTGGCTTCAGCTGTCGATCACTGGGTCCCGGCCAGAGATTCCCTGCCAGCACTTGGTGATCGCTGAGTATCACTGATCGCTGCCATTACAAGCATAAGAGAAAAAAAATTCCGCTAGAAATTTCACGTAAACCAATTAATTTACACGTATTGGGATTTTTTTGTAGCAAAGACATGGAGCAGAATACATTTTAGCCTAAATTTATGATGACATTTGATTTAATTTTTTTTTTTTACTGTACATGTTTAAAAGCAAAAAGTCAGAAATATTATTTTTATCTCAAAACTGTCAGACTTTTTTGTTTAAAGTGCAAAAAATAAAAAACGCACAGGTGATCAAATACCACTGAAAGAAAGCTCCATTCGTGGTAAAAAAAAGCACATAAATTTCATTTGGGTGCAGTGTTGCATGACCACGCAATTTTAGTTAAAGTAGCTCAGTGCCGTATAGCAAAAAATGGCCTGGTTAGGAAGGGGGGTAAATCCTCTGGAGGGCAAGTGGTTAAAGTGGTGGATTTTCCAGTTAAAAGGGACTCTTATTGTAGAAAAGATGAAATAATATAGAATTCACATTAAATTAAAGTACATGTAAACCCTCACCTTGTAAAACAACCCCGTTCAGTTTAAAATAGAAATGAAAGGCAAAACATTTGTATGTATTGTATTGTACAGATATAAAAAAAAGCATTATAAATACTTTTTTCCCTTTTTTATAAGTGATCACATCCCCTCTGCTCTTAGCTCAGGGAGGAGAAACAGCAGTACACTGGTCTTCCCAGTGAATGGCTGTGGGAGGGGGGGGTAACAGCACAAGTCTTATCATTGGATTAGCTCCAAACATAGCCAGAAAATTACTACCCCGTGTTCTCATGCATAGTGTGGCCAGTTTGTAAAAGGAAAGCAGAGGGACTGGCAGGAACACCAGGAATTTCATACAGAGGAAGCAACACAAAGAGAACAGGATACTTTTTCATATAAGTATATGGTACAGCAGGCACATATGGAACATATCAGGAATATGGAATGTTGGGTTCCATATTCTTCAAAACTCATGCTGACATTACTGATTTTTTCTCAATAAATTACAATGAATTAGCAGTGTGATGTTAGTGAATCACAGTACATGTGACAGGCACGTGGCTCAAGAAGCCATAGGGCTGAAATAGTAATAGTGGAGTCATCATCCTGGACCTGCAGGATATCCCAACAAATGTGTTCATCCCAACAAATCGGAAATACAAGCTCACATATAATGGTCCGATTGTGTTCGCTTGGAAAACAGACATTCGGACCCGATTGGTCCGCACCTGTGAGGGGCTGAACGAATCCCCCATCCGTCTGTCTTTGGTGGATAGGATCGGATTGGATGTTGGTGGGTGTAAACGGACACATGTCCAAAGAGGGCAATGGATGGTATGATTAAGTCCACCTAAAAAACTGACAGGCGAACTCGATAGGTCCTGTGTGAAAGGAGATCTGGGGAACCTTGAATGTTCTGGGAACTGCAGTGCTGAAACTGAGAAGTGATAATAGATTCAGACAAAGCATTAGAATTACTCATTATAGTCATGTACAGTTTAAAAGTTTCCAGCCTATTTAAGTACTTACTCACTTCCCACATGTGAGACAGAATGTAATTTGTGCCGCTCAATATAGGGGAACATTTGAATGATTTTTAGAGTCATCATAATTTCCAGGTACATTCCAAACCTATATACACTGATTTCATGTTCCCAGGGTCAACAGACCTCAGAGCTGCGTCCAAGTGGTCCACAAACTGGAGGTGATGACCACTGCTAACCAGCACACCCCTCACAGATTATTTAACACTCAATTACATTTTTTTTTTTGGCTTCAACAAATGCTGATCAAACACATACTTTTCATTAGTGAGCCAAAAAAATCTAATTATGTATATTGTTTATTTTTTACATTTTTAATAAAATGTCCTCAAACTACAGATGGCAACACATGGCAGTTAAAATATAAAGAACAAAAATATAGCTTTAAAGACTTGAAGGTTTATTGGCTTCAGCCAGAAAGCTGCTGACCCTATTGTATGTATGTGATTATGGTTGGATGGAACATAAGACTCTACGAATATATAGAGCTCCTTTTACACTTTGGGGATCCATTGCATTAAAGTGACACTAAACTCTGATTTTAAAGAAAAAACTATTTATACAGGTATGTATTCTTAGCTCAAAACATCTCCCCTCCAAATTCCTTTTTTTTGCTGCTGTAATTCAACTTTATGTTAGAGGGGGCTACATTCATTCTCCATGGATCCCACTGTATGTAGGAATGTAGCCACTCTCTCTTGCATGCTCTCATGATGAACTATGGACTATGGGATGTGTGGTGTGTATAGAGTAGAGCACATGACTGCAACTAACATTCACTGCTTGTTCCAAACAAACAGAAAGTGAAGAGGGAAAAGGAGAGGTTCGGAGCTCACAAAGGATGCTACAAAGAGGCAGAAAAACACAGTAGGAAACAAATAAAGTAAGTTACATGGCCATTAAAGTGGAACTTCACTCTCTCGATTAACACAGACTATTTTTAATCCTTATGCTGCTAGCTTCACTAAATGGATAGGAAATATATAATATTTACTTGTTTTAAACTTTTTTTTATACATTCCTTCAGTTACTTCCTGGTTTCCATGCCCAGAAAAAAACACATCCCAGGAGTCTTCAGGAGTGGAGGGAGGGATCTCAGCTCAGCCAATGCCTGAGCTAAGGGCAGATGGATTCCAGGAAGTAAATGCTACGTGAATCATCTGCCCTTACTGAAGATGGCCACTGGCAGCAATGCTAGGGGGTGTTTTTAAAAATGATTTCTCAGCAAAATAAAGCATGGACTGTCAGGGCAGGGCTGTGGAACGGACAGGTAGGCCTAGTGGCAGGGTAATGCACTGGCTGACAACCACCACCAACAGACCGAAGTCCCTCAGGGCGCGGAGTCTAAGTCCCAGGCTGCCCTTCACCAGGGCCCCTGATGGTGGGGATGGACTTGACGCAGCCAGGAACCAGGTTGCGGCCCCCGAGACACCCCGGCTGCGGTAATGGCCGCCGCCAATGGCGTGTAGCTGGTGAGAATGACAATAGCATAGTCAGACAAGCCGGGTCAACAACAACGGGACAAAACAGTACAGAACAGTAGACAGAGAATCACAGGTCACGGGCCGGGTTCAGCAACGGAAGGTCAGATCAAAGGGAAACACAGAGAATGGTCTTAGTCACAAGCCGAGTCAGAATACCAGAAGAGTCACGAGCGTATACACAGAGCTGTAGCAAGACCAAGACACAAGACACAAGTGCAAAGAGCATGTGCAGATCCCAGGCTTATATGTACTCAGCCACACCCCTCTGGGGGATGGACCTCAGAGACCTGAAGGCATAAAAGATTCCCATCATGCTCAGCAGAAATCCAAGATGGATGCCAGCACATGGAGTAACATAACCTCTGGGAAAAGGTAGGACCTTGACATGGACACATGAATGGGTGGGAGAGTTCTCTTTGAATATGAAAAATGAAATAAATAGCGTTTTTGGATTGTGGTGCTCAGATACAGCGTAGTTCCACTTTAACCACTTGCCCTCCTAAGGATTTACTCCTCTTCCTGACCAGGCCATTTTTTGCATATTTTAACTGACAATTGTCCACAAACACTGAGCGGAGGGAACTCCATAAACAAAACATTCACGGGCGAGCTGCAATTGCCAAAGTGGCAAGTGGCCAATATAGAGTAAATGCTCAGGAGAGGAGAGAATGGTGCAACACTAAGGAATCGTGGACTATCGATCAATGGAAGACTGTAATGTCCAATGAATCAAGCTTCACACTTTTCTCAACCATCGGACGTGTTTACGTGTGGTGAACACCGTCCCAAGTTTATGACCAGGACAGTTTGTGCCAACGGTAAAGCATGGCAGTGGCACAATCATGGCTTGGGCAGCCATATCTTGGTATTCTGCAGGCCCCATTGACTATATACAAATATTGGCTGAGCATGTGCACCCCATGGTGCAGACATTGTTTCCCGAAAACAACGCCATTTACCAAGACGATAATGCTCTAATTCACACAGCTGGTGTCAAATCGTGGGTGTTTTTATAATTCCTTTATTTTAACAAAGGTTAAACAGTTTAAGAACTTCAAGTCCGGACACGTTCACCCCCTTCCTGTCCAGGCCAATTTTCAGCTTTCAGTGCTATCACACTTTCAATAACAATTGCGCGGTCATGCAACACTGTACCCATATGAATTTTTTACCATTTTGTTTGAGACAGATAAAACTTTATTTTGGTGGTATTTATTCGACACTGGGATTTTAATTTTTTTGCTATATAAATGAAAAAGTCCAAACATTTTGAGAAAAAAAAGTGTTTTTTTATAAAATTTTGCAAATAAATAATCTTTCTTCATAAATCTTGGCCAAAATGTATTCAGCTATCTTTTTAGTAAAAAAAAACCCAAATTAGTTTATAACCAAATATTCTAATTTTTTAAATTTTATTTTATTAAAATATTATGTATGTTTTTTTAAACATACTGTCACCCTAGCAGTACAGTGTCACCACCATAGTGACACTGTATTACTTGTGGGGGGTGATGAAGATTTTTTGTCTTTTTTTTTTAATACTGATTACTTTTACACCCATAAAGGCATTCTTGCAGCCATTGAGAAATACTGTGAGAGCTGTGATTGATCATTCACAGATTTCACAAGTAGTAAGCAATGATATCAGGAAGTGACACCTTGCTTACTACTATTCATGTGATCACTGATCGACCAATTAGTGATCACATGACCGGGACCTCACACAGATGTCCTGTACAGCGATCGGTGACCCAGGGAGCTCGCACAGGCAGGGAATGCGGGAGGACGTTTATAAACAGCCACCCACTCCTGCACTGTTCCCGTCCGGCCGTTTATGGTCATGGGCCGGACGGGAAGTGGTTAAAGATATGGGTTCAAAAGACACATAACAGAGCGTCGTACATTAGAAAAATGCCATGTCATGAATAATGACATCACTTGTCAAAGTAACACTGAGAAAACTTAATTCCAAAGAACAGTATTCTACTGGAGCGTAATCTGGAGTCATATAATAAAATATATTACATTGATCACAGAAAAGGAGTCTAGGGAAAACATGGACACTTATGGTAGTTTAATCCCAAATATGGAATAAATAAGCAATTATCAAATTTTTAAGCGTAACAACAATGTGAAAGGCGCTGACAAATCATGGATTGATATGCATGCAGACGAAGTCTCTCACTTTCCCTGGGCGCCACAGTCGACAGACCTCAATATCATAGAGGCAGTATGGTCAATTTTGGAAAACAAGGTTTGGGCTCGTTTTCCACCTCTGGCATTTTTGAGAGAGATTTTTGCATGGAGAGTGGTATCAGATTCCATTATCCACAAACCAAAACTTATATTTGTCAATTCCCAGGAGAATTCAGGTTGTCTTGGATGCCAAAGGTAACAATTTAGTTTTTACTCGGAATTTCCAAAAACTTGCCCAACCCCTGTACGTTATAACTTACTGTCCAGTAAATATTCGATTATGTCACTGCATTACCACAAACATACAGAACATTCTGTTACATTGTGAAACATTTGTTGTTAGTGTCACTTTGCAACTGTCAAACAATCACAGGACATTGCCAAAAGCAGAAATCTTGTAAAAACTCATCACAGCATTGCATGGTGATCTGACCTCCTAGAGACTCTTCTTGATCCTGATTTGAACATGGACAGGCATGCTTTATCCTAGGACCATGCCTATAGTGGAATTAGATAACTGTTTATGGGAAAGGAACAATAAACTCCAATAAATTCCAGCCCAATCAATAGCCATTTCTTAAAACAGGTATTAAATCCAAAACCAAAAATGTAATACTGTATATTACAGTTTACCAGTCCTTAGATGTGGTGGCTGCATTCATTTTCATTTTTTTTTTTGGCTTTTTTCCACCTAGTGATCTGGCCAGTAATACACCTCCTGTATTTGAGTGTCCCCGCTCTGGATGAAGGAGCACAGGGGGCATCTTTGGACAGCAGTATTGTCAGTCTGGGGGGTGGGGAGTGTCAGATGTACTAGCAGATTTAGATACACTAACAAGTTGAAGACAAACTCCAGTTAATACTTTATAATCAGTTACAGCAATTTTTTTTTCTTTTTGGAATAAAGGTTTTGCATGCATAAATAAAATAGTGAAAAACGTGTGAACTGTGCTTAGGTAAACAAAAAATTAGAGTAAATGCAAAACTTATAAAACCTTAGAAAAGCTGCAAACACACTATGAGATTATCATATTCAAAAAATACATAGAACAAGTGTTGTGCAAATTCATAAAAATGCAAATGTGCTAAACATCAAAAATGTGCATCAAATACTAAATGTCCAAATCCACAAGTGCAATGCAAAAT
Organism: Staurois parvus; assembly: GCF_062004578.1. Classification (NCBI taxonomy): domain Eukaryota; kingdom Metazoa; phylum Chordata; class Amphibia; order Anura; family Ranidae; genus Staurois; species Staurois parvus. The sequence goes on along the minus strand of NW_028318218.1, from coordinate 3,287,914 downwards.
ATATGGTAAAGTCCCAAAGGCTGGAATAATGATGGAGAGTATGCCACTCCAAATGACAGCTGTAGGATGGGAGTATTTCCCAGAAAAACAGAAGGCTCCTCCCCAGGTAACACCATGCAAGGCTTACCAGAAATATCTGACCTTTTGGTTAAAGAAAGGTCAACATGCACATTATTCACAGATCTTAATGGTACTTATCAGAGTGTAGGAGGCAACATATTCATCTCAGAAGACACTTGGGAAAGATTCCTCAATTACGTGTCCATCTCCATATTGACATATCAAAGATACAACAAAAAGTCCCACATAGTGTGTATCATTCAGTTAGTCCCTTTATTTATAAAAGTAAACCACTCACATCTAAATGAAGTAAAAGTGCTTGTAAAACATTGGCCGGTAACATCAAGATGGCTTCCCGCAAATCTTCGGTTGCGTGATGAAGTCACTAGCAAGCTCCGCCCAACACTTTTCATCACACTTGACATCATCTGGGGCATGGACGTCATGCTGGACTACCGTGACTTATATAGGAAGTGGGAAGCCATGCCTCACCTTGGATTCCATTGTGTTCTACACCTCTTTTCTGCATGATGCTGAAAGGGAACCAAGCCTCAATTCAGCATGACACTGAAAAGGAACCAAATCTCAATGGTGACTAGACCCAGGAAATATCATACCAGAAGGTAAATGGGCGCCCTCTAATGGTCAAAGGCAAAAAAGAAAAATGAAAGAATATACAAAGAGAAAAAAAAAGATACATATGAAGGAAAAAGCAAGAAATAATTAAAAATTTGTATAGAAAATAAATTAAATGGAAGAAAATATATAAATAATAGTAGACAACTCCACTAAACTCACTGAATGAAAACCCAACTATAAATATATACGGCATATATATATATATATATATATATATATATATCGGAGAAGGAATCAATCCTTCTATCTCTACATCTATTATCTCTGCCTCCTTTCTCTGTATCCATATATTTTGCATATATTTTGCATTGCACTTGCGGATTTGGACAGTAAGTATTTTAATGCACATTTTTGATGTTTAGCACATTTGTATTTTATGAATTAACACAACACTTGTTCTATGTATTTTGTGACTATGATAATATCTCATAGTGTGTTTACATCTTTTCTAAGGTTTTTATAAGTTTCTATTTATTCTCATTTTTTTGTTTACCCAAGCGCAGTTTACACATTTTTCACTATTTATTTTTGATATTTAGCACATTTGTATTTTTATGAATTAGCAAAACTCTTGTTCTATGCATAAACAAAAGCTGACAATTGTAAGCACCCCTGCCGGAAGTAAATGATTTGTCTGAACCCTCTACCTACTACATCTGCAAGAGAGCTTGTTCTGGCCAGTATATCTGTTGTTTTTCAAAAGATCACCAGGAAAGAAAGCCTAAAAAAAAAAATAATCCAACCATCATATATATGAATTGGTAATCTGTAATATAATAAATGTTTGCTTTTGGGTTTAATACCACTTTAACTGCTTGCTGCCCGCCATGAATTGTGGACAGGTAGCAGCTACAGGCAAAGTGACATACGGGTACGTTGCTCTGGCTGTACTAACACAGGGGGGTGCACAGCACTCCCCACCCACGACTGCTGTGTCCACTGGACGGGACCCGGTGATCATATGATCAATATGCAATCACATGATCACAATGTTCGCAAAGCTGTTATGAATCTCTTCCTGGTGAGCTGTTATCGGCCCACAGCTCTCACATGGTAAATGTGGCCAATCACAGCACCCTGTACCATGTGACCAGCTCTAGCCAATCACAGATCATTATTATTTTGAACTCTCATGAACTTAATTCATTCATGACAATTCAAAGCAAGCTTTTCATTGCAGGAGCAATATATACAATAAATACAAAATATATACAAGAGAGGAAGCATGGGTAACAGGGAAATTCCAGGGATGCAAGGACAGGGGAAATCAGGACTGGGTACAGGAACAAGGGGAGTAGAAATTATGCAGCAGGATACAGGATGCAAGGCTAGCTGAAGGAGCAGGATAAACAGGCATATGGATCTGGCAGCAAGGCAGGCAATCAAGATACTGACACCAGGAACAATTGCAGAGGTGGGACTTAAAGTGGACTTCCATGCAAAAGGGGAAATTCCGATTTAAAGACTGGTCCCCTGCTCCCCATTAAGGATTGGCACCTTTGGGGAGTGGGTACCAGAAATTGAAAGGTACCCACTCCCACTGCGATCGCCTAGCAGTTGTCCTCCCCCCCTCCCTCCCTGTAGTTTTCTGGGACATGTGACAGGTCCCAGAAGATTTCAGGGCCATTCAGGAAGCGCAGCGCTACTTGCACATGTGCAGTGAGCACCCAGCTGTGAAGCCGCAAGCTGTCACAGCCGGGTGTGACGTCTGGAACACCAGATGGCCGGTGAAACTGCTACGGGGAGGACAACGCGGGATCATGGGACAGGTGAGTGGCTGTTTTTTAAAAGTCAGCAGCTACGGTTTTTGTAGCTGCTTTTATTTTCACAGTGCGACTGGAACTCCGCTTTAAGTACCCTCCCGGCAGCTGGGGCTAGGTGGAACAGACTGCAGGGACCTTCTGGCTTTTGGGAGACACCTGCTGGTGATCACCAGAACTGCAACTATCAGTCCAGAGCACAACAGTGACAGTGTCTGTAGGTCCAGGGAGAGAAGAGAGAACACCACACTGTGTAAAAGCACTACATTTTACACGCACACGTTAGATTAGCACATTTAACACTTTGATTGCCCCTATTAACCCTTTGATCACCCAGTCACCCAGCCAGTGTCATTAGTAATGTGTTAGTATATAGAATTTTTCACTGATCACTGAATTACTGCCATTAGCGACATCAGATAATGTCAGGGTCTATAAGCTCCCCTTCCAGCCAGGGTCAGCTAGCGTTAGATTGCCCGCATACTATCGCACTCATGCTATAGGTTGCTGATCACCACCATTACTAGTATAGTGTTTGTACAGATCTATATATTGATCATGAACAGAACTACACTAGTGTCTCCTTTGTATGGTGTCCCCAAAAATGCAGTGCTAGCAGGATCAGCTCCATTTGCTGCCAGAACTAGCGTTCAGCCTCTCCGCTGGTTTTCATGGAAGATTTGTTTCAATTGATTGTGGGCCAAAGCAATTTACACGCACAACAATACATCGCCACCCACCCAAATTCAGCTCCTGCCAGACAATTCGCATGGAAACCTATCACGATTTCTGAACTTAAAACTTTTTTGGGCCTAACCCTCAACATGGGCATTACGAAAAAGAATGAATTATGGTCATATTGGTCCACAGACCCGATTCATTATATGTCCATGTTCTCTGTTGTTAAATACACTATATTGCCAAAAGTATTGGGACTCCTGTCTGTATGACTACATCCCAGTCTTAGTCCGTAGGATTCAATATTGAGTTGGCCCACCCTTTGCAGCTAAAACAGCTTCAACCCTTCTGGGAAGGCTGTCCACAAGGTTTAGGAATGTGTCTATGGGAATGTTTGACCATTCTTCCAGAAGTGCATTTGTGTAGTCAGGCACTGATGTTAGACGAGAAGGCCCGGCTCGCAGTCTCCGCTCTAATTCATCCCAAATATGTTCTGTCAAACTCATGACTTTGTGCAGGCCAGTCAAGTTCTTCCACCCCAAACTCACTCATCCATGTATTTATGAACCTTGATTTGTGAACTTTGTGAACGCAGTCATGTTGGAACAGGAAGGGGCCAGGAAGGGGCCATCCTCAAACTGTTCCCACAAAGTTGGGAGCATGAAATTGTCCAAAATGTCTTGGTATGCTGACGCATTAAGAGTTCCCTTCACTGGAACTAAGGGGCTAAGCCCAACCCCTGAAAAGCAACCCCACACCATAATCCCCCTCCATCAAACTTTACACTTGGCACAATGCAGACAGGCAAGTTCTGTTCTCCTGGCAACTGCCAAACCCTGCAAAACATGCTTTACACCACTGCATCCGGCACTTTGCATTGCACTTGGTAATGTAAGGTTTGGATGCAGCTGCTTGTCCATGAAAACCATTCCATGAAGCTCTCTACACACTGTTGTGCTAATCTGAAGGCCACACGAAGTTTGGAGGTCTTTAGCTATTGACCCTGTAGACAGTTGGCAACTTCTGCACACTGTGTGCTTTGTGGCTGAGTTGCTGTTGTTCCCAATTTCTTCCACTTTTTTATAATACCAAAATGTTTGTAGAAGCAGTCTGCATGCCTAGGTGCTTGATTTTATAAAAAGAAATATAAGGAAGCGCATATAATGAGATCTTATAGTTAGTGTTATACCTAGAAGTCGTTAGTACTGTAGGGTAGAGGTAATAATTTATATATTCATAAATTCACATAAAAAGAGAGTATAAAGGCAAGTTCTAAAAAATTATGTGTAAAATTATATAAATAAATAAATTATGGATAAATTGAATAGCTGATAGCACTTAAGGTATCGGTAACTGTCCCAATGTAAACGTATATCATAAACATGCAGAGCTGTAAACTCATGAAAAAAATATCTTATATCATACTCAAATATATAAAGTGCAAACAAGTGCGTGAATAGTGCAATCAAATAAATCACTGAGAGTCCGTGACAACCACAAATATTATACAGCCCAGGCAGTGAAAACTGCTAATGTCCTTTATCCAAGTGTGCAAGTGCAAACGTGCGGTTATTGATGAAGAGAATCCACCATCTCGGATGGATGTACACTCACCAGACTGCAAGTAAATCAGCGCATCTGTTTATATCACACATCTGGGGGTATAGTGACAGCTCCAGAATTACTTCTGCAGCTCCCTCCATCCATCAGTTGGGGCAGGTGTCATCTAATCCTGGGTGGAATCAGCTCAACCACAGGAGCCAGAAAGTGCTTATATAGTGCAGTATTTATTGATGAGATTATATCACAGTAGAAAGAAAACATCCACATGGAGTAAATAAATTGTAAAATCAAATACAGAGATGGCCGCCACTCCTCAGTAGCAGTGGCATGACGTCAGCAATGTAGGCTCCCAACACATTTCAAGCAACAGCACATCCTCAGGGGTATGCCCATTGCTGACGTCTTGTTTAAACACCCTTTATATAGCCCGCAAGGTGCCAAATATCAAATTGACCGGCGCCATTGTGCTGGTGATTTTCGGTCACATGATCGACTGCGGCCATTTTCCTGTAGTCTCCAGTGATTCTATCTTGTCATATGTGAGATCGTGGCTATTTTCTTGTGGTATCAAGCTGTAATCTACGGTGGCCATTTTCTTGTGGATAATTTACAATGCCTATTCGGTTATAACAATGTTTGGTTCTAACCGAATAGGCATTGTAAATTTTTAAGTTGATGAAGCTTCTGATCACACAGATCTTGGTGTGATCAGATGCTTTAAGGGCAGAGGAGAGATCTAGAGTCTAGCCCCCTCCCTTCCCGTGCTCGAGGGCAAAAGCAAACGCAAGCGTCCCATGTCGGTATGTAAACAGGGATTGCACCATGCGTATGAGGTATCACCGTGAACATCAGATTGAGGGCAGTAATTCTAACAGTAGACCTCCTGTGTAAATATAAAGTGGTGACCTACAAAGGCTTTTAAAGTGTCGCCTATTGTTATGAAATATTTACATAGTTTGTTGCCGTTGCACAGGCATGCTCAGTTTTAAAGCATGTCATGTTTGGTATCTATTTACTCAGCGTAACATCATCTTTTATAGTTTATCAAACAATTGGGCAATATATTGTGTTTTTGTGCATTAAAGTGGAGCTCCACCCAAAAGGGGAAGTTCCGCTTTAAGCGATTGTCCCCCGCTCCCCATTAAGGATTGGCACCTTTGGGGAGCGGGTATCCGAATTTGACATGTACCCACTCCCACTTCCGCTGCGATCACCTAGGCGATCGGAAGCAGAAGTTGTCCTCCCCCTAGTCTTCTGGGACACGTGACAGGTCCCAGAAGACTACGGGGCTATTCACAAAGCGCAGTGTTTCTCGCGCATGCGCAGTGGGCACCTGGCTGTGAAGCCGCAAGCTGTCACAGCCGGGTGCCCACACTAAAGATGCCGGCGCCAGGGAGAGAAGACAGCCGGTGAAACCAGCGGTGCTGAGGACACCGCTGGACCGAGGGACAGCTAAGTGCCTGTTTTTTAAAAGTCAGCAGCTACAGTTTTTATAGCTGCTGACTTTTTTCTTTTCAGGTGGAACTTTAAGATTCAAAAAAATTATCATTTGAAAAAACACCATTTTATTCTCTAGGGCCATTGCTTTACAAAAATATACAATGTTTGAAGGTTCAAAGTAATTTTCTAGCAAAAAAAAATGTTTTTTCATGTAAACAAAGAGTGTCAGAAAAGGTCTTTAAGTGGTTAGAAGAGTGGGTGATATGTGGCATAAGCTTCTAACGTTCACCCTGAAATGCCAGGATAGTGGAAACACCTCCCCCAAATTACCCCTTTTTGAAAAGTACACACTCCAAGGTATTTGCTAAGGGGCATGGCGAGTATTTTGCTGCTTTCCAAAAAGGGGTCATTTGGGGGGGGTGTTTGTACTATCCTGGCATTGTATGGCCTCCAAAACTGTGATAGGTAGGTGATATGCGGAAATATGTCCTTTAAAAGCATGAAAGTGGTCATTGGGTTTGGGATATGTAGCTATGCTGCCAAAAAGTCTCTTTCATGTGGTTTCACCATACTCTCGAGAAGTAGCAGAATGTGTTTTGTGGTGTTATTACACATACAACCATGGCATACGTAAGCAATCTATCATTTGATTTACAACTTTGTGTAGAAAAAAAAATTTAATTTTCCAAAAATTTGTGGCAAAAAAAAAAATCTTCTATGGACTCAACATATCTCTCAGCAAATGTGATAGGCAGTCAGAAAATAAAAGCTGCGTAAATGCCAGTGTATATACCATAGTTTGTAGACAGTATAACTTTCACAGAAATCAATTAATATACATGTTTAAGACGTAGCAGAATACAATTTGGCCTAAATTTATGACTAACTTTGAGTTTATTGCATATTTTTATAACCGAAAGTAGAAAATATCTTTTTTTAAAAAAAAATGTCAGTCTGTTTTCGTTTACCGTATTTTTCGCCGTATAAGACGCACCTGACTATAAGACGCACCTAGGTTTTAGAGGCAGAAAACAGGAAAAAAAAATTCTGAACTAATGGACTGCAGACACAGTACAGGGGATGACCAGAGACTGCGGACTGCACAGGGATGACCAGAGACTGCGGACAGCACAGGGATGACCAGAGACTGCGGACAGCACAGGGATGACCAGAGACTGCGGACAGCACAGGGATGACCAGAGACTGCGGACAGCACAGAGATGACCAGAGACTGCAGACAGCACAGGAGATGAACAGAGACTGCGGACAGCACAGGAGATGACCAGAGACTGCAGACAGCACAGGAGATGACCAGAGACTGCGGACAGCACAGGGATGACCAGAGACTGCGGACAGCACAGGGTACCCGATCTTACCTATTCCTCGATCCAGCTGCGTGCTGTCTTCCCGGCTTCTGTAATGGCGCTCGGCAACAGCCGGGTGCCCAGTGCGCATGAGCGAGAAGCACTTGCGCTTTGTGATTGGTCCGGCGGCTTCTGGGATCTGTCATGTGTCCCAGGTGCCGCCTTACCATTCACAAAAAGCACCGCTTCTTGCGCATGCGCACTTGGCACCCGGCTGTCATGCCCAGTGCCCACACTACAGATGCCGGGAAGACAGCACGCCGCTGGATAGAGGAACAGGTAAGGTCCCGCTGCAGAGCTGAGCGGCCGGCCCGGTATTCTGACACGGCCGCGGTGGAAATACCGGACCGGCCGCTCCATATTTGCCTTATAAGACGCACTGACATTTCCCCCCCAGTTTTGGGGAAGAAAAAGTGTGTCTTATACGGCGAAAAATACGGTATATCACAAAAAATGAAAAACCCAGTGGTGATCAAATGCCACCAAAAGAAATCTCTATTTGTCTGAAAAAAGAACACAAATGTCATTTGGGTTCAGCATTGAATGACTGTGCAATTACCAGCTGAAATAGTGCAGTGCTGAATAAAAAATGGCCAGGTCAGGAAGGGGGGTACATCTTCTGGAGGGCAAGTGGTTAAACAAGAATCACCAAAGAGGGCTTGATATCCAATCTTGTTGAAGTCCATAGTATTAAACTAACACAAAACTCACATTTTTTATAAAATAAAATAAATGCAATATGTTTAAAGTAGAGCTAAAGGCCAAACTTTGTTTTTCCATTTTGAATATCGTAAGGAAGGGTTACAACTAACCGCTGTCAGTTTTTTTTTGCCATCTGTGTCCCATTGAGGAGATTTACCTGCACTTCCTGTCTCATATTGAGATTTACCTTCACTTCCTGTCTCATAGACAAAACAGGAAGTGAATGGAAATCCCTGTACATTAAGGGAATCCATCGGGGCCCCTGGTCACAGGAATTAGTGTCCCTATTAGAAGATTTCCCCTATATTACTATTCTGGGGACAACCCAAACTTTGGTACTGTATTTTCTTTTAATTTCACTTTCAATGACAATGGTAAATAGGACAAATAAAGAGGGTGAATCTCCCTGAGAACAGAGGTAGCAATAAAAACCTGACAAGTGTTCTAATCTCTCTCCGCTCTATCGAAAACTAAAAAAAAAAGTTTTGCCTTTAATTATACTTTAGCTACCTTTGTTTAATTTCTCAATTTCAAACTTTTTCTGCTCTTCTCAGAATTTTTATTCTAGGGTGGCTACATTTGTTCTCCATGCCCTCCTTGTATATTTGAAAGTAGCCATCGTTTCTTCCCCACCAACACCAAGATGGACTACATGTAAAATGTTCATTAATTATACCATCATATCTGTAGGCCATTTAGGCCCCCTCGAAGCCTGATTGAAAACATCCCAGTTAACAATCCCCACTAGGGCCGATGCCAGCTTAGGCAGCCACCTTGCTGGGGATTCGGATTTTTATAATACCTGTCTTTTGTTCCCACCAGCAGGCAAACTGAAACTTCCACGCTGAGAGGAAGAGAGAGGGCACAGAGTGAAAGTTTTAGTTTGCCTGCTGGTTACTAGGCTGCTGGCAGAGCAAAGAGAGAGCAGTAGGCAGGTGGGGCGGTTTGTATGTCCTGCTGTCCAAGTGGACCTGCCATGATGCAGAGCAGGGCAAAGCAGTGGGTGGATCGAGGTATGTTCAGGGAGCGTTGAGGCCCACTGTCATGCAGGTTTCAATCAGGAATGGTGGGGCGTGCCCCGCTGTGCGAGGTGGGTCAGGGCCATGGAGGAGAAGGAAGAAGAGGAGGAGGTAAGGGTTGAGGAGCCCTCCCTCAAAAATCCTTGCACCAGCCCTGCATCTCGCCTTGCTAGAATAAAAAAACTGTTGGTTTTAGCTTCTGCAATGCTGGGAGCGAATGTCCAATGGTTTTCACATCTTAGCAACAAGGCAGGATAAGGAGATTGCTAACTGGGAGGTTTTTTTGCCAGCAATGGCCTACAAGTATGACCAGGCCAGGACATAGGGGAATGGGGAGGCAGAAGGGGCATATGCCCTAGGCTTTGACTGTTTGTGCGGGGGATGGGGGGAAGGATGCACTAGGGGCTTCCTTCTGACTTACTCACTAACAGGAGTGACTACAGCGTCACTTCTGTCAGCAGGGCTATTATCTGGAGCGCGGCAGTACTCGATACCGCCACCTCTGGCACTAGCCCTGTGCTCCCTGCTGACCTCTGTCACTTCCTTCATCTTGTGTCAATTCTGTGTTTACAAATGTCAAAGCCTTGAGTGACAGTGCTTCTTCAGTTCAGGAGGAGCAGCTGCCAGGAGGCTGGACATGAAGCGCTCTGCAGAACTGAGTAAATAGCTGGGCGTGGGTGATAGAGTGCTGTAGGCAGGGAGGAGGTTGGGCAGGAGGAGGGCAGGAGGAAGGCAAGGCGGTGGGGGGAGCTCTGAACTGGGGAAGTGCGAGGTGGGGGAAGAGCTGTGTACTAGGGTGGGGGAGGAGCTTGGTACTGAGATGCTTCTTCTATTGACAACACTGATATAGGGAAAATTTTTTCCTTCCAGTGACATTACTGACTCTGCATTTTTCTTTTCAGTGACACCACTGGAATACTGATTCTTTTATCGGGCTGCTGTGAGCAGCCTTGGAACCATGTGATCACTGTAGGCAATCAGTGATCACATGGACTGTAGTAAACAATATGTAATTTTGTGGCATCATTGTTTACTACTGAGTGATCTCTGTGATCAGTCACAGAGATCACCTAATACAGGTTCATTTACAGCAGCCCTGTAACGTGATAACTGTCACCATTTACACCTGTAACACCCTGTTGTTATTCAGACTGCAGGATGTGAAAAGAGACACAACGTGGCGGTGTCTTGCAACTCAGTGAAACACACTGTAATGAAAAGCTTAAAGCGGAGTTCCGCTCACCCTGTCAAAAAATAAAAGTCAGCAGCTACAAAAACTGTAGCTGCTGACTTTTAAAAAACAGCCACTTACCTGTCCCTCGATCCTGCAGTGTGTCCTCTGCAGCCCGTTTCACCGGCAGTCCTGTATTCCAGGAGGCCGGCATCTTCAGTGTGGGCACCCGGCTGTGACAGCTTGCAGCTTCACAGCCAGGTACCCACTGCGCATGCGTGAGTAGCGCTGCACTTCATGAATGGTCCTGTAGTCTTCTGGGACCTGTCACGTGTCCCAAAAGACTACAAGGGAGGCACCTTCCGATCGGACCGGAAGTGGGAGCGGGTACCTGTCAAATTTGGGTACCCGCTCCCCCCTGCCCCCCAAAGGTGCCAATCCTTAATGGGGAACGGGGGAGCAGTCCTTAAAGCGGAACTTCCCCTTTTGGGTGGAGCTCCGATTTAATGGATTTTGTAAGCTGAACTGCAGGACCTTGTTGGAAGGCAGCGGATTAAGGGACTACCTTTCCCAGAGGAGCTGGTGTGTGGTTGGAGGCATATAAAGTTAGAAGCCCGGGAACAGAGGCAGTAAGTGAACTGAGAGAGAGCTGGAAAGAAGGTGTGAGGAGAAAGCTGTGCTCAAGGCCGGAGGACCGGACCAAGCCGCAGAGTGAGAGAGCGGAGAAAGAGGGAGGAATAGCTGACCACTGGCATCTCCAAGAAACCTGGAGCACTAACCTGACGGAGAACCGCAGGGCTACTGTCACAAACTCTGCAAGAGGAACCGCAGGACTGCTGGTGGTCCCCATGTACAGTGACACCACCAGTAATAGATCGGGTGAGAGAGTCCCAATCTCCAACCAATTAAGTGACATTCTATTGAATCAGCTATTCACTATACAATTACTGCCATTATTCACAAGTTAAACAAGTTGAGGCCTAGTTCGCCCAGCCTGCTAGCAAACACATCTTCAGCATAATCCAGTCATCAGAGCCAACTGCAGTGTCCTCTCTCTGTGGGAAAAACCATGTCACTGTTTTCTTTGCAAATGGTCAACATCCATCAAGGGACACTTGTCGTTGTTGCCATTTGCTACTGCAGCCTAACAAGCAATGACCTCTTTGCCAGTGAGTGTGTCCACTCATTAAACCTCCTGATTAAAACCTGCATCTCATCTTGTGCCTTAAAGGGGTACTGCCCGAGTTAAATACCACTTAATGGGATAGAGTGTGCTTGCCTAAATGCTTTTGAGGGACTTCCACCTGTTCGCTGAATAAATTAATTAATTTAAAATGTAACATCATGTAATTTCATCCCTTCACAATGACCCATAACAATTTCATCCAGTGCTTCTCAATTTTGTCAAGGCTGAATTTCAGTGGATCAGGGATGAGGGGATCATTAATCGGTGGATCAGGGATGGGTGGATCAAGAATGGGTGGATCAGAGATGGGTAGATTAGGGAGAGGTGGATCAGGGATTGGTGAATCTACAGCAATTAGTGGATCAAATATGGGTGAATGCTTAATTGGTGGATCAGGGATGTGTGCATCAGAAAAGGGTGGATCGTTAATTGGTGGATTAGGAATCGTGAATCTACAGTAATTAGTGGATCAAGTATGGGTGGTTGCCTAATTGGTGGACAGGGGATGTGTGTATCACAAATGGGTGGATTAATTGGTGGGTTGGGAATAGTGGATCTACAGTAATCATTGGATCAGGGATGGGTGGGTCATTAATTTGTGGATCAAAGATGGGTGGACAATTTATTGGTAGGTTAGTGATTGGTAGATCAGTAATCAGTGGATCACGGCTGGATGCACCCGTGGATCAGGGATTGGTTGATCAGTGATAGGGGAATCTGCGATGGGTGTGTAGCGCTACCTTCATGAGGGCTGTTGTGTTTCTAGGTCCTCCTAAACTTCTCACAGCCAGGTAACACACATTTTACACACTTGCACCCATAGTCTGTGAACAGTCCGTGAGCTTGGTTTTCATTATTTTATTAGGAGAAATAACTTGGGTAAAGTAATAGGGATTATAGGATGCTCAACTTGACTGAATCAATGTATGGAGACAACTTCCTTCCTATTTACATAAACAGATCCTGGGCTGTTCTCCTCCTTGAAAGCCGTCAGTTTTTGCGGATCAGTAGCAACAGCCCCTTACGGCCCCTTTGAAAGTTAGCTTAACTTATTGCAAACTACATGTAGAGATGTCTCCTCTCCCCTGTAGAACTGCTCCCAGCTCCGCAACCTGCAGATACTACCAGCCCTCCTGGCTGCTAGGACAATGATAAAGGATTAAGCACAGCGCTATCCTTTGAAAGCTTGCTACATGTGGTAGTCTCTCCCCTTGTAAAGCCCTGGGTGTACCCATGTACTCACTCTGTCCTCCTTGCTCCCAGGCATTGATCCTGTTCATAGTCACCAAAGATCCATTATCTCCTGCGCTCAAAGACTCAGATCAAACGGGCGTTAGTAACAAGCAGCGTGTTCATTTCATCCGCTGGTGATCAGAGGTTGTGCAGCTTTATCATGAAGCTGGGGAAGCTTGATAAAACTGTAGAAGAAGATGAAAGAAAGAGCGCACAAACCTTGCGCATTACCTCAATAAATAGTGACTAATTTTATTATTAAGGAAATATACTCACAAAGTGATAGTATAACAGGCATAAGTAAACATAATCCACACAGGGTTACAGTTAAATCCAAAAGGGGGGGGGGGGGAATGAAGGCTAAAGCATTTCGAAGGGTGCTCCCTTCTTCATCAGAGCTGGGTTGAGCAGATAGGGACTTCAGTATGGCAGAGTTCCCATGGCAAGGAGACATTCAGCCACTGAGTGTCGGTATTACAGCAGTTCAGCCTGTTTACCCCCCCTTTGGATTTACCTGTAACCCTGTTTGGATTATGGTTACTTATGCCTGTTATGCCATCACTTTGTGAGTATATTTCTTTAATAATAAAATTAGTCACTATTTATTGAGGTAATGCGCAAGGTTTGTGCGCTCTTTCTTTCATCTTCTTCTACAGATTGATCCTGTTCATGCCATACTGCTAAATGGACCCTCCTAAGCCACACAGCACATGATGTAAAACAGCACATTGTTAACCCTTTGAACGCCCTAAATGTTAACCCCTTCTTGCCCAGTGCCATTAGTACTGTGTCAGTGCTATTTATTTATTTATTTCAGGTACTTATAGATCGCTGTCAATTTACACAGCGCTTTACATATATATTGTACATTCACATCAGCCCCTACCTTCAAGGGGTGTACAATCTAAGGTCCCTAACTTACATTCATGCATACACTTAATTAACTCATGCATACACTCCAATTAACCTACCAGCATGTCTTTGGAGCGTAGGAGGAAACCAGAGTACCTGGAGGAAACCCATGCAGGCAGAGGGAGAACATGCAAACTTTTATTAGCACTGATCACTGTATTAATGTCATTGGGATGTCAGAGGCACTTAGTCCCGCCCCCCCGTGTCGGAATGCCTGCCGCAGTCCCGCTATAAGTCGCTGATCGCCGCTATTAGTATAAAAAAAAATGTAATTATATATACCACCATTTGTAGACGCTATAACTTTCACGTAAACCAATTAATTTACAGGTATTGGGATTTTTGCCCAAAGGGCGGGCAGCAAATGTCATCAGCGGTCCAGGTGGATGCCATATGGCGTCATCCCGCACATGCGCAGATTGCGCTCCTGCAGAGCAGCGCAGTGGCACGATCTGTCACCGGCCGTGTACCTCGGACACGGCCGATGACAGATCTGAGTATTGGCCTGTTGCCGGTATCATGTGACCTGCTGTGACCAATCACAATAGGTCACATGACAGTTGTATACAATGGATGGCTTCATTCATGCCATCCATTGTATACTAGTGTCTAGCTGTGAATGGTCACAGCTAATCACATGCACATGTCATGTGATTAGCTGTGGCCAAATCACAGCTAAGCACAAAAAAAAAAAAACCCTGAATGAATCGATGTCATTCAGGTAAATGCTTGCTTATAGCAAAGTAATTCTTTGCTTTAAGCAAATTGTGTAAAAAAAAAAAATTATATATTGATCACTTCCCCAAAGTAGTACAATGTTTTTTTCATACTGTCACTAGTCAGTGTCCCTGATCGCCACCATGCCAGTTATATAATGATGCTGTACTGCACTGGTGACAATATGTAAAAGAAAATAGTGAAACTAATTTTTTTAATTTTTTAATTTTCCAAAAAATTATGACAAAAAAAATACAACTTCAAAAAACTTGCCATGCCTCTTATAAAGTACTTCGGACTGTCTACTTTGCAAAAAGGGGTCATTTGGGGGATATCTGTACTGTTCTGACATTCTTGGACCTCAAGAAATTAGATTGGCTGTCAGTACTTCAGGATTGATCAATATTCAGATATATCCCATAGTTTGTGAACTCTATAACTTTCCTACAAACTAAATAATACATCCTAATTTGGGTTATTTTCACCAAAGACATGAATTAGAATACATCGCGGCCTAAATTTATGAAGAGCAATTATTTATTTGCAAACTTTTATAACAGAAACAAAGAAAAACTTTTTTTTTTCAAAATGTTTGGTCTTTTTTTGTTAATTTAGCAAAAAATAAAAACCCCAGTGGTGATTAAATACCACCTAAAGAAAGCTCTAGTTGTGTGAAGAAAATGATAACATTTTAGTTTGGGTACAATGTTGTATGACCGTACAATTGTCATTCAAAGTGTGAGAGCGCTGAGACCTGAAAACTGGCCTGGGCAGGAAGGTGTAAAATTGCCCGGTATTGAGTTGGTTAATAGAAAAACAAAAATAATGTTTTTTCTCCAAATTGTCAGTCTTTTTTTGTTTATAGCGCAAAAAATAAAAAACACACCACTGAAAGAAAGCTCAATTTGTGGGGAAAAAAAGGAGGTACATTTCATTTGGGTGCAGCGTTGCATGACCGTGCAATTGCCAGTTAAAGTAACGCAGCGCCGTACAGCAAAAAATGTCCTGGTCACGAAGGGGGGTAAATCCTCCTGAGGGCAAGTGGTTAACGATGCCAGCTTTTCAGTCAACATAACAGCCAAGCAGGTGGCATTTCCCAAAGCAGTATTGAGCAATGGAAGTGAGCCTACATATTCAGTGGATATGGGTGTCCTGTGAGAGTTGTTTAGTAACACAGCCTGAGTCTATTCTTATAGAATTACTTTTATTTTTCAGCAATGCTCCCCAGCACACACTCCCCACATAGGAACCTCTGTCAGGGAAAACGTTTCTACCCTACCTCCATTTCCGGGGGGAATCCTATTCCAGAGCTCTTCGCACGCTTGGTTTCCATAGGAACGGAGAAACGGCCAGTACAGAAGATTCCAGGAGGATGTCGGAGACAGAAGCGCCGTTTACCTTCCGCCCCCTGCCGGAGAGAACCTTCAGCTTTCTGGAGAAGACAGACACCCGAGAGCTGCTGACCAAATGGTAAACAAGGCGGAGATGGCACAGCCCGGTGCAGCGGCAAGATGCGTGTCCCGTGAAGATATGTCTGCCTCTTGCCGTTACACCGGTCCTGGCGCGGAACTCTGAGGCGTCATTCCTAAAGCCAGCAGGCCTCTCCCACACGGGCCTATGTGTGATTTCTGCACATGCCGAGCTGCGCACGGTCCTCTGTAAAGATATCACGTCAAGTGCCCACATTCAGATACAGTGTACACGGGCGGACTGACAACTCATGGGGCCCCGGGCAATAGGGGATCATGGGGCCCCTGTGTCCTTGCCCAGACTCAAAAAAGCCTATGAAAAAGGTACTGGGGGCATCTCATGGGGCCCCCTACTGACCCCGGGCCCTCAGGCAGTGCCCGAGTTTCCAAATGGTCAGTCCGCCCCTGAGTGTACAGTCCTTCTTTATGGGCCGGATCACCTCAGGATCACTCGGGAACGCGCCCACATTCCTGACCATTCCCACACCGTGCGACAATGCAGCCTATTCATCTCAAGGCAAATAAAAAAAAAAGCACCACGGTACCTCGTGATTCGGTGCCCACAAACGTACTGTGAATGCTTGCAGAGGCAATGCATTATGAGCGCAATGCGGGGAAATGCACACGGAACACGTTGTGAACCAGCCCTTCCAATGAATGACTACACGTGTTCAGGTTTATGTGTGTAAGCCCATAAAATATACAGGCGTGTGCGGCCCTGGACACAGCTGCGTTCTACTTTTTGTGCATGGCTAAACTCAGCGCACATTAACCATTTGCCCTCCTGAGGATTTCCCCCCCTTCATGACCAGGCCATTTTTTGTGTCATAGCGCTCTGTTACTTTAACTGACAATTGCGCGGTCATGCCTTGCTGCACCCAAATTTAATTTACGTCCTTTTTTTTTCCCCCACAAATACAGCTTTCTTTTATTGGTATTTGATTGCCTGTGCGTTTTTTATTTTTTGCACTATACGTATTTTTTTGTTACAGATTTAGACCAAAATGTATTCTGCTACATGTCTTTGCTAAAAAAAAGAAAAAATCCCAATACGTGTAAATGAACCGGTTTACGTGAAAGTTAAAGCGTTTACTAAAGGTGGAATAGATACTGTGATTTTTTTTCTACTAGTAATGGCGGCGATCAGCGACTTTTAGCGGGACTGCGGCAGACATTCTGACACTGGAGGGGAAATAACTTGGTGTTACTGACATCTCCAGTGACACCAATACAGTGATCAGTGCTATAAAAAAGCACTGACACTGTACTAATGGCACTGGGCAGGAAGGGGTTAATGTGAGGGGCTATCAAAGGGTTAACTGTGTGCAAGGAGTGTTTTACTAGGGGGTGGAGGGTTTACTGTCAGCTTGAGCAGTGTGCTCAAGCTGACAGTAAACAAACAATCTTCCTTGCCGTCGGAGATGCTCAGTAATCTCGGGCGCCGGCGGGTAATTACCGGCCGGGACACAGTGATTGACATCTGCAGCCGTGAACAGCGGCGCAGGTAGGGTGCACACACGGTTCGCGCGCACCCCCTACCCGAAAATGCAAAATGACAATATATATATACGTGATTTTACGCAAGGTTCTACCCTGTAGCAGTATATCTGCTATAAGACGGTCCTTAAGCAGTTAACCTGAATTAACAGGCATAAAAACCTGCCTGGTGCTCTATACACTCTATACAAATCTTAAATAAAGTTTTTACTTTAGTTATACCGTAAGGTATATGTAAACCCAAACATTGGACCTCCGTTTATTTTCTCTTTTGCACTGGTAAATATCCCGTGGAAGTATTTTATGTTGATCCTGCCAGAAATCCAGTGCTGTTCTGTGCACTCTGCAGTCTTCTCTCAAGCAGTGTCATTAATGAAAAGGTAAAGTGGTAATAATTCCAAAAGCAAAAACGTATTCTTTTGCAGCTTACCAATCATTAGATGTGATGGCTGCATTGGTTTTCTTTTTTTCAGGTTTTTTTCCCCTCTGTTGTCACCTGGTCAGTGACACAGCTCCCTGCCCCCACTCTGGATGAATAAGTACAGGGGGCACCTTTGGACAGTAGCATTTCCAACCGTCAAGCATTTTTTCAGTGAAAACACCACTACTGGACAAGTGGTTTTTTTTCTGCCTCTTAAAAACCCCTGACACTAAATGCTCTTAAAAGCCTATGTGTGCATGGACACATAGGGGGGAGTTTAGAGTCAGGAAAAAAAAAATCCAGTGCCCCTAGATGCATCTGCAAAAATGTCCAGTGTGCATGAGGCCTCAAAGGTTATCTATAGACCTAACATATATATAAACGCACAAAATGTGGTTTAGAGGGCATAGGGTGGGGTGTTGTTCACTTTATTGTGGCACCACCCGCCATATTGTCTCTAATGTCTCAGTGAACATTTTAAATTTGGTATTTTTTCCTTTCTCTCTGGACTTTGTCTCAGAAAGATGAGGTATCTGCACCATGCCTCCCAGATGTCCTGTTTTAACCCCCCTTATCCATTGAAAATGTACACAGTACATTAGTACATTCCTGCTATCATATCCTACAGGGGACACAGCCACAGGTACACGTCAGCTTCTGTTTTGAAGGAGTTCTCTCCTAGAACAACTACAACTGATGCCTTCAGCCCTCTTGTTTTGTGTTGATGTTTTTAAAAATGTATTCGAACAAGTCTCAAGAATCTCTTATCTTTTTGCACGTGCACTGGATTTTATAGCTAAAAGCTTGGACTGCTGGACATGCTTGGAAGAATCGTCTTCTGTGCATGCCCATTGATGGTGAATGACTCTTTGGGGAATCCCTTGACAAATTCATCAAGAAAGTAATGAGGGGAAAGGTACTCTTACCCCAAAAGAAAAAGCCTAAAGTGGTTTTAAAGGCTAAAGGTTTTTTACCTGCATAGAATGCATGAAGGTAAAAAAGTTTGAGCCTTGACAAACACTTTAGGCTTTTTCTTATTGCGATCCCTCACAATCCATATTTGTGTACAACACCCTCGGCTGTCCTGGGTCTCTGCCTCATTGGCTGAGACAGCAAGCGGGGGGGGGGGGGGGGGGGGGGGGTTAGTTGACTGCACCCCTGGCATTGCTGTAGTTTGTTCTAACCCCATCACTGCCATTATGTTTAAACAGCTTGGTCTTTGAGAGAATGAAGGAAAAAAATAAAGCCATGTGAAATACAAATTTTATTTGTACACCTAATACTAATAAGATATTAAGAGCATGCAGCTATAGAATAGAATATTTTAAATTACAATTCTCCTTTAAACTAAGTGTGCCCATTTTTCCATGAAAAGTGGCAATACTCTAATTGAGAGTCTTTTTAAAAACAAGTGCAGTTTCTGTTTTCTGCATAGGGCATTGCTAGATATACCCCACACAGTGCTTAGGTTTTACAATTTAGGTATAGAATGCATAGTGCAGTGTGAATCTTGTCATGTCCCGTGGTGTCCTCTGCACAACGCTGCAGAAGTACCAGATGAGCTGTTAACAGAAATATGGCCATGATTAGGACACAGCACTGCTCTATGTGATGACTTTTGTATTTCGCAACAGCAAATTAAGTCACAAATAGATATTTTCAAAGGTTCTGAAATTGTGCCACTGCAAAGGTTGCCAGACTATTCATAGGCTGTTATTCTTGTCTGCCTATTTTTTAGTCTGGAGGCACTGAGAACCAGCAGAGGCTGCAACAAACTTTCTGTTAGCTGTCAGGCTGCTGGCTTTGATTCACAAGCGCTCTGCTTCCAATTCAGATGCCGCCTCTCCCAAATGGCTGCTGAGTCTACAGTTGAGGACAGTTGTCCAAACAATGTGGATATTTCAGTAGAAGAGCCTACTGAGGTGTTGCCACAAGCAACATCAGAGGCAGTAGAAACATGTCTTCCTAGTTCACTGGTTTTAGACTACTTTGGTTCCTCAAACTTTTTACTCCAGAGGAAACATTGATATCATTTTTAGGTCTCTGGGAACCCCAGCAAAAACCAATTCATTGGGAGGGTTAGTGGGGAAAATGCTCCTTACATTGGTGACCAATAATCCCCTTCTTACATTTGTGGTCAGAATGCCACCCTTGTAGACAGCTAAAGAGATTGAGGTCCTGAAGCGGACTCTGCCAAGTGGTATTGACCCTGAAACTATGCAGGTTCCATCAAATAGGTGGTCAATCAGCCACAGCTCAAGGAGCCTCTGGAGGAACCCTAGAGATCCATGGAACCCTTGCTAAAAATGGCTGCTATATAGATTGAGTAGGTTTTTATTGACATCAGTGTGACACGTACAGTACATATTCCTATAAGGCAGCAGTAAGTGGGTTCATTCCACGATTACTCCGGTGTGTTTCACACAGGCTGCTAAGGTGCTGATGTAATATATGCTGCACAAGCATTGGAGACTTTACACTGACCTGTCTGTTCTTTACTGGCTCCTTCACTGCACAACTTCAATCAGCCTGTTATGTGCTTGTTAATAGCAAGTAGAGAGCATTACCTCAACTGCATACACAGTGCAAATGTCATGTAATTAAACCCTGCAGTCAGTAAACTAGAAAGATGCTTGAAGAGACTCTTCTCTGTCTTTACATATCTTTATTGACTTTTCTTGTGTACAGATCTGCATGGCCTTCCTGTGAATTACAGGGTCCACAGCGTTAAGCGGGACCCACATGGGATTGCACAAAGGGATAACACTTTCCTTCCCACTCTGTTAGGTTGCCAGTGAAGTCTGCGTGGCAACAGTTGCTGATTGGGCCGTTTTGGCGGACATCCGCAGCCCGCGCTTTTCCCCCTATAAAAGCAGCTACTCACAAGATGCAGCAGCTGCTGAGGGACCGGACCGCTGCTCACTGAAGACTGAGAACCTTGATATGGATAGCCTCTTTCGCCGCCTCATTGAGAAGGCAGAAATTTCCGGAGGCGAAGAGTGGCTTCGGAGGTGTTTAGAGGAGAATTCTACCCCTCCCCTTCCTTCCGTCCCAGAGCAGGAGATTTCTGAAAAAATGGCTGCCAAAACTCTGGGCATGCGCAGTGCAGTGCAATCTAAGAGGAAAAGGCAGAGGAAGGACTGTTCACTTCCTTCACTCCTCAGTAACAGTGCTCCCTCAAGTTCAGTCAGGGAAACTGATCCATTTACATTTGAGGATGCCACTCAGCCTGCTGTTATAGAGGCATCTACTGTAGTGGGAAAATAGCAAATTTTTGTTCTGATGAGATGTTGTCTAATTCTAAAGTTAATGAATTGCGTTCTACTTAATTCTATTGCAAATATTTTGGATGGTGTAATAAAAGAAATTTGGTTGTATCACAAGAAATAGAAGATTTTGGGGCTCAGGGTTCTGGTGCATTAAATAATAATTCTTCTCAAATTTCTGGTTCTGACCCTATTGCGTCATTTGCATCTTTGGAAAAAAATATGTTGGATGTTAGTACAATTTGGCAAGGGCAAAAAGTGTCTAATGAAAATATGGCTAGTGTAATTTTCCAGCAGTTTCTAAGCCATTTATAGCCGAAACATTCCTTAAAGAAGCACTTCCATGTGAAATATCTCCCTTAGGTTTTCACCTGCCCCAACAGTAAAAGAAAAAATTTGGAAGAGAGATTTTGTGGATATTTTATCTTTATTACCAGCGTCCAAGGAATATTTGGTTAAAATGGGAAAAAAAAGAGGAAGACAGAATAGAAGAAGATAGGAGAAGGGCTATACCTAAAACTTTTCTAAACTGGCTTTTGTATATACGCAGCTGTTTTGGGTGAACATTTCCCGGAGAGATGCTCAGGCTTGTTTCAACATTTGGATATTGTAGCAGAGGATATCCAACATTTTGGTGGTACAGCCTGGTATACTTATGAAAATAGACTGAAGCTTTCAGTTCATTCATCTTTACGTTGGGGTATTAAAGATGTTGGTTTATGGTTGAATTTAATGTTACCACAAAGATCTTTACCCCACAAAAGCCGAACATCAATCAGAATTCCTTTTTATAAAGGATTCTGTTTTGCATTTAACAAAAGCCAGTGTCGATTCCTATCCAACTGTAGATACAAACAGTGTTCATACTGTAATGGGTGTGCTGTTCCCCTCATATTTGTTATTTAACTGTGCATTGTATCACCAATTCTTATTTCACCATGTTTGTTTCTATGTCTTGATCTGTTGCTGCCATCTGCTGGCCAGAATTTGCATGCTGCATGCCCATGTTATAGCTAGTAAGTGTTTTCTCTGCTGGGCGTGGTTTTAGGCAAGCCTTGGTTCTGGTCACTTCCTGCAGCCATTTTTATGTGCTTTATAGCTGTGTGACAGGACATTCAATTCCCTGGGCTTGTGAAGGCATCAGTTTTTGACCAGCAGTTAGCCTCAGGAAAGATATCACAGGACAGCATCAATACCTCTACTACCTTACAGTATTGTATCACTGTTTGTCGCTGTATTTTGGACCAAATAAACCCACGCTGATTTCATTCCCGTGTATACGTTTGGATCCATCTAACCTGAGCATCTGCCGGTCCGGTCTGCTCCACTGCTTGGATACGAAGGTAGGAAGTTACACAGCTATTATCAGTTATACCTTCATTCGCCTTCATGTGGGGACAGAACAATGGGTCACACCCAGCCTTTTAGATGCTTTTGAAAATCCTCTCTACATCATTTCAACTTCAAAACCGGGATCCAAATATTAAAAACCAAGACGCCAGTGATATTGTCAAAAATGCTACCAGGGCTCGATCGCTACAGCAGGATGGCGGATCTATTGTGTAAAAGGTTCAAAGAAGGTTTCCTAGTTCCTTCCTTCAACGGTAAAGGCTATTTCCCAGTTAAAAATTTGTGTTCAACCCTTTTGCATTCAGAAATTGTGGAAGTTAAAACTAATAAAGAACTGCAGATAGGCTTGCTGGCCCCTTTCCCAATTTTAGACTATCTCCATTAGGTTTGGTTCCTAAGAAAGAACCTGGAACCTTTCATGTGTCTTACCCCCCCTAATAGTTCTCTTAACGACGAGGTTGCAGATTTTGATGCTTCAGTTTCTTATGCATCCTTTGATGAGGCCCTGATTTTACTACAACGCTTTGGTAGATCAGAAAAGCGGACATCAAATATGCCTTCCGTGTGTTACCTGTACATCCTCAAGGTTTCAATTCGCTGTGTTTTTATTTTAATGGTTCATTTTATTTTGATAAATATATGCCTATGGGTTTTTCTTTGTCACGCTTCTACTTTGTAGCCTCTACTTTTTTACAATGGGTTCTATCTGAATTATCAGCAGAAGGTGGTTTTCTTCATTATTTAGATGATTTTCTTGTCATTGGCCCTCCCCGATTCCAGCGCCTGTTATGAGTTGTCAGTCTGTTTCTTTAATATCTGCGAATCTTTAGGCATTCCTCTTGCTCAGGCTTTAAGCGGGACCCACATGGGATTGCAGAAAGGGATAACACTTTCCTTCCCACTCTGTTAGGTTGCCAGTGAAGTCTGCGTGGCAACAGTTGCTGATTGGGCCGTTTTGGCGGGTGTCCACAGCCCGCACTTTTCCACCTATTAAAGCAGCTACTCACAAGCTCCAACAGCTGCCGAGGGACCAGACCGCGGCTCCCCCCCCCCCTTTTTAATAATTTATCATTATTGTCATGGTGCCTGTTGGGGTTTAGTCATCCAGTTTATCTGACTGAATTTTTTGTTTATTCTTGATGGTTTAGCCAAAAAGGGATATATATAGTATGTATATATGTATGTGTATTAAGTAATTTGTTTAATTGAGGTTACCCTTTAAATCGCACCATGGCCAAATATTTTCCAGTAAAGAATATTGTATTTGAATATTTTAGTATTGTATCTTTATTATGGTATAAAAACTCCTTTGTGCTATGCCATCAGTATGCTCTCCAGTGGCAGCTGTACATTACCTATGATGACTACGGCAGAATGTGCCCAATGCATTGTGTGTTGTCATGGCACGTATTCCAAATTGTAAATGTGTAGAAAGTGGTGAAAATGTTGCATGTGACTTGTGCATTGCAGCTCCTCACCATGTGTTCAGGTAGCTCATGCACATTGTGGTGTGTGTTGGCCACTACTGTTCAGTGCATGGGGGTGTTAATCTCAATGAATAGGAAGATCCGTAAATCCAGGAGTAGAGCTGGCCATACACTTGTACACTTTTGGTTTGCAGTTTTCCATTTTAAGAACGCTGGTTTGATTTTCAAATCATCATTGGGGTCAAATGATGTTTGTTTTCTACTGCAGTGATATGAAAATTAGAAGTTCGTCCAGTTTAGAACATTTTTGATCCCGTTGCTTGTCACATGTGACTTTTATTCAGGAAAGTCCATTCATTACAATATTGAATGTTAAAGGCAAACAAAATTTTGAAGTACTTTCAAACAACATTCGTCAAGTCATCTATTGTACTGAGAATTTCTGTGTGAATTTTCATGTGCGGTCCCCTTAAGATTCACAAGAATTTTTAGTACCTATATTTAAAGACATATTGTGGTTATATTCTTTAACCGCTTCCTTCCCACGCGCCCGCAATGTACTGCAGTGACGTACCCGTACGTTGCTCTGGCTGTACTAACACAGGGTCCTGTTCACTGGGATGTTCATTGCGGTGTGTCCGGTGGACACAGTGCAGTACTCCCCCTCCTCTGACTGCTCATTAATTACAGCTCTGCTTCTCTTCCTAGTGTGCTGTGATTGGCCCACAACTGTCACATAATACATGGGGCCAATCACAGCACCCTGTACCATGTGACCAGCTCCAACCAATCACAGATCACTATCTGGAGCTGTCAAAAACTTAAATCATCCATGACCGTTCATGGATGAGTTAGGTTCATGGCAGCAAGCCTTGCATTGCAGGAGAAATGATCTTTATTTCTCCTGCAAAGCAAAGGGTAAGAAAAGTAAAAATCCCTGATCATCCCCCCATAGTAGTACAATGTAACTATGGTAACATTGTATTATTCTGATAATAGTATTAAAAGATAAATGTAAAAAAAAAAATGCTTACCAGCTTTTGGTATTTTGGGGTGTGAATGTGCCTGCGCCCCTCGCTGCCACAACCCCCCCCCCCCCCTTGGTCCAGGGAGAGAAGAGAGAACATGGCACCAAGTAAAAGCACTACATTTTACACACACATTAGATTAGCACATTTAACCCTTTGATTGCCCTGTCACCCGGCCAGTGCCAATAGTACAGTGTCAGAATATAACATTTTTCACTGATCACTGCATTCCTGCCACAACGGCATAAGATAACGTCAGGGTCAGTAAGCGCCCCACCTAGCCAGGGATTGCCCGCACACTATTGCACTCACACTATAGGTAGCTGGTCGCCATTACTAGTATAGTGTTTGTACAGATCAATATAATGATTATGAACAGAACTATACTAGTGCCTGCTTAGTATAGTGTCCCCAAAAACGCAGTGTTAACAGGATCGGCCCCGTTCGCAGCCAGCACTAGCATTTAGCCCTTCCGCTGTTTTTCACGGAAGATTTGTACCAATTTATTGTGGGCCAAGGCAATTTATACGCACAACAATACATCGCCACCCACCCAAATTCAGCTCTTGCCGGACAATTCGCATGGAAACCTACCACGGTTTCTGAATTTAAAACTTTTTTCGCACTTGAATTCAACATGGAAATAACAAAAAAGAAAGAATGAATTGCGGTCATATGGTCCACGGACCCGATTCATATGCCCTTGTTCTTTGCTGTTACATGTGCCCAACATGGACCAGCAATGTACTGGTACGTCGCTGGACTTTGAGTGGTTATATCGGGATGATGGCTGCAGCTACAGGCATCATCCTGGTATTTGTTTTTTTTTCAGCTGGTGCTTGGCTTTCACGTAAAAGCAATCCTAGCAGCCAAGTAACTGCTGAATTGTTTTTATGAGCAGCGAGATGGGAAATCCCCCCCAGCTGCCAGTTTTCGTGGGCTGTCCTATCCCACAGGGGAATCCAAGAATGCAGCCATCAGTTCCGCTGGCTGCCCATAGAGCTGATCAGAGACCAGAATAGCTCCCATCATCTCTATAGTCTAAGAAATTGGAAGCTACGAACATTTCATCACTTCGGTTTTGCAGGATATAAACAGCGCCATTTGTAAATTGGGAAAGCGAATAACACACACCGATCTTGGCGAGATCAGATAATGTAAGGGCAGAAGAGATATCTTGAGTATAATAAACCCCAGATTTCTCAAAAAATAATACCTGTCAAAGCCTATTGCAGTCAGAGGGGATATTTACATTCCCTGTGATGGCAATGAAAGTGATTAAAAAAAAGAAAAATAAAGGGGTGTAAAAATAATAGAAAAAAATCAAAATAACTAGAAATAAAAGCACCACTGCGTTGACCCCGTGTTGGTATGTAAACAGCAGTTGCAACATACATGTGAGGTATCGCCGCAAACGTCAGATTGAGGGCAGTAATTCTAGCACTAGACCTCCTGTGTAAATATAAATTGGTGACCTGCAAAGGCTTTTAAAGTCGCCTATTGATAATAAAAATGTATGTACTTACACGGGCATGCACAATTTTAAAGCATGTCATGTTTTGTATCTATTTACTCCACGTAACATCATCTTTTATATTTTATCAAGCAATTGGGCAATATGTTGTGTTATTGTGCATTCAAATTCTAAAAAGTGTATTTTCCCCAAAAGATTTGCGTTTGAAAAATCACTGCGCAAATACTGTGTGACTTAAAAAATTTCAACACCCAGTTTTATTCTCTAGGGCCTCTGCTTTAAATATATATATATATATATATATATAGATAGATAGTCCGGTCCATAAATATTGGGACATCGACACAATTCTAACATTTTTGGCTCTATACACCACCACAATGGATTTGAAATGAAACGAACAAGATGTGCTTTAACTGCAGACTGTCAGCTTTACTTTGAGGGTATTTACATCCAAATCAGGTGAACGGTGTAGGAATTACAACAGTTTGCATATGTGCCTCCCACTTGTTAAGGGACCAAAAGTAATGGGACAGAATAATAATCATAAATCGAACTTTCACTTTTTAATACTTGGTTGCAAATCCTTTGCAGTCAATTACAGCCTGAAGTGTGGAACGCATAGACATCACCATACGCTGGGTTTCATCCCTGGTGATGCTCTGCCAGGCCTCTACTGTAACTGTCTTCAGTTCCTGCTTGTTCTTGGGGCATTTTCCCTTCAGTTTTGTCTTCAGCAAGTGAAATGCATGCTGTATCGGATTCAGGTTAGGTGATGGACTTGGCCATTGCATAACATTCCACTTATTTCCCTTAAAAAACTCTTTGGTTGCTTTTGCAGTATGCTTTGGGTCATTGTCCATCTGCACTGTGAAGCGGCGTCCAATGAGTTGTGAAGCATTTGGCTGAATATGAGCAGATAATATTGCCCGAAACACTTCAGAATTCATCCTGCTGCTTTTGTCAGCAGTCACATCATCAATAAATACAAGAGAACCAGTTCCATTGGCAGCCATACATGCCCACGCCATGACACTACCACCACCATGCTTCACTGATGAGGTGGTATGCTTAGGATCATGAGCAGTTCCTTTCCTTCTCCATACTCTTCTCTTCCCATCACTCTGGTACAAGTTGATCTTAGTCTCATCTGTCCATAGGATGTTGTTCCAGAACTGTGAAGGCTTTTTTAGATGTCGTTTGGCAAACTCTAATCTGGCCTTCCTGTTTTTGAGGCTCACCAATGGTTTCCATCTTGTGGTGAACCCTCTGTATTCACTCTGGTGAAGTCTTCTCTTGATTGTTGACTTTGACACACATACACCTACCTCCTGGAGAGTGTTCTTGATCTGGCCAACTGTTGTGAAGGGTGTTTTCTTCACCAGGGAAAGAATTCTCCGGTCATCCACCACAGTTGTTTTCCGTGTTTTCCGGGTCTTTTGGTGTTGCTGAGCACACCGGTGCGTTCCTTCTTTTTAAGAATGTTCCAAACAGTTGTTTTGGCCACGCCTAATGTTTTTGCTATCTCTCTGATGGGTTTGTTTTTTCAGCCTAATGATGGCTTGCTTCACTGATAGTGACAGCTCTTTGGATCTCATCTTGAGAGTTGACAGCAACAGATTCCAAATGCAAATAGCACACTTGAAAGAAACTCTGGACCTTTTATCTGCTCGTTGTAATTGGGATAATGAGGGAATAACACACACCTGGCCATGGAACAGCTGAGAAGCCAATTGTCCCATTACTTTTGGTCCCTTAGCAAGTGGGAGGCACATATGCAAATTGTAGTAATTCCTGCACCGTTCACCTGATTTGGATGTTAATACCCTCAAATTAAAGCTGACAGTCTGCAGTTAAAGCACATCTTGTTTGTTTCATTTCAAATCCATTGTGGTGATGTATAGAGCCAAAAATGTTAGAATTGTGTCGATGTCCCAATTTATATGGACCTGACTGTGTGTGTGTGTATGTATGTACAGTGGGGATCGAAAGTTTGGGCACCCCAGCTAAAAATTTGTATTAATGTGCATAAAGAAGCCAAGGAAAGATGGAAAAATCTCCAAAAGGCATCAAATTACAGATTAGACATTCTTATAATATGTCAACAAAAGTTAGATTTTATTTCCATCATTTACACTTTCAAAATAACAGAAAACGAAAAAAATGGCGTCTGCAAAAGTTTGGACACCCTGCAGAATTTTTAGCATGCACTGCCCCCTTTGCCAAGCTGAGACCGGCCAGTGTCATGGATTATTCTCAATCATCCTCTGGGAAGACCAGGTGATGTCAATCTCAAAGGATTTAAATGCCCAGACTCATATGACCTTGCCCCAACAATCAGCACCATGGGTTCTTCTAAGCAGTTGTCTAGAAAACTGAAACTGAAAATAGTTGACGCTCACAAAGCTGGAGAAGGCTATAAGAAGATAGCAAAGCGTTTTCAGATGTCAGTATCCTCTGTTCGGAAAGTAATTAAGAAATGGCAGTCATCAGGAACAGTGGAAGTTAAAGCAAGATCTGGAAGACCAAGAAAAATATCAGACAGAACAGCTCGCAGGATTGTGAGAAAAACAATTCAAAACCCACGTTTGACTGCACGATCCCTCCAGAAAGATCTGGCAGACGCTGGAGTTGTGGTACACTATTCCACTATAAAGAGATACTTGTACAAATATGGTCTTCATGGAAAAGTCATCAGAAGAAAACCTCTTCTACGTCCTCACCACAAAAATCATCGTTTGAACTTTGCAAATGAACATATAGACAAGCCTGATGCATTTTGGAAACAAGTTCTGTGGGCCGATGAGGTTAAAATTGAACTTTTTGGCCGGAACGAGCAAAGGTACGTTTGGAGAAGAATGGGCACAGAATTTAATGAAAAGAACCTCTGTCCAACTGTTAAGCATGGGGTTGGATCAATCATGCTTTGGGGTTGTGTTGCAGCCAGTGGCACAGGGAACATCTCACGAGTAGAAGGAAAAATGGATTCAATAAAATTTCAGCAAATTTTGGATGGTAACTTGATGCCATCTGTGAAAAAGCTGAAGTTAAAGAGAGCATGGCTTCTACAAATGGATAATGATCCTAAACACACCTCGAAATCCACGGGGGATTACATCAAGAGGCGTAAACTGAAGGTTTTGCCATGGCCTTCACAATCTCCTAACCTCAACATAATTGAAAATCTATGGTTGACCTTAAAAGAGCAGTGCGTGACAGACAGCCCAGAAATCTCAAAGAACTGGAAGACTTTTGTAAGGAAGAATGGGCAAAGATACCTCAAACAAGAACTGAAAGACTCTTGGCTGGCTACAAAAAGCATTTACAAGCTGTGATACTTGCCAAAGGGGACAGTACAAGATATTAACTCTGCAGGGTGCCCAAAGTTTTGCAGACGCCATTTTTTTGTTTTCTGTTATTTTGAAAGTGTAAATGATGGAAATAAAATCTAACTTTTGTTGACATATTATAAGAATGTCTAATCTGTAATTTGATGCCTTTTGGAGATTTTTCCATCTTTCCTTGGCTTCTTTATGCGCATTAATACTAATTTTTAGCTGGGGTGCCCAAACTTTCGATCCCCACTGTATATATGTGTGTGTGTGTGTGTGTGTATATGTTTGGGGGTTCAAAGTAATTTTCTAGCAAAAAAAAGATGTTTTTTCATGTGAACAAAAGGTGTCAGAAAAGGCTTGATCTTCAAGAGTGGGTGATATGTGGCATAAGCTTCTAATGTTGGCCCTGAAATGCCAGGATAGTAGAAGCAACCCCTTCAAATGACCCCTTTTTGGAATGTAAACACTCCTTGGTATTTGCTAAGAGGCATGGTGAGTATTTTGCAGATCTCATTTGTTGACACATTTTTGTAAAACAAAGAAAGAAAACAAAAATTTATTTTTTCTTTACTTTTTTTTCTTTTTCAAAACCCTGTGACAAAAATTATATCTGTAAAATACTCCCCATGCCTCTTATAAAATTCCTTGGTTGTATGTTTGTACTGTCCTGGCATTTTAGAGCCTCCAAAACTGTGATGGGAAAGTGATATGAAGAAATATGCCCTTTGAAAGCCTTGAGGTGGTCATTAGATTTTGGGGGCCTGTATGTAGCTAGGTTGCCAAAAAGTCTCTCACATGTGGTATCCCCATGTTTAGGAGAAGTAGAAGAATGTGTTTTGGGGTGTTATTCCACATATACCCATAGCATGCATGAGCAATATATCATTAAAATGACAACTTTTGTGTAAAAAAAAAAATTGTAATTTTCAAAATATTTGTGGCAAAAAAATATAATGTTCCATGGACTCAACATGCCTCTCTGTAAAATCCTTGGGGTGTCTACTTCCAAAGAGGGGTCATTTGGGAGGTGGTGTTTTTACTGCCCAGGCATTTTAGCACCTCAAGAAATGTGCTAGGCAGTCAGAAACCAAAAGCTACGTACATTCCAATATGTGTGTGTGTGTGTGTGTGTGTGTGTGTGTATATATATATATATGTGTGTGTGTGTGTGTGTGTATATATATATGTGTGTGTGTGTGTGTGTGTGTGTGGTTTTTAGACACTATAACTTTCACACAAACCAATTAATATACATGTATTGAGATTTTTTTTTTTTACTAAAGACATGTAGCGGAATACATTTTGGCCTAAAATTATTGGCTAACTTTTGAGCTTATTAGATATTTTTTATAACCAAAAGTGAAAAATATGGTGTGGTGTTTTTTTTTTTCTTTTCTAAATTGTTGGTCTTTTTTTTGTTTATAGCGCAAAAAGTAAAAACTGCAGAGGTGATCAAATACCACCAAAAGGAAGCTCTATTTATGTGGGGAAAAAAGGACATAAATTTTGTTTGGGTACAGCATTGCACGACTGCGCAATTACCATTTGAAATAGCGCAGTGCCGAACAGCAAAAAATGGCCTGGTCATGAAGGGGGGCAAATCTTCTGGAGGGCAAGTGGTTAAAAAAAATGTTGATACTAATCGTTTTTTCTATTTTTCTTCAGGTCAATGAATGGTAGACTAATGGCACAAGTCTTTTTCTATGACCAGTATTTTCAGCCCTATCAGAAAGATGACTTTGTCCTGGTGAGTTTTCCCCAAGCTTTGGCCATTAGCGTACTAGCATCATGATTTTTATGGTGTCTTAAGTATCACCAATTTTGTTACCATGTGTACCACCCACCTTTACTTCAACACTGCTTTGTCTGTAAAGGTCTGTACACACAATCAAAAAATTGTACAAATAATTCCGCTTTCAATGCGATCATGCAATAATCTGATCAGTTCGTACAGAGTTTTCGAGAGCTGAGCAGGATAGGTCGCATGAAATTATCCGATGAAACAAGTACAAAAAGTTTTCTCATACAATAGCAGATCGTACGATTTTCAGTTATTCAGCACAGTTTTCATGCAAAAATACAATACAATTACATCACTTCTGAATTTTTATTCTGTTGTATGAGTTTTTTCATAGCCTTAGTGACCTCTTCATTTTCGATATGGAGACTAGCATGCAAAAAACAAAACGGTTGATCGTTTGTTCGATAATCTCATTGTGTGTACCAGGCTTGAAGGAGAACATGGCAAGCAGCTCAAATCATAATAAAAAAATATCAAGTGGTACTTCACTGCAATGACATATCAAAAAAAAAAAGTGTCCCAGCACTGGTTATCAAATAGGAACCAAGTCAGAACCTGGTTGGATACATTTACTAACAAATGTTGAAATGATATAACAGGGATAAGGAACCCTAGGCATGCGTGCTAGTGTGGGTAGGCAATGTCATTTTCAGTGGCATGTGGAAATTCATCACATGGCATGTATGCTCACTTGTATCATGGGCTTGTGTTCTCAGTCGGCCTATGTGAGAACCTGAGGACAGTGCAATTGCCATCAGCTTTAATCAGCTTTAATTGACAGCTCATTAGGCTGCCAATTACAAGGCCTGACCTGCCTATCTGTGCCCATGGCCCAACCATCTCCTATCATTTCAGAGAATAGAGAGAAAACAGGTGGCGCACACACCTAGTGCATTATCAAAGGTTTATTGTAGGAATTAAATCATAAAAACATACTCACAGACGAGTCATCCGGAGTTTACTTCCTGTCTTGTGGTTTGCAGTCCAGCAGCCATTTCCCCACAGGTTGGTCATCAGCTCTGAGGAAAGGGATTCGTCCCCGAAACGCGTCAGCCATTTGACCGTACTGACAGTGAGAACACCTTGCCCCCCGTTGTGGCCATTGTAATTTTTCTATGCTTTTTAGATACATGCTTCGTCTGTGAGTATGTTTTTATGATTTAATTCCTACAATAAACCTTGGATAATGCACTAGGTGTGTGCGCCACCTGTTTTCTCTATCCAGTGGCTGA
This sequence comes from Staurois parvus, assembly GCF_062004578.1. Lineage (NCBI taxonomy): Eukaryota > Metazoa > Chordata > Amphibia > Anura > Ranidae > Staurois > Staurois parvus. The sequence goes on along the minus strand of NW_028318218.1, from coordinate 3,255,170 downwards.
TTTCCCCGTCTGAGGAGGGCTGCACCCCTGGAACATTTCCTTTTGGTTGTCGCTGTCCTGGTACCCTTGGCTTCCCTTTTGGCTGTGCATATCCTGAGGCGCTGGAGAGTACATACGCTATAATTTCAGAGAAGCCCGCTTGATGTCACCTAAATTCAGGTGTTCCCAATACCTGCATTGGCTTGTCTGTGGCTTCAGACGTTATGTGAAGGAACGCAGATACCTACCCTCTTCCTCCTCCTTGTGGAAGTTCTTGCTTCAGCAGGTATGAATCATCCGGTTGATACAGACTCAAAGTCAAGCTGTTATCACTTGCTGTCTTTTTCCATTGCAGACTTGCAACTTTTTGGGTGCAAAAGGCAGGCCCTAAAGAAATGCAAAACCCACTTAGATCTGGTCAAGTGCAACTGAGTGGTCTCAGAAGCAAGGCAAACTGATGCCATTGAGAGAAACCCAAAGCCCATCCACACGAGCCCTAAAACAGACACAATTTTTTTGCAAACTCTTTGATAGACATGGCCAGAGCTTTTTTGTATAGCTATCAAGAGTTTGAGTTTCGTAAGGGGTGCGTTCATCCCTCTGAATGATGTTCCTCTACACCCAAAAGATCTAAGTGTAAAGGACAAAGAAGGTGAGAGGCCTGTACAGCAGACATTAATCCTAAAGTCCTGTGGAAGTAATTAGTGGCAGGAGACTGTGGAACTGGCTTTAAATGACTTTATCAGATGCCCGCCCGAACCACTTGGTGTCCAGCAGACAATAACGTATGTTAATTACATTTCCATATGTTTAGAACTATTTAATATGTTTTCGTTTGTGTAGAAGTGAGCTGGCAATGGCAAGTCATTTCCTAAAGGTGGTCAAAATACATAAAATAAAATTTTTCATATTCTGTTTACTTTGACAATTAAAAAAGACCCGTGCTTGTAAAAATAGGTGTCCTGTTTTGTGGACTTGTTGTCCTGCAAATGATAGTTGCCTGGCTGACATCCTCATCTACTGGCCTCATCTTAGTCACTGACCTGGAACAAGTATTCATATTGGGAAGTCTGATTTTCACCGGCGGCATGCTTTTTCCTAGGTCAAATATTATTTAGGTCAGAAACAGCCCAGCAACTAGCATTGTCAAAAGGAGGTTGTAAGAAATAAATATACTGTATCTATTCAATGCAGATAGGTCACTTAGAGTAGCCAAAATGTTTTTGTTTAATTCTGCATAGAGTAGGGAAAAGTTAGAAGCTTGTCAGGTTTTATTGCCCTCTTGTCCCTGCTGGGGAGATTCACCAGAAGGAAAGTGATGGAAAATCCAAAGTTTTAAACCACTCCTCAAATGTACAAAAAAAATCCCAAAATGCTTCTCATGCTTGAAGAAGGTCGGTCCTCTTTTGAGATGAATGATGCCTAGCGTCTTTCAGCCTACAGGCGCTCCCTCAAAACCCATCTCTTCAGGGAAGCCTACCCCACCCTCACCTAACGGCCATCCTCCCTCATTCCTCCCACCACTTCATCCCCCTCAGCCACTTCATCCCCCTCAGCCACTTCCTATTGTTCCACTACCCCCTCCCTCCTAGATTGTAAGCTTGAAAGAGTAGGGCCCTCTTACCCCTCGTACGCTGTCTGTTTTTGTTGTACTGTGCCATGTATTGTCCCCCCTATTGTACAGCGCTGTTAATGGCACAACCCCCCCCCCCGTGTCTTTACACAGCCTGGGCACATTAGAAGGCTGTATAGATTGGCCCTCACACATCATGGTGTAAGCATTTTTTGATGCAGCGGAGGGGACCAGCCACCATCACTGGAGAGGATGAAGAGTGACCCTATCATCACCAATAGAGAGGTTGAAGAGGGACCCCACCACCATCACTGTAGTTGATAAAGAGGGACCCCACCACCATCACTGTAGTTGATAAAGAGGAATCCCACCACCATCACTAAAAGAGGAAGACTTCAATCTTCCTAACTTCTATCACTTGAGAAGATGAAGAGGAATCCCACCTCTATTACTAAAGAAGATAAAGAGGGATCCTATAGTATCACTCCAGGAATTAATGATTGTATTGTGAAATTTTATTTTAAACTGGCGTGTAGGGAATTACTGCAAACAAGCTTTAACCACTTGTCCTCCAGAGGATTTACCCCCCTTCCTGACCAGGCCAGTTTTTGCAATACGGCGCTGCATAACTTTAACGGACAATTGCAAGGTGTTGCAACACTGCACCCACATGAAATTTACGTCCTTTTCTCCCACGAATAGAGCTTTCTTTTGGTGGTGTTTTATCGCCTGTGCGGTTTTTATTTTTTGTGTTATAAAAAAAAAAAAAAGACCGACAATTTTGAGAAAAAAAACAATATTTATGACTTTTTGTTTATACACATGTCCAGTAAAGAAATTTTAAAAATCAAGTTATAGCGTCTACAAATGGTGTATATAATTTTTTTCCAGTAATGGGCGGCGATCAGCGACTTATAGCGGCACTGCGCCAGGCATTCTGACATTGGTTTGGTGTCACTGACATCCCCAGTGACACCAATACAGGGATCAGTGCTAATAAAAAGCACTGACACTGCACTAATTGCACTGGGCAGGAAGGGGTTAACATCTGGGGCGATCAAAGGGTTAACTGTGTGCTGTTTTACTATGTGGGCTGTGTGTGTTTCACTGCAAGCACACTGCTTAGTATGGCTCTCCTATGCTGGCGGGAATCGCCTGCCGGGACCTGCTGATTGACAGCCGAGGCTGCGAATGGCAGTGTGGGGCTCACACACGCGCCCCCGACCCGGAACTGCAAAATCACGTGTGTGTGTGTATATACACATGGTTTTGCGCCCCTGTGCCTGTATTTCGGCTATAGGGCGTCAGGAAGCAGTTAAAGTTACCCTGTTGTTATTATAGAAATACAAATAAAGTTGGTGCCTGAAAAGAAGACTGTAAATTCTCAACTTCCTTGCTGCCTGCACTGCTAAACACTGCCAGAAGTGTTGATATCCTGTGCCCCCACAGAGCTCATTGGTGTTTTGTAATGGTGTGGAGATCTGCTGTGTGTGTTGCCAGGGGCATACAATAGCTCAATATTCCTGGAAGTATTGGTTATCCCAGTAGACTTCAGGGTAAGACTGCTCAGCAATGGAGCCAGCTTGACAGCACGGGCAGAAAAAGAAGTACGTATTTACATTCTGCTTTTCAAGTACCACCTTTATTTGCAATTCTTTATTGTGGGCAGGGTAACTTAAATACGATAATTCAAAGAGCAGTGAAAACAGAAACCAACTTTTAGCAGTCAGACTACTGTAAGCTGACATATGGTTGGTTGCTAAAGTTTTCTATCAGCCACTATTTTTTGCATTACATAAATGTCCTTTGTGTTTGTTCTGCTTTTTAGTTTGGCATGAGATGGCACAGCATTAAAAAATTATCTTTATTTTCAGGCATTTTTCCAGGATCCAAATGTGGTTTCCCATTTAAAAGTTCTTTCCAGCTCAGGACAGTGGACTGCATTGGGTAATCTTGCTGTTATACCGTTTTAAATTTCTTGCTGATGTAAGGCTATAAGATGAGGGTTTGGGGATTCCAGGTAAATAAAATTGTTCCTTTGTTTATGACAGATCAGTTGTTTTACACCTACAATAATCCCTGAGACATTTATAGAGCGGATGGAGCAGATAAAAATATAAAATGCAAAACAGCTATTTGTAAAAACTAATGACACTTATTTTTTTCATTTGAGATCAGGGTTTCCCAAATAACGTTCCTCCAAAGGTTTTCTAGGGGTTCCTTGAGCAATGACCAATTTTTGCCTCTTGAAGTTCCCACTGAGATCAATGATCATTTTATCTGTAAGGGGGAAATTCTTCCCAATGACCAAAAGTGTAAGGAGCTTTCTTCTCACTGACCATCACACTAATGTACCATGAACTGTAGTAATAATAATTACTAATAAAATAATAATTTTTAGCAGGGGTTCCATAAGATCGGAAAGTTATTTAAAGGATTCCTTTGTGATGAAGAGGTTGAGAAAGTCTGGTTTGGAGAAAAGGATTTTTTTGCGTGTGACAGCTAGTAAAGCTTATTTATAATGTAGAGCAGATAACGTTATCCCCTCCTTGCTATGCACTGCTGTGCTACACAGCCTACAGTCCATCCCAATCATGAAAAATAAGGCTGCAGTGTGTAGCTGGTAAGGAGAGAGCTTTCCTTCTTTTTTTAATGTGCTGCACCACTTTCAGGACTCTGAAGCCAGTAGAGGCCTGAGCACATTTCTAAACCTCATTGCTGTGCATTTTTTTTTTCTTTTACAGAGTGGTGCAGCCATACTACTGTTTTTTAAAAGACTCCCATAGACAGCGTTGCAGACAAATGTTCCTTTTGTGGGTTTTTGGTAATATAGCAGATAGGGATGCACCGAAATTTCAGTGGCCGAAAACACCCCTTTCGGACCTAGGCCGAAATGAAAACACCGATACAGGTGTTGAAAAACCCCTGCCCCTTGTCGCTGCTGTCCAGCCGCTGCTGCCACCGGCCGCCGCTTGGTAGTACTCAGCCTTACCTAAGAAACCATCGATCGCAGTGCTAGGCATAGAGATGAGTGAAGGAGAGATGGTTGCTACTCTCTATGTCCTTGGAGTACTGGAGCAATGTCACTTCCCATTCTTCATTTTTTTTTTTTTAAAAGCACTAGATCATTGCTTTTTTTTTTTTCATTTAATGCTTTACATTGCAGAGGAGAGATGTGGGATCTTATTGGCCCCATATCTCTTCATAAAGAGGTCCTGTCATTAATTATTTCTATCACAGGGGATGCATGCATTCCTTATGATAAGAATAAAAGCGATTTAAAAATTTTTTTAAAGGAGCAATGCAAAAAAAAGAAAATTAAAATGTAAAAAAGTTGCCCCTGTCCCCCCACATACGTCCCCTCGCATACATAGGCCATGCCCACATATGTAAATGGTGTTCAAACCACTCAGGAGAGGTACCGCCACGAACGTCAGAGCAATAATTCTCGTACTAACCTCCTCTGTAACTTTACACTGCTAACCTGTAGAAATTTTTAAAGCATCACACATGGAGATTTTTTAAGTATCGCGGTTTCACGCCATTCCACGAGCGCACACGATTTTAATGCATGACATGTTGGGTACCTATTTACTCTCTGTAACATCCTCTTTAATATTTTACATCAAAATTGGGGTATATATATATATATATATATATATATATATATATATATATATATATATATTTTTTTTTAATCAGTGTATTTTTTTTCAAAAAAATATGTATTCATTTTTAAAAACTGCGCATTTTGGTTTCGGTTTTCGTCCAAGTGCATTTTGAAGTTTTCGGTGTCGGGACCAGAATTTTCATTTCGGTGCACCACTAATAGCAGATATTGGTGAAAAATACACTCTGATTCAGTAGTACGCTATCCCCCATCTACTTTCCTAAAAGTAGAAAGTTGCTTCTATTTTTTGGTAAAAAGCTTTCTTTTTTAGAATTTAGCATGCAAGTATTGACACAAATTGAATTCTGGAAACCATCAAGTAATATTACAGGATAAAATTCACTAGAAAACCAACACAAATATCTGGTTTCAAATTCTTCAATGGAAGCATAGTGGAATTAGAAGTTATAGTAGATAGTAAGAGAGGGAGGATTACTTGGTAGTAGTGTGTCGGTTGTGTTGTAGTTGTTGTCTATCATGGACGTTTATGACTTTGAACGCCTGTGTACATTGACACATGCACCCACTTGGGGATGGAAAAACAGCTTTGTCAGATTTGGAGTCTGTGGCCTTTGTTCCTGTTGGAATTCCAAAGCAGCTTGAAGCAGGTAAAAAGGGGGCAAAGTGGAGGTTGAATGCAGCTGTGAAGGTACACAGAGGCATTTCAGATTGATCACAATGAATTGGAATTCTGCCTTTGCCCATCTACACAAGCTCTTAATATAGCTAAATGGCATTTGGAGTCTGCTGCTTAACCACTTTCCGCCCACACTATAGTACAATGACGGGCGCAAGGTGGTTCTCTCGTTCTGATATGACGTCCTACCATTCTCACTGCGCATGTGCGGCTCAAGGAATGCGCAGCGTGGTGATCGCTGGTGCTCTGTGTCCCTCGGACACAGCGGATGACGGAAAGAGCCGAAGATGTCGGTTCGGTCATGTGATCAGCTGTGTCCAATCACAGCTGATCACATGTAAACACGGAAATGCTGGTTATCGGCATTTCTCTCCTCTCGAGCTGTCACGCTGACAGCTGGAGAGGAGAGGAGAGCCGGTAATCGGCTTTCTGCGGAGGGGACATGTACACTGATCATCAGGGCACTGATGATCAGTGTGCCCTGATGATCAGTGTGGCCCCAGGAGTGCCACCTGTCAGTGCCACATGCCAGTGCCCATCAGTGCCACGTGCCAGTGCCACATCAATGCCACATATCAGTGCATACCAGTGCACATCAATGCCACATATCAGTGCCCATCTGAGCTGCCTTTCAATGTCACCCATCAGTGCCAGTCAGTGCCACCTATCAATGCCATTCAGTGCCACCTATCAGTGCCAGTCAGTGCTGCCTAACAGTGCCATATATCAGTTAGTATTATACTGCACAGGGTTCCATTACGCAGGGTCCAGCGCCATATGGCTTTATTACAGGCAAAACCCTGAGGATTCTTCTACTTATCCAACAAGGCTCGAGTACCTTCCATTTTGGTTAACAGCTTCCCGAATGGATCCGATTACTGTCCCTGATTTTCTAATTGAACAGTTCTGGACCTTCAGGCATGCTCCAAGAGCACATGCAACACTTCAGTGAGGAGGATGTGTATAGGGCACATCGGTGGAAGATGCTGTAGCTGGAAAATTGTCAGCCAGTGATGGTGATGAGTTGGAACAAAGGCACTGGGCACCTCTTCTGAGAGTGTAGCAAACTCTGTATGTGAAGGAAGATGAGACAGGAAGGCACTTCTAAGTGTAGTATATCCAAATTCACTTTAATAATAATGGTTATAAACACTTACAGGATGGCAGTAAAAACAGGCTTCTTATTAAAGTCAACACTTCAGTGACCATCCACCTTACAGACACTGGCAAAAAAACTGAAATACTTCCTGGGTCTGAGGGATTATATAGGGGAGGACTCCCTCTCTGATTGGTTTGCCAGTGTCCATTCACCTATAGGTAACCTATAACCCACATAGTCATGAATAGCCTGCTCTGTATCCCGTGATGTACAATAAAGAAAAGTGCATTTCTTATTTTTTGTTGCAGGAGCCTGTAAATCATTGAACCAGCGATCAGCAGATCACTGGTGCCATGCAGGTCTCCTGTAGACCTGTCATTAGATCTGCTTGCCCGTACGGGATGTACTGTCACAGTTTCTCAACTCTGCATATTAAAAGAACCCATGTGCTGCTTTTACCAGGCTTGTAGGAGACGACAGGTAATATACCGTCCATCTCCTTTTTCTAGATGTTGCCTAAAAGGCAACTCCTCCACCATAAACCACTGGTGCCCATATATTATATACCAATCATCCGATGACTGGATTCTGCAGATTTGAGGGGTGATCAGAAGTACCTGTAACCTTAGAAGGTTTCTTTGGAGCTTTGAGGCACCTGCATTCATCTGACTGAGAACGTAACTCTTCTGTATTCTGCTATTAAAAGTACCTTGATTGCTCCCTGACAGATGGAGCTCACTTGTAGATTTGTTATGCTAGCTGTACACTGCTCACATTTTAATGGATTCTTGCTGCCAGCACCACCTGCTTAGCAAACGTAGATTGTATAATCGAAGGATCCAGGTGGAAAATTGTCGGCTGAACAGTGACTGCATCCAGCCATCCAGCAGTTACTGTTCAGATATTCAGACAGCTATGTATGTTGGCTGTTGTCAGAATACAAGAGGTTACTTCATCTAAACATAATTTCTCTCAATCAGCTTACGGAGCTGAAAAAAGAGTGTATGGCTAGCCATATGGAGGCTAGCCATATAGTCCATACACTTTTAGAATTTTGTTTGAAATTTGCATTTTCGGAATGATCATTAATTTTTCTAGCAGCTAGTGGGTTCAAAATGACGTTCATCTCTCTACTGCAATGATGAAAAAATTCAAAGGAGCAGGATGGATATTTTTTTCTTGAGTGAATTGCTTTGTATTTAGTTTTCGTTTGGGAAATGACATTCATTTCAAATTAGAATGTTAAAAGCAGGCAACATTTTGAAGTACTTTCAAATTACATTTGTTCAGACATCGAATGTACAAATAATTTTTATACAGAAGTTCATTCCAAAATCTGCTAGTGTGTAGCCAACCTTAGCTGATTGAGGTCATAGCAAACTTTCAATGGGGGTTCTGTTTCATTAACAAGCAGGATTAGAGTCAGAACCAGGGATTCCACCATTCATTGGAGCTGTCAAGGCCGCATATTGGACTTTATATCTAATAGTGGATGAAGTGCTCAGCCATGAGGGTAATAGACTAATTGAACTAAATATAAACAAATAAAATGTATATATATATAATAAAGTGACTAGTGCTCCAAATGAATGTGCAAACAAAGCAAAATAATAAAAAAAATAGATATAAATACAAAAATTCCAATACATAAATATTTATAAAGTGAAGGTGACTGGTGCTTCAAATCAATCAATGTGTGCAAACAAAGCAAACGACCAGTCTGCCACCCAGTGGATAAAAACTGGTAGTAAATGTACACACACTAAGTGTATGAAAAGTGACAAGTGCCCAAAACTATAATAATATATATATATATATATATATACACAAATCCACACATGATCACGTATATTAAATATGTATAAAAACTGTGGATAAATACAAAGTGAACAATCACTACCTAAAGTGACAAAAACTAAATATATATATTCGGTGGTATTTGATTGCCAGTGTGGTTTTTATTTTATGCACTATTAAAAAAAAAAAAAAAAAAAGACCGACAATTTTGTATAGTATGTATTCTGTTACATGTCTTTGCTAAAAAAAAAAAATTCTCAATACATGGAAATTAATTGGTTTACGTGAAAGTTATAGCTTCTACAAATGGTGCTATATATACTGGGATTTTTTTATTTTTTTTTAAACTAGTAATGGTGGCATTCATTGATTTATAGCGGGACTGCGGGGGGCATTCTTGACACTTGGGGGGGGGAACTGATTTGGTGTCACTAACATCCCCAATGACACCAATAGAGTGATCAGTGCTAATAAAAAGCACTGACACTGTACTAATGGCACTAGGCAGGAAGAGGTTAACGTGTGGCGATCAAAGGGTTAACTGTGTGCTGTTTTGCTGTGTTAGTGCTTTCAACTGTAAGCACACTGCTTTGCATGGCTGTGCTATGCAAAACCGTACAAAGCAGTGTGCAGGAGCTGATGGGAGAGAACTGTATTGCTTACATACAGTTCTCTCCCTCTGTCGGTATTGCTTGGCGATCACCGTGTGCCGGCGAGAAACCACCGGCCGGGACCCGATGATTGACAGACGAGACCGCGAATAGCATTGCGGGTAGGGCACGCACGCCCTTTACCTGGAAATGCAAAATCACGTATATATACATGATTTTGCGCACCCGTGCCGCCCTGTAGCAGTATATCTTCTATAGGGTGGCGGAAAAGCGGTTAAATAAAGATAGAATTTTTTTTTAAATATGTTGGCAGGTCTTTGCTGAGATAGAGCAAGGTATTTAAACTTGCATTAATATTTAAGTTTTTAATGATCATGAGAGTTCTTTAACCTCCCTGGCGGTATGATTATTTCAGATTTTTGGTGCTGAAAGCGGTACCATTTTTTTGCATGGAAATATGTATTTTTTTTATTGTAGGCTGTAATTTTTAGGAAAAACTCACTGAAATCTGTCCGAACAAGAGTCTAGTAAACATCCCGGGTATGATAAAATTTGAAACACAAAATCATAAATTATAATTTAATAAATAATCATAAAAATAATAAAAAATTTAATTCAATAATATAATCAAACCAAAAACACTGAAATGTGAAATAGAGCGCCAAGTTCGCACATTGCTGAGCTCAGTCGCAAAATCGTTTTCAGTTTCTGATGACGAATTTCCCCCACGAATCATTATCACTCAATTCTGTAAGTGGTTCTGATTTACTATCGCTGTTCTCTAGCTGATCTAAACCGCTTTTGACCTAAAGGGACACTTTTTGGATGCCATGGACATTTCTCAGTTTCCAGGCAGAAAGAACAGACAAAATGCAGGCAGGGCGCAGGACAAAGCACTAGGGACAATATGTATGTGAAATAGGTTGAAACAGCAATGTTTTACTGTGTAAAATGAAAAAAAAAAAAATGACATTTTTTAAAATTTTTAAATTTCCCGCCGCCGGCGGCGTCGGCGCCCGTACGTCCCGACGTCACAGGGACAGGACACAGAAGCCGGATGCTGGCATCGGCCGGAGGAGATGGCCGGGGACGCTGCAGGGGACACATCGTGGGAGCGCAGGGTAAGGTAAGTGAAGAACACATACCGGAGCAGCGCCGCATGGTATTCCCAAGTGTAGCTCGGGGTTACCGCTTTTGGTACTGAAATGTTACCCCGAGCTACACTCGGGAATACCGCCAGGGAGGTTAATGGCGTATTTTAAAATATAATTGATAACACATTAACGCCTCCCTCTTTCTGTACGTGATTACAAGAAGGTGCTTAAATTGTGATTGTGAATTTTTCGCATGTATTATAAACAAGCAAGCAAAAAGGGATTTGTCTTACAGTATTACCTGTAGATCAGCAAAAGGGAGTGGGGTGGGCTTCATTATACTGTACTGAGATGAAAAATAGAAACCCTTAGCAGGTAGGCTGTGATTCCTCTATAACATTAAATACTTAAATTAGAACTATGGCCTCCCCTTAAATGATATGTACTGCAGCCCTGCAGTATACCTAAGTGCATAAGCACTTACAGGTTTCTTTTAGTCCCTCTTCAGAGTCTTCAAAGTCCAAAGGTTGTGGCTCTGTCAGGAAGGGTAAAAGGGAAGATGTTTGTTTACTTTATGAGACTTTTGCTCTTCTAAGTGCCTGAGTCCTGATTATAGCTAAATCTAAAATAAAAGGTGGAGATTTACTAAAACTGGTGCCCTCAAAATCTGGTGCAGCTGTGCATAATAGCCTGTCGGCTTCTAACTTCAGCTTGTTCAATTAAGCTTGGGCAATGAAACCTGGAAGCTGATTGGCTTCTATGCAGAGCAGCACCAGATTTTGCACTCTCCAGTTTTAGTAAATAACCCCCAATGAGTCTCCTCAAAGAAACTAAAGTTATTTTTTTTATTATTGAGCAATAAATGTTCTCAATACTTGTAACAGTTATTTTCAGCTTATTAGGTGTTGCTATATAAAAGTCTGTTTATTTTTCAAGGAAGCAAAGTTGAAAAGGTTGATGTAAAAGAAGTCCCTTGTACTCAGCTGTCAATGTCATTATTTGACTGTCTGTATGCAGAAAATATTGTCAGGGAAAGCGGATATATCTCCAAATGTCTTGATGAATATGTTGGTGACTTCATTATCTCAGATGAACTTCGTAAAGTAAGTGTAGAATCGGATACCTATTTAAAGTCCAACTGTCTGAATGTTTAACATCTGTACCCCCGCATATTATGATTTGTAACTGATATTTGCTAGGTATGCCATACATTTTTTGTTTTAATGCACCCCTGTCCTGCCCAGACCAGGCCACATCTGCCTACAACAACTATTTATCATCCTCCCTGGACGCACTTGCTCCTCTCTCTACTCGCAGAATCAGGCCTCGCCTGTCACAACCCTGTCAAACAGATGACACCAGAAGTCTCAAGAGACGCAGCCGTGCACTTGAGCGAGCGTGGCATAAAACTAAATCCCTGCAAGACTTTACCCTCTACAAATCCGCCCTTCTCAAATACAACTCCAGCCTCCACACTGCTAAACAAACTTGCTACAACACTCATCAAGACCCTCTCATTCAATCCTCGTCAACTCTTTTCTACTCTTAATGCCTTACTCCACCCCCCCCCCCCCCCACTACCTCTGCCCTCCAACTTACTTACTGCACAGTAGACTGCCAGTCATTTCAAGAACAAGATCGACACAATTCGTGATGAGATCTCCAGTGTCAAGCTTCCTTCTCCAACCAACATTCCAGGTCCAACACCACACTCAACACTCTCCTCCTTCAATCCTGTTACCACCGAGGAAGTTACGGAACACCTTTTCAAGTCACACTTCACCACCTGTCCCCTTACGATTATTGCAGCCTCCTTCTGGCTCTATCCTAAACTCTAACCCGCATCTTCAACCTCTCGCTCTTCATGGGCACCTTTCCCTCCCCGCTTAAACATGCAGTGGTTACCCCCATACTTAAAAGAAAAAAAATCCTCGCTGGACCCCACCTGTTTGAATAACTTAAGGCTCATTTCCCTTCTCCCGCTTGCCTCCAAGCTTCTCGAGCACCTTGTTTACAACCGTATCAACTGCTTCTTCACCAACAGCCTTCTTGATCCTCTATAGGCTGGCTTCCGCCCACATCATTCCACTGAAACTCCCCTTCTAAAACTCACTAACAACCTACTAACTGCTAAAACCAATGGCCATTACTCCATACTCCTACTCCTAGACCTTTCCGCTGCCTTTAACACTGTTGACCACTCACTCCTCCTCAGTAAACTCCACTCCATTGGCCTTCATGACTCTTTCTCCTGGTTCTCCTGTTACCTTTCTCAGCACACTTTCAGCTTCACATACAACTCTTCTTCCGCTCCTCTTCCTCTTCCCATTGGGGTACCCCAAGGCTCTGTCCTTGGGCCTTTCCTTTTCTCTCTCTATGCCTCCTCCCTGGGCCAATTGATAACCTCCCATGGCTTCCAATACCACCTCTATGCTGATGACACCCAGATCTATCTCTCCACTCGCCAGCTCACCCCCTCAATCTCCTCATGTATCACAAATCTACTAAGCGACATATCCGTATGTCACACCGCTACCTTAAATTCAATCTTTCCAAAACCGAGCTTGTAATATTTCCTCCCCCCCGATCCCCCACTCATGACTTTACCATTAAGATCAACAGCACAACCATTGGTCCTTCCCCCTCATGCCAGGGTGCTAGGTGAAATCCTAGACCCTGATCTCTCCTTTGGGCCCCACATCCAATCACTGGCCAAATTCTGCCACCTCAGCATCTGCAAAATTTCCAAAATCCGCTCTCTTCTGACCAATGACACCACAAAACAGTCTATTATGAATGCTGCTGCTAGACTCGTACACCTTACCAACCGATCAGCGACTGCTGCCCCTTTGCCAATCCCTTCATTGGCTTCCACTAACCCAACGTATAAAATTCAAAGTACTAACCACAACTTACAAAGCCATCCCCAACACTGCCCCTAGGTACATCACCAACCTCACCCACAGATATCGCCCAAATCATCTGCTCCGGTCCTCCTGAGACATCTTGCTCTCTAGCTTCCTCATCACCTCCTCCCACGCTCGCCTCCAGGACTTCTCCAGAGCCTCTTCCATCCTCTGGAACTCCCTACCGCAGGGCCCAGTCAGCCCCCACCCTGTCTGCCTTTTAGGTGATCTTTGAAAACTCACTTATTCAGGGAAGCCTACCCCACCTCCACCTAAGAACTGTACCTACATCAGATGATTGCCTACAGCTATCACCTTTTTGTTCTACCTCCCCCTTCCTTTAGATTGTAAGCGCCACGAGCAGGGCCCTGCTATTATTTCTGAACTGAAATGTATTGTAATTGTAATCTCCCTTTTATATTGTAAAGCACTGCGCAAACTGTTGGTGCTATATAAATCCTGTATAATAATAATCATAATAAGTCGCTGCTTTCTGCTCTTCCCCTCCAGTGCTCTGTGCTGGCATAGCTGAGTAACCGATAACCAGGGGGTATGTCTGGCTGGCATTGTTATTGATTGCTAATTAGTTTACTAGGGCTAAAGCTGGCCACACACTAATAGAATTTCTTTCGTAAATTTTCATTGTGAGAACATTTTTCGATTCCTTAATCATTCATGGTATAGATGATTGATTTTGATCATAGCGATGAGAGAATTTTCAGGAGCAGAATGGAATTTTTTTTTCTTGAATGAAAAAGTTTCTAACTGGTTTTCATTTGGGAAATTTCTATTCACTGCAACATCAAAGGTTAGAAGCAAATGATGTTTGACGTACTTTTGAACAACATTCATCAAGTCTCCATTAACATTATTGATTGTACTGACAAGATTGTTTCCAGTGTATGGCCAGCTTTACTCTGGTACCTATTGGAGACGTATGGAGAGCTACATTTTCAAAGTCTTACCTCCAGCGTTCTGGTTACATCCTGTAACTAGAACATTGGAGGTAAGACTTTGAAAATGTAGCTTGTTCATAAAATATTGTTTCAGGACATGTTCCCTTGCACCTTTTGGAATAGTTTGGCTATTCTGAGGGAGCAAAAGGGGGAGACTGGTTTCCATCCGCAGAATATACAGCTAAGTTCTAGAATCAGTAGCGTAGATACAGAACTATACATCTAAAAAAAACTCTACATTATGTTAATACCTCTGCCAGGTTTAACTGTGCACCCTATGCTTTGTAAAGGGTTGTCCTTTATTTTGCCATTTCCTGGGGTAGACACAGCTAGCCTTAATATTTTTGCTGCTTCGAACAAACACTGGCAGACATAAGCATAGAAAACATGATCCGAATCCTTACCCATTTAGCATGTTCTGCGTTGTTTAAAGTACAACTGAATGAGAGATGTTTTTCTTTTTTGATAGCGTAAGGTCTCAAGGGTTTTTTTTTTTCCCCTTTTTTTTGCCATCTGTGTCCCATTGGTGAGATTCCCCTATACTTCCTGTCTCACAGATACAACAGGGAAAAATTGAGGAAAATTCTTGACAGTCACCAGAATCACCAGAACTAATGTCCCCTTTGGAAGAGTTCCTCTCTATTACTTTTCTGGTGACCACTATTCAACATTTGGGATTTACTTTCACTTTTGGTGATAATGGTCACCAGAAGAAATAGAGAGGATGAAACCCCCCTACTCTTTTACACTTTTGGTTGTGGGGTGGTAAAACAGGCAGTTAAGTTATGTTTTCAAGCCCCACCTCCCTCCCTTTCCTAGGTGCACAGTTAGCCATACTGGGATATATACATGCTGCAGCCACGATGCCATGCATTGTGGAGCAGAGAAAACCACCCCCCCATGGCATTTGGTGGTTAGTACCACCTGCCAAACACGACCCATTAAAGTTAATGGATTGCAGTGGTGGTGCTGGCTTTAAAGAGGTTAAAACATACAGTGAGGAGGTGACATTACGCCTTCTGAATTCATTAAATAGAGACACAGGGACATAAACAAGTTTTTTTTGCCCACACAATGTTCTTCTAAAACTGCAGATGGCTACGTGTCCAGTTGGTACTAATGAAAGGATAAGTTCACCTTTTGACCAAATATGATAAATGCACATTGTTGTGCAGGTTGTTAATTGCAAGAGAGAAGGAGAGAAGCGCCTCTAAGTGCAATATGACTCTTTATCCATGGTGAAGAGCTGTCATCTGTGTGGGGTGTGGAGAGGGCAGTGTGGTGGCTGGAGGGGAACAGCTGTGAGGCCAGCCGGAGTGCACGTCCTCCCTCAGAGCCGGGTGGAACGTACGCTGGAATTTAGCGTCGGCGTGGCCGTGATGACGTCAGATACCCAAGGTGCACTGTGACGCGTTTCGGAGCATGCGCTGGCCGTGGAAGGCGGAAGTGTGCTCCTTTTTCAAGAAGCCTTGCCTTCAGTGCTACACGGACCCCCACACTCCTCTTCCTTATATAGCCATAGCTACCACCATTACCCCATACCAGGATCACCCAGGACTTCTAGCAGTGCATGCACTGATTACACCCCCCTCATTGCTTGTTAATTGCAAGAGCCTGTAAAGAAGATTGCTGGTGTGATGCAGGTCTCCTGCAGACCTGTCAGTATGTCTGCTTGCCCGTACAGGATGTATGGGTAAGCAGATATACTGACAGGAAGATTCAATGGACTACCAGGGTGCTCCACAGCGCCATGGTAGTCCATTGAGAACTACAAGCTGACAGCCGCTAAGGCTCAAGACTTGTAGATCGATCATTCACAGAACACTGTGAATGAATGACGCGGCCATGTGGGTGGAGCCCCGCACAGTCGCTCTTGTTTTTAAAAAGTGTTAGCTGGTACCAGGAACTTCTCCCTGTAATATACCTTTTAATATAGCTTCACTTACAAATCGTCATGTCAGAGCCCTCTGACGTCACAACGCTCGATGGTACTATACTGACACCAGCTGGCAATTTTAGGTTTTTCACCATAAGAAAAGTTCTGGAGGACACATTTTGTGAACAAAGCGGTTTTATATACAGACTGTATGGCAGATTATTATTTGAGTGGAAAAGGACCCCAAACAACAAGATATCATCTCATCCATACGCTGGCCCATTTAAAGGGACACAAGCGTTATATATGACCTTACTTAACGATTTGGTCATATACTTGAGGTGAGAGCACAACCGGTGGAGCACATCCATGAAAGTTTTTTGCACAAAATATTTTATTTCAGAAGCACGGGTTATTATATTTTAAAGTGAACTATGCAAGTTTGAAGAATTCTTATTATGGACTTTCTTGATAATTATATGGATACTGTTCTTGGAAATTGACACTGGTTTAATATATATAATTTTTTTTATTTTTATTCATTTTTTCATATTCCATTTACTTGTTTATTTATGGTGGTATGCAATATAAGTAATAGCAATTGGATGTATAATTTTAAGTGAAGCGTGGCACATTAAGGTCTATTATTGATTTAGCACACTAGTATGAGTATGTGTTAGGTGCAGGCTATTCACAATTCGCACTTAAGTAGGTTTCAGTATTCACATAGCAGCTCACAAGCCTTCACTTTTCAATATAGTCACTGAACTTCTCCCTGTACTTCTGTCATCAGGGGGGAGGGGGGCGCAGCTGCAACATTGGGAACAATGGGTGGAACATGTTCCTAAAGGTAAACTTATCCATTTAAAGCTATGGGTGTTCTCTCACCTTAGGTTCTGCTTGTAGAAGACTCTGACAAGTTTGGCATTTTCAGCCCTTCAGATAGAGAACAGTTTATTTTCCTGCTTTTCAAACATCTTTGCCTTGGTGGAGCGGTCTGTCAGTTTGAAGATGTGGTTAATCCATATCTAGATACAACAAAATCGATGTACAAAGAGCTGCTAAGGTAAGACCGGTAAGACTTTTACATAACTTTTAAATGTTCTCAGTTGTATAATCCATAGATGCCTTCTTGACTGAATTAGGTTGTCTACCTTTTTTGTATGTGCTTCGTCTTACTGCTTTATAACAGATGCATTTTTGAAATTACAGGGTCCATTTTAGATCAATTGGATCAAATTTTAAACTGTAACTTAGCTAAACAACCTTTAGTTTAGTGGGTGTTTCTCTAGGTGACTTTCCTGATGGTGACAGCAGTGGACCATGCCTGCTTAGCTTGTGTTAAGATGGCCAGTTGTAGTCTCCATTGAAAGCCTCCTTTAGTAACTTCCTTTCTGCATGCATGCACTCAAGCAATGGCTGTACATCATTGATCTAGCCTGGCCTTCCAGTGACCATGGTAGACAATGCCTGCCTGCATGTGACATTATAGGAGACAATTATTTCATAACGGGAAGTGCCTGAACAAGGATCGCCAGGTTATATTTTATTGAAAGTTACATTAACCTGACCTCATGAGAGTGTGGGGTGATTTTAATTCTTTACAGATAATACTTCAGATCAGGAGTAGGCAACCTTTTGAGTAGTGATAGGCTGAACACCCCCCTGTTCGGTTTGCGGTCGTACATTCGAACCTAACGAAAGTTCGACTTTGAATTCACTAAGCTTTATCTTACCGCATTCGAGCATGCGGTAAGATACCTCACAGCTACTAGAATACACTAGAATGCCACATGAGTTATATCATTAAGTCATGCGGTATTTTAGTAGTGAAAACAGTCATTCATGTTTCAGCTGTCAGTGGGGTTCCCCGCTGACAGCTGAATGTAAAAAGAAGTGCCAGCATTGCCCGGCAATTAATTTAAAAAAAAAAAACCGCTTGATATCTGTTTGCCCCATGTTGGCATTGTGTCCACATTAGCATTTGCGTTGGCAGAGCGGAGTAGGACTGGCCATAGAGGGATTACTTTGATGCAGTTGGCCAGCTTAAACATGTATTGCAATATGTGTGAACTACAAAACCCCAAATTTTTTTATTGCAAAGTTTGCTGGAAAGGTTATATAGTAGTGTGCAGAGGGTTCCTTCATAATTTCTAATATAAAAAAATGTTAACTTTACAATTAATCACGAAAAGAAAACATTGAGCTTTCAAGGATGGTAAATGGTAACTAACTCCTTTTCCAGTACACATGTGCTGTGAGGCAAGTATGGTAAGGTTGCAATGAATAAATTAACCGAGGACTTCTGTGAAATATACAGTTGGAAATGAAGTGTGAGGTGATAGTGGTCACCCTAATAAAATTCTCTAAGACCAAACCCGATCTCTGCACTCTGACCCTAAATCAGCCCTAGTTCCTGCACCTTCACACCTCAGATCACCGATCTCTGCACTCTCAGACCCTAAATCAGCCCTCATTCCTGCACCTTCACACCTCAGATCACCCCAATACCTGCACTTTCATACCCCAGATCAGCTCCGATTCCTGCACCTTCACACTTCAGAGTAACCTAGTTTCTGCACCTTCACACCTCCAATAACCCCTATTCCTGCACTTTTGCACTCCAGATCAGGCCCAGTTCGTATTTCTTCAGGCCTCAGATCGGCTCCAGTTTCTGCACTTTCACGCCCCAGTAGGTCATTGTCATGTTGGAAAGTAAACCTTCCTCTGAGCAAATACAGCTGGACAGAACAAAAACTGTCTGACGTCATTTCAGGCTGCAAAGCAACAAAATGTGATTATTTTAAAGGGGGGTGATTCTTTTCTATAGCAACTGTATATTTTTAAAGGTATTCTTCAAAGTTACAAAGAGCCATTCATAGCTCATCTCAGGACATTACAATTAAAACCATCCGCTCCAGCTAAATACTTACCAAAAACAATAGTCATGTGACAGTCAAATTCTTCCATCTTTTCCTCTACAGTATGGAAAGATTTAAACCACACAAGGTAAGTATAAAACATGTTCTTTCACAGGGTGACTCTGATTTTAAATATTATCCTAGCAAAAGGGTTGCTTTAAAGCTTTTATAAGATTTTAGTGATTGGTTTTCATTTCCTGACCCTTTTCGCTGTCAATGACGTATACCAAACGTCCTGTCATTAGGAGGGTTAAAACAAGCTCAGACAGAGAAGCGTTATTCGTCACTCCAGAGAACACATCTCCACTGCTCTAGAGTCCAGTGGTGACATGCTTTACACCACTGCATCTGGCACTTTGCATTGCACTTGGTGATGTAAGGCTTGGAAGTAGCAGCTCAGCCACGGAAACCCAGTCCATGAAGCTCTCTGTGCACTGTTGTTGTGCTAATCTGAAGGCTATACAAAGTTTGAAGGTCTTTAGCTATTAATGCTGCAGACAGTTATTGACTTCTGCGCTCTGTTTGCTTCAGCATGCGCTGACCCCGCTCTGTCATTTTATGTGGCCTGCTACTTCGTGGCTGATTTGCTGTAGTTCCCAGTTGCTTCCACTTTGTTATGTTACCACTAACAGTTGACCGTGGAATATTTAGTAGCAAGGAAATTTCATGGTTGGGCTTATTGCACAGGTGGCAACCTATCACAGTACCACGCTTGAATTCACTGAGCTCCTGAGAGCGACCCATTCTTTCACAAATGTTTTTTAGAAGCAGTCTGCATGCCTAGGTGCTTGATTTTATACACCTGTGGCCATGGAGGTGATTGGAATACATAAATCCAATGATTTGGAGGGCTGGCCCAATACGTTTGGCAATATAGTGTATGTAAGCACTGATTACACATACTGCATAATCTGTATATACACATTTACCTGTTATGACAGGAATAATTATTAGACCATCATTTACAAATGGTTGACTGTAATTTGATAAGCTGTAGAGGTGTTTAAATCATTGCCTACAAAAATGTTCCGTAGTGCGGTTTGTCACCATTTCACAGCTGCATGCAATTTTGACATGCCAGACATATTTTGTATCTGTTAATTTGCCACAAACTCTTCTTCAAAATAAAAAATGAGGGATACTAGGATAATATTGTGTTTGCATGCAGTAAAAGATTTTTCGACTACAATGTTTTTTATTCTACAGGTTCTCTGCTTGCTGGAAATATATAATTTTGCTGGGTTATAAATATATTTCAGATCAAACGAGAGCTTTTTAACTTGTAAAATATGAAAAAAAATTTGACCGCAAAAAAGGTTAAGCTGAACTCTAATACGTGAGTGGTTAGATGTTCTTGATGCTGGGTCTCCCTGGAGAGATCTCCCCCTCACCTCTTGTGTCGTTACAAGGCTTCACAGGGAAAGATGATGGTATAATTTTTCCAGTGGGGATGCAGACTTGTTGTTTTGGAGTATGCTAAAAGTAAGAACATGTCCTGAGTACTCCTTCTCCTTCAAGTACTTAATCCTTCAGAGACATTTCTTCTTAACCTGGCTTTATATGGCTAGATCCTCAACTAATGAATTAGGTGAAATTCAAGTCCAGGGCAGCAAGTTGGAAAGTAGATCTGCTGTATTCTGAGAACAGCTGCCCCTCCTGGAGTGGTACAACTTACCTGTCACAGCTGGGATGTTCATCATTTAAATTGTAATTCCGCTTTTGCAGTGAAGTTTGAGAACCCCCCACTAAATGTTTGTTCTGTGTTCCTGTTCAGAAAAGATTGCAATTTGCAATCAGGCTACAGACCAGGGGCATTTTTTTTTTTTAAGTTTACAGTGTACTACAAAAACCTTGAGATCTTTATCACTTAGGACAGACAGTGTGCACGTCTAGTTTACAACTAATAATGGAGATTTTCCAGCGCAGTATAGACAGGGTTATTTATGGCAAACCTAACTCTCCAGTCCTCTGCTTTCATAGAAGGGAAAAGTGAGGTAGGAATTTTAAGCAAGTAAAGTAAGCAGGTTTTTTTTTTTGTACTTTTAGTTATACTATGTGAAGGGGAACAAGTAACAAATATAAAGTAGGTGCTTCCTCAATTTGGCTGCAAAAGTGGGATCATGCCTTAAAATAAAGACCTAAAAGTCAAAATAAGACTTGGCCATGGTATAAGCACCCAGATCCTAAGCATCTTCTCAAACACACCTCAGTAAGTGTAGGCATTGGTGGTAGCTTATTTAAATGAATGGGTTCCAATAAGAATGCAAGTTCAGATGCTCTTTTCACACTGTGTTGGAGGCCCTGCTCCTGACACAACAAGCTCACGCTAAGCAGCCCACTTGACGCCGCCGTGGGACTATTGTTGGCACAAATGGATGGTATAACAAATAACAAATGAAAATATATAAATCCTCTAAATATCATAATAGTCCCAAAAATAGTGATGTGATCAAATCAACAAAATGTAGTGATTTCTGCACTGCACCTCCACCAAAATGCACTCACCAGAAGTAAGTAGCAAGCAAACCCAGAGCGGAATGACACTAAGGGGTGTTCCTGCTTGTTGCTCCTGCCTGTGACCTGGTTGAAGGTGGGATCTCTCCAGAAGCCAGTGATACACCAAATAAACAATCAAAAGTAGAGTAGCCAATTCTCCATCTCCAGCCCACGGTGATCCAAGGAAATGGATTCTTCCTAGAGGGCAAGCTCATAGACCGAGCCCGGAGACAGTATCATATAGTGTAGTATGTTTTGTTAAAAAGATAGCAACCACGTGGAGCATAAAATCATCAATGGATAAAAAGCACTTACAAAGATGGCCACTGGACCATCACATGGACACGAAGTTGATTTGGTGTATCACTGGCTTCTGGAGAGAGCCCACCTTCAACCGGGTCACCAGCAGGAGGAACAAGCAGGAACACCCCTTAGTGTCATTCCGCTATGGGCTTGCTTGCTACTTACAGTGGGGCAAAAAAGTATTTAGTCAGCCACCAATTGTGCAAGTTCTCCCACTTAAAAATACGAGAGAGGCCTGTAATTAGCATCATAGGTAGACCTCAACAATGAGAGACAAAATGAGAAAACAAATCCAGACAATCACATTGGCTTATTTGGAAAGAATTTATTTGCAAACTATGGTGGAAAATAAGTATTTGGTAACCTACAAACAAGCAAGATTTCTGGCTCTCACAGACCTGTACCTTCTTCTTTAAGAGGCTCCTCTGTCCTGCACTCATTACCTGTATCAATGGCACCTGTTTGAACTTGTTATCAATATAAAAGACACCTGTCCACAACCTCAAACAGTCACACTCCAAACTCCACTATGGTGAAGACCAAAGAGCTGTTGAAGGACACCAGAAACAAAATTGTAGACCTGCACCAGGCTGGGAAGACTGAATCTGCAATAGGCAAGCAGCTTGGTGTGAACAAATCAACTGTGGGAGCAATAATTAGAAAGTGGAAGACATACAAGACCACTGATAATCTCCCTCGATCTGGGGCTCCACGCAAGATCTCATCCCGTGGGGTCAAAATGATCACAAGAACAGTGAGCAAAAATCCCAGGACCACATGGGGGGACCTAGTGAATGACCTGCAGAGAGCTGGGACCAACGTAACAAAGGCTACCATCAGTAACACACTAAGCCGCCAGGAACTCAGATCCTGCAGTGCCAGACGTGTCCCCCTACTTAAGCCAGTACATGTCCGGGCCCGTCTGAAGTTTGCTAGAGAGCATTTGGATGATCCAGAAGAGGTTTGGGAGAATGTCATATGGTCCGAAGAAACCAAAATATAACTGTTTGGTAGAAACACAACTCGTGTTTGGAGGAGAGAGAATGCTGAGTTGCATCCAAAGAACACCTTACCTACTGTGAAGCATGGGGGTGGCAACATCATGCTTTGGGGCTGTTTCTCCGCAAAGGGACCAGGACGACCGATCCATGTACAGGACAGAATGAATGGGGCCATGTATCGTGAGATTTTGAGTGCAAACCTCCTTCCATCAGCAAGGGCATTGAAGATGTAACGTGGCTAGGTGTTCCAACATGACAATGATCCCAAACATACCGCCCAGGCAATGAAGGACTGGCTTCGTAAGAAGCATTTTTAAGGTCCTGGAGTGGCCTAGCCAGTCTCCAGATCTCAACCCCATAGAAAACCTTTGGAGAGAGTTGAAAGTCCATGTTGCCCAGCGACAGCCCCAAAACATCACTGCTCTAGAGGAGATATGCATGGAGGAATGGGCCAACATACCAGTAACAGCGTGTGCCAACCTTGTGAAGACTTACAGGTAACGTTTAATCTCCGTCATTGCCAACAAAGGATATATAACAAAGTATTGAGATGAACTTTTGATCTTGACCAAATACTTATTTTCCACCATAATTTGCAAATAAATTCTTTCCAAATCAGCCAATGTGATTGTCTGGATTTTTTTTTCTCATTTTGTCTCTCATAGTTGAGGTCTACCTATGATGCCAATTACAGGCCTCTCTCATCTTTTTAAGTGGGAGAACTTGCACAATTGGTGGCTGACTAAATACTTTTTTGGCCCACTGTACGCAAAGCATACCGAGCATCCCGGCATATGGAGAGATGGAACAAGGTGAAAAGTAGGCAAAACACACGAGACCAAAAATGAAACAGTCTCCGGCATGACCACCAGATATGCAATACATCACCACGATGGCCACAACCCCGAAAGCATCGATCACTGCAGGTAGGGTTCGCTTGGGCCAAACGAGCCAGAACCCAATACCAACAAAACAGTACTTTGTATTCTTCCTCCAGCGTGGTCGTATTAAATGAACATTTAGCTATAAGCAACCAGGCCCTGTTTGCTGATTTTTGACAGGATTATTTATTAGCAGCAGCGCAGCACAATTTCTTTTTTCTTTGTTTACCATCTGTGATGATACATATATAGAGATTGCAGCAGCTGGGGTCTCACAATTTTATATTTGTTCACATTTTGGCAGCGCATGTATTACTCAGAGTTTATATATCTTAAAATGACCTGTCATCGCTCTCCTGGAAATGCCTTTACTGCTTAATATAAGAAAGTGATAGATAACTAACAGCCCTTCTGATTGTAGCACTGTGCATGGTTGCCTTTACTTATAAATGATTCTGGTACCTAAAGAGGGCTCAAAATTACTCTCAGGAAAGGACTCCCCGCTGGTGGTGCTGTGGCTCACCTGCTCTATGGGTTGCAGTACCAGGACTTACCAGCAGGTGCCTTTCAGCAGCCAGGATCTCCTGCAGTCAAGCCATCACCTGAGGCTGATTGCAGGAGGTGTATTTAAACAGTAACCTGGCCTGCAATCAGTGCCTTGGTGTTTGTTTTCCCATGAGCCTTTGTTGTCCTTTATCTGTATCCTGTCATCTACCTGCTTAATTCTCCTGCTCGATTCTAACTACGATTGATCTTTGCCTGCACCGACCCAGCTCTCCTTTCGATTATCCGTTTGCCTACTCCTCTGTACCTGATCCGCTGCATTGATCCTGACCCGGCCTGCCTGACCATTGTACCTCTCCAGCCCTGACTATGCTTTTATTTCTGAACATATATATATTAGTTGAAGGTTTGGTTTTTGTTTGCACTGTGCGTTTTTGTATACTTGTGTAGCTCACAATAAATTATATTATCCACATCCCTCCTGAAGCCTGCTATTCCCTGTGTCAGTCCACACATCTCTGGTCATATTCGGGTTACTGACAATTACCTACATTTTTGAGAATGATGAACAGTGGATTATACATGTACACACATGATGAAATCACAGTCAGAATTACAAAGTCATCATGTTGCAGCCACAATGTCATTATAGCATCGGCAACTTTCTTACCTCCTTTTCTTTCCTCCCAAACCTGCATGAAAATAGAATGATTAAAAGACTGTTACTTAATTATTTTCTAATTAGCTGATTGCTGTGGCCTGATTATACATTTTCTTCTCCCCTATCATTTTTTTAGTGTTCAGAAAGATCCTGAGACAAAACAAATAAATATCATATCATCAATCTTCAAGGTCTTGGCATATGTAAGTACCTGTTAGGTCACTAAATGTTTATGTGTGTACAGTATAACGTAGATACCCTTAGATTCCTATTTATACATTTAACAACTGCCTGTGATTTACTGAATATACTGCAGCCTAGCCATGTGCTCTGGCACATCATTCCAACTAAAAAAAAGTGTATATATGAACATTGCTCCCGCTCCCTTCTGAGTACAGAGTCTGGAGGAGGACCAGAGGAGGGCTGTAGTCAGAGTTTTGCCATTCTAACACATGAATATGGTTTGATCTAAACCATTCCATTGTAGCTCTGGCTGTATGTTTAGGGTCGTTGTCCTGCTGAAGGTGCACTTCTGCCCCAGTCTCAAGTCTTTTGCAGGTTTTCTTCTAAGATTGCCCTGTATTTGGTTCCATCCATCTTCCCATCAACTCTGACCAGCTTCCCTGTCCCTGTCAACAGTGGCTTTCTTCTTGCCATTCTTCCATAAAGGCCAGATTTGTGGAGTGCATGACTAATAGTTGTCCTATGGACAGATTCTTCCACCTGAGCTGTGGATCTCTACAGCTCCTCCAGAGTTACCATGGGCCTCTTGGCTGCTTCTTTGATTAATGCTCTTTTTGCCCTGCCTGTCGGTTTAGGTGGATGGCCGTGTCTTGGTAGGTTTGCAGTTTACCATACTCTTCCCATTTTTAGATGATGGATTGAACAGTGCTCCGTAAGATGTTCAAAGCTGGGATATTTTTTTATAACCTAGTCCTGCTTTAAACTTCTCCACAACTTTATCCCTGACCTGTCTGGTGTGCTCCTTGGCTTTCATGATGCTGTTTGTTCACTAATGTTCTCTAACAAACCTCTGAGGGCTTCTCAGAACAGCTGTATTTATACTGAGATTAAATTACACACAGGTGGACTCTATTTACTAATTAGGTGACTTCTGAAGGCAATTGGCTCCACTAGATTTTAGTTAGGGTATCAGAGTAAAAGGGTCTGAATACAAATGCACACCACACTTTTCAGATATATATTTGTAAAAAATGTTGAAAACCATTCATCATTTTCCTTCCACGTCACAATTATCTGCCACTTTGTGTTGATCTATCACATAAAATCCCAATAAAATACACTTATGTTTTTGGTTGTAACATGACAAAATGTGGAACATTTCAAGGGGTATGAATACTTTTTCAAGGCACTGTACTGAACACCATTGTAATTAGGTTGGCCTCTTCCCCAGTTTGAGGTTTTCCTTTCGTTTGGTGACAGATGAACCTATAGTTGTATTATATGCCAGTGTGTTTCGTCCATCATCTACTAACTTTGTCAGGATATCATGGATGTATTTTCCGTTTACGAGTGTTCATAATTTAAAAAAAAAAGTTATGTTGTTTGCAAGAACATGTGATGTGAAGGTCGAGATTTCAAATATCACGGTCTATTAATCTATGTTTCTTATTTTAAATACTGCCATGGGAATGATCCTTAAACATTATCTGAGATGTGTAGGATACCAGAAAAGCTGGTCAGTGTGATTGATCATAGGTAATGTCTATGGCTAATCTATAAATTGTGCATTTATTTAGCATTTTATAGTTTTTACAATATTTATGTAGCCTGATATGCTTTGTATTTCTTTAATCATCCCACTGATGTGGATATTTTATCTGTACACTGCAGGATGAAAATGGGATGTGCTATCCATCTACCCAGCCTCACGAGCAGACATTTGCCTATCTAATTGTGGATCCACTAAAGCGTCATGTTACTGTGCTCTACCATAGTTTTGGTGGTGGAATCTTCTGAAGTCAAGAGCTACAACAAGAGACTTGGTGCTGAGATTAGCGTGTGTAGCTGCCTGTACCATCCTATACTGCTGTATTCTGCTTTTGGCGTGTTTTCTTGTTCAGTACGACAAATGTATTTTGTGACTGTAATCCGCATTTCCCATCTAACCTTCAGATGATATAAATGGAATCCATTTGTAGCTACGATGCCTTGATAATCTTTTTTTTTAAACTCCGAATAATACAGTGGATTGTAAAGGTATTTATTAAATCCTTGTATTTTTGTTTTCTAAAATAGAATAAGTGCCAGTTATTTTTTTACATAAGAAACTGAATGTTCTTCAGACATCGCTTTGGCTTGTCATCAAGGTTACCAGAAAAAAAAAGGTGATCAATTTAACAGTAAGTTTGTACGAATGCAGGCTTCAGCATGTGGTAGCAGAGATTTCGGGTGGACAAGGGGGTGCCCACTTGCCTATAGTTTTCGTTGATCTAGTTATGAATAGGGTGGTCTAAGTGTAAAGTAAAATGTTCTTGTATGCATACTTCTATACTGAAGTGTGCAGGATTTGCACTATGTATATCTGTCCATAGATATTACATGTCATTTAACCGATCCTTTCAAAACCTCTGTCTATGCAGACACTGCCACCCAAAACTTGCCAGGGGAGAAACCATCAGACATGTTGGGATACGTTCTCCAATCACTTTTGTGTTCCCCCCTAATAAGCCAGTTCCAGATGTGTTTGCAGCACATTCTACCCCCTCTTTCTCTCCAAGGTTGAACATGAACACAATGTGACCATTGGTGTTTATGGAGCAGGGTACGGGCTAAAGATCAGAGGGTTTTGGATCATACCTGCAGGTTTACTTGCTCTCTGATGTCCATAGTTGAACTCTACTGTCAGATTGGAGTGCTTCCAGATCTATTTTAGGTCCCTTTAGGTACAAAGGCAACAAGGAAGATTTGTGATTGTAGGTGGGACATAACTGCCTAGCAAAAGTGAAACACTGGGAAGGGGAGTGTGTGAGGCAAAAATTAAGGAAGATTTGGCCTATTTTAAAAGATATAATGGGGCCTTTATTTTAATTCATAAGGCTTGTGCATCACATAGAACCTGGATTGTTTAGATTGTCACACAGAAGCGTTTAGATGTACATTAAAACTGGCTATACACATTTAGTTTTCTTTTTCGTTCAGCCAGCGAACTGAACAAAAGAAAAAAAAAAACTACCCAGTTCCTCTACACACAAACAAGGTGGATAGAGGAGTCCCTCGTGCTAGAACAGTGTATTTTAACAATGGCGTCCGATGCTGTCAGAATACACCAATCAGCAGCTGCAGCTGGTCAAAGCAAAGACAGACTATATAAAAGCAAGCTGTTACCATAATATAGTTTTTATTTCTGTCCATCCAGTTATTAAACTTACACAGCTCTGCCACACAGGACAGTCCTGCCTGGCAGAGAAGGTGACCTAATTTTTCTATGCTGCATTTTTGCTTTCACTTACAGGCTCCCCGTCTACCCTGTGACTGGACAGTGAAAGGAGAAGTAGTATGCAGTTTGTTACTCTCTGTCACTGTGCCATCAAACTCCACAATCTCCTTGCAGTGATTGGCTACTTGTGGTACCCCCCCCCCCCCATCCCCTAGCCCTGAGCTCCAGTATATAGTAGGCTGAAAGAGGCTGATGTCAAGTTCAGGTACTTACACTGATTGCATTTAATGATGTATTAATGATTACAGAGCTGTGTTAAAGTGATATTAAAGCTTGAATTAAAAAAAATAAAATAACAAACATGATATACTTACCTGCTCTATGCAATGGTTTTGCACAGAGCAGCCCTAAACCTCCTCTTCTCAGGTCCATCACTGGTGCTTCTGGCTCCACCCTTCTGCCAAGTGCCCCATAGAAAGCTGCTTTCTATGGGGGTATTCATGCGGGCTCGCTCCCGAGCTGCCTTGTCTGCATCTATTGACTCAGACAACGGGACTCAGCCCACCCCTTACTCCCTCGTAATAGGATTTGATTGACAGGAGCAGGAGCCACTGATAAAATCTGCCCAGTGAGGAGGTACAGAGCTGGGAAAGCCACAGCTCTCATGCACATCTCTGGATCGAGACCAGGCTCAGGTAAGGGGAGCTCAAGGGATCCTCTGCAACAGAAGGTTTTTTACCTTAATGCATATAATTCATTAAGGTAAAAAACCATAAGGCTTTAGAACCATTTTAATTTGGGCCTTTTTATATTAAAATAAGTTACCTTGCTCAGGCTTCAGGAAGTGCACATCCACTAAGCATGTGAGGAGCTGTATGGATTCTGGCTGCAGGGAATTAGCAGATACTTTTTAGATACTTAATTGGGCATAGATGAATTTTAAAAATATGAATTGTACAGACTTTATGGATAACCCTGTAAATAATAGCGTAAGAGCCCATTCATACTTGTGCGACTTTGGGTGCAAAGTTACATGACAAGTCGCACCCCATGTTTTCCAATGAGTACCATTCATATCTGTGCAACTTCAAGTCACAGTGACTTAACAGTAGTTCCTACACTACTCTGGTCCGACTTTCATGCAACTTGAGGTCCATAAACTTCAATGTAAACCCTCCAAAGTTGCATGAAAGTTGCACCTGAGTGATATACATGCGACTTGTGTGCGACCTTGTACAGCAGAAACAATCATCCTTGGTCAATGCCAAAGTTGCACTAAAGTCGCACTCATCAAGGTCTCATCAAGTCGCACTGTAAACTCGCAATGAGAATCACACGATTTTGAAGTCACACAAGTGTAAATGGAGCCTAAAGCTCAATGTCACACTTAAGACCATGTCCACACCATACACGCAGAAAAAACGATGGAAAAAAGGCACAGATGTAAACTTGTGTCTGCAAGTTATATCTGTTTTCATGCGTTTTTCAGTGAGTTTTGTACACGCAGAAAAAATCTGAACATGATACTAGTGTTGCAGTGTGAGCAGGTCACATAGAGAACAGCTGTTTTCTTTGTGCCCTTGCAGAATGTCTGCAAAAAACTTGCGTCTCTGCAGACAAGGCCTAAAAATTCAACATTTATAATATCAGCAAAAATTAAATGACATCCATTAACAGTATATATAAAGATGTATCACTAAAAACTTAATTTACAGCCTCATATGGTCATTTCTAAAATGGACCCTGTATCCACTCAGGCAAGTTCTTGCACTATATAGTTGTTGATAGATCTAAAGGACATTGTATATTCAGATTGTAATGTGTGTTGTGAGCCTTAGGTTGATCATACAATATAAAATCTGATCTACCATCAACTATGCAGGGGCTTGCCTGGATTGTTACTAATTGTCCTCATATTACATTTTATTTTTCTAAGTCTAAAGGAGATTGTACAATCAGATCGTATAATGTATGACCAGCTTTAGAATTCACCTCTGTACTTGGGGGAAATCCGCAATAGCATTTTGTAGACCAATGAGTCAAGCCTACAAAGCAATATGAAGTTAATGAAACTAACTTTATCATACAAGATCTAAGCTACTCAAGCAGTTTTTATTACTACTAGGGGGATATTATCAATTGTTGGCAGTCACCCCTTTAGATTTTTAGCAGCTGAATTGTGGCGCTAAAATTGCTAACAAATTTTCTTTAGGAGTTGCAACTCATTGCTAAAGAGATTGAAGAAACCACTCCCTATGGAGGAAGCTACACTAATAGAATGTAGAATGGATCGATATCACATGACCATACAATGCCTCAATTTTTGATATATGGAAAACGATACTGCATGTTACTTGCACTATTTGTTCCAGTTGTTTTGCCTTGTAATCAAGCTCTAAAAGTTTTGGAAGTGTGTTTGAGCTATGCAAAAAACTACATTGCAGCTCAGGCCCAACTAAGTGACTGCCTGCAAGTGGCTAAATCTCTCAGTATCTTAGAGTTCAGAATCACCTTGTAACCGAAGCTGGCCATACACCGAGTGAAATTCGGCTGGTTCCTGATGAACTGGCAGAAATTTGCCTTGTGGGTGGCTCTGTTGGCCCCCTCTCACTCAATATCCTTCGACTGTAAAAAAAAAAAAATCAAAGGGCGGGATGAAAAATTGTCAGCCAATCTGGTAATCTGACAGCTGCCTGCATCGGCTTGTTAGGATAGTATAGCCACAGCAGGAGATCCATCCATTTGTGCTATACAGCTGCAACCCTGCAGGCTGAAATAAAAAAATCTATTAATGTGTGGCCAGCCTAAAGCCGGCCATACATGGGTTGAATTCCGAAAGAATTTTCTTTCAAAAATCTTTTCTAGGAATTTTCGTTCAAATTTTGCACTATTAGCGTGTCACAGAAATGGCTGATTTTTTGTGTGACTATCGAATTTGAGTGATCGGGCATGTTGGAAATTTTTTGAAAAACAAATGAATTTCGAATCATTGATGGGAGAATCGTGCAGGAAAAAGAAATGAACATGAGCTGTGACCTGGAAAGAAAAGAAAATTCTCGGACACAAATTCTTTTCTGTAGCAACACGTGAAATTGAAGGCTTGGTTGGTCAAATTTCGAAATCAATGGTGGTATTACAAAACGCACAAGATTTCCCATTTTCTAAAGAAAATTTGTTTGGAATTCGACCCGTGTATGCCCTGCATTAGCCTTTATTATGTCAGAACCAAATTAGTGTATGTAAAGCCAAAGCCAGAAAGTTATATCCAGGGTTCTTCTGTTTTAAAACAGTTTAGAGAGACTGGAGTAGAGTATGTTCACCTTGCAAGGGAATTTTAATTTTGAAAGAATATTTTTACTTAGCCTAATGAATGTTTTGAAAATATATATTTAGAAAGAATACCCAATAGCATGCAAAGAAATAAAAAAACAAAACGAAACAGGATTTTAGTTTGCATGAGTGAAGTCAGTAAAACTTCCTCTCATTCACCAAGATAGTGAGAAAATGATCCACTAAAGTAGGTGAAAATTCCCTTGCAAAGTGAAAATTCACTCTGCAAAGTGAACGTGCGCTACTCCTTTAGTGATTTTTCCACATTGTTTATATACAAAAGTGTTGCTAGGACCGAGGCAGTGTCTGACAACCAGTGGAATTTCTGCGCAATTTGTAAAATCTGTTTTATGTTTAAACCACAGGTCTTAGATGACAGTCTACCAAGCCGCTGGTTTGGGTGACGATCCAGTGTGTATAAGTCAGCACTGTGAATAAGCATTCCAGGAGAAAAGGACAGTGATTGGGCAGGTTAGAAAATCTTCCATGATTGCTTTGGTTTTGTAAGTAACGGAACTGTCAACGTGCTGCTTCCTCCTCCATTGTCCTAAAAATAAATGCTTAGAGCCCTCCTATACAGGAGTGTAGCTCCCTATAGCCAGCTATAGATGGTTTGAATGTCGGACAGTTTAGCAGGGACCGGCTGATATTCGATCCATCTATGGGCATGCTGATTTACCCAAGTCGGTCCATTGATCGTCTTGGGTATGACAAGTTTGTTGCATTTTCACCATGCAATTATTGCAAGTGGCTATAGCTGCTAGCAGTAATCATTGTTTTCTTGGCGGCCGGGAGAACACAGGAGGGACTCCCCCATCAACACTAGTAGTGTCAAGCGATTTTTGCATCATCTGTGGCCTGCCTTAGTATGATGGTCTCTGTAACGCACAGAGCAAAGGACAACACAGAGAATGCAGTGGTCAGAAGTGCATAATGCACAGAATGCAGGGGTCATGGCTAAGCAATGCAGAGAGTGCAAGGGTCAAGAGTTGTGATGTCCAGACCACCGTACAGAATAAAGCTAAAAATTACCCCCTCCAGCCAGTACAAACCCCTCTCCCCAAGCCCAGTCCGACCCAGGTCAGATCTTTACTGGAGGTGGAGGGGGGACTGGGGCTACTGAATAAGATCACCCTCCACAACCCTAAGGCTTCATTCACACATGGCGATTTGATCTGTGTCCTGTACAGGGCCATGTTTACCCACACAGGGATGTACTGGTGGTTTGTGCATCCCCATATAAGCAGTCCCATTCATGTCTGCATGGACACAGCTGCTGTATCCCAGAGTGTTCAGTCAGTTTCCGCCTGCTGCCCATTTGTGGGCAGATCTTGAGCAAAAGGTTGGGTGATGTCAGATCACTGCACCTCTCCTGCTCCTGCCTGCTGATGCCGATAATTTACATTCCGCACTTAGCAACACTAGGCGGTCAGAAGAAAATATGGAGATGCCGGCACCTACTGGATTAAGGATCCACCCTGTCACCTCCCCCACCTACACCACTGCCCACCCCCTCCTCTGCTGTTATGGAAACATGCAGGGCTCTGTGTGTGCCGCTAGGAGAACTGCACTGTCACTTGGTGACACAGGAACTGGGCTTCCGTGTTTACAAGTGACAGTAGTGAGCGGCAAGCAAAGAGGTGGCGAAACGGCGTTTCGGCAGAAAAAAAGCCCTGCCCTCGAAGAGCTTACAATTAAAGTCCCTACCTCATATTCACACACACAAACTAGGGCCAATTAACCTACCAGCATGTCTTTGGAATGTTTATGAGGGAACTTTGTTTATTAGGTATAATAGCTGGACTTCTTGCATTGTAGGTTAATGGGTACAGACATAGGACAGGCTCACTCCAACATTGTTCAAAAAACCTTCCAGTCAGCAATGACACCTCCTCCTGACAAATATCTAAAAGGCTGGAAATAGTAAAAAAAAAAAGTAGGCATGCTGTGTGAACAGGAGCACATAACATTTAGTGTGTTTATTTCGTATTTGACTTACAAAGTGAAGATATGTTTTAAGGACTCATTAGCAATCTCTGGAAGAACTTTGAGGTTCTACGGAACCCTGGTTGAGAAAGGCTGCTCTACTTTATAAAATGAACCCCACTGAGTCCTCAGTGGCATCTTGCAAATAGGTAGGTGTTTGATTTTTTTTTTTTTTTAGGAAGCACTAAACACATCCAGCATCATACACAAATCTTGAAGCTTTTCACAACTTTACTGCTTACGTCTAAGGACTATCTTATGAGTAAGTATTATTACTATACAGGATTTATATAACGCCAACAGTTTGTGCAGTGCTTTACAACATGAGGGTAGACAGTACAGTTATAATACAATTCAATACACGAGGAACTGGAGTGCCCTGCTCGTTAGAGCTTATAGTCTAAAAGGAGGGTCAAGCGATACAAAAGGAAATAACTGTAAGGGAAGAGCTGATGGAGAAAGTGGAAATACAATTGTTAGGTGGAGTCGGGATAGGCTTCTCTAAAGAGAAGGGTTTTCAGGGATCGCCTGAAGCTGGATATATATATTTTGCTAAGACCTATGATTTGTTGGCAGCTGAGTTTTGCCAGGTACGCTGTATTATGAATAGGGATGAGACTAGATCTTAAATTTTTTGGTTTTTAACTATACCATGTCATCATGAATTTGCTTAGTCGGACCCCAGGCAATGTCTTCAGCCTTTAGCACAGAAGAAAAATTTCTCTGGGTCTTCCTGGCTTGGTGTCCAACACGATGAACTTCCAATTGCTCTCACGCTGGGTAACCCTGCCTGCAGGGTACGTAGATTTACAGATAATGTAAAATTATACCAAAGAAAACATATAATTAAGGCCAATTACAACTGAATATCAGTGTAGGGTTTCCTACTTTTGCTTAATTTTTCCTCTATAATAATAGATTTTTTAGGGTTTTTTAAAAGGATGATGGATGGTCAATGTCCGAATGATCACTTATGCATCATAACTTGGGAGTCATCTTCCTCAAATCTTTGCTGAATGTTTAGAAACTTGCTAGTAAAGCATAATGAAACATACATTTCCTTTTCTACCTCTCTTAGCAGTGCCATGTTTGCTTTTCAAAAATCATTTTACAATGTGCTAATCATTTTTTCTATGTTCCCTTTTCTATAGTTTCTCTTTGTTCCCATATATAAAGTACATGCGTTTAGTGTGGTAAAGCAATAAACTATTGCTATGTCCTTTATACTGTTTTCACCTTTTTTTGTTTTTTTTTTTTTTCTTCCTTTTATGTATCTTGGTGTTACTGGAATTTTTCAGGGTGGGTTTCCTGATGGTAACATCAGTGGACCATACCTGAATAATGTTTGAAGAAATGGCCACATGTAGTCTCCATGAAAATCTATGTGACAAGGAGAAAACACAGGAGCAAAATTGAAAGACAGGGACAGAGCGTTGTCACTTTATAGCAGGAAATGCCTGAACAAGGTCCCTTAGGGC
This sequence comes from Staurois parvus, assembly GCF_062004578.1. Taxonomy (NCBI): domain Eukaryota; kingdom Metazoa; phylum Chordata; class Amphibia; order Anura; family Ranidae; genus Staurois; species Staurois parvus. The sequence continues at coordinate 3,220,011 of NW_028318218.1, read as the reverse complement.
AGGATCACCAGGTAATCTTTTAGTGAAAGTCAAAGACTTAAAAATATTGAGCTTGACAATTGTAATAATAGACATGTTAAAGAGATTTGTAGGGGTTGGATTTCCATATACCGTATTTTTCACTCAATAAGACACACTTTTTTCCTCCCCAAAAATGGGGGAAAATGTCTTTGCGTCTTATGGAGCGAATATGGAGTGGCCGGCCTGGTATTCATGTTAGAATGCCGGGCCGGCTGCTCGGCTCTTCTGTGCAGCAGAACCTTACCTGTTCCTCGGTCCAGTGGTGTCCTCATGGTCTTTTCTCCCCGGCGCTGGTATCTTTAGTGTGGGCACCTGGTTGTGACAGCTTGTGGCTTCACAGCCGGGTGCCCACTGCGCATGCGCAAGAAGCGCTGTGTTTTGTGAATGGTCTGGCAGTCTTCTGGGACCTGTCACGTGTCCCAGAAGACAGGGAGGGAGGACAACTCCGCAGAAGTGGGAGCAGGTACCTGTCAAATTCGGGTACCTGCTCCCCCTCCGCAAAGGTCCGCAGTGTCTGGTCATCCCCTGTACTGTGTTTGCAGTCTATGGTCATCTGTAGTATGTCCACAGTCAGGTCATCCCCTCTACTGTGTCCGCAGTCTCTGGTCATCTCCTGTACTGTGTCTGCAGTCTCTGGTCATCCACTGTACTGTCTCCGCAGTCTCTGGTCATCCACTGTACTGTCTCCGCAGTCTCTGGTCATCCCCTGTACTGTGTCCGCAGTCTCTGGTCATCTCCTGTAGTGTGTCCGCAGTCTCTGGTCATCTCCTGTAGTATGTCTGCAGTCCATTGGTTCAGAATATTTTTTTTCTTGTTTTCCTCCTCTAAAACCTAGGTGCGTCTTATGTTCAGGTGCATCTTATGTAGTGAAAAATACGGTACTTTAATCAGTATATAAACATGTTAGAATAAGAGGGTTGCATGTGTTTGTTATGGCACAAATAAGTGATAAGGATGGACTTTTAGCCATTTTAAAGTGTAGCTGAACTCAAATAGTGAAGAGTTGCTGTGTTATAGGGAACATTTAGAATTAATTGTGTCTAGGCAGTACCCTTTAAATTTACTTTTTGCCTGAAATCCTTATGAAATATAGCCTACTTGGTAGGCTGTGTGCCTAGGCACACAGCCTCATAGGTGCATATCTGCAGTGTGAGATCCAAGGCTGCATTTGACTACTAGTCTCAGGGAATTTGGTGAGGAGGCAACATATTTACCTCTCAGCCACTTGTCAACCATCCTGTGAAAGGTGATCCACCATGGATTACTTTTCACAGGGACAGTTTAACTGCCTGCAGTTTCAACTTTAGATTTTGAGTCTGAACAGTACCAACCAACTCCGATATATGATCAAGAGTAAAAAATGGGCTCCTTCAAGAACTGAATTAGCAGGTGTGTGCAGCTCTTGTATGAGCTCTCTTATTGCCTCCCCTTTGTAACAGGGGTTAATGTCCTTGGCCTATATATAGAGAGGGAGGAGTTAGTTTGGTCTCCACGAGTAGAAGTACAAATCAAGATGTAGCGGTGTGCGGTTATAGGGAGCATACCTCCTTGGGAGGGACACATGTGGCAGGGCCCGAATTCCTTGTAACAGAGGAGAAATCCTGGCCTGGTCCAGGAGCACTGCAGCACCACCCTCTTGGGACCCCTTCCTGGGATCAAAACATTTGTAGAGAGAGTTTCCATTTTGAGCTTGGACAATTAACCTATAAAGGATTAACCTATTGCCACCTGGCTTAACATCCTGGATGCTAGGGAGCCCCACCACCCCTATATGTGCTTAAGAAAGAAGTACTCATAAGTATGCAATGGGCCTGAGAAATGGAACCTGTGAATTCTACGATATACTGTGAAACCAGCATGGGACCTAGTATGGGGCTTCAGACCATTGTCTCTAAAATGTGGGGCTTCCTTTTGGTCCAGGAACTGACTTTAAAACCTGGATGCAAGGGATGTCCCCCATATGTTGTCCCACTACCCACAGTACTTGTGAGTAGCCAAACCTGCTACAAATCAGCTCACCTGGAGAAGGAAAGGCTTCGATAGTAAGGTAATGATTTATAAATAGCCTGGAAACCTTTAAATAAAATGCTGAAAAGCATGTACTTTCTCAGAAAACAAATGTATTATTCTGTTTACTCTCATTCTAATCTCATAAATATAATGTGCCTGGTAATGCTATGGAATAACAGTTTAATTTTGAGCGGCACACAGTAAGAGTAATTAAATATAATGGGAGACTTGTCCTTTAGTAGTGATCCCAACATGCTGAGACCTGCCTGGCTATGGATGTGATATGTTCTAGAATACTTTGTTTTCTTTCACACAATCCTCACTGGTTCACAGACTTTCTTATTGTTCCAAATCATTAGTGTTTTCCTCTTTAAAGAAACCAAGACACCATTTCAGCAGCTAGAAGTGTCATGTCAAAAAAAGATAACAGATAAACAGTTTTGTTGCCCCTAGTAACAATTTAGTTGCTATTTTTAAGTGGAACTAAACCCACTGACTTAATGGTTTCCCAAAACAAACAGTCACATTCAAGGTAGGCCATGAATGATAACTGTCAGATTTGCTGGTGTCCTCAACTATCAAGCCATTTTTTTTCAATCCAAACTCTTTTATTGATAGTAAAGAGTAAAAAACAAGGGGATGTACAGTATATTGCTTCACATATCTCAGTTATTGCAAAACACAGATGAATAGGATAAAGTGAAAATTATTTAAATGTGAACATACAAAAAAAAAAAGAAAAAAGTCAAATCAAACATAAAGCAGCCCTTTTCTTCAAATTACCAATTTTGTAACAGGTTACATCATAGAGACATAATCAATGTAAGACCGCAAAAACAGCAGGTGGGTACATAAACCTTAACGCTATTAATAGCGTAGCCATCAACACTCACATCTGCAAGAGTCTATCCATTACCAACCATGAAGGAGCCAATCCAGGGGTGTGCAACCAGCTCTGCCAAATAAACTCACATTTACCCATAGCACCACGATGGCGGTAGGTAAATTGTTCCCTTAGTAGGAGAGAATTAACATAATCCACTCATTGTTTCCTAGTAGGTGTTGTAGAGCACATCCAATACCTAGCTATTAGTTTTCTTGCTGGATACAAAAGGCGAATGACCACAATATAGGTACCTGGTGGATATGATTAAGCAACCACTGCCCCTAGTAGACACACTAATGGATCGTATGGGATGGCAACTGGGGCGAGTAAAGAAATAATGTGTAGAGCCTCCTTCCAATATCGTATGAGTTTTGGGCATCGACAGATCATATGTATAAAGTCGCCTGTATGTACACTACATTTAGGGCATATTGGTGTATCTATCCTACCCCATTCAAACAATCTAACAGGTGTCCGATAAGCCCTGTGAAGGATAAATAATTGTGAACGTTTATATAGTTAGTCTGGCTGAAAAAAGACAAAAGTCCATCCAGTTCAACCATTAAAAAATAAATGTTATCCTACACCCACAGTTGATCCAGAGGAAGGCAAAAAAACCCCAAGAAAAGCATGATCCAATTTGCTCCTTCAGGGGAAAAAATTCCTTCCTGATCCCCCGAGAGGCAATCGGATATTCCCTGGATCACCTTTACCTATAAATGTTAGATTCCAGTTATATTCTGTGTATCCAAGAAAGAATCCAGGCCTTTTTTAAAGCAATCCACTGAGTTGGCCAGAGCCAACTCTTGAGGGAGTCTATTCCACATTTTCACAGCTCTTACTGTGAAGAAATCTTTCCGTGTTTGAAGATTAAATTTCTTTTCCTCCAGACGTAAAGAGTACCCCCTTGTCCTCTGTGATGACCTCAGGGTGAATAACTCTACACTGAGTTCATTATATTAACCACTGATGTATTTATACATGTTGATCATATCCCCCCTTAATCTCCTCTTCTCAAGAGAGAATAAATTCAGTTCTTCTAATCTTTCCTCATAGCTGAGCTCCTCCATGCCTCTTACCGGTTTTGTTGCCCTTCTCTGTAGTTTCTCCAGTTTCCCAATGTCTTTTTGTGACTTGGTACCCAAAACTGAACTGCATCTTCCAGATGAGGTATAACTAATGATTTGTACAGGGTAAAATTACATCTCTCTCTGGAGTCTATACCTCTTTTAATACAAGAGAGGATTTTGCTCGCTTTAGAAACCACAGCTTATGTGAGGCCGAAAAAGAGGAAACGGGGACCGATTCTAAAGACATTTCCCATTGATGTCGTCCTATTTCTGCCACATCTGCAGTCTATTGTGCTCTACATTTCAGCAGTGCAGGGTTCTGAATAGAGGAGAGCAATACAATATACACTATATTGCCAAAAGTATTGGGACACCCCTACAAATCATTGGATTCATGTGTATAAAATCAAGCTCCTAGGCACGCAGACTGCTTCCACAATCATTTGTGAAAGAATGAGTCGCTCTTAGGAGCTCAGTAAATTGAAGCGTGGTACCGTGATAGGTTGCCACTTGTGCAATAAGTCCATTCGTGAAATTACCTTGCTACTAAATATTGCATGGTCAACTGTTAATATTATAACAAAGTGGAAGCAACTGGGAACTACAGCAACTCAGCCACGAAGTGGTAGGCCACGTAAAATGACAGAGAGGGGTCAGCATATGCTAAAGTGCTCAATATGCAGAAGTTGCCAACTGTCAATAGCTAAAGACATCCAAACTTCATGTGGCTTTCAGATCAGCACAACAACAGTGCGTAGGGAGCCTCATGGAATGGATTTCCATGGCTTAGCAGCTGCATCCATACCTTACATCACTAAGTGCAATGCAAACCGTCAGTTGCAGTGGTGTTTGTGGGAAGTTTGTGGATAACCCTTTCCTGTTTCAACATGACTGTACAAGTGCACAAAGCAAGGTATATAAAGACATGGATAAGTGAGTTTGGGGTGGAGGAACTTGACTGGCCTGATAGGACACCTTTGGGGAGAATTAGAGCAGAGACTGCGAGCCAGGCCTTCTCGTCCAACATCAATGCCTGACCTCACAAATGCGCTTCTGGAAGAATGGTCAAACATTCCCATAGACACACTCCTAAACCTTGTGGACAGCCTTACCAGGAGAGTTGAAGCTGTTAGCTGCAAAGGCTGGGCTAACTCAATATTGAACCCTACGGACCAAGACTGGGATGCCATTAAAGTTCATGTGCATGTAAAGGCAGGCATCCTAATACTTTTAGCAATATAATATGTTTCTATGGAGTATGATAAAGATCATAAAAACCAGATCCTGGAGCAAGTCACCTGAGTGCCAGGTCCCCTATGGTACTTAGCCAGTTGGTGGCACATGATACTTTCCACTGCTCCTTACTAGAGCAGTGCTGCTTATTTTGGAGTTCAGATACAGCCTGAGAATGACAATCAAAACTATTGCTTGTAATTTTTACTTTATCTACAGCTCCACAATGCGATTACCTATACAGTATAAAAAAGGTTTGTACTGTGGTCATTATACATAAGTACAAAACATACTATATGCAGCCTATAGCATTTCAGTATGTTATACACACCAGAAGACATCTCATAAAATAATATTTTCACGTACACGAGAAAATCATTCCATTGGTTTATTTGGGGATCTGGTTATAGGGTAATTGAAGAGATCTTCATAGCTGTGCAGGTGATAAGAGGCGACAGCCTGTAGGTTATAGATGTGCTACAGGGAGTGCAGAAGATCTCCTTCAAAATGTACATAGGAGATGATGGGTGGCATTAGGTGTTGGGAGTTTACTAGGTGTGGAAAAGCACTTAAACTAATGCAAAACATGGCTCTCAATGTGCAGGCTATTGTGCACCCAGAAATACATTAAACTTTAGCATGTAGCTTCAACAAAGTGTAAAACATATTGAAAAATATCATCTTGAGTTGTTAAATGTGAATCTCACTTACACTTTTGCTAGATACACATGGTGAGTTTTTTTTTTCGTTCAACCCAGCAGGCTGAACAAAAAAGTGAGCGATGTTATTGTGGCAATTTCCCCCACTGAGCTATTGTGTTCTGACCAGGGGACTGACCAACCCTCCAGAACACACAAATCAGCGCTCACAGCCTTTGCATGCGCTGATGGGAAGCTGGTTTTCCAGCATGCCCATTCAATTAAAGCCGGTCATTACACCAGCTTCTGTCCAACAGAATTCTCTACATACCGGCCGAATGCAGGCTGGTTTCTGTTGAAACAGCCGATATTTGGCCCGCAAGTACCAATCTTTATAGGGATTGTATTATAGCCCCCACCCTGCTGATTGTAACTGATACATGTTTACCGGCCTGGGACATCAACGGCCGCTGATCAGCATTTTAAATAGCACTGCTCCGCTTTCTTGACATGACACCATCCCACCTCAGAAACCTGAAGGTTCTTTTTATGAACATGCACACTCATCTCACTAAAGGTGCATGTCTATGTCTTTGGAGGCAGCAGGGGAAGAACATGAAGACATTCACTATAACAGAAAAATTAGCAAATAGAACTTTATAACAAAGACACTGTGCTCGGAATTACTATAAAAACAAAGCAGCTTGCACATATAGGCAGACAAAAAAGATATGGTGAAAAGTTGCATTGCTAATTAGAACATAAAGTCCCATTCACAAAAAATTACAATATAATAGATGACTGCAAGGTCCATGTGAATTTCCCGTATACAGAAATGAACAGCTGTGCATAGGAAAGGCGTTCCAATCCAAAGAAGAGACCAGCACCATACACCCAAATAAATTGGCCTCTTACCAGAAGAGTTGACCGCCCAACGGGTCAGCCAACATGAGCAGTATATTAAATCCAGTAGGTACTGCAACCAGTTCTTGTATAGGAAACACTCACAGGATCATCCAAGATATTCCTTGAAAAAGAACTTCAAACGGCAAACTCCCCAGCAGGCAACCAAAGCACCACATGAAAGAAGAATTGCCAACTCAGTGTAGTAGGTATAAGTAATAGCTTAAACCAATTTATTTATTTGCACTTACATAGCAAGAATAGATATCAGCATAACAGTAACACTGTGATCAGTTTCAAACCAACAAGATGGTCACTGTCCCTCTAGAGCGCGATGACGTTACACCGTGCCTCCACCCGTGGGACCCATCTATTATATTGTCATTTTTTTAAATGGGACTTTATGTTCTAATTAGCGCTGCAACTTTTCAAATTGTCTAGTAAATTTGTTCATTATCCCGAACATTGGTTATGTGGGGGAACCTGGAAATGACCAGAGTGGGTATTGATCTCCCATAGTGTGTCCGCTGTAGGGGATAGAGAAGAGTAAAGGAAAAGTGTGTAGGCAGGTGCAGTTAGCCACTTTGCCACCTGGTGGCTCTGTACCAATGTAGTGTCTGGTACAGCAGGAAGTGACACTAGGTGTTAGGCCTCTTTTAGGTAGAGCCCTCCCACAAGTAATGTCAGGGGTGACTCAGCACCCATATATATAAGTTAGATGAGGAGGGGATACAGCAGTCTTGGGGCATGGAAGCTATATACCCCACATCTGTGAGAATGTAATCCAGTGTTTCTCAGTCTTTTATCAGTCAAAGCACCCTTTAAAATTATAGACAGCCCTGAAGCACCACGTAAAAATATGGACAGTTTTGAGGTACCCCATTCCAAATTGGGGTGCCTCTAGACTGTACATAATTTTAAAAGGGCACCCCATTCTAAAATGTGAAAAACTAATAGTTTTATATAACGTAGCAACATCCACACATGTAGGACACCCAACATTAGAGGTGATTTATTCTTCCAAAGTAAATGCACTTTTGCACACTGGTACTGACTAGTATTCCAGTCTCTTTCTATTCTCCCTCAGTTTTTCTCCATCACTGAGCTAATGTGACCCCAGCGCTGATGGAGAGGGCCAGGAGAGCGGCAAACAAGGATGCAGTGCAGGCAGCCAACATCCTCCTTATCAACTTATGATGTTATTGGTTGTCAGGATGCCGGCGGCTAGAAGGTTGTAATGGTGCACAATGAAAACCTGTGGCTTTGTGTAACTAATAGTCAGGCTTGTTCCACTCGCTGGCCTGTATACAAGTTTTGGGCAATTTTTAGACATTTTGCCAAGGCACCCTGATTGAGAAAGGCTGATATAATCTACACACTTGGACCTTGGACAGGGCAGGAGGCCGGGTTGAGTGGATCTGTATGCAGGAGAAGCCAGCTGTAGACATTATGAACCTTATGGAGAGGGGGACTAGGGCAGATTGTGAAAGGCCAGGCTGGAGATTCCTATATGGGCTGCTTCCCTGGAGGGTTCCCTGCAGAGGTGTACCCAGCTATGAGGTGCCTGCAAACAACACAGACCTGTGACTGCTGATGACCCTGGCAGAGAAAAGACTGTAGAGAGATGGCTGTGAAGTGCCGAACTTGCTTTCACCTGAGACTACTGCAGATCACCCAATTTATGTGATTGATTGTGCATGTCAAGTGACTCTGGATAGTATGTTCTTGTGTGTGCCGGCAGTGATCAGTGCTGCTGGCTATTGCTGACAATACTAATTATGTTCTGCTGGCAGGGAAGGTTCCCCACTGGCAGAACACAATAGCTCTGCTGGAAAGATTTCCTCATCAACACTGACTGTGTTGATGGGGAAGTCGAGCGATTTTCTTTCCTTCTACCAGTGGTGGAAGGAAAGAAAATTGTATAATCTATGGTCTGCTTTAGTGCTACAGCTCTCTTGCAGGGCACTCTGTAGCATAAAATAAAGCCCAAAAGCTTATTGATTGACCTCCTGGGTTTAGCACTAGACCTTGCCTGTCACTGGCCCTCTGCACCACCAAAACCAGGCAGCACTTTCAAATACAGTTGTTGTTGCAGAGAGCAACTGCAGCTCGGTTTTAAAGCAATACCATACATTTAAGAGATTTTTATTACTATGCCCTTTAAGTATATGTGTATATGGTGGCAGACACATTTAGTTATTATAGAAGCAGACTCTGCTTCCTGCCTATAAATGTAGCACATTGACTGGGACTTGTTGGTCCTCATACTACATTCTTGAATTAGATATAACTCATAACTGAATGATGTTTAGTTTGCCAAAGCATTGTATATTGTAATCAACAGACATTTGTTTTTAAATAAAATGTGTTTTCACCTTATTTAAATTTTTTTTGTTTCCCATTGCTACAGATCTACAGACTCTTTGCCTACACCCTGACTCCATGCACTCAATAATGGGCTTTCCAAGGAAACGTTTCCTGTTGATCTCAACCGTTGACCATACTTATGTAATATGTGTTAAAATGGTCAATTGTAGTCTTCAACAAGAGGCCCCTTTGACAGGGTGACAACAGAGGACACAATGGGGAGATAGGAACAGAGCATTGTCGTCCTATGAGAAGACGTGACTAAACAAGGACCTTTGTGGCAGGATCAATGTAAAGCAATGGTAATAAAAGCTGCAGATTTAAAGTGTAAGTTCACCTTTTCAGAAAAGGTGAATTGACACCTTTCTTTCTTCTTGTAGGGCTTTTGGGACGGATCAGAGTGATTTTGGTTTGTCAGCGCCAGTACATCCCACTGCTGACCAATCAGATTTGCTCTGATCCTTTCCCGAAGCCCTACAGAATCTCTCCCAGAGTACTACACCAGCTGCATGTGCAGTGACAGCTACTTACCCATGGAGGTACTGTAAATACAGTGGGGATTGGGGGGATGGTGGGAAGACTGTAGGGTGTCAGTTCATCATGTTTTATGAAAAGGTAAACTAACCTTTTAAAAATATGGGAAATACGTTTTCAAACTCATATAAATGTGTTAATGGTTATGCTAGATTTTAGTGAATAGATTTTCATATACTTTACTAAGGTTGAAAAAACACTGATGTCCTTGAAGTTCAACCACCAAAATCCTGCATCTCCAGTCCACAGGGAAGCAACTGTTCAGCGCTTGCCACAAAGGCCTTGAAGTAGGTAACAAAATTGCTTCATGAACCTCCCAAGGTCAAGTTGGCTCAATTTACTGGATCACAATATTTTTCTCTTAAATTTTAGTCATAGTTATGGATGTTATTATCGTATTTATCGCTTTGTAAGACACACCTGACCATAAGACGCACCTAGGTTTTTGAGGCGGAAAACAAGAAAAAAAATATTCTGAACCAATGGACTGCAGACACAGTACAGGAAATGACCAGAGACTGCAGACATAGTACAGGAGATGACCAGAGACTGCGGACAGTACAGGAGATGACCAGAGACTGCGGACATAGTTCAGGAGATGACCAGAGACTGTGGACAGTACAGGAGATGACCAGAGACTGCAGACATTGTACAGGAAATGACCAGAGACTGCAGACAGTACAAAAGTTAACCAGAGACTACGGAAATAGTACAGGAGATGACCAGAAACTGCGGACGTACTACAGATGACCAGAGACTGTGGAGACAGTACAGGGGATGACCAGAGACTGCGGACATAGTACAGGAGATGACCAGAAACTGCGGACGTACTACAGGAGATGACCAGAGACTGCGGACAGTACAGGGGATGACTAAGAGACTGCGGACAGCACAGGGGACGACTAAGAGACTGTGGACAGTATAGGGGATGACCAGAGACTGCGGACTGTATAGGGGATGACCAGAGACTGCGGACAGTGCAGGGGTGACCAGAGACTGCGGACTGTATAGGGGATGACTAAGAGACTGCGGACTGTATAGGGGATGACCAGAGACTGCGGACTGTATAGGGGATGACCAGAGACTGCAGACTGTATAGGGGATGACCAGAGACTGAAGACAGTGCAGGGGATGACCAGAGACTGAAGACAGTGCAGGGGATGACCAGAGACTGAAGACAGTGCAGGGGATGACCAGAGACTGAAGACAGTGCAGGGGATGACCAAGACTGCATACTTTTGGGGAGGGAGGGGGAGCGGGTACCTGAATTTGACAAGTACCTGCTCCCACTTCTGCGGAGTTGTCCTCCCTTTAGTGTGGGCACCAGGCTGACAGCCGGCTACCCAGTGCGCATGCGCGAGAATCGCTGCGCTTTGTGATTGGTCCGACGTCTTCTGGGACCTCTCATGTATCCCAGAAGACGCCGTACCATTCACAAAGCGCAGCGCTTCTCGCGCATGCGCACTGGGCACCCGGCTGTCACAGCACTGGACGGAGGAACAGGTAAGGTCCTGCTGCACAGAAGAGACGAGTGGCCGACCCGGTATTCTCTCACGGCAGCGGCGGTGGAAATACCAGACCGGCCGCTCCATATTTGCTCCATAAAACGCACTGACATTTTCCCCCCTTTTTTGGGGGGAAAAAAGTGTGTCTTATGGAGCGAAAAATACGGTAGTTGCAAGGAAAGTATCTGGTCTTTTCTTAAATTCCTTTGTTTTTGCCAGTACTACCTCAATAATTTTGCATTTCAGTGAAGTTAAATAGGCAGAGAACTTGCCTTGCAATAATTAGCATTTGTATTTTGTATCTTTTAACTGTATGTAAATTCTAACTGGTCGACATTTAGTCTTTGAAAGTATTGTGTGTCAAAAACAACTGCCATTTTCTTTTTTTTACAGCTTGTTGTCTCCACCAGTATGTGTGTGATAGAGTGACACAGCAGAAGTACAATTGGAAGAGAACTGTCACACCACATCAGGAAGTGTCTGAACAAGGACCTTCATTGCAAGATCACCAGGTATTCTTTTAATGAAATCTACAGATTTTAAATTATCAAGCTTGACATTTGTAATAATATAAACCTGTTAAAGAGATTTTAGGGGTTGGATTTCCATATACTGTAATCAATATTTAAACATGTTAGAATAAGAGGCTTGAATGGCTTTTTATGGCTCATGTACACGAGTAGAAGCTAAACTCGAGTTTAGGAGCTTTTGGCTTTTTTTTGCCAAAGCTCGTACACTCAACTCCATAAAAACATATGTGTCTATGTACACACAAGCTTTTAGCAGAGTTTAGGAATTTCCACGTTTAGGTGAGGTTAAACCTCCCTCTCCTGAACGCGGAAGAATCGCGTTAAGGATCAGAACGTTTTGACTGCAGGAAACCGCAAAACGCAGCAAATTCTCAGTATCGCGATTTGCGTTTTCCCACAGCCAGAAGTCAGGGTAGGCTCGTGCACATGGATGCACATGGAGTATTTAAACTAAAATCAAGGGGGGAGGGAGAATTTGATTATAACGGGGTAGATAGATCAGACAGGGGTCAGTACTTATTGGTGGGTGGAATGGGGAAAGATGGGGGGAAGGCTATGGCAAATGATAAGAAGGTTCCCGTGTTACAAACAACCAGTGGAATTGGTACCATTTGTATGAAAATAAAAAATATGCAAAATATGTGTGAACAAAATGTCAATGGATTAAAGTGTTTGTTCACCAATGCCAGTTGGAAAGATAGTGGAGAGTTTAATAAAAGACCACATAGATGAGTTCTTGCAGGAAAAAATATTTTAAGCAACAGACAGCATGGATTCATGAAAGACAGAAGTTGTCAAACAAATCTGATTTCGTTTTATGAGGGGGTGAGCAAAACCTTGGACAGAGGGGTGGCAGTGGACTTGGTATACTTGGATTTTGCAAAAGCATTTGACACAGTTCCCCACACATGGCTAATGTGTAAGGTAAAGTCTACGGGCTTTGAAATATCCGTATGTAAATGGATAGCAAACTGGCTAAAAGATCGTATTCAGAGAGTAGTGGTTAATGATTCATACTCTGAATGGTCTAGGGTTGTCAGTAGTGTACCCCAAGGTTCAGTGTTGGGACCCTTACTGTTTAATATATTTATAAATGATATAGGGTCTGAGATTAAAAATCCCATTTCAGTTTTTGCAGATGATACCAAACTGTGCCGTGGAATATCCTCTACACTTAGATTGGCGCCCCCTTCTGTCCGTTTTTATCTCCTGCAGAGTACTGCTTCGCTCTTTGGGGAGCTGCCTTCGCCTGGCATACTCCATTTAGGATTCTCGGATTATGGACTTTTATGTCTTGTTTGTCATTTTTTTATCAAATCACTATTGGTTTTATCATTATTATATTTTTATATATCCCGTATTCCTCCCTCTTTTTTATTTTTATTTTACACTGACCATCTACCATATTAATAATTTGATATGTTTGTTCCCCTCCCAGCGCCGATTTGTTCTTTTTTCTCTAAATGTGTTTCAGAAGCACTCTGAAAAATGTACCTTTTGCCTGTAAATCCTTGTTAACAATAGCAATCCTCTTGGTATAGGAATGTGCCTAGGCCTTCCTATGCCCACTGCCTCATAGCTGCATATCTGCAGTGCAAAATCCAAGGCACTGCTGCCTTTGACTGCTAGTCTCAGGGAATTTTGAGTGATGGCGAGGAGGTGACATATTACCTCCCAGCCACTTGTCAAGCATCCTGTGAAAGGTGATCCACCATGCATTGCTTTTCAGAGGGGCAATTTACCTGTAGTTTCAACTTTAGCTTTTGAGTCTGAACAGTACCAACCAACTCCGGTATATGGTCAAGAATAAAGATGGGATCCTTCAAGAAGTGAATCAGCAGGTGTGTGCAGCTCTTGTATGAGCTCTGTTATTGCCTCCCCTTTGTAACAGGGGTTAATGTCCCTCAGAGGTTTGTCCCATTAACCTGGCGTGTTAGTCTGGCCTTGGCCTATATATAGAGAGGGAGGAGTTTGGTCTCCATGAGTAGAAGTACAAGTCAATATGTAGTGGTGTGAGGTTATAGGAGGCATACCTGCTTGGGAGGGACACATGTGGCAGGGCCCGAATCCCTTGTAACAGAGGAGCAATCCTGGCCTGGTCCAGGAGCACTGCAGCACCCCCCTCTTGGGACCCCTTCCTGGGATCAAAATATTTGTAGAGAGAGTTTCCATTTTGAGCTTGGACAATTAACCTATAAAGGATTAACCTATTGCCACCTGGCTTAACATCCTGGATGCTAGTGAGCCCCGCCATCCCTATGTGTACTTAAGAAACGTATGAATGGGACTGCCTACACAGGAGTGCACAGAACACCCGTGTATTGTGTTCTGTGCACTATATGGCAAAGTTGACCCAATTTACAGAGATCGGTGGGCGGCAAGCCTGTCTAACACTACACATTCAAGTCAATGGGGAAGTGCCGCAAACGCCCCACAGCTGCGTACAATGCCCGCAGTTGCAGTGTATTTTTCAGCAAAACTGGGGTTGAAACAGATGGTGAAGTGGCATTGCATCGCTTCCTCACCGCCTGTCAGTAACCAGCGGATTGGGGTTTAGAGGGAAGGGAGATTGAGGCATGTTTTTTTTTTTTTCTTTTCAGTTTTTTTCCAGGCCTTCCCATCAATAGCCATAAGTGACTTAATTCTGTTTTAAATGTGTTGCAGGTAAAACTCCATCTCTAAGGAATCTGTAAGAAAGAAGCGTCCATTACTTGTGAATGGTGGCCTTTGTCTGGCCCCTGATGTTTTTCAGACGGTTCTGGATAGTGAAGACGAAGTCAAAGGTAATCTGCCAGATGCAGGATGTGTGTGTACATGTGCATGTGTAGTGTACATTTTTAGGGCTTTTCTAGGAGAGCAAAGATTAAAAATGGGTTTTGGCTGTTCTGTATTTTACTTTTAATGGTGATTTTAAAGTTCACGCAAAAGAAAAACTTTGCTTTTAGCTTAAATCCTAGAGTATTAACCACTTTCCTACCGGGCACTTTTACCCCCTTCGTGCCCAGGCCAATTTTCATCTTTCAGCGTTATCGTTCTTTGAATGACAATTGCGCGGTCATGCAACATTGTACCCATATGAAATTGTTATAATTTTTTTCACACAAACAGAGCTTTCTTTTGGTGGTATTTAATCACCACTGGGTTTTTTATTTTTTGCACTATAAACAAAAAAAGAGCAAAAAAATTGATAAAAAAAAGTTTTTCTTTGTTTCTATTATAAAATTTTGCAAACAGGTAATTTTTCTCCTTCACTGATGTGCACTGATGTGGCTGCACTGATAGGCAGCACTGATGGTCACAGATGAGGTGGCACGGATAGGCGGCACTGATAGGCGACACTGGTGTGCATTGATGAGGAGGCACTGATGATGCTGCACTGATATGCAACAATGATGGTCACTGATATGCGGCACTGGTGGGCAAAACTAACAGTCGGTGTTGCACTGGTGGCACTGACTGGCAGCACTGATGGGCGGCATTGGTGGGCACTGGCGGGAGGCGCTGCTGGGAACTGCTGGGATGCACTGCTGGGTAGCACTGATCATTAGTGCCCTGATGATCAGTGCCGATCTGCTCCGTGACAGCTGCCAGTTATTGGCAGTACATTCTTCACACTGTGACACCATGAGGAAAGTGCTGCCAATAACTGGCAACTACATTCACATGTGATCTGCTGTGTCATTGGCCTTTTACCTCATCACGAAGCGCTGGAGCGTGCCCGAGTAGTTCATTGAGAAGTACGAGCTGACAGCTGCAAAGGCTGTCGGTACTTGTGGTTCATTCATTAACAGAACTCTGTGAATGAATGAATGACCCGACCGTGCAAGGCTGCACTCTTTTCAAATAGTGACGGTGGGTGTGGGGAGAAGATCTGCGGCCTGCTGTCACAGAGAGAGGAGGGATCGCGAAGCGGCTGCAGGACCAAGAATATGTTAAATGTTTCACCTTAAAAAAGGGTGGAACATGTAACATGTAACATGTTCCCAAATATGAAATTATCCTTTAAATTAAATGAACATTCTGCTTTTAGCATAGCTCCACTGTTTGCTGGGTCGGAAGATTAGAAATTGCTATCTTCTGGCTTTGTCTATCGGCATATAAAAATAAATTCTTGCAGTATAGTATGTTTACTTGTAGTGGTACAAAACTTACCACTTGTTTTAAATCAGTCATCATAGGGAAAGGTAATAAATGACGTTTAGGAAGGGGTCTATGTTTAAATCGTTTGTTGCGCAGATATGACAAGCATCCACAAATTCAGAATGGAAATTGCCGTATTTCTTCTATGATGTGAGGTTCCTTTATTGTCAAAACCATCTAGTGACCAGCTTTGTCAGTATTAGTGATTTCCAGCTTCCAGGGGTATCAGTCAGGTATGGTATACACATAGTTACATTGGTCCAAGCTGGACCAGTGTACAGTGACTATGTATAAAATATCAATACCTGGAATTCCTCTTTCACTTCCTAGCTTTCCTTTTGCAGTTCTACTACCCATGAAAGCTAAAATTTCTTACTCAGGCCTAGGGCAAGCCATGATCTAGTCGTTCTGCTTGTGTATGATGCTAAGCATTAAATGGCGATTCAAATGTAGGAGAGGTAACTAAATGCTTGGCAGCTGATAGCCCTCAGGGATAAAAGGTGTTGGTGATTGATTTAGTCTGATGAAATTTCTCTAAGACATGGAAAGAGCTGATAAGGTGGTGGCAGGCTTCAAGTATAAAAAATATTGGGTCCTTTACCCCAAATTTGATAAAATTCTGTGTACCTGGGATTTGCTGGGGTCAGATGACTTTGGATTTCCACTAAAACTGCAGCCAGCAACACAAGGGACACTTCACATCGACTGCAAGTACTGCCCCTTGTGCTGTTTTTTTTTTTTTAAGTTTTGACTGATTTTTGGCTTTAACAACAAAGAACATAGAGAATCTTAAAAACCAAAGTCTGGCCCCCCCACAGACGGACAGACACACACACACTAATTACCTTATTAACTGCTTTGTAAATTGTTATTCATTAATTTGGAACTCAACTGTATTTGAGCATTGCAAACTGAAATCTTTTATTAATTCATTTTAAATATTCATAGCACACTCGCCTCCTCACCGTTAGTCGAATGCCTCTAAAAGCACATTTTTTTACCTTCCCCATAAAAAATGAAGTTTTTGGTCTAGAAAATATGTTGTTTTTTAAAAATTGCATTGGGTTATGTTACTCAACCAGATATGAACATAGTGTTTGTTGGAGTTCTTTTTTCACCACTTGCCTACCGGGTGCTTGCACCCCCTTCCTGCCCAGGCCAATTTTCAGCTTTTAACGCTGTTGCACTTTGAATGACAATTGCGTGGTCATGCAACACTGTACCCAAACTAAATTTTTATCTTTTTTTTTTGTAGACAGAGCTTTCTTTTGGTGGTATTTAATCACCACTGGGGTTTTTATTTTTTGCTAAACAACCAAAAAAGAACTGAAAAGTTTGAAAAAAAAAGGTTTCTTCTTAGTTTCTGTTATAAAATGTTGTAAATAAGTTTATTTTCTCCTTCACTGATGTGCGCTAATGAGGCTGCAATGATGGGCACTGATAGGCGGCACTGATGGCCACTGATAAACAGCAATGATAGATTGCACTTATAGGCGGCCCTGATGGGTACTCATAGGTATCACTGGTGGGCACTTAAAGGTAGCACTCATATATGGTACTGATGGACAATAATAGGCGGCACTGACTGGCACTGTTATGCGGCACTGATAGCTGAGAAATGCTGCTTGCGGCTCTCCTCTCCTCATGCGCTGTCAGCAGTTCTTCTTTACATGTGATCAGCTGTGATTGAACAAAGCTGATCACATGATAGAGCCTGTGTCATCGTCTTTTTACTGTGATTGGTGATCCACTGTGTCCCAGGGACACAGCACACCACTGGTCGCCGCGCCGTGCACCCCCCGGGGGTGCGCATGCGCAGCTAGATTATAGGAACGTCGTTTGACGTCCTCCTAGAATGAGAGAGCCACCGCCCACCCGTTATTTACTTATATGGCGGTGGGAGGCAGTTTCGAAAGATTTCATATAGATAATATGTATGTATAGCACCTGATTGTTTGCCTTTTTAAAATCTCATCAGCAGTGATCCTAAATGGTTGTGCCAAGTTTACTGACAGCTGCAGGAAAACATTTTTTAGATGTTTACTTACAATATTCCTGCTAAATGCATAGTTTCCCAGGTTGTTGCTAACAGCTGATTTAATATGTTAATAAAAATGTCACATTGTAAACGTCATTGTGCTAACAATATATAGACATTCTATAGTAAATAATTTAAAACGGCTTTAAAGATGCTCAAGGTGCACAAGTACCAGAAACCAGATATACCTGCACTAAAATCCCAATAGCTTCTAGATATATACATATGTATATAATCCATCAGGTACAAAGGGGTGGAACTACATGTTAACACATGTTAAAAGTTCAGGATGAACGCTCTGTACACTTTTATACACCCTTTCTAGCAAACTTTGTAACAAAAAAAACAGGGATTTTTAGTTCACATATATTGCTATATATGTTTAACCGTTTCCATACAGGGCACTTTTAGTGCTCTCACACTTTGAATGACAATTGCGCGGTCATACAACATTGTACCCAAACTAAAACTTTATCATTTTCTTCACACAGCTAGAGCTTTCTTTTGGTGGTATTTAATCACCACTGGGATTTTTATCTTTTGCAAAATTAACAAAAAAACCCAAAAATGTAAAAAAAAAAACCCACGTTTTTCTTTGTTTCTGTTATAAAAGTTTGCAAATAAATAATTGTTCTTCATAAATTTAGGCCAAGATGTATTCTGCTACATGTCTTTGGTGAAAATAACCCAAGTAAGAATGTATTTTTTAGTTTGTAGGAAAGTTATAGAGTTCACAAACTATGGGATATATCTGAATATTGATCAATCCTGAAGTACTGACAGCCAATCTAATTTCTTGAGGTCCAAGAATGTCAGAACAGTACAGATAACCCCAAATGACCCCTTTTGCAGAGTAGACAGTCCGACGTACTTCATAAGAGGCATGGCAAGTTTTTTGAAGTTGTATTTTTTTGTAATAATTGTTTGGAAAATGAAAAAAATTAAAAAAATTATTTTCACTATTTTTTTTTTTACATACTGTCACCAGTGCAGTACAGCATCATCATATAACTGACATGGTGGTGATCAGGGACACTGACTGGTGACAGTATGAAAAAAAAATATAAATTTTTTTTATTATTTTTAAACTTTTTATTACAATTTTTCTTATATTTCACTATGACCAAAGTAGTACACTGTTACCATAGTAACATTGTACTACTTTGGGAAGTGATCAGTATTTTTTTTTTTTCACAATTTGCTTATAGCAAAGAATTACTTTGCTCTAAGCAAGCATTTACCTGAATGATTGATTCATTCAGGGGTTTTTTTTGTTGTGCTTAGCTGTGATTTGGCCACGGCGAATCACATAACACAGCTGGGCTGTGATTGGCCCAGCTTGTGCATGTGATTGCTGTGACCATTCACAGCTAGACACACTAGTATACAAAGGATGGCATGAATGAAGCCATGAAGGTTCATGTCTGGTCACCGACCTGCAACGCAACAGTCCATATGTTAGCAAAGGAAAACATCCAACACGTTTTAGGGTTACTGGATTCACGTTTTAGGGTCACTGGATTCAGATTTTCCGATCACCCTCATGGCCACAGGTGTATAAAATCCTACACATATGCATGCGGAACTGGTTCAACAATCATTTGTAAAAGAATGGGTCGCTCTCCTTGTGGACAGCCTTTACAGAAGATTTGAAGCTGTTATAGCTGCTAAGGGTGGGCCAACTCGATATTGAACCCTACGGACTAAGACTGGGATGCCATTAAAGTTCATGTGTGTGTAAAGGCAGGCTTCCCAACACTTTTGGCAATATAGTATATATAAGAGATGTGCTAACCTCTAGAAACTGGTACTCTGCTGAACTGATGCATATTCTAAAAAGTTTTGTTCGGTGCAATTATAATAAAATCAGAAACCGACAACGTACTATTAAAATCACCAACATCACCAACCTCTAATGCAGCCGGTCTGATCCGGCAAAACTGATCAGGCGTAACCCTTCCATGATGGCCTGCCTCTCTCTTGGACCTTCCTACCATCCATTCATGGAGAACTATAAATAGCAGAAGGACATATTAACTGTTATGTCTTGTTTCAACTGATATGGGTTTCCCCCTGATTGCCCCCTATGTTGCAGCTCCAACTTTAGCTGGTTGTGCCCGAAACACAACATCGGGCACAGTGGTCTAGAGGAGGGATAAATATGTTTATTAAAGGCAGCCGCTACTGAACCTCCCTCGCACTCCAGTAAATTTTAAAATTTTTCTCCATAGAGCCCTTGGGGGCTTTAGGATAACGGAACTGGTGGTGCCCAAAACATAACGCCGGGCACAGTGTTCTAGAGGAGGATGGATAAATAGGCTACCAGAATAAACCAGACACTTGTGAGCGCCACCACCTTGATACTGGTATATTAATGGCAGCCACCACTGAACCTCCCTCGCACACCAGCAAAGAGTAGTATTTCACTCCACAGAGCCAATGGGGGCTTTCGGGTGAGGAAACTCCGTATGGGTAGACCGTTACATATCCAAGAGAAAGTCGACACAGGTAGCCCAATATCGATATAAGTCCTGAAAGTAACAATAGAGAAATGTTACTCAATAATACTTATCAGTCCCAATGTATTGGTCTCACAGAGAGTCAGGGCATGGTGATTTTATAATTGTATTAAATAAAGCTTTTTGTAATATGTATCGGTTGAGTGGAGTACCAGATTGTACAGGCTAGCACATCTCTTATATATCTTCCTTTTTCTTTTTTCCCCTTCCAGGGACATACCGAAGTGGTTGAATCCAAACCAAGTTTTTTATATAACTGAATAAATAATCCTGCATAGGTCAATGCCATCAGGAACATTGCTAAACTCACTGTCAAGACTGGGGGTAATGAATTAAAATTCAGGGAGATTCGGTTGCTAATAATTTTCTTCCAACTGAATCTTATGTTTGTGCTATGACTGTAGGATGTAGTCACTGTATATCTAACCAAATTGAGAAATGTACCATTTCTATAGCATTTTTTTTAAGGAAAAAATGCCTTTAAAGCTAAATTAAAGTTGTAACTGAAAATTGTGCATTTCTCAGTTGTCAAAGAATGACTACATCCTATCTGAGTCATAGCACAAAAACGGGATTTGGTTGGAAGACATTTTTAGCAACCAGACCTTCCTGAATTCATTACCCTTGTTTTAGGTCCTGGACCACAAGTAAATGATGGCTGTGCAGTGTTTACATGTTGGATGCTGTAGGTCTTGATAACACGATGGTTGTCAGGTACCTACCGACGGCAGCTCTAGAGCTCCACAGACCGGATTTCCCCAGGGCGCGGAGTCTAAGCCCCAATCTGCTTGTTCACCAGAGCCCCTGATGGTAGGAATGGACTTGGAGCAGACTGAGACCCGGTCGCGGCCCCTGGGTACACCCAGCTGTGGTAGAGTGAGCCGCCAGTGGCACGTAGCAGGATGAGAGCCTGATGAGAAGAGGCAGAGCAGGCCGGGACCGCAACGGATGGATCCGTGCAGGATGGATGGACGGAACACGCTGGACAATAGCGGAGTCAGACAGGCCGGGTCGGTAACAGTGGAGGCAGAGCGGTACAGAGCAGCAGGCAGAGAATCGTCGGGTCACAAGCCAGGTTCAGCAGCAGGAGATCAGATAATCAGGGACAGGCAGAAGAATGGTCAAACGAGCCAGGAGTCAGGGCAGGAGATGGTCAGCAATAATCAGGATCAGGCAGGGTTCGGCATCAACAAGATACTCTCACAGAACAGGATAAACAGGAACAAAACCATACGGCAATGTGAGCATTGCAAGAGCTTGTTTAAGTAGCCCGCCCGGCGCCGACAGGCGCGCCTGGGTCCTAGTGCCTGCCCGGCGCCGTCATTGGTGACAGGCGCACCTGGGTCCTAGTGCCCGCCTGCCTGTATGTCTTGTCGGGATCCTACGCATGTGCAGATTCGTGCGCCGCAGCGATCTTCTCGTTCCCTGACAATGGTACTGCAGGAGAATGGTTTTGCAGGACGTTGGCATTGCTAGTTGATGGTATTGCAGGAGGATGACATGGCTGGTTGTAAAATGCAATATACTCCATCTACAAGAGAACAAATTAAACAAGTTAGACATAAGAACAATTGCATTCATACAGAAAATAACAGAATATAATAATTGTTTTGCCCTCCCCATTTAATTAGAAATATGTTTTTTTACCCAGTATGTAACATGTATGGGGCACCCAGTCGACTATTTTACCATCAGCAGAATGTAAAAGCAGCATGAGCCTTAAAGACTAACCTCAGGCCTTCCCTTCAGGTGTACCCCCCTCCCCTCCTGGCAACGGGATGACATCCCTTAACAAACATGGCCATGTCCCTCCTCCCCTAATTTCATAGTATGTTCTCAGAATTTGGATTAACACTGAATTCACGCATTAGCAGTGCGGGAGACCGCATGTGATTCAGACAGGAATTGAACCACGTGACTGATCAAATCACATGCTGTTCTTTGCACTGCAATTGGAGCCCATTCATTTTGTTTGGCTTAAAATCGCACCATACCTGCACGAAAAAAGGTGCAGGCAGCTTTTTTTTTTCCACACTGGAATCAGATCGCATGGGTGGTCACACTCATGCAATCCAATTTGGGCAATCACACTGCTTTTTACCCTGTTTTTTGGGGTGCCATTAACTGAACATTGACACCCGCAGCAGATCGATTTGGATGCAGTGCGGGAAATGCACAGGATTCACTGTGTTTCCTGCACCGCATATACTGTATGTGAATCTAGGCTTAAATGACACTGGGAATCATTCAACCCAGAAGAATGAACACATCTTTTTGGTGAAAAAGAAGTCCAGCATGGAAAGCACTGCTGGCCTTTAATTTTAATCTGTGGAGAAAGCCTTGTTAAAGAACCAACTGTCAACCGACTCAGCTAAGCAAATGGACTAGTATAGGTTCACTTTAATTGCTGGCATAGTATGTAAGGCTAGGTTCACACTGTGCGGGGTGGTTGTGGGTGTGAGAATCGCAGCTGTTCCTGCCCTCGTAACCACCGTGGCACCCCCACGCATCTCAACCTGCAGGATGTTTGCAGGTGAGGGAATCACAGAGAAATCCCTGCGGCCTCATTTTTACAATAGTGCCAGCACCTTTTTTTTGCAGAAAACGCAGCCATAGCAGCCCATTCAAATGAATGGTCTGCCGTGCCCACGCAAATGTGGTCCGCAAACGCGCTTAAGTGTTAACCTAGGGTTACAACTGGTAGTGTCAGGCTATATTCATTCAGTGCACTCAAGGCTTACCTGTTGTCTGGAGTTGAACCGTCCCTGAATATGATGGCAAATTTGGCAGCACAAAATTAGCTGAAGAATCGGGTGGACCTCTGTGAAAATTGGTATTGGTGTCTCATACCGAAGAGGATGTTTTCCTTCTCTTAATATCAGGGCGATATTCCCAATCTAAAGAAAGAGGCAAAATGTTATTATAGTGTATAAGACAGATGGAGAAAAAAACTGGTGTGGAAAAGCAGAGTCATCAATTATCAGTCAGACACAATAAGTACACCTTACAGATTGGATTTGCATTGCACTTTGTACAGATGAATTGGGATTTTCCAATACTCATGACTATCAGTTATCTTGGGTAACACCTACATCTGCAGATGTGAAGATCAATAGATTTGGGATTCTTGTACAATGCACATTGGAGGATGCGTGTAGGAAGTAAATTGCAGATTGGTACTAACTTGGCTCAATCTACAGCTATACTGGCTACATGTATGTACACATTTAAAGTAGACATAATTAGAAAACACTTTCTTTTCTGGTTTGTGTAGAATGAAGCAGGTTTGGATTACACATTGGGACCTCTCAGCTTGATAAAACTCGAATGTAGGTATTTTTTTCCACACTCCACATGACTGAACTCTGCTTTTCAGTTAAGCCTTTTGTGTCCCCTGTTGAAGAGACCTCTCCATATCTATCTAGAGGTTGCAGAGCACATAAAATCTTTATCTCAACAGTGAATTCCCAATATATATATATATATATATATATATATATATATATATATATATATATATATATATATATATATATATATATATAAAGAGAGAGAGAGAGGGTTTATTTAATGACACCAAAGGCTCAAGTAAAAAGCTAGCAGCAACTGTTAGGGCTCGTATACATGAGCTGTATCCTCTGAAGAGCAATCCATGGTGGATCCCTTTTCAGAGGAAGTTTTTAGGAGGATAAGAGGCATTTTGTTACTTCCCCACCACCTGTTGTAGCTCATAAAAATTGGCACCACCAGTATGTGTACAGCCGCTGCCTTTGCATCTTGGGGGGGGGGGGGGCAGTAAAAATGCAGCTCAGTTGTGTGCTTTTACTGACGCCAGCCACAGGTGTAAACATATCCTCATAGCTTTGCCATTGAAGGTGGGAGATCTCCCCACCTGGAACTGGTACATACCCCTGAGGTAAATAGACCCTGTCCTACTATAAAAGCAGTAACGTGTTTTAGGTAAGGGTTTGCTTTGAGATGCATTGTCTTCTTTGTTAGTTAATCAGAGAGGGAAATTTACAAATTGCATAGTGAACCATACAAATAACTGTACAAAAGTGTCAGCGTTGCACTATGCTATTATAAGCATGACGTATTCCATTTCAGCATTTGGATATGTAATATGTCATGCAGGGGCCAATCCATCAGATAAATGAATGGACTTTTCTGTACTAATAGTAAAAGTAAGTTTTAATCCATAGGAATATGAATCCTGTAATAAGGGGCTTAGGGCCCTGAGGACTGAGAATTGTGTCTGGACTACTTACTTGGATGTTCTTCAGAATGTTTTCTTTTAAGCCGCTTCGCCTCATCATAATAGGGCTGTTGCTGCTCCACCGTCAGTTTGTTCCACTCCTCTCCAAGCCTGCCACTTATGATGGAAAATGGGGTGCCAGGATGGGCTTGTTTCAGAACTGGACGGTGAATTCGGGACCAGATCATGTAGGCGTTCATTGGGCGTTTCACGCGTCCTTTCTTGTTCTTAGAGAAAGCCACATCAGATAGTCCTAGAAAAAAAGAAGAAGTGAGTTAAACCTGGGGCAGTCACAATTTTTCACACTGTGTTATGAAGGTAGGAATACCTAAAGTGTATCTAAAGCTAAAAATGAAAATGTGTATTTTGCAGTTTTCCAGTCCTTAGATGTCGTGACCGCCTTATTTCCTTTTTGCTGGCCTTGTTTCTTTTGTTTTTATCTTTTGATCAAGCCAATAACACACTTCCAGTCCTAGGAGTGACAACGCTCCTTCCTCTGTATATACAGAAGGAGTAGCATTGTCACCCTAGGCTGCTCTCCTATAGACTTCCCCTCTCCTTCTCATCTCCATTACGTAGGGAGGCATTTTATATGCAGTTCACAGAAGATAGCTGGGAAGTCTCACACCATTGTTTGATATATCAGTGCAGAGGACATTACCAGGACACTGCAGTGCTGACCAGATTAGCAGATATTGAGGTAGATTTACTAAAACTGGTACACTCAGAATCTGGTGCAGCTGTGCGCGGTAGCCAATCAGCTTCTAGTTTTAGTTTGTCAATTAAGCTTTGGCAATAAAACCTGGAAGCTGATTGAATTCTATGCAGAGTTGCACCAGATTTTCCCTTTGCAGGTTTAGTAAATAACCCCCATTATTTTGCTGAAAAAAATGTACTCAGACTGAAAAGCAAAAACGAAGGCCCTTGTTTACACCTGTGCACTTTTGCCGCACTAAAATGCACCTTCCCAGCACATGAAAGATAGTTCGCTTTAAATCCTATCTAAGTGTTCACAGCTGTGCCCTGTGTTTTTTGCAGTGGGTCACACTTTTGAAAAGTCCTGCTTGCAGCATTTTTAGTGCCCTCTTTGAAAAACACAGCAAAATCACACCTTCCACTGAAGTCTGTAATACCACACCAAAAATATACTGCGCTAATAAAAATGCCACGCTCAAAAATAAAGCGCACTAAAAATGCAAAATCATGCTGAATGAACTCAACGAACAAATGTGAACAGGCCCTAATGCCTCATTCACATCTAAGTACTGTCAAGATTAAAAAAAAAACAAAAAAACAAACATTTTGGGTTTTCCTATGTCACCTTTATTAATGTGACACTATTAATATTAGTATTATTAAATGGGAGATCTCAGCAACAAAACAGAAAAAAATCGATTTTTGTATTTCATTTCCTATCTAGCCTGGGCACAATGGGCTAGACTTTGGTCTTATATAGGCAGCCTGTCAGTTTTTAGGACGGGCCCTCCTTTCTCCTCTGTGGAGCGGTGGGTATAATGGTGAATGTAATAGTGAATCGGATCAGATGGCAGTCGGGTATAAACAGACAAAGCCATCTGTTTACATCCGACCGCCCATAGAGGAGGGCAGCTTGTGTCTGTGTCCACTGTGCATAAGCGTAGCGGACATGGACCAGCCATCCACCTGCTCTGCGGGGATCAGCAGACAGATCCCCTGCTGAGCAAGCGGACTCCTAGAGGAGACCGCCCCTTGTGGAAAGGGCTGTAAGTGGTGAATGATGGTAAATGGCAGTTGGAACTGGCTGGTCCTGGAGTTAGCCTGCATTTACCTAGGAAACTCTGCATGTCACTAAATTTAGAGCTAAAGACTTGTAATAATAAATGCTGAAATTTACATACCTGCTTTTGATGGATGAATGCTCAGGGATGTGTGTTGGATATTTTTGCTATCTGATGTTATATTGTGATGTCTGGCAGGAGGTGGCTCCAGCAATATGTTTGGTGTTAGATGATGGTTTGCTGGGCTCTGTGGAGGCCGGTTGTTGTTTTCCACATTGGCCATGTCCCTATCTCCTGCCACATCAGAGAAGAAGTTATCTATCCAACCCCTTATTTCATGGGTGGCTGGGACCTGCTCCTTTTCTGAGCTTGCTGTCTGGCTAGTTGACTCACAGCCATTCACAGGCTCAGAAATGATGTCCCAGACCCTGTCATTGTTCACAGGGTCAGACTGTGCAGCTGCAAAATATTGCTGGGCAGGTGGTAGCTCCAGCACTGTGTTTGCTGCTAGATGCTGGTTTGCTGGGCTGGGCTGTGGAGATTGATGGTTGATTTTGTCTCCTACCAGGCCAGCAATGAAGCTATCCATCCAATCAGATGATTCTTGGATGGTTGGGACCCGTTGCTCCTCTGAATAATTCTCAGAGATGATACTCACTACCCAATCGTTGTTCAGCGGGTCAGATGCTGCAGATGGAAAAGAAGATTGGGTAGGAGGTAGCTCCAGCACGGTGTTTGTTGGGCTGGGCTGTGGAAAGGGATTGGTTTTGTCTTCCACCTTGGTGATGTTCTTATCTCCTTCCGAGTTAAAGAGAATGCTCTCATACCAATTAGTTGTTTCGTTATTGGCCTGAGCAACCTCAGATTCATGGTAGTTTATAAGCTCAGAAATCATGTCCCAGTCGCTGTCATGGTTGACTGGGTCAAATTCTGAGAAACCATGGAAATCAATTCCAACTTCAGACCACTCCATGGCCATGTCTAGTTGGTTATATAACACTGATGTTAATAGTGTATAAGGAATTTGGGGCTGTGAAATCTGGGCTACGGCCCCTAAAGCCTGGGGTTTCACCCCTCAAACAAGCCGCTAATTTCCCTCCTGAGATGTTAAATATTGAGGGAAATAGAGACAATCCCAAAAATATAGGCAAGGTATATCGAAATCTGAAACTGCGAAAAGGATCTTACGTACGCTCACGAGATGGCTCCTTGTGTGTCTACTCACCTCCACTCACACACAAGGACTGATCAGGCTGCTGCGGAAACCTGGACTTAAAAGAAACAGCCAGGTCACATGACCCTGCCAGGTCTTGGCCAACTGCCAAAAATTCAAAAATTTAACCCCTTATTGGCTGGACACGATTTTGCAACTGTACCTGTCGTCATAGCAACTTTGTTTATCCCGGTGGACTATACCTTGTTTTTTTAGGACAAAGTGGACTTTCTTTTGCTGGTAAATGGTCATTTATATTTCCTGATTTTTTTAATATTAAAGGAAAACTGGTCCAAAAAACTAAAAAGAAAATTTTTTATTTTTTTTTAAATTAGCTATTTTTAATTTACCACCAAAGAACAAACAAAAATAAATTCTCCTGCTCCTGATAATCGCAGCGATACCACATACTATAGGTGTATTTAAGTTGTTGTTTGTACCTGTAGTACAGGCCAAAACCAATGGTGTGAATTTTGTATTTTTTAAAATCCTACCTAAAACACACTGATACTCATTTTTTTTTCGTTATTTAATTCTACCCGAAATATGCTGACCCTGACCTTTGACCCTTACTTTGACCATAACACCAACCCTGGCACTGACCCATATCAAACCTTGATCTAGCAATTTTTTTCTTTATACTGTGATTTTTCTAAACACTTTTGTTTATTTACATCAGGGGTGGGCAACCCCTGCCACACTTGGGATGGCACGCAAGAGCAATCCTGGGAGACCGACCTCCCACACATGAAAGTCGGCCAGCGACTGCGGCTGTAGCTGCATACAGGGAAAAGCAATGAAGCTGGTTCACACCCACCTTTCCTCCCACCTACTTCCTTTCCCTCCGGAGTTGGTTCTGCCCTTCCTGATCTGTGCAGTGAAGCAGTCGGACACTCCAGGTTCAGGCAGCACTCCTATTGTAATGGTAATTAGGCACTTTTTTCTCTCCTCCTCCATGGCAGCAGCAATCTTTCATCCTGAGCTGATGCCTGGAAAAGCTTTTCTGATCATTGTTCACCTGCTGTTTCTGAGCACTCCTATCCCTCAGCAGCCATGCACCTGGCTCAAACTATAGAGGAGATCATTACATCCAGAAAAGTTGAGGCTGTGGATGCAGTTGTTAGCTTTGTATATAATTGGCTTTGTAACTATGACTTTATTACAGGATTTGTAAGTACTGCTAAGTGGTATTTACAAAGCCAGTTACAAAACAGTATACACAAAGCCTGATACAAAGCAATAGGTATAGCTGGCTTTATACACACCGCTTTGTAAATAGTGTTTTGCAATTGGCTCTGTACGTAGCGTTTTGTACCTGGCTATATATGTACTGCTTTGTATCTGGCTATATATGTACTGCTTTGTACCTGGCTTTGTACGTAGTGTTCTGTATCTGGCTTTGTACGTAGTGTTCTGTACCTGGCTTTGCACGTAGTGTTCTGTACCTGGCTTTGTACGTAGTGTTCTGTACCTGGCTTTGTACGTAGTGTTCTGTACCTGGCTTTGTACGTAGTGTTCTGTACCTGGCTTTGTACGTAGTGTTCTGTACCTGGCTTTGTACGTAGTGTTCTGTACCTGGCTTTGTACGTAGTGTTCTGTACCTGGCTTTGTACGTAGTGTTCTGTACCTGGCTTTGCACGTAGTGTTCTTTACCTGGCTTTGCACGTAGTGTTCTGTACCTGGCTTTGTACGTAGTGTTCTGTACCTGGCTTTGTACGTAGTGTTCTGTACCTGGCTTTGTACGTAGTGTTCTGTACCTGGCTTTGTACGTAGTGTTCTGTACCTGGCTTTGCACGTAGTGTTCTGTACCTGGCTTTGCACGTAGTGTTCTGTACCTGGCTTTGCACGTAGTGTTCTGTATCTGGCTTTGCACGTAGTGTTCTGTGCCTGGCTTTGCACGTAGTGTTCTGTGCCTGGCTTTGCACGTAGTGTTCTGTACCTGGCTTTGCACGTAGTGTTCTGTACCTGGCTTTGCACGTAGTGTTCTGTACCTGGCTTTGCACGTAGTTTTCCGTACCTGGCTTTGCGCGTAGTGTTCTGTACCTGGCTATATATTTAGTGCTTTGTACCTTGCTTTGTACATAATGTTCTGTACCTAGCTTTGTACATAGCTCTTTATAACTGCTTTTGTATGCAGCACTTTGTAGCTGGCTTTGCACGTAGTGTTCTGTACCTGGCTTTGTACTTAGTGTTCCGTACCTGGCTTTGTGCATAGCTCTTTATAACTGCTTTTGTACGTAGCACTTTATAGCTGGCTTTGTTCGTAGCATTCTGTACCTGGTTTTGTACATCGTTTTCTCTATCTTCCTTTGTACATAGCGCTTTTTCTTGGCTTTGTGCGTGGTGTTTTGTACCTGGCTTTGTAAGCAGCGTTCTATACCTAGCTTTGTACGAAATGTTCTGTACCTGTCTTTAAAAGTAGTGTTCTGTACCTGGCTTTGTAGATAGCATTCTGTACCTGGCTTTGTACATAGCATTCTTTACCCGGCTTTCTATGTAGTGTTTTATACCTGGCTTTATATGTAGCCGCTTTATTACCTGCCTTTGTACATAGCGCTTTATACCTTGCTTTGTAAGTAGCGTTGTTTATAGTGTTCTGTACCTGGCATTGCAAGCATCGTTCTCTATCGTTCTTGTATTGTTCTGTACGTAGCTTTGTGCAAAATGTTCAGGTTTTGTACGTAGTGTTCTGTACCGTGCTTTTTGTATATAGCATTCTGTACCTGGCTTTGTATGTAGCGCTTTATACCTGGCTTTGTACGTAGAGCTTTATAACTGGCTTTGTACGTGGCACTTTGTACTCTGTTTTGTATGTAGCATTCTTTACGTGGCTTTCTATGTACTCTTCTCTATGTGGTGTTTGTACTTAGTGTTTTATACCTGGCTTTATATGTAGTGCTTTATACCTGGCTTTGTACGTCACATTCTATACCTGACGTTGTACATAGCATTCTGTACCTGCCATTGTAAGCATCGTTCTGTACCTAGCTTTGTACGAAATGTTCTTTACCTGGCTTTATAAGTAGTGTTCTGTACCTGTTGATGTACGTAGTTCTTTATACCTGGCTTTGTAAGTAATGTTCTATACCTTGTTTTGTACAGTTGCAAGAAAAAGTATGTGAACCCCTTGGGATTACGTGGAGTTTTGCATGAATTGGGCATAAAATGTGCTCTGAACGTCATCTAAGTCACAACAATAGAAGAACACAGTCTGCTGAACATAATACTACACAAACATTAGATGTTGCCATGGTTTAATTGCACATAACATGTAAACATTCACAGTGCAGGGAGGAAAAAGTATGTGAACCTTTGGACTTAATAACTGGTTGACCCTCCTTTGGCAGCAATAACCTCAACCAAATGTTTCCTGTAGTTGCAGATCAGACCTGCACAACGATCTGGAGTAATTTTGGACCACTCCTCTTCACAAAACTGTTTCAGTGTAGCAATATTCTTGGGATGTCTGGTGTGAATAGCTCTCTTAAGGTCATGCCACAGCATTTCAATCGGGTTGAGGTCAGGACTCTGACTGGGCCACTCCAGAAGGCGTATTCTGTGCTGTTGCAGCCATTGTTTTGTTGAATTACTTGTATGCTTTGGGTCATTATCCTGTTGCATCACCCATCCTCTGCGGAGCTTCAGTTGGCGGACAGATGGTCGTACGTTTTCCTGCAAAATGTGTTGATAAACTCTGTAATCCCAAGGGGTTCACATACTTTTTCTTGCAACTGTACATAGCACTTTGTGCATAGTCTTCTGTACTTGGCTTTCTACATAGCGCTGTATACCTGGCTTTGTACGTAGTGTTTTCTAGCTGGCTTTGTAAGCAGCGTTCTATACCTGGCTTTGTACGTAGTGTTCTTTACCTGGCATTGTATGTAGTGTCCTATTCTTGGCTTTGTATGTAGCACTTTATACCTGGCTTTGTACATAGCATTCTGTACTTGGCTTTGTACGTAGTGTTCTGTGCCTGGCTTTGTACGTAGTGTTCTGTGCCTGACTTTGTACGTAGTGTTCTGTACCTGGCTTTGTACATAGCGTTCTGTACTTGGCTTTGTACGTAGTGTTCTGTGCCTGGCTTTGTACGTAGCGTTCTGTACTTGGCTTTGTACGTAGTGTTCTTTACCTGGCTTTGTATGTAGTGTTCTGTGCCTGGCTTTGTACGTAGTTTTCTGTACCTGACTTTGTACGTAGTTTTCTGTACCTGGCTTTGTACGTAGTGTTCTGTGCCTGACTTTGTATGTAGTTTTCTGTACCTGGCTTTGTACGTAGTTTTCTGTACCTGACTTTGTATGTAGTTTTCTGTACCTGGCTTTGTACGTAGTTTTCTGTACCTGGCTTTGTAGGTAGTATTCTGTACCTGGCATTATACCTAGTGTTCTGTACCTGGCTTTGAACATAGCACTTTATACTTGGCTTTGTTCATAGCGCTCTGTACCTAGCTTTGTATGTGGTGTTGTTTCTTACTTTGTACATAGGGTTCTTTACCTGGCGTTGTACGTTGCACTTTGTACCTGGCTTTGTAGAAAGCTTGCTGTACCTGGTTTTGTACAATGCGTTCTGTACCTGGCTTTGTACGAAGCACTTTATACCTGGCTTTGTAAGCAGCGTTCTGTACTTGGCTTTGAACTTAATTTTCTTTACCTGGCTTTGTACATAGTGTTCTGTACCTATCTTTGTACGAAATGTGATGTACCTGGCCTTTGTACGTAGTGTTCTGTACCTGGCTTTGTACGTAGCATTCTGTACCTGGCTTTGTATGTAGTGTTCTGTACATGGTTTTATACGTAGTGTTTTATACCTTGCTTTATTTGTAGTGCTTTGTAACTGGCTTTATACTTAACGTTTTGTACATGGTTTTGTCAGGTGACTTTGTAAGCATCGTTCTGTACCTGGCTTTGTACATAATGTTCTTTATCTTGCGTTATACATAGTATTCTTTACCTGGCTTTGTAATGTAGTGTTCTGTTCATGGTTTTCTACGTAGTGCTTTGTAACTGGCTTTATAATTAGCGCTTTGTAGCTGCCTTTGTACGCAGCACTTTATACCTGGCTTTGTACGTAGTGTTCTGTACCTGGCTTTGTACGTAGCGTTCTGTACCTGGCTTTGTACGTAGCTCTTTATACCTGGCTTTGTACGTAGCTCTTTATACCTGGCTTTGTACATAGCTCTTTATACCAGGCTTTCTACGTAGTGTTCTGTACCTGGCTTTGTATGTAGCTCTTTATACCTGGCTTTGTACGTAGCTCTTTATACCTGGCTTTGTACGTAGCTCTTTATACCTGGCTTTGTACGTAGCTCTTTATACCTGGCTTTGTACGTAGCACTGTTTACCTGGCTTTGTACATAGCTCTTTATACCTGGCTTTGTACGTAGCTCTTTATACCTGGCTTTGTACGTAGCACTGTTTACCTGGCTTTGTACATAGCTCTTTATACCTGGCTTTGTATGTAGCACTTTTTACCTGGCTTTGTATGTAGCACTTTTTACCTGGCTTTGTGTGTAGCGTTCTATACCTGGCTTTGTACTTAGTGTTCTGTACCTGGCTTTGTACGCAGCACTTTTTTAACTGGCTTTGTGCGTAGCATTCTATACTTAGCTTTGTACGTAGCGTTCTATACCTGGCTTTGTAAATAGCAATCTGTACCTGGCTTTGTACGTAGTGTTCTGTGCCTGTCTTGTACGTAGCTCTTTATACCTGGCTTTGTAAGTAGCTCTTTATACCTGGCTTTGTAAGTAGCTCTTTATACCTGGCTTTGTAAGTAGCTCTTTATACCTGGCTTTGTATGTAGCATTCTATACCTGTCTTTATACGAAGTGTTCTGTATCTGTCTCTTTCGTAGTGTTCTGTACCTGGCTTTTTCATAGTGTTCTGTACCTGGCTTTATATGCAGTGTTCTGTATCTGGCTTTGTACATATTGTTTAGTACCTAATTTTGTAAGCAGCGTTCTTTACCTGCCTTTGTATGAAATGTTCTGTACCTGGTGTTGTAGATAGCACTTTATATCTGTCTTTGTATGTAGTGTTCTATAACTGGCTTTGTACGTAGTGTTCTGTATCTTCCTTTACAGTATACGTAATGCTTTTTACTTGGCTTTGTGCGTAGTATTCTGTACCTGTCTTTGTAAAGAGCGTTCTGTACCTGACACTGTTTTTTCAGCACTGATCACTGTATTGGTGTCACTGGGTATGTCAGTAACACCAAGTCAGTTCCCCCCAGTGTCAGAATGTCTGCTGCAGTCCCACAATAAGTCGCTGATTGCCACCATTATTAGTTTAAAAAAAAAAAAATCCAGTATCTATACCGTCATTTGTAAACACTATAACTTTCACGTAAACCAATTAATTTACATGTATTGGGATTTTTTTTAGCAAAGACATGTCGCAGAATACATTTTGGCCTAAATTTATGACAAAATGTTTTACATTTTTTTGCTGGACATGTTTTATAGCAAAAAGTAAAACATCTTGTTTTTTTCTCAAAATTGTTGGCCTTTTTTTTATAGCGCAAAAAATAAAAAACGCACAGGCAGTCAAATACCACCGAAAGAAAGTTCAATTCATGGAAAAAAAAAAAGGACGTAAATTTAATTTAGGTGCAGCATTTGTCAGTTAAAGTAATACAACGCCGTAACACAAACCTCTTCTGTAACTGTTTCCTGACCGCCCTATAGTAGAAATACTGCTACAGGGCGGCACGGGTGCATAAAATCGATTTGCGCTCCCATGGTTTTTACGCCCTTCCCACATAGCTTCAGATTGCCCGTCAGTACACCAGTAATCGCATTTAACCCTTTGATTGCCAGGAACACGCTCATACACAATAAACCTCCATTGCTAGTTTGGTGTCTTAACGGATCAAATTCTTTGATCAGATCAGCACTATACCAACGTTCACATTAGTATAGTGTCCCCAAAAACACAGTGTTCGCGGGATCAACCCCGGCACCTGCCAGCATCTGCATTTAGCCCCTACACTTATCCCCGCTTCTCCCCCAGCAAGTGCAGGGTCAGTAGGTCACTGTCACTTGATACATTGCACACAAAACCACAGTGTTCGCAGAATCAGACCTGATCTCTGTTAGCACTTGCCGGTAAATTTTGATGACTCTCATATACAGCAAAGTGCCAGTACGTGTGCCGCTCTACCTTTTGGTGAACTGGCTAGCACCGACGCCCTAGTACATCCTGGTCTTTCACATATCAGCACTGCAGTATCACTTGGTGACATGGCGAGTCCCATAAGTGCAGTACAAGCTGGTGTGGTGGCGAGCACAAGTATTGTCCCGCAACCACCAAGAATTCACACACAGGCCTGTAGAGCCCCTAGTGTCCTTCCAGATGTGCTTGCAAATCTCGATTGGCAGCCCACAAATTCTGCAGCACCCTTACTTCTCCCATTCACTGCCCAACCCAGAATTCAGGTGGAAACAGCAAGTTTAACTACTCCCCTTGAATGTTTTGGAGCTGCTTTTCCCAGAAGATCTGTATGCATTGATTGTGGATCAAAGCACTTTATATGCACAACAATTTATCACTGCCAACCCACATTCAAACCTTGCCAGACCATTCACATGGAAACTCAATACGGTTTTTGAATTAAAATTTTTTTGGGGCCTAACGTTCAATATGGGCCTTACTAAAAAAAATGAATTGCTGTTGTATTGGTCCACAGACCCGATTCATCATATGCCCGTGTTCTCTGCTGACGTGGCCAGGCATAGATATGATAGTATATTCTGTTTTATGCATTTCAACTGTCTTCCTTGGGGTGACCCTGAATTTGACCACCTCTACAAAATTTGGCCCCTCGTAAATCACCTTAACCAAAAATTTGCAGATCTCTATACTCCCCAGCAGAACACCTGCATAGATGAGTCTCTCATTAAATTTTCTGGCGCCTTGCATTCAAACAATTTCTCCCCAGCAAGCATGCCAGATATGGGGTCAAGATGTATAAGACCTGTAAGAGGGCAACAGGCTACACATATAAGTTTCGGTTTTACGAGGGAAAAGATAGTCACATGAAGCCCCCCAGAAGCCCAGACTACATGGGAGTAGTGGCAAGATAGTTTGGGACTTGGTGTCATCCATTTTCCAAATGGGGTACCACTTATATGCGAACAATGTGTATTTAAGTGTGCTACTTTTGTACTTTTGCATTTGCACAATCTTGGAATTGGTGCATGTGGAACCATGCAACCTTATGTTTGCCCACCATTAGAAGTGGTGGGCATACCACACACTTTTTCTGGCAGAAATTTCTTGTCTTTTTTTTTATTCAGCCCACAGGCTGTATACAAAAAAAAAGAACATAGCATATATACACAACAAGGACCAGCGACATACTGGTACATCACTGGACTTTGAATGGTTATACCAGGATGGTGCCTATGGCTGCAGGCATCATCCTGGTATCATTTTTTTCAGCCGACGATTGGCTTTCATGTAAAAGCAATCCTAGTGGCTAATTAGCTGCAGGATTGCTTTTACAAGCAGTGGGAGATGATGTTCCCCCTCCCCCGCTGCCTTCCACGGCCTTCTCGGGCCCGTGCTATTGGGGGAACCTGAGAATGCAGCAGGTGTTTCTGCCAGCTGACCATAGAGCTGATTGGAGACCGGAATGGTGCCAATCATCTCTATAGTCTAAGAAATCAGAAGCTAGGAGCATTTCATCACTTCAGTTTCGCAGGATATAAACAGCGCCATTTGTAAATTGGGAAAGCATCTGATCACACCGATCTTGGTGAGATTAGATAATGCAAGGGCAGAGGAGAGATCTAGAGTCTGATAGACCCCAGATTTCTCAAAAAAGAATATATGACAATGCCCATTGAAGTTATCGGGGATATTTGCATTCCCTGTGATAAAATTAAAAGTGATTAAAAGAAAAAAAAAATGAAAGGGACAGTGTAAAAATAATGGAAAAAAAAAGCACCCTCGCCTCCCCTGCGCATGCATGCACACCTGTGTGCACGAGTGTTGACCCTGTGCCGGTATGTAAACAGCGGTTGCGGAATGCATGTGAGGTATCGCTGCTAACCTCAGATCAAGGGCAGTAATTCTAGCACTAGACCTCTGTAAATCTAAAATGGTAGCTGGTAAAGGCTTTTAAAGCGTTGCCTATGGATATAAAAAAATGTATGCATTGTGTCGCCATTGCTGGGGGCATGCGCAGTTTTAAAGCATGTCATGTTTGGTATCTATTTACTCGGCATACCATCATCTTGAATATTTTATCAAATAATTGGCCAATATATTGTGTTTTTGTGCATTAAAAGTAAAAAAAGTGTATTTGTTTTAACAAATTTGCGTTATAAAAATCGCTGGCAAATACTATGTGACATAAAAAATTGCAGCACCCACCATTTTATTCACTAGGGTACAGTGGGGCAAAAATGTATTTAGTCAGCCACCAATTGTACAAGTTCTCCCACTTAAAAAGATGAGAGAGGCCTGTAATTGGCATCATAGGTAGACCTCAACTATGAGAGACAAAATGAGAAAAAAAATCCAGACAATCACATTGGCTGATTTGGAAAGAATTTATTTGCAAATTATGGTGGAAAATAAATATTTGGTCACCTACAAACAAGCAAGATTTCTAGCTCTCACAGACCTGTACCTTCTTCTTTAAGAGGCTCCTCTGTCTTGCACTCATTACCTGTATCAATGGCACCTGTTTGAACTTGTTATCAGTATAAAAGACACCTGTCCACAACCTCAAACAGTCACACTCCAAACTCCACTATGGTGAAGACCAAAGAGCTGTCAAAGGACACCAGAAACAAAATTGTAGACTTGCACCAGGCTGGGAAGACTGAATCTGCAATAGGGAAGCAGCTTGGTGTGAACAAATCAACTGTGGGAGCGATAATTAGAAAATGGAAGACATACAAGACCACTGATAATCTCCCTCGATCTGGGGCTCCACGCAAGATCTCACCCCATGGGGTCAAAATGATCACAAGAACGGTGAGCAAAAATCCCAGGACCACACGGGGGGACCTAGTGAATGACCTGCAGAGAGCTGGGACCAACGTAACAAAGGCTACCATCAGTAACACACTACGCCGCCAGGAACTCAGATCCTGCAGTGCCAGACGTGTCCCCCTGCTTAAGCCAGTACATGTCCGGGCCCGTCTGAAGTTTGCTAGAGAGCATTTGGATGATCCAGAAGAGGATTGGGAGAATGTCATATGGTCGGATGAAACCAAAATAGAACTGTTTGGTAGAAACACAACTCGTCGTGTTTGGAGGAGAGAGAATGCTGAGTTGCATTCAAAGAACACCATACCTACTATGAAGCATAAGGGTGGCAACATCATGCTTTGGGGCTGTTTCTCCGCAAAGGGACCAGGACGACCGATCCATGTACAGGACAGAATGAATGGGGCCATGTATCGTGAGATTTTGAGTGCAAACCTCCTTCCATCAGCAAGGGCATTGAAGATGAAACATGGCTGGGTCTTCCAACATGACAATGATCCCAAACATACTGCCCGGGCAATGAAGGAGTGGCTTCGTAAGAAGCATTTCAAGGTCCTGGAGTGGCCTAGCCAGTCTCCAGATCTCAACCCCATAGAAAACCTTTGGAGGGAGTTGAAAGTCAGTGTTGCCCAGCGACAGCCCCAAAACATCACTGCTCTAGAGGAGATCTGCATGGAGGAATGGGCCAACATACCAGCAACAGTGTGTGCCAACCTTGTGAAGACTTACAGGAAACGTTTGACCTTTGTCATTGCCAACAAAGGATATATAACAAAGTATTGAGATGAACTTTTGATATTGACCAAATACTTATTTTCCACCATAATTTGCAAATAAATTCTTTCCAAATCAGCCAATGTGATTGTCTGGATTTTTTTTCTCATTTTGTCTCTCATAGTTGAGGTCTACCTATGATGCCAATTACAGGCCTCTCTCATCTTTTTAAGTGGGAGAACTTGCACAATTGGTGGCTGACTAAATACTTTTTTGGCCCACTGTATCTGCTTTAAAAAAAATATATAATGTTTGGGGGTTCAACGTAATTTCCTAGCACAAAATACTGATTTGTTTTCATGGGAACAAAAAGTGTCAGAAAAAGCTTGTTCTTCAGGTGGTTAGAAGAGTGAATGATTTGTGACATAATATTTCTCAAAAATAGTGCAGCGCTGACAAAAACTTAAATATATACAAAATGGTGCTAAAAATATAATGTGCCCCAATACATAAATGATACATCAATAAACGTGCATATAGTGCCCAAAACGATGTGACCTCATAAGTTAGTGAAATAAAGATGCTGAAATAAAAACCTCTTTAGGATGATATAGCAACTAAACAAAAACCCCTCAAATAAGTGGGTATACCAACTGTGATTAGTGCAAACGTGAAAAAACACAGCAAAATACATAAATATTATTTTCAAAAAAAAGTCCATAAATATTCAGAACATAAGTGGTTCAAACGCCTGAAAATCATGCAACGTGCCAAAGGTGACGATATCCGTGAACAGTGTCAGCACATTTTATCCACACTGGCTAAAATGCCTCCTCTCCTCCATTAATCGACCCATTGGCACGTTGCATGATTTTCAGGCGTTTGAAGCACTTATGTTCTGAATATTTATGGACGTTTTTCTTCAAAATGTTAGGGCTTTTTTTGTTTACAGCTCGAAAAATAAAAAGCACACCGGTGATCAAATGCCACCGAAAGAAAGCTCTATTAGTGTGAAAAAAGGACATAAATTTTCTTTGGATACAGTATGCATGACTGCGCAATTATCAGTTGAAATAGTGCAGTGCCAAGTAGCAAAAAGGGGCCTGGTCATTAAGGGTGGTAAATCCTCTGGAGGGTAAGTGGTTAATAGGTAGCTAAATCCTGTTTATTTATGAAATCCCCATTCCCTAATAATCTTGGATTGTCTGAGTTTCTACAGCTTGCATTAGAAGACTCCTAAAAAAAGACTGACAATGTAAGTATACCATATTTCCACTAGAGGGCAGTATGGCACATTCAGTTCTATCTAGCACAAACTTCAGCACTAATTTTAGAGGTTAAATGGATGAAAGTACACACCAAGACACACACAGAGAAGTGTGTTTTAGTACCACATTCATTACACGATTCGAGTATATCTTATATTTTTGCTCTGTGCAGAAATTGGTTCAATCCTCAAAATAGCTACAGATGGTTGAAAGGACAAAATACCACCAGCCATTATTATTATACAGGATTTGTATAGCACCAACAGTTTGCACAGCGCTTTACAAAATGATGGTAGACATTACAGTTACAATACAATTTGGTACAAGAGGAAACAGAGGGCCCTGCTCATTAGAGCTTACAATCTAGGAGGAAGGGTTGAGTGATACAAAAGGTAATATCTGTGGGGGGGATGAGCTGATGGAGGAAATAAAAGGCAGTTTACTAGTTAGAAGCAAGATAGGCTTCTTTAAAGAGAGAGGTTTTCTGGGATTGTCTAAAGGTGGATAGATTAGGAGAGAGTTGGACAGATTAGGTTAGGGAGTTCCATAGGATGGGCGAAGCTCGGGAGAAGTCCTGGAGGTGGGCATGGGAGGAGGTGACACGGAAACTAGTGAGCAAATGGTCTTGGGAGGATTGAAGAGAGCAGTTTGGTAGATATTTTGAGACCATGTTGGTGATGTAGCTGGGGGCAGAGTTGTGGATGGCTTTGTAAGTTGTTAGTATTCTGAATTTTATTTGTTGGCCTTCCTAAAATAAAAACCGGTCAGTCCACTTTCCTTGTGCCGACTGACTGGTATTGTATCCGCCCCACCTGTAGTTTTCTGCAGCCAGCCTGTAGTAGGTGGAGCCTTTTAGGTCCCTCCCACAACTCTGCTCACTGCACAGGCTAGGTACACAACAGTGATGATGTCACAACTAAGTTCACAAGGTAATCATTGGGTTTTGGAAGGCATTAGGTGCACAAAAATTGTATTTATATCCTTTGTGGCTATTGTGGAATATATTTAAATAAACGTTATTGTGCCTGAAGTTTGGCTTTAGCACACGTTATGCTGTTTAATTGCAGCAAGTTCTACTTTCACCATGTAGTGTTTTTGTGTAAACTAGGCCTAATGGAAACAACAGATTTCAGTTGGTCAATGAATGTGGTGTGAATAGAGCCCAATAATGAAGTTAGAAGAGCATTTCCTTTGGGTTTCAGCTCCGTGCCTTTGCCCACTGGCACAAGCTTTCACACTGAACAAAACTGAGCATCCAACAGAGCAGATGCTGCAGTTCACACTGCTGCACTTCCCCAAGCTGTGTTGTTGAAATTTTTGTTTTCCAGAAAAACATACTCAAAGAGGTATTGGGAACCTAAAGCTGAACTTCACTGCATTTGAGCACCAAATACCAAAAATGCTGTTTAATTCACTTTTAATATTCAAAGCAAATTCCCCCATCAATCCATGTCTCCATGCTTTGTTTTGCTAAGAAATCAAACTGAAACACACCCCCTATCATTTCTGGCTGTGGCTATCTTGAGTAAGAGCATATGATTCATGTAGTATTTGCTTTCTGGAATCCATCTGCCCTTAGCTCAGGCATGAAGGCAGGAGGGTGTGCTTAGCTGAGAAGCTGAGAGATTTGATATCAATTGAGCCCAGGTGTATCCAGCCAACCCTGCCATACCTGCTGGAACTTATGATGTTGTCCAAGCCTTTTCCTGAATGGTTTAGCTACCCTAATTAAGGTCCATTGTTTGGAAGATCCTTATCTGCTGTTTTGGTGATTTGGAGGAGGATGACCATTGACCACTCTTAACAGGGGGTCATGCCTTTCTGGTAAGGCTTCTGTAGCCTCTGGAACTTTTCTTTTCTTTTTGGATGGACTATTTTTTTACACATTTTTCACTGTTTTCTTATGATTGTAACTTTTTAAGCGCTGCACTTTTATGTATTTATTGTTGAGTGCCTAGTATCAGGGTTTTTGTGTTCAGCTGCTATATGTTTTACACCTCATTTTTGATTATTGATTATCTATTGTTGTTCTTATTAGCGCAGGTTTATATATATCTTAGAAAAAAAAAACCTAAATGCAACACGTATTTAAAAAAAAACACATTACACGTGGTCCGTTGAAGTCTATTAAACCAAAAATGCAGTGGCTGAAAAATACATCGGTGTGAACATGTCCCATAGGGAACCATGTTAAATGGACTATAGTGCATTTCTGCAAAATGCACTAAGAAACACATTGGTGTGAACCAGGCCTTAAGGATTTATAAACTGCAATAAATACATTTCTTTGGGGTTTAATGCAGCTATAAACCTAGAGACATATAGATTACTTTCTAGAAGACCCTTCCATGTACCACTATTAATTATATGTGAGGTTTTAGCACACCTTAAACAGGCCAGATCACCTTCATCTGAGCACAGGCCAGTGTTAACACACAGCACACACTGGTCACTTGTGTCTATGGTTTGGTACTGTTTATTTAGTCTGGACTGTATCTGCCAAATGTGTGTGATCTGCAGAGGTTCCTCACTTCCAGCTCAGCTCCCTTTCAAATAAACTGCCGACATATGGGAAAATGGCTATAAATCAGGATAATAAAAGAAACTGTGGAACAGACACCTACTTGTGTAACATCATTGTATACTATACTAAAGTACATTGCATTGCATAGTCTCCATTTTGTAACTGCAAGATAACGTCTTAACCTCCCTAGTGGTCTGATTATGTCAGTATTTCTGTGCTCAAAGCAGTACATTTTTTTGCATGGCAATATGTTGTTTTTTTATTGTAGGCCTGTAATTTTTAGGAATAACTCACTGAAATCTGTCTGAACAAGAGTCTAGTAAACATCCCGGGTATGATAAAATTTGAAACACAAAATCATAAATTATAATATAATAAATAATCATAAAAAATAATATAATAAATTTAATTCAATAATGTAATCAAACTCATCAACTCTGATGACGAATTTCCCCGCAAATCATTATCACTCAATTCTGCAAGTGGTTCTAATTTACTTTCGCTGTAGCTGGTCTAAAACTACTTTTGACCTAAAGGGACACTTTTTGGACGCCATGGACATTTCTCAGTTTCCAGGTAGAAAGAACAGTAAAAATGAAGGCAGGGCGCAGGACAAAGCACTAGGGACAAAATGTATGTGAAATAGTTTGATACAGTAATGTTTTACTATGTGATTTTATTGTATTGAGTGAATGTCATATTTTTACATTTTTGAATTTCCAGCCGGTTTTGTCCCCTGTACGCTCACAGGGAACCCGGAAGACAGATGCCCGCATCAGCAGGAGGATATGGCCGGGGACACTGCAGGGGGGACATCGCGGGAGTGCAGGACAAGATAAGTGCTGGAGGGATCCCGGAGCAATGCTGCAGGGTAATCCTGAGTGTAACTCGGAGTTACCACTTCTGGTATTGAACGTTAACCCAGAGCTAGGGTACTGCACTGTACTGTACTGTACTGCTAGGGTGACAGTATGTAAAAAAAAAAATAATATAAAAAAATTAAATAAAAATGTAAAAAAAAAATTTTTTAAATTATAATTTTTGGTTATAAACTAATTTGGCTTATTATTTTTTTACTAAAAAGATAACGGAATAAATTTTGACCAGGATTTATGATGAAATATTATTTATTTGCAAAATTTTATAAGAAAAACACTTTCAACATTTTTGGACATTTTCATTTACATAGCAAAAAAAATAAAAATCCCAGTGGTGAATAAATACCACCAAAATAAAGTTTTATCTGTCTCAAAAAAATGGTAAAAAATTCATATGGGTACAGTGTTGCATGGCTGCGTAATTGTCATTCAAAGTGTGATAGCGCTGAAAGTTGAAAATTTCCCTGGACAGGAAGGGGGTAAAAGTGTCTGGACAGGAAGTGGTTAATCACTTACTGAGTATGCATCTTCTTTATTTTGTAATCCTTGCCTATGTTCCAGTTTAAACTGATGCTATGACCGCTGCCTCAGGCTTCAGGGTGGCTTCTTCTCTTGCAGCATCCTATAGAGTCTCCCTTACGTGCAGCGACTGGAGTTGTGTCTCCCTACACTGTGTGCATCAATACAAACACACAGCCTCATAGCCTAAGTTGGCAAGGCACTTCCCTGCTCCTCCCTTTTCCAAGCTGACAGACTGACTGGAGACTGCACTTTCCACAGTTATCTCCTGTGAAGACTGGAAACCCATGGAAAGCAGCACTGAGAGAGTAGGAGCCAGCTACATTGAAAGTTGTAAACTGCAAGTGCAAATGGACTTTACCTGTTTATTGCATGTGTGTATGCCCATTTATTTAGCCTTGCAATAATATACTCACTTTATTTACAATGAAATAATCTGATGCCTGTTTCCTATTCTGACAAACCCAACTGGGACAGCAGCTTTTGGAAGGGACTGCAGGCTAGACTCTTGCCTACTGACTGACCCCACTATTGTTTGCGGGGGCTGTATTCTTTGGGAAGTGTGTGCCTGGGAAACATTTGGAGTAGTTCTAGTTCCGATTCAAGTCCATGTCTCCCCTAAAGACACAGACTCTGAGAACTGGAGGACTCGGATACAGATTTGGGGCCTCAGCATTTTGTTGGGGGTATAGAATCAACAGGATGTTTATCCCAATGTGTAATATATATATTTTTGTTGTTCATGCGGTGACTGCCCCTATTTTTGAAGTGTATAAACACCTGTAGTTCTGTTCAATAAACTCATTCCTTTGGCTTTACCTCAACATATTGTTTGTGTATGATGCTGGTAATACCTTTCGGTCTGCTGGAAGGGTTTGGAGGACAGGAGGCACTCTTTGGCGGAAGCACCCAGGTGGGGTGCCAGGCAGCCCATCACAGCTATGTGCTAATATAGTTGTGGTAGTATACCAGTACCTAATAAGCTATAGGTGTCTGCAACATCACATTATCTAACCAGATGTTTCAGAGGGGATGGAGATGTTCACATTGTCGTGGCAGAAGCAGAGAACCTGCTATACCAAGTCGCTCCTCCAGGGGTAAGTGCCACATGTGAAAGTGAGGCTGTATCAACTTTCTGTCACCATCAGCAAACCTTCTCTGA
Source organism: Staurois parvus (assembly GCF_062004578.1). Lineage (NCBI taxonomy): Eukaryota > Metazoa > Chordata > Amphibia > Anura > Ranidae > Staurois > Staurois parvus. Next base: position 3,175,332 of record NW_028318218.1, on the reverse strand, counting down.
GAAATGTCATGCAATCATCATTGAAGTGCATGCAGACAGGATATGGCTGCCAAAAGGTTGCAGCGGGTCAGCAATGCTGAGATGCAACAAAGAATGGATAAAAGGTATAAACAAGTACTTTATACAAAAAGAAAGTGGCAGTTGTCTAGGATTGGGTTTATTCGCTAACGCCTAGCAGTAGTACATAAGTGGTAGCTGCAGGGGAAAAGTGGAACCACCATTTGGCAGATATAAATCCACTGCAACATTGGTATAACCCTGGTTGAGAAATCCTAGTGTACAGGAACATCTCATGAATGAATTCATGAACACTATCAGGCTGATGGTGTATTACTTAAGTAATGTGGGCTGCCATTGCTGACCTCCGTCTGTCTGGTTGTCATTCTAATTTTCCGGCTTTAATACTTGACTATTATTTGGGACAAGTACTGTATGCAGACTTTGCATACTGCATGCTTGTTGCAAGTTAGTGACTCAGAAAGAAATTAAACTAATAGCTAGAAAACGAGCAATTTCAGAAGGATGTCTTTAATTGCAGTTATTACGAGGGGAGTTCAAGTCAAACCGGGACTTGTGAGTTTATATAATAAAGGAACAAATTTCAAGGCTTGGAAACTACATTTATTTTTTGACATACTCCCCTTCTACATTTATACACATATCCCAGTGTTTAACTAATGCCTGGAAAGCTTTGGCATAGAAAGATCTGTCCGTACCCCTGAACTATCCTAGGACAGGCTGCATCACTTTGTCATCATTTGTGTTTACCGTTCCCACAGAAAGATTTGTTTCAATTTCACAACAGGTTATGTGTCGATTATCCAGGATCAGGAGTTCCATGTGCTGAATGTTCACAGGAATGACTCCTGTTGGCTGGAAACCACCATGGCAGGGATCGTCACTGATGGATGTACAGCCATCTTTGAAATGTTTACTCCATTCAGATGCCGTACTGTGCTTGAAGGCTTCTGTAGATATTCGTGGGTTTTATGCCTTTGTTTACAAGAAACTTTATCAGTACATGCTGTTCCATGCATGCACTAACACTGTTGTCTGCCATCTTGATTAACAGTCTCTGGACTGGTCCACGACATGTGCGCCCCCTATCAGTAATGGGAGACACTTGCCACTTACTGTATATAGTACCGCCATGCTAGCATCCTTTTTTTACCTATAAAATTAAACATCCTGGTTTGACTTGAATGCCCCTCATATATAAATTATTTTATACAGGATTTATAAATCGCAAACAGTTTGCCCAGCACATTGCAACTTAATTGTAGTGCAATGCAAAGAAGGAAATTAAGAAGTTGCTGCTCATGACAGCCTACAATCCAAAAGTGATACAAAAGGTGATAACTCTGGGAGATGAGTTGATGAAGAAAGTAAACGGTCAGTTTTTAGGAAGGATAGGTTAGATTAGTTTTCAGGAATTGCCAAAAGGTGAATATAGGGGATAGACTGAAAGTTTGGGGTAGGGAATTTCAGAGGATGGGAGAAGTCCTCTATCTGAGCATGGGAGGAGGTGATGAGGGAGCTAAAGAACAGGAGGTCTTGGGAGGAGGGAAGAGGGTGGTTTGGATGATATTTTGAGATGAGTTTGGTGATGTAGCTTAGGTGTAAGTCGGGGCAGAGTTGTAGATTGTTTTGTAGGTTATTGTTAGTATTTTGAATTTTAAGCATTGGGTGAGCAGAATCCAGTGAAGGGATCAGCAAAGAGGATCGACACTGAGTGGTTGGTAAGGTGGATGAGTTTGGTAGCAGCATTTATAATAGACTGAAGGGGGGATTGCATGTTGAAAGGTAGGCTATGTATTTCTTTCTAGACAGGTTTACATCAAAGAACTGGTACATGTTAGGGCCAGTTCACAGCTTTGCAGTGCAGTGCTTTATGGCAACGTTATGTACATTAATGTGTTATGGTGCTATTGGTTTTGAATGGCACCCTAGTGCACTAAGGCATCACAGCTCATGCACATGAATTTCAGGCCATCACTTCCATGTGTTATGTTGCATTGTATTGCCAAAAATGGTGCATTTGTTTTTTGGATGTTTTAGTATGTTAGGTGTGTTCGTGTAAATAAGCAGTCTTAACCCAATGCCCCAGGAGAAAACCAGACAACCATCATTTTCAGAAGGAGGCCAGTAATGACAGACCCAATACTCCTCTTATAACATTTTCACCTTAAAGTACAACTATAGACAAAACTTTTTTTTTTTTCATTTTGGATAGAGCAAAGGAGGGTTATAACCCCTGTCAGATTTTTGTTTCCACCTCTGTCCCATTAGGGAAATTTCCCTTCACTTCCTGTCCCATAGCCAAACAGGAAGTGAGAGGAAACCATGAAAAATTTATTGGGGGACCCCCAGGTCTCCAGAACTAGTGTCCCCATTGAAAGATTTCCCCTCTATTACTTTTCTGAGGACAGCCCAAAATTTTGGATTTTCTTTTACTTTCAATGATAACGGTAAACAGAACAATTAGAGAGGGTGAATCTCTTTAATGGGTGTCACAGACAGCAATAAAACTAAATCTAAAAAAAAGTTTTGTCATTAGTTATACTTTAGCTGTGCTGCATTACCATACTTCACCAGCAGGGGGTGCAGATGAAATGCAGAGTAACTCAACTTTCACTGAGAAAAAAAACCATTCCCCTCTGGATGATCTAACTACACAGTAAGTGCAAGGATTTTAACTAGTTTTATTGCAAAGTCCTAACTTTTCTTATTCTGATGCAATAGCAGTTTGTTTGTGTCCATGTACAGAGTGTATGAGAGTGACTTTATAATGATCAATCAGCTGCTGCACCTGCAGGGCTATAATGAGAAAAATGGCAATATCTCGCCATAAATTACGTTTTTGTTGTATTGAATGCCCAAAATCTGAATATTCATGCAAATTTCTGTGAAAATCAGTGAGCCAATCACACAAGCAGGAAATTACATTTCTGAGAAGTTCTATACACCATCTGTGTACAGAACGCCTTCAGGTTGCCATATTGCATTGCATTTTACAGAAAATTACGGCACTAAAGATTGAAATGGAAAAGGCCATTTTTTAAAATAACAATCAATCACAATATAACTTGTGTTGCAATTGTATACACTCTATAGTGGGGGTCAGCAACCCCTAGATTGTGATCAGGTGACAGGTAGATCACGGTCTGGGCTTGCTGACCCGCCATCCCAGAGAATCCATCAGAGTGCAATATAGAGGGACTACTTGTGAAGTCGAAAGTGTAGTAGGGAGCAAGAGCCGCAAAAGGCGATGCCTCCTCTGTAGTGCTGGCTCCTGTCCCATGTGGAGGGATACCAACTGCACTCCACCTCTTATCCCAACTAGCGGGCTTCAAAGTGGTGCCAGCAGCAGGAAAGAAGAGATCTTCCGGTCAGTGTGAAGCAATACACTTGGCATAATAGTATAGGTCTGCTTTCACAATGATGTGCTGCGATTTACCCACACCGTGGGTGCAGCACAGTGCATCTGCAACTTAGCCATAGACTTCTATTATATCCTGCGGGTTTGGTGCACTTTCTGAAAGCGCACCAAACTTGAATGCAGACGTTTTGGTGCACTTTCGGAAAGTGCACCAAACCCACAGGATATAATAGAAGTCTACGGCTAAGCGCAGCTAACCCAGGACAGTCAGAGATGCACTGTGCTGCCCCTGTGGTGCAAGTAAACTGCAGCACATCAGTGTGAAAGCAGCCTTATTGGGGGCTTAAGACAGTAAGGGTTCATTTATATTTGCAGTTTGGGGTGGTAACACTCCATAGTTAAAGTGGAGTTCCAGCTAAAAAAAAAACAACAAAAAACTAGATGCTGACTTTTATAATACAGCCACTTACCTGTCCCTTGATCCAACGGTGTCCTCACCACCGGTGGTTTTACTGGCCGTCTGCTTCCGATCGCCTAGGCGATCACAGAGGAAGTGGGAAATTCGGGTACCCGCTCCCCAAAGATTCCAATCTTTAATGGGGAGCGGGGGACAAAGGCTTAAAGTGGAACTTCCACTTTTGGGTGGAGCTCTGCTTTAAGATGTTTGTACTACCCACTTTACAATGGTCAGGGTTGTACACATGTCGCAGCTGCAGAAGGAGTTATACGCCCTGTCATGGTTGGTGGGTATAGCACCTGCCAAGCATGAACCATACCCCCCAACTTTTTGAGGTGGGAACCAGGAACACCTATTAGCAAAAGTATATAGGCATTGGACACACACCCTGCCACGCCCCCTTAAAGAAGAATTATTTAAAAAAAATGATTATTTAAACCCACAAGTGCTTTTTTACCATTACTGTTCCTTTATACTGATTTTTGAACATTTTAAATGTGACAATTTAAAATTTTAAAAATTAGATGAAAGATTTAGCGCTGGGAAACACTTTCTGAAAGATAAATAGTGCATTTTATATACAACTATATAGAATAGACCAAAATGAGGGACATATGAGGAGGAAAGAGGGACTTTGTTTCAAATCAGGGACAGTCCCTCAAAATCAGGGACAGTTGGAAGCTATGCATGCAAGTGAATGAGACTGCTCTGCAAGTGCCCTGCAACCTTGTGTGGTACAGCAAACAAGGAGTTAAAGTGGGCAGTGTTATGTTGCTTTCTCACCCCGTGGACCCCACAGAAGCATGCAGTTGCGGAGCCCTTGCAGAGTGGCCCCATTTACTTGAATGGGTTGTGATTGTCAGGCGGTAACACCCACCAAAAGCAATAGGGAGGTTAACTGCTTCACGACCGCCCTATAGCAGAACTACTGCTACAGGATGGCAGGGCTGCACAAAATCACATATATATGCGTGATTTTGTATTTCCAGGAAGGGGCACGTGCGCCCTACCTGCACTGCCATTGGCGGCTACAGTTGTCGATCACCGGGTCCTGGCCGGAGATTCCCCGCTGGCACTCGGCGATCGCCAAAGAAGACTGATGGGGGAGAGATCTGTATGTAAACAATACAGATCTCTCCTGTCAGCTCCAGCATGCTGCTTTGTATTGCTCTGCATAACACAGCCATACAAAACAGCATGCCTCCCTAATAAAATACACACAGCACATAATGTTAAACAGCACACTGTCAACCCTTTGATCGCCCCAGCTGTTAACCCCTTCCTGCCCAGTATCATTAGTACAGTGTCAGTGCTTTTTATTAGCACTGATCACTGTATTAGTGTCACTGGGGATGTCAGTGGCAGTTAGTCAGTAACCCCCCCCCCAAGTGTCAGATGGCAACAGTCCCACTATAAGTCGCTGATCGCCGCCATTACTAGTATAATAAAAAATAAAATAAAAAAATTCCAGTATATATACCGCCATTTGTAGATGCTATAACTTTCACATAAACCAGTTCATTTACACGTATTGGGATTTTTTTTTTAGCAAAGACATGTAGCAGAATACATTTTGGCCTAAATTTATGATGAAATTTGATTTTTTTAAAATATTTTTACTAGACATGCTTAGTAGCAAAAAGTGGAAAATATTGTTTTTTTCTCAAAATTGTCAGTCTTTTTTTGTTTATAGACCAAAAAATAAAAACCTCACAGGTGATCAAATACCACCTAAAGAAAGCTCTATTTGTGGGAAAAAAAGAACATAAATTTCATTTGGGTGCAGTGTTGCATGACCGCGCAATTGTCAGTGGAACTAACACAGCGCCATATTGCAAAAAATGGCCTGGTCAGGAAGGGGGGTAATCAATCACAGCTGATCACATGTAAATAAGGAAATGACAGTTATCGGCATTTCTCTCCTCACAAGCTGTCACGCTGACAGCTCTTGAGGAGAGGAGAGCCGGTAATCGGCATTACTCAGAAGGGACATGTACGATGATCATCAGGGCACTGATGATCAGTGTGCCCTGATGATCAGTGTAGCCCCAGCAGTGCCACCTGTCAGTGTCCATCAATACCAGCTGTCAGTGCTCATCAATGCCACCTGCCAGTGCCCATCAGTGCCACATCAATGCCACATATCAGTGCCTACCAGTGCATATCAATGCCACATATCAGTGCCCATATGAGCTGCCTTTCAGTGCCACCTATCAAAGCCAGTCAGCGCCACCCATCAGTGCCACCTAACAGTGCCAGTCAGTGCTGCCTATCAGTGCCATATATGAGCGCTGCCTTTCAGTGTCCATCAGTGATGCATGTCAATGCCCATCAGTGCCACCTACCAGTGCCTCCTCATCAGTGCAGCCTATCAGTGCCCATCACTGCAGCCTCATTAGCGCACATCAGTGAAGGAGAAAAATCACTTATTTACAAAATTTTATAACAGTAAGTAAGAAAAAAACGTTTTTTTTCATAATTTTCAGTTTTTGGTTTGTTTAGCAAAAAATAAAAAAACCCAGTGGTGATTCAATACCACCAAAAGAAAGCTCTATCTGTCTCACAAAAATGATACAAATTTAATGTGAGTACAATGTTGCATGACCGCGCAATTGTCATTCAAAGTGCAATGGCGCTGAAAGCTGAAAATTGGCCTATGCAGGAAGGGGGTATAAGTGGTCGGTAGGCAAGTGGTTAAACAGCCATTTGGTGTCAGTGAGTATCTATAGGGAATCACTGAAAGATGCACTGATAAAACTCAATAAATCACTATTTGAAAAAACTCTTTAACTGCTAGTACTGGTAAATCATACATTATGCTCAGGAGGCAGCGAGCACTGGCAGGGTACTACAAAAGAGGAGGTAAGGAGCTGCTCTCTTCAATACACTTGTATAACATGTTTATTAGTTTTAGTAAAACAAAAATTGACCTTACAATCGCATAAAGCTTTTACTATGCATTCTATTCAGTTGGCCCACAAAGCCCCATTATTTATAATAAGTTATTTCTATGTGAAACTAAAGAAAAATTATTGGTTTTGGAGACACGGAACAAACTTGATATTGAATAACATTTACAAAGCTTGTTGCTTTGGTGTTTCATGTTACAGTATCAAAGTTGTCATAAAGGTGGAGTTTCATTTAAAACAAGATATTTCCATCCAGATAGTAATCGCAACATGAAGTTTGTTTGTTTTTTTTTAATAATGATTAACTGTTTCTGAAACTTATCTGATTTTTTCAGCAAAAACCACTGTTCCATACAACAATGTCCTTTAATGAAAAGGAACAATCAGTCTGATACACATTTTATTCTGAGAAATAAATGCTGTTCATGGCCGTACAGTTCAAAAATAAACATTAGGAATGTGGACCATTTGTCTTAGTGCAGGAAATGCTGAACAAATACAAGAAAAGTTCTCCAACAATAACAGTTATCGGAGTTTTCTAAATTTATAAATCACAATTCTTCAAAGTACTGTTTGTACCTGAGCCGCCTACAACTGCAATACAAACATATTTTGTTACTTACTGTTTAAGGCAGGGGTCTCCGAACTTTCTAAACAGAGGGCCAGTTTGCTGCCCTTCAGGGGGGCTGGACTGGGGCCATTGGGAGTAGAAAAGATCCCAACGCCAGTGGGGAAAAAAAATGCCCCGTCTTTGATGTCAATGGAAGGAATAGTGCCCCATCATTTGTGTCATTAGGAGGAATTTATGCCCCATCATTGGTGTCATTAGGCCCCATTGTTGGTGTCATTGGGAGAAATTGTGCCCCTTCATTGTCAGTGGGGGGAATTTTGCCCCGATGTTGGTATCAGTGGATGAAATAGTGCCCCAGGGGCCAGATAAAAGCAAGCAAAGGACTGCATCTGGCCCCAGGGCCACAGTTTGGAGACCACTGGTTTAAGGAGTCCATGCAGCTCTTTTAAACATACTGTATGTGGACTTTGATAGAAGATATACAGATATAAAACTTTGGTCATGGAATATTTACATAATCAACAGATGTACAGTACTGGCAACTCAATCCTTACAATTAGGGCTAGTTCACACTAGATGCAGTCCAATGCCTTTTTTCCTGCATCAAAAACGCATGCACAGTGTTTTCCATGTATTCCAATGGCCCTGGTTCACACCAGTGCAGTCAGTTCCAGTCAGTTTCCAGGTGCAGAAAAAAAAAAAGAACATGCTGCATTTTTTCTGCACAGAACTATACTTGAACATAGCAAACGGCATCAAACCTGCACTGGAATGGAATGTGATGTGAACTGTAAGCAAAAACGTTTCCGGAATGCATCCGTAGTGCATTTTTGTGGTGTAAACTGGCCCTTAGGGCCGTCTCAATAGGAATCAGAATCACGGTCAGCTACCGTATATCTACTGTACAATCATAAATATGGAAACAAGTCTCTTGCTCATTAACTGGCTAATAGCCTTGTTGGAATGCCGGGATAGACATCAGAGGTATCCATAACTTCAAGAGGGAAGTCTTCAAACATTATAAGACAGAGTTAAAGTGGAACTTCACTCTGTCAATCAACAGTGACTAGTTATAATCCTTATGCTGCTAGCATTAGTAAATAGATAGGGCAGTATATCATATGTACTTGTTTTAAACTTTTTTTTTTTTTTTTTTTACATTCTTTCAGTTACTTCCTGCTTTTAATGGCTATTCAAATTATGTCATACATCCCAGGAGTCTTCAGGAGGGGAGGAGGGTTTTTCTCAGCTAAGCACGCCTTACTGCCTGCATGCCTGAGCTAAAGGTAGATGGATTCCAGAAAGTAAACGCTACATGAATCATCTGCCCATCTGGGTAAGTTTGCTTTTAATATTAAAGTATAACTAAAGGCAAAACTTTTTTTTTTCAGTTTTGGATGGATTTCTATTGCTGTCTGTACCCCCATTATGGACCTTCACCCTCTCTATTTGTCCTGTTTACCATTCCTCCTGTATTGGATTGGATTGTGACTGTACTGCCTGCCCTCAAGTTGTAAAGCACTACGCAAACTGTTGGCACTATATAAATCCTGTATAATAATAATAATAATTGAAAGTGAAAGTAAAAGATAAATCACACATTTTGGATTGTCCCCAGAAAAATAATAGAGGGGAAATCTTCCATTGGGGACACTAGTTCTGGAGTCATGGGGGTCCCCAACGAATTCCCCTAATTTGCAGAGATTTCCTCTCACTTCCTGTTTGGCTATGGGACAGGAAGCGAAGGGAAATCTATGCAATAGACCCTCCCTTGCTCTATCCAAAATGAAAACAAAAGTTTTGATTATAGTTCTACTTTAAAAATGAATTAAATGGCGTTTTTGGTTTGTGGTGCTCAGCTATAGTGTAGTTACATTTTAAATATTACAGAAAGTGAAAAAAAGGACATTTTAAGCTTCTGTGTTCTTCGATGTTACCATGTTATGATGCCCAATGGAGCATTGGTCTCCACCATCTCTTCATCATCTGCTAAATTGTAGGGAGGCAATAATATTATACTTGGGTGTACAGTGCATCCTGAACGTATTCACAGCGCTTAACTTTTGCCACATTTTATGTTACAGCCTTATTCCAAAATGGATTAAATTAATTTTTTTCCTCAACATTCTACAAACAATACCCCATAATGAATAAATAATATATAAACAGTTCAAATCAACCTCCTCACCATATAAACAAAATTATGATATAAATTAAAAAATTGTGATATACTAAATAATGATAATTGTGTCCAAAAAGACATGTAAATTGCGTGCAGAATAAAATAAAAGTTCTTTCTTCCCATCAAGTATATTCAAAATGATCTTCTCCCAAAGAAATGTGCTTCCACCATTCACCAGTGTAAAATCAACATCAACCGCACTCACCAGATGTTAGTGAGTGTTGCGCCTTTTAGGATTTTAGGGATCCTACACCCTCTCTATATCTTCCAGAGCTCCTTTCACCTTGTATGGTTTGATGTAATCCTTCCACTTACTCCTAATAGAAGCTCCATAAAGGTGCATAACAGGGCATTCTCAAGACCGGTCTTGAGAACGCCCTGTGGGAGGGGCGAAACGCGTCAACGCACTTCCGGTCTGCCGTCCTTACCTCCTGCGTCACTTCCGGTGGGTGGAATGCATGCTGTGCGGTGCGTTCCAGGTGGACATCTTTGTTGTTTGAGCTGTGTCTGTTATCCTCTGCAAACTAAAAGGCTGTGAGGTCTCTGGTCTGTGGATTGGATTGTGGTCCTACAGATCTGTGTGAGCCAATGGAGGCAATAAATCAATGCTTTTAACTTTTTCTGAACATGTGAGAGGCCTGGTATTATTTAATACTGTATATGGTATTAGCAATATCACACTATGGTATTTTTCTTTTATGCACCTTTATGGAGCTTCTTTTAGGAGTAAGTGGAAGGATTACATCAAACCATAAAAGGTGAAAGGCGCTCTGGAAGATATAGAGGGGGTGTAGGATCCCTAAAATCCTAAAAGGCGCAACACTCACTAACATCTGGTGAGTGCGGTTGATGTTGATTTTACACTGGTGAATGGTGGAAGCACATTTCTTTGGGAGAAGATCATTTTGAATTTATTTGATGGGAAGAAAGAACTTTTATTTTATTCTGCACGCAATTTATGTCTTTTTGGACACTATTATCATTATTTAGTATATTACAATTTTTTAATTTATATAATAATTTTGTTTATATGGTGAGGAGGTTGATTTGCGCTGTTTGTATATTATTTTATTTTTAATTGGTGTATTGCACTGGTGCACAGCAGCATACTTTTACCTCCAGTATTTATTGAAAGGTATTCCTGTGCACTGGGATGTGAGAGAGATATAAATACCCCAAATGACAATGTGAAAGAAGTTAGTTTTTAAATCTTTGCAATTTATTAATAATTAAAAAAAAAAACAAAACATGTACATAAGTATTCACAGTCTTTACTCAATACTTTGTTGAAGCCCCTTTAGCACCAATTACAGACTCAAGTCGTTTTGAGTATGATACTACAAGCTTGGCACACCTATTTTTGGGCAATTTCTCTCATTCTTCCTTGCATTACCTCTTAAGCTCTATCAGGTTGGATAGGGAGTGTCGGTGCACAGCCATTTCCAGATCTCTCCAGAGATGTTCAATCGGGTTCAAGTCTGAGCTCTAGCTGGGCCACTCCAGGACATTCACAGAGTTAGCCCGTAGCCACTCCTTTGTTATGTGGGCTGTGCGCTTAGGGTCATCCTGTTGAAAGATGAACCGTCACCCCAGTCTAAGGTCCAGAGCGCACTGGAACAGGTTTTCATCAAGGTTGTCTCTGTACATTGCTGCATTCATCTTTCCTTCGATCCTTACTAGTCTCCCAGTTCCTGCCGCTGAAAAACATCCCCACAGCATGATGCTGCTATCACCATGCTTCACTGTAGGGATGGTATTGGCCAGGTGGTGAGCGGTGCCTGAATTCCTCCAGACATGATGCTTGGCATTCAGGCCAAAGAGTTCAATCTTTGTTTCATCAGCCCAGAGAGTTTTGTTTCTCATGGTCTGAGAGTCCCCCAGGTGCCTTTTGGCATACTCCAAGTAGGCTGCCATTTGCCTGTTACTGAGGAGTGGTTTCTGTCTGGCCACTCTACTATACTATTGGCCTGATTGGTACAGTGCTGCAGAGATGGTTGTTCTGAAAGGTTCTCCTCTCTCCACAGAGAAATGCTGGAGCTCTTTCAGAGTGACCATCAGGGGCTTGGTTACCTCCCTGGCTAAGGCCCTTCTCCCTCGATCGCTCATTTTGGCCGGGCGGCCCACTCTAGGAAGATTCCTGGTGGTTCCAATCTTCTTCCATTTACGGATGGTGCTGTGCTAGTTGGGACCTTCAATGCTGCAGAAATTTTTCTGTACCCTTCCCCAGATTTGTGCCTTGATACAATCATGTCTCGGAGGTCTACAGTCAATTCCTTGGACTTCATTGCTTGGTTTGTGCTCTGACATGCACTGTTAGCTGTGGGACCTTATATAGACAGGTCTATGCCTTTCCTAATCATGTCCAATCAACTGAATTTTCCACAGGTGGACTCCAATCAAGTTGTGGAAACATCTCAAGGATGATCAGAGGGAACAGAATGCACCAGAGCTCAATTTTGAGTGTCATGGCAAAGGCTGTAAATACTTATGTACATGTGTTTTTTTTTTTCGGTTTTTATTTTTAATAAATTGCAAAGGTTTCAAACCGAACTTCTTTCACGTTGTCATTCTGGGGTATTTTTTGTAGAATGTTGAGGAAAAAAATGAATTTAATCCATTTTGGAGTAAGGCTGTAACATAACAAAATGTGGCAAAAGTTAAGTGGTGTGAATACTTTCTGGATGCACTGTATCTAATACAAGATTCCTACATTTGCTCCAAATTTTAATTAAAGCCAGGATCTGCATTTCTTTCTCATTGCACAGTGTAGGGTTCTTCATTGAGTGTCCACAGTTCTGCCTGGTAATATGAACACTTGCCAATGGCAGTCCATCGGTGGACTCCTCTTAAAAAAACCATCATGGCATTATGCAGCAACGAGACTGCTTGACAGTGGAGCTACACTGCCACCAAAGATTGGCACTGGAAAGGGTCGTATGGCTGTTGATTCATATTAGAAAAATAAGGGTTTGAGGGCTTTAAAAAAAAATGGTATATGGGTGGTAGGGGTGAGTGAATTTTTTTTTTGCCCAGTAATGAGCTTTCAGAAAATCAGTTCTAAATTAAACTTGCCCCCCCCCCCCCAACCATTTATCTGTCAGTGGAAGAGGTAGATATGATCCCTTCTCATTATTTTTTTTTTCTCAGTATTGCCTGCTACCTGTGTGATGGTGCTTTCAATGTTTATGTTTTTTTTTTCCTGCTCTTTTTTTCCTTTCTGTGAGAAAAAAACTAGTAATGATGTCTAAGAGGTGTCATTTTTGGCCTAAGAACAGGAAGAGTTAAAGGGAGCTTACCTAGCCATCAACAGCCATTTAAAGTTCACGGCACCATTGAAAACCATTTCAATTTTGCCTTTTCCAATGCATTTAGCCAAACATGGTACAATTTTGCTGAAATCTCTAGATTTTTGCAAAAATTCAGGTAAAACTCTCAATTTTGCTTATCCCTGGATATTAAAAAGGGTAGGGCGGGTTTAGAATCTCAGCCAGGTGATCATAACACTTCCATACACTAAAACCCAAAACAGTTTTTTGCAGTAGTTGGATTTTAACAAGTGCCACCTGATGCAGGTAAGTCATATTGCTCTTGTATGCTTTAATCCAACCACCAGGAGACCCTCACAGAAATAGCATCAGAAGAATGATACTCTCTGTAATATGTCACTTCTACTTCACAATATACTATGACATTTGCAACTTTTCAGACTCGGCAGAAAAAAAGGCACAAACTTCTCATAGTGCAGACTTGTTTATTAAAATGCATTCAATGTTAAAAACAATCAAACTCACATGTAACTGTAGCACCCTCCTAGTGTTACCATATTTAACTATAGGATTCTTAAGGACCTGTCTAGATAATACCCATATGAGTGATTGTACAAGCCAAATTACAATCTAGCCCCTACTTTATTAATTAATCTGTAATTAGCCATCTGCCACTTTTGCACCCTTCTCTCCTTACAATTTATAGGATAACTGATGTGTGTCCTGTACATGTACAGTTGTATTCAAAATAATAGCAGTCAGACATCACTAACCTGATCAATCACTGTTTTTGGTAGAAATTATATTTCTATATGGCAAATAATTTACTAGCAGGTGTAGTAGAGTAATAGAAATCCAACAGACCCAAAAGTCATGACATGCATGCTGCTTATTCTGTGTAATTGAATCACTAATTGAAAGGGGCATGTTCAAAATAATAGCAGTGTGGAGTTCTATTAGTGAGGTCATTCATTCTTTGCAATTATTGCCCTTATTTAAAGAAGGAAGGCAGCAAATGTTGTACATGCTGGTTACAGTGCATTTCTCTCTGAAATTCTGAGTTAAATGGGTCGTTCCAGACATTGTTCAGAAGAACAGCGTACCTTGATTAAAAAGTTGATTGGAGAGGGGAAAACATATAAAGAAGTGCAGAAAATGATAGGCTGCTTAGCTAAAATGATCGCAAATGCTTTAAAATGGCAACCAAAACCTGAAAGACGTGGAAGAAACCGTAAAACTACAATTCGAATGGATAGAAGAAAGGCCAAAATTGCAAGGACTCAGCCAACAATCAGCTCCAGGAAGATCAAAGAAGGTGTAAAGTTACCTGTGAGTACTGTTACAATTCGAAGACGCCTATGTGAAGCCAAGCTATCTGCAAGAAGCCCCCGCAAAGTCCCACTGTTGAAAAAAAGACGTGCTGAAGAGGTTACATTTTGCCAAAGAGCACATTGACTGGCCTAAAGAGAAATGGCGCAACATTTTGTGGACTGATGAAAGTAAGATTGTTCTTTTTGGGTCTAGTGGCCGGAGACAGTTTGTCAGACGACCCCCAAACACTGAATTCAAGCCACAGTACACTGTGAAGACAGTGAAGCATGGTGGTGCAAGCATCATGATATGGGGATGTTTCTCATACTACGGTGTTGGGCCTATTTATCGCATACCAGGGATCATGGATCAGTTTGAATACATCAGAATACTTGAAGAGGTCATGCTGCCTTATGCTGAAGAGGAAATGCCCTTGAAATGGGTGTTCCAGCAAGACAACGACTCCAAACACACCAGTAAACGTGCAACATCTTGGTTCCAGACCAACAAGATTGACGTTATGGAGTGGCCAGCCCAATCCCCGGATCTTAATCCAATAGAAAACTTGTGGGGTGACATCAAAAATGCAGTTTCTGAGGCAAAACCAAGAAATAGAAAAGAACTGTGGAATGTAGTCCAATCATCCTGGGCTGGAATACCTGTTCACAGGTGTCAGAAGTTGGTTGACTCCATGCAACACAGATGTACAGCAGTTCTCAGAAACAGTGCTTATACAACTAAATATTCATTAAGTGATTCAAAGGAAAGCAAAATCTTTAAACATTTTTCAGTTTATATAGTGAATGTTTGAGTTTGTAAAGAATACAAACGCTGCTATTTTTTTGAACAGTCTAACATTCACTTTTCTTCAATTTTTTTAGAGGAACAACACAAATTTGATATATTTTTCTTCATGTTTTGATTTGGAATAGAATGTGTAGTGTTCCCAATGCATTTGTGTGTATGGAAATAAAAGCTATTAGAAGGATTTTGAGCTTTATTCACTTTTTTGAACACAACTGTATTATGTTTTTTAGAATTTTAGCAACACTATATCAAAGTAAGGAACCATATTAGCCTATGCCATTGGAGTACCTATGTGATGATGTGATGTGATGGGAGTTTTGAGGAGAGGGATTCCTTTTTCCCTCCTCTATTTTTTTTAATTAAATGTGAGGGTTGGGTGAGGGTTTTGAGTGTTGCATAGCAAACACTATATCCTATTTATGATTATGTTTGTGTTTTTGGTTTTGATGTGTACTAACCACTTACTTACTGGGCAATTTCACCCCCTTCCTGCCAAGGCCAATTTTCAGCTTTCAGTGTTGTCATACTTTGAATGACAATTGCATGGTCATGCAACACTGTACCCAAACCAAATTTTTACCATTTTATTTAGACAGATAGAGCTTTCTTTTAGTGGTATTTAATCACCTCTGGGGTTTTTTATTTTTGCTAAACAATCTAAAAAAGACAGAAAAAAAGTTTTTCTTAGTTTCTGTTATAAACATTTGTAAATAAGTCATTTTTCTTCTTCACTTATGTGTGCTGATGAGGCAGCACTGATGGGCACTGATAGGCAGCACTGATGGGCATTGATAGGTGGCACTGATGGGCACTGTTATGTGGCACTGATGAGGTGGCACAGATAGGCAGCACTGATGGGCACTGACAGGCAGCACTGATGAGCTGGCACTGATATGCAACAATGATGGATACTGATAGGTGGCACTGATGGGCAGCACTGGTGGGCTCTGATGGGTGGCATTGACTGGTGGAACTGCTGGGCACTGACTGGCGGCACTGCTGAGCACTGATGGGTGGCACTGCTGGGCAGCACTGCTGGGCACTGGTGGGTGGCACTGCTGGGCACTGGTGGGTGGCACTACTAGCACTGATGGGTACAGGTGGGTGGCACTGCTAGGCACAGGTGGGTAGCACTGGTGGGTGGCACTGCTGGGCACTGATCATCAGGACACTGATCATCAGTGCCCTGATAATCGGTGCCAATCTGTCCTCTGACAATTGCCGGTTATTGGCAGTACTTTCCTCACGGGTGCAGCCGATAACCGGCAACTGCATTTACCGGTGATCTGCTGTGTCATTGGACAGAGCTGATCACATGGTAAAAGGCCACTGTGATTGGCCTTTTACCACATCACGTGATCAGCTGTGTCCGTAGGACACAGCAATCACGGAGATCGCCAGGTGCACACCTCCGGGGGCTCGCGGGAGGGCACGTTCTGGGAGGACATCATATGATTCCCTCCCAGAACTGGCCGGCCGTGGTGAAGCCGTCATTCGGCTATCTGCGGTCGGCAAGTGGTTAATGTGCACCACTCAAACCGACTCAAAATTGTTCCAGGTGTGAGACAGGAAGCCTGTGGTCTCGGTGTACTGGGGGTGTGTCCCGCATTACTATAACTATTCTTTATGTACTGACTTCCAGTCGAGCAGGACCTGCAGTAGTATGAACAGTGTGCACATGTAGCACACCCAGGGATTGGTGGGCAAGCCAGCGGGGTTTGCAGCCGCAATGAAAGAGAGTGTGCAGGTGTCAACTTCAACCTGTGATGTTGGGGAGGGGCCGATATGCGTTTCAGGGACTCCGCCCCTTTTAAAAACAACCCGTTCATAGGGAAACAGCTGGCATTTATACAGTGCCAACTGGGAAAAAGGTGCCAATTGGAATTACTGCATGAACACCCACAATGGTGTTTAATAAACCTGAATTATGCACTGCTGCGGGTGCTCATGCAGTAGTTCCAATTGGTCCTGCCCCTTGCCACCTTTTTCCCAGTTGACACTCTATAAATGCTGGCTGTTTCCTTATGAACGGGTTGTTTTTTAAAAGGGACGAAGCCCCCGAAATGCATATCGGACCGCCCATCCCTGACATCACAGATTGGACTTGAGAGCTGCACTCTCTCTCATTGCAGCCGTACCCCCATCGGCTTGTTCGCCAATCCCTGACTATGCTAGATGTTCACACTGCTGCAGGTCCTGCTTGGCTGCACACATTTCTTATCCATCTGATGCCGGCATTCTTGCCTTGGCTCCTGTATGCTGTTAATCAAGATTTTAGAATGTAAGTGTATGTTTAATTGGTATTTGCGGTTTAATTAACTTCTGAACCTTGCACCTTGTACGTAACCCATCCTTGAATCCTGCACTCTGTATGAAACACACACCTGAACCTTGCACTCTGTACATAACGCATTCCTGAACTTGCACTCTGTACGTAACGCACTCCTGAATCCTGCACTCTGTACATTCCTGAATCCTTCCACACTTTGTATAATGAACTCTTCCATATTATGAGCAAAACCATTTGTAATAGAAGCTTTTTATTTTTATTTTTTTAAATGATTGTGCTGGGCTTTGTGTCCTTGAGACTCTTGCTTATGGCACAGCAATCAAAGCATATTTTATAGGTATAAGGAAACCCGGGTTTTGTTTAACCGTGCCCCTTAGGCCGCTACTATTGTCAAGCATTTGGCCACACCCATTTTTTCTACGGCACGGTACGCACACCGCAGGTCACTTTCTCACTCAAGTGTCCCTCATTCTGAAGTTCAAAAGTTGGGAGGTATGAGCGCATGCAGTACATACAGTGCTTAGAGCTGCTGCACTATTCAAGGAAATACACTATATTGCCAAAAGTATTGGGACACCCCTCCAAATCATTGGATTCAGATGTCCCAATTACCTCCATGGCCACAGGTGTACAAAATCAAGCACTGAGGCATGCAGACTGCTTCCACAAACATTTGTGAAAGAATGGGTCACTCTCAGGAGCTCAGTAAATTGAAGCATGGTACCGTGATAGGTTGTCATTTGTGCAATAAGTCCATCTGTGAAATTTCCTTGCTACTAAATATTCCACGCTCAACTGTCAGTGGTATTGTAACAAAGTGGAAGCAACTGGGAACAACAGCAACTCAGCCATGAAGTGGTAGGCCATGTAAAATGACAGAGCGGGGTCAGTGCATGCTAAAGTACACAGTACGCAGAAGTCACCAACTGTCTGCAGAGTCAATAGCTAAGGACCTCCAAACATAGTTACATAGTTAGTTTGGCTGAAAAAAGACAAAAGTCCATCCAGTTCAACCATTAAAAAAAAAAAAGTTATAATCCTACACCCACAGTTGATCCTGAGGACGGCAAAAAAAAACCCAGCAAAGCATGATCCAAGTTGCTCCTGCAGGGGAAAAAATGCCTTCCTGATCCCCCGGGAGCCAGTCGGATATTCCCTGGATCAACGTTACCTATAAATATTAGTATCCAGTTATATTCTGTGTATCCAAGAAAGAATCCAGGCCTTTTTTTAAAGCAATCCACTGAGCTGGCCAGAACCAACTCTTCAGGGAGTCTATTCCACATTTTCACAACTCTCACTGTGAAGAACCCTTTCTGTGTTTGGAGATTAAATTTCTCTTCCTCCAGACATAAGAGTGCCCCCTTGTCCTCTGTGATGACCTCAGTGTGAATAACTCTACACAGAGTTCACTATATGAAATACTGATGAGAGAGCATAAATTCAGTTTCTCTAATCTTTCCTCATAGCTGAGCTCCTCCATGCCTCTTATCAGTTTGGTTGCCCTTCTCTGTACTTTCTCCAGTTTCCCAATGTTTTTTTTGTGAATTGGTGCCCAAAACTGAACTGCATATTCCAGATGAGGTATTACTAATGATTTGTACAGGGTTAAAATTATATCTCTCTCTCTCTCTGGAGTCTATACCTCTTTTAATACAAGAGAGGATTTTGCTCACTTTAGAAACCGCAGCTTGGCATTGCATGCCATTATTCATCTTGTGATCTACCAGAACTTCCAGATCCTTCTCCACCATTGATTCCCCCAGTTGTACCCCCCTAATATGTATGTGTCAGGAATGGACTGGCCAGCAATGGTGGGACTCACCTGCCTTTTGATCTGCAGTACCAGGGCTGGCCAGCGGGTGCTCCCAGCAATCAGAGACTCAACCTTTCAGCCAGCTAACACCTGGAACTGATGATACTGGTGTATTTAAGGGATGGCCAGACTTGCAGACTCTGCCTTGGTGTTGTGTTTGTCCTGGGCCCTGTATCTGTCCTGCATCCTGTTTCTGTTCCTTTGCTACCTGTTCTGATCCCTGGCTTGTGACCCTGACCATCCCTCTGCCTGACCCTCTGTACTACGCTGCTTGCTACCTGTTCTGATCCCTGGCTTGTGACCCTGACCATCCCTCTGCCTGACCCTCTGTACTACGCTGCTTGCTACCTGCTGAACCTGGCCTGTGACCCCGACCATTCTCCGCTTGCTCCCCCTGTACCTACCTGCCCAATTGATATTGACTCGGCCTGCCTGACGACGCTTGCTTGTATGTACTGTTATCTGTGGGTGGTTGGTTGGGTTTGTTTGCACTGTATTATGTTTAGTATTGCACTGCGTTTATGTTTGTATTGTTAGTGTTAATAAATTACATTGTTAATCACATATCTGAAGTCTGCGTTTCCCTGCTTCAGTCACACACCTCTGGTCATACCTGGGAGCCCTGACATTACACCAAGGCCAATCCTGACCAGAAGTGGCTGCACAGGGAAGCCATCTTGGCTTGTTGATGGGAAGGATGGATCTGGATGAGGTTGCGTATTTATATCTGCTAGTGTTTGATGACAGGGAGTATGCTTATCAAACTCTGAAGGAGTATACCCGGGATGAACTGCTAGAATGTATACGGCTCGCTCATGTTCTAGTAGATCAGGGCACAGAGTTCTCTGAGGTGCAGCCTTTGATTGAGGTTTGTGCAGAGTTGGTTTCATCTGGTACCCCCGAATGCAGGGATGAATTTTTGCCACCATTTAGTGCAGACCAGGTAGAGTCCCTGGTGTGGTTATTAGAGGATGATGTGGGTTACTTTCTGGAGCGTTATTCCACATGTTCACCACAGACACTAAGAGATTGTATAAACGCAGTGCAGTCATTGACCAGACAGGCTTTGTGTAAGCTCAGCTTTGTTCAACCCCTACTGCAGACATGGACAGACTTGTTGCACCCAGCCTCAGTCAGCTTACAAAAACCCAGTCCTGCTTCTAACTCTACTCCTGTATTCCCAACAGCTCCTCCAGTTACAGCCCAGTATACTTGGCTATCTACCGCATGTCAGTACCCTGTTCCCACTCGCTGCACCTATCCTGCCTTTAACCCTGTAAAAAAGCCCTCTATAGCAACTGCTCCCTCTCCTGTTCCATCCTCCAGTTCTTCTCTGTCTCCAGCTGCTCCATTCGTTTGCAGACCTGCGTTTACTTGCAGTGCTCCAGTAGTTAAAACCAGAAAAAAGCGAAAATTCTTTCCAACCAATACCATCCTGCCAGTATCCAAACCGGTGAGCCTGCCTTCCGTGGTTCAGCCTGAAGCCTCTGCTCGGCCTGAAGCCTCTACTCGGCCTGATGCCTGTACTCGGCCTGATGCTTGTACTCGGCCTGATGCCTGTACGCAGCCTGATGCCTCTCTTCAGCCTGATGCCGGTACGCAGCCTGATGCCTCTCTTCAGCCTGATGCCTCTCTTCGGCCTGATGCCTCTCTTCGGCCTGAAGCCTCTACTCGGCCTGATGCCTCTACTCGGCCTGATGCCTCTACTCGGCCTGATGCCTCTACTCGGCCTGAAGCCTCTACTCGGCCTGAAGCCTCTACTCGGCCTGATGCCTCTCTTCAGCCTGATGCCTGTATGCAGCCTGATGCCTCTCTTCAGCCTGAAGCCTCTACTCGGCCTGAAGCCTCTACTCGGCCTGATGCCTCTACTCGGCCTGATGCCTCTACTCGGCCTGAAGTTTCTACTCAGCCGGATGCCGGCATTCAGCCTGATGCCTCTACCCAGCATGATGAACTGATCCAGCCTGACGATCCTATTAGGCCAGTTGACTCGATGCCCGCTGTTGATCCAGATGATCCGGTACCTGATCCGGTGCCCGCTGTCGTGCCAATTGACTCAGAGCCCGCTGTCGTACCTGGTGACTCGGTGCCCACTGCCTTGCCAGATGACGCGGTGCCCGCTGGCGAGCCAAATGACCTGATGCCTGGTGACCCAGTGCCCGCTGTCATACCTGGTGACCCGATGCCCGCTGTCAAGCCAGACGATCCAATGCCTGGTGACCCGGTGCCCACTGCCTTGCCAGATGACGCGGTGCCCGCTGGCAAGCCAAATGACCTGATGCCTGGTGACCCAGTGCCCGCTGTCATACCTGGTGACCCGATGCCTGCTGTCGAGCCAGACAATCCGGTACCTGATGACCCGGTGCCCACTGTCGTGCCTGTTGACTCGGAGCCCACTGCCTTGCCAGATGACGCGGTGCCCGCTGTCGAGCCAAATGACCTGATGCCTGGTGACCCGATGCCCTCTGTCCAGCCAGACGATTCAATGTCTGCCCCAGTGCCCGCGGTCATGCCAGTTGACTCGGAACCCACTGCCTTGCCAGATGACGCGGTGCTCGCTGTCAAGCCAAATGACTTGATGCCTGGTGACCCGATGCCCGCTGTCCAGTCAGACGATCCAATGTCTGACCCAGTGCCCGCGGTCATACCAGTTGACTCGGAGCCCACTGCCTTGCCAGATGACGCGGTGCCCGCTGTCGAGCCAAATGACCTGATGCCTGGTGACCTGATGCCCGCTGTCCAGCCAGACGATTCAATGTCTGCCCCAGTGCCCGCGGTCATGCCAGTTGACTCGGAACCCACTGCCTTGCCAGATGACGCGGTGCCCGCGGTCGAGCCAAATGACCTGATGCCTGGTGACCCGATGCCCGCTGTCCGGTCAGACGATCCAATGTCTGACCCAGTGCCCGCGGTCATACCAGTTGACTCGGAGCCCACTGCCTTGCCAGATGATGCGGTGCCCGCTGTCGAGCCAAATGACCTGATGCCTGGTGACCCGCTGTCCAGCCAGACGATCCAATCTCTGACCTAGTGCCAGCGGTCATGCCAGTTGACTCGGAGCCCACTGTCGTGCCTGGTGACTCGGTGCCCGCTGCTCCGCCTGGGGGTCCAGCGCCCGCCGCTCCGCCTGGGGGTCCAGCGCCCGCCGCTCCACCTGGGGGTCCAGCGCCCGCCGCTCCACCTGGGGGTCCGGCGCCCGCCGCCCTGCCTGGGGGCCCGAGACCTGTCGCTCCGCCTGAGGGCCCGAGACCTGTCGCACCGCCTGGGGGTCCGGCGCCCGCCGCTCCGCCTGAGGGCCCGAGACCTGTCGCTCCACCTGGGGGTCCGGCGCCCGCCGCTCCGCCTGAGGGCCCGAGACCTGTCGCTCCACCTGGGGGTCCGGCGCCCGACGCTCCGCCAGAGGGCCGGAGACCAGTCGCTCCACCTGGGGGTCCGGCGCCCACCGCTCCGCCTGAGGGCCCGAGACCTGTCGCTCCGCCTGGGGGCCCGAGACCTGTCGCTCCACCCGGGGGTCCGGCGCCCGCCGCTCCGCCTGAGGGCCCGAGACCTGTCGCTCCACCCGGGGGTCCGGCGCCCGCCGCTCCGCCTGAGGGCCCGAGACCTGTAGTTCCGCCTGGGGGCCCGATGCCTGTCGCCACGCCTGGGGGCCCGATGCCTGTCGCCCCGCCTGGGGGCCCGATGCCTGTCGCCCCGCCTGGGGGCCCGATGCCTGTCGCCCCGCCTGGGGGTCCGGCGCCCGCCGCTCCGCCTGAGGGCACGAGACCTGTCGCTCCACCCGGGGGTCCGGCGCCCGCCGCTCCGCCTGAGGGCCCGAGGCCTGTAGTTCCGCCTGGGAGTCCGGTGCCCGCCGCCCCGCCTGGGGGCCCGATGCCTGTCGCCCCGCCTGGGGGCCCGATGCCTGTCACCCCGCCTGGGGGTCCGATGCCTGTCGCCCCGCCTGGGGGTCCGATGCCTGTCGCCCCGCCTGGGGGTCCGATGCCTGTCGCCCCGCCTGGGGGCCCGAGGCCTGTCGCTCCATCTGGGGGTCCGGCACCCGCCGCTCCGCCTGAGGGCCCGAGACCTGTAGTTCCGCCTGAGGGCCCGAGACCTGTAGTTCCGCCTGGGGGCCAGATGCCTGTCGCCCCGCCCGGGGGCCCGAGGCCTGTCGCCCCGCCCGGGGGCCCGAGGCCTGTCGCCCCGCCCAGGGGCCCGAGGCCTGTCGCCCCGCCCGGGGGCCCGAGGCCTGTCGCCCCGCCCGGGGGCCCGGTGCCTGCCGCTCCGCCCGGGGGCCCGGTGCCTGCCGCTTCGCCTGGTAGCCCGATGTGCCTCTGCCCGGAGTCCTGCCCGATGTGCCTCTGCCCGGAGTCCTGCCCGATGTGCCTCTGCCCGGAGTCCTGCCCGATGTGCCTCTGCCCGGAGTGCCTCTGCCCGGAGTCCAGCCCGATGTGCCTCTGCCCGGAGTCCAGCCCGATGTGCCTCTGCCCGGAGTCCAGCCCGATGTGCCTCTGCCCGGAGTCCAGCCCGATGTGCCTCTGCCCGGAGTCCTGCCCGATGTGCCTCTGCCCGGAGTCCTGCCCGATGTGCCTCTGCCCGGAGTGCCTCTGCCCGGAGTCCAGCCCGATGTGCCTCTGCCCGGAGTCCAGCCCGATGTGCCTCTGCCCGGAGTCCAGCCCGGTGTGCCTCTGCCCGGAGTCCAGCCCGGTGTGCCTCTGCCCGGAGTCCAGCCCGGTGTGCCTCTGCCCGGAGTCCAGCCCGGTGTGCCTCTGCCCGGAGTCCAGCCCGGTGTGCCTCTGCCCGGAGTCCAGCCCGATGTGCCTCTGCCCGGTGTACCGCTGCCCGGAGTCCTGCCCGGTGTGCCAGTCTTTGATATCCCGCCAGTTACCAGACCCGGGCGGTGGAACATTTTTCCCAGCTAGGACTGTTTGGAGCGTCCTGAGGCCGCTCCTTGAGGGGGGGGTACTGTCAGGAATGGACTGGCCAGCAATGGTGGGACTCACCTGCCTTTTGATCTGCAGTAGCAGGGCTGGCCAGCGGGTGCTCCCAGCAATCAGAGACTCAACCTTTCAGCCAGCTAACACCTGGAACTGATGATACTGGTGTATTTAAGGGATGGCCAGACTTGCAGACTCTGCCTTGGTGTTGTGTTTGTCCTGGGCCCTGTATCTGTCCTGCATCCTGTTTCTGTTCCTTTGCTACCTGTTCTGATCCCTGGCTTGTGACCCTGACCATCCCTCTGCCTGACCCTCTGTACTACGCTGCTTGCTACCTGTTCTGATCCCTGGCTTGTGACCCTGACCATCCCTCTGCCTGACCCTCTGTACTACGCTGCTTGCTACCTGCTGAACCTGGCCTGTGACCCCGACCATTCTCCGCTTGCTCCCCCTGTACCTACCTGCCCAATTGATATTGACTCGGCCTGCCTGACGACGCTTGCTTGTATGTACTGTTATCTGTGGGTGGTTGGTTGGGTTTGTTTGCACTGTATTATGTTTAGTATTGCACTGCGTTTATGTTTGTATTGTTAGTGTTAATAAATTCATATCGGACCGCCCATCCCTGACATCACAGATTGGACTTGAGAGCTGCACTCTCTCTCATTGCAGCCGTACCCCCATCGGCTTGTTCGCCAATCCCTGACTATGCTAGATGTTCACACTGCTGCAGGTCCTGCTTGGCTGCACACATTTCTTATCCATCTGATGCCGGCATTCTTGCCTTGGCTCCTGTATGCTGTTAATCAAGATTTTAGAATGTAAGTGTATGTTTAATTGGTATTTGCGGTTTAATTAACTTCTGAACCTTGCACCTTGTACGTAACCCATCCTTGAATCCTGCACTCTGTATGAAACACACACCTGAACCTTGCACTCTGTACATAACGCATTCCTGAACTTGCACTCTGTACGTAACGCACTCCTGAATCCTGCACTCTGTACATTCCTGAATCCTTCCACACTTTGTATAATGAACTCTTCCATATTATGAGCAAAACCATTTGTAATAGAAGCTTTTTATTTTTATTTTTTTAAATGATTGTGCTGGGCTTTGTGTCCTTGAGACTCTTGCTTATGGCACAGCAATCAAAGCATATTTTATAGGTATAAGGAAACCCGGGTTTTGTTTAACCGTGCCCCTTAGGCCGCTACTATTGTCAAGCATTTGGCCACACCCATTTTTTCTACGGCACGGTACGCACACCGCAGGTCACTTTCTCACTCAAGTGTCCCTCATTCTGAAGTTCAAAAGTTGGGAGGTATGAGCGCATGCAGTACATACAGTGCTTAGAGCTGCTGCACTATTCAAGGAAATACACTATATTGCCAAAAGTATTGGGACACCCCTCCAAATCATTGGATTCAGATGTCCCAATTACCTCCATGGCCACAGGTGTACAAAATCAAGCACTGAGGCATGCAGACTGCTTCCACAAACATTTGTGAAAGAATGGGTCACTCTCAGGAGCTCAGTAAATTGAAGCATGGTACCGTGATAGGTTGTCATTTGTGCAATAAGTCCATCTGTGAAATTTCCTTGCTACTAAATATTCCACGCTCAACTGTCAGTGGTATTGTAACAAAGTGGAAGCAACTGGGAACAACAGCAACTCAGCCATGAAGTGGTAGGCCATGTAAAATGACAGAGCGGGGTCAGTGCATGCTAAAGTACACAGTACGCAGAAGTCACCAACTGTCTGCAGAGTCAATAGCTAAGGACCTCCAAACATAGTTACATAGTTAGTTTGGCTGAAAAAAGACAAAAGTCCATCCAGTTCAACCATTAAAAAAAAAAAAGTTATAATCCTACACCCACAGTTGATCCTGAGGACGGCAAAAAAAAACCCAGCAAAGCATGATCCAAGTTGCTCCTGCAGGGGAAAAAATGCCTTCCTGATCCCCCGGGAGCCAGTCGGATATTCCCTGGATCAACGTTACCTATAAATATTAGTATCCAGTTATATTCTGTGTATCCAAGAAAGAATCCAGGCCTTTTTTTAAAGCAATCCACTGAGCTGGCCAGAACCAACTCTTCAGGGAGTCTATTCCACATTTTCACAACTCTCACTGTGAAGAACCCTTTCTGTGTTTGGAGATTAAATTTCTCTTCCTCCAGACATAAGAGTGCCCCCTTGTCCTCTGTGATGACCTCAGTGTGAATAACTCTACACAGAGTTCACTATATGAAATACTGATGAGAGAGCATAAATTCAGTTTCTCTAATCTTTCCTCATAGCTGAGCTCCTCCATGCCTCTTATCAGTTTGGTTGCCCTTCTCTGTACTTTCTCCAGTTTCCCAATGTTTTTTTTGTGAATTGGTGCCCAAAACTGAACTGCATATTCCAGATGAGGTATTACTAATGATTTGTACAGGGTTAAAATTATATCTCTCTCTCTCTCTGGAGTCTATACCTCTTTTAATACAAGACAGGATTTTGCTCACTTTAGAAACCGCAGCTTGGCATTGCATGCCATTATTCATCTTGTGATCTACCAGAACTTCCAGATCCTTCTCCACCATTGATTCCCCCAGTTGTACCCCCCTAATATGTATGTGTCAGGAATGGACTGGCCAGCAATGGTGGGACTCACCTGCCTTTTGATCTGCAGTACCAGGGCTGGCCAGCGGGTGCTCCCAGCAATCAGAGACTCAACCTTTCAGCCAGCTAACACCTGGAACTGATGATACTGGTGTATTTAAGGGATGGCCAGACTTGCAGACTCTGCCTTGGTGTTGTGTTTGTCCTGGGCCCTGTATCTGTCCTGCATCCTGTTTCTGTTCCTTTGCTACCTGTTCTGATCCCTGGCTTGTGACCCTGACCATCCCTCTGCCTGACCCTCTGTACTACGCTGCTTGCTACCTGTTCTGATCCCTGGCTTGTGACCCTGACCATCCCTCTGCCTGACCCTCTGTACTACGCTGCTTGCTACCTGCTGAACCTGGCCTGTGACCCCGACCATTCTCCGCTTGCTCCCCCTGTACCTACCTGCCCAATTGATATTGACTCGGCCTGCCTGACGACGCTTGCTTGTATGTACTGTTATCTGTGGGTGGTTGGTTGGGTTTGTTTGCACTGTATTATGTTTAGTATTGCACTGCGTTTATGTTTGTATTGTTAGTGTTAATAAATTCATATCGGACCGCCCATCCCTGACATCACAGATTGGACTTGAGAGCTGCACTCTCTCTCATTGCAGCCGTACCCCCATCGGCTTGTTCGCCAATCCCTGACTATGCTAGATGTTCACACTGCTGCAGGTCCTGCTTGGCTGCACACATTTCTTATCCATCTGATGCCGGCATTCTTGCCTTGGCTCCTGTATGCTGTTAATCAAGATTTTAGAATGTAAGTGTATGTTTAATTGGTATTTGCGGTTTAATTAACTTCTGAACCTTGCACCTTGTACGTAACCCATCCTTGAATCCTGCACTCTGTATGAAACACACACCTGAACCTTGCACTCTGTACATAACGCATTCCTGAACTTGCACTCTGTACGTAACGCACTCCTGAATCCTGCACTCTGTACATTCCTGAATCCTTCCACACTTTGTATAATGAACTCTTCCATATTATGAGCAAAACCATTTGTAATAGAAGCTTTTTATTTTTATTTTTTTAAATGATTGTGCTGGGCTTTGTGTCCTTGAGACTCTTGCTTATGGCACAGCAATCAAAGCATATTTTATAGGTATAAGGAAACCCGGGTTTTGTTTAACCGTGCCCCTTAGGCCGCTACTATTGTCAAGCATTTGGCCACACCCATTTTTTCTACGGCACGGTACGCACACCGCAGGTCACTTTCTCACTCAAGTGTCCCTCATTCTGAAGTTCAAAAGTTGGGAGGTATGAGCGCATGCAGTACATACAGTGCTTAGAGCTGCTGCACTATTCAAGGAAATACACTATATTGCCAAAAGTATTGGGACACCCCTCCAAATCATTGGATTCAGATGTCCCAATTACCTCCATGGCCACAGGTGTACAAAATCAAGCACTGAGGCATGCAGACTGCTTCCACAAACATTTGTGAAAGAATGGGTCACTCTCAGGAGCTCAGTAAATTGAAGCATGGTACCGTGATAGGTTGTCATTTGTGCAATAAGTCCATCTGTGAAATTTCCTTGCTACTAAATATTCCACGCTCAACTGTCAGTGGTATTGTAACAAAGTGGAAGCAACTGGGAACAACAGCAACTCAGCCATGAAGTGGTAGGCCATGTAAAATGACAGAGCGGGGTCAGTGCATGCTAAAGTACACAGTACGCAGAAGTCACCAACTGTCTGCAGAGTCAATAGCTAAGGACCTCCAAACATAGTTACATAGTTAGTTTGGCTGAAAAAAGACAAAAGTCCATCCAGTTCAACCATTAAAAAAAAAAAAGTTATAATCCTACACCCACAGTTGATCCTGAGGACGGCAAAAAAAAACCCAGCAAAGCATGATCCAAGTTGCTCCTGCAGGGGAAAAAATGCCTTCCTGATCCCCCGGGAGCCAGTCGGATATTCCCTGGATCAACGTTACCTATAAATATTAGTATCCAGTTATATTCTGTGTATCCAAGAAAGAATCCAGGCCTTTTTTTAAAGCAATCCACTGAGCTGGCCAGAACCAACTCTTCAGGGAGTCTATTCCACATTTTCACAACTCTCACTGTGAAGAACCCTTTCTGTGTTTGGAGATTAAATTTCTCTTCCTCCAGACATAAGAGTGCCCCCTTGTCCTCTGTGATGACCTCAGTGTGAATAACTCTACACAGAGTTCACTATATGAAATACTGATGAGAGAGCATAAATTCAGTTTCTCTAATCTTTCCTCATAGCTGAGCTCCTCCATGCCTCTTATCAGTTTGGTTGCCCTTCTCTGTACTTTCTCCAGTTTCCCAATGTTTTTTTTGTGAATTGGTGCCCAAAACTGAACTGCATATTCCAGATGAGGTATTACTAATGATTTGTACAGGGTTAAAATTATATCTCTCTCTCTCTCTGGAGTCTATACCTCTTTTAATACAAGAGAGGATTTTGCTCACTTTAGAAACCGCAGCTTGGCATTGCATGCCATTATTCATCTTGTGATCTACCAGAACTTCCAGATCCTTCTCCACCATTGATTCCCCCAGTTGTACCCCCCTAATATGTATGTGTCAGGAATGGACTGGCCAGCAATGGTGGGACTCACCTGCCTTTTGATCTGCAGTACCAGGGCTGGCCAGCGGGTGCTCCCAGCAATCAGAGACTCAACCTTTCAGCCAGCTAACACCTGGAACTGATGATACTGGTGTATTTAAGGGATGGCCAGACTTGCAGACTCTGCCTTGGTGTTGTGTTTGTCCTGGGCCCTGTATCTGTCCTGCATCCTGTTTCTGTTCCTTTGCTACCTGTTCTGATCCCTGGCTTGTGACCCTGACCATCCCTCTGCCTGACCCTCTGTACTACGCTGCTTGCTACCTGTTCTGATCCCTGGCTTGTGACCCTGACCATCCCTCTGCCTGACCCTCTGTACTACGCTGCTTGCTACCTGCTGAACCTGGCCTGTGACCCCGACCATTCTCCGCTTGCTCCCCCTGTACCTACCTGCCCAATTGATATTGACTCGGCCTGCCTGACGACGCTTGCTTGTATGTACTGTTATCTGTGGGTGGTTGGTTGGGTTTGTTTGCACTGTATTATGTTTAGTATTGCACTGCGTTTATGTTTGTATTGTTAGTGTTAATAAATTACATTGTTAATCACATATCTGAAGTCTGCGTTTCCCTGCTTCAGTCACACACCTCTGGTCATACCTGGGAGCCCTGACATTACACCAAGGCCAATCCTGACCAGAAGTGGCTGCACAGGGAAGCCATCTTGGCTTGTTGATGGGAAGGATGGATCTGGATGAGGTTGCGTATTTATATCTGCTAGTGTTTGATGACA
This sequence comes from Staurois parvus, assembly GCF_062004578.1. NCBI lineage: Eukaryota > Metazoa > Chordata > Amphibia > Anura > Ranidae > Staurois > Staurois parvus. Next base: position 3,145,453 of record NW_028318218.1, on the reverse strand, counting down.
GGGAGTATGCTTATCAAACTCTGAAGGAGTATACCCGGGATGAACTGCTAGAATGTATACGGCTCGCTCATGTTCTAGTAGATCAGGGCACAGAGTTCTCTGAGGTGCAGCCTTTGATTGAGGTTTGTGCAGAGTTGGTTTCATCTGGTACCCCCGAATGCAGGGATGAATTTTTGCCACCATTTAGTGCAGACCAGGTAGAGTCCCTGGTGTGGTTATTAGAGGATGATGTGGGTTACTTTCTGGAGCGTTATTCCACATGTTCACCACAGACACTAAGAGATTGTATAAACGCAGTGCAGTCATTGACCAGACAGGCTTTGTGTAAGCTCAGCTTTGTTCAACCCCTACTGCAGACATGGACAGACTTGTTGCACCCAGCCTCAGTCAGCTTACAAAAACCCAGTCCTGCTTCTAACTCTACTCCTGTATTCCCAACAGCTCCTCCAGTTACAGCCCAGTATACTTGGCTATCTACCGCATGTCAGTACCCTGTTCCCACTCGCTGCACCTATCCTGCCTTTAACCCTGTAAAAAAGCCCTCTATAGCAACTGCTCCCTCTCCTGTTCCATCCTCCAGTTCTTCTCTGTCTCCAGCTGCTCCATTCGTTTGCAGACCTGCGTTTACTTGCAGTGCTCCAGTAGTTAAAACCAGAAAAAAGCGAAAATTCTTTCCAACCAATACCATCCTGCCAGTATCCAAACCGGTGAGCCTGCCTTCCGTGGTTCAGCCTGAAGCCTCTACTCGGCCTGAAGCCTCTACTCGGCCTGAAGCCTCTACTCGGCCTGATGCTTGTACTCGGCCTGATGCTTGTACTCGGCCTGATGCCTGTACGCAGCCTGATGCCTCTCTTCAGCCTGATGCCGGTACGCAGCCTGATGCCTCTCTTCAGCCTGATGCCTCTCTTCGGCCTGATGCCTCTCTTCGGCCTGAAGCCTCTACTCGGCCTGATGCCTCTACTCGGCCTGATGCCTCTACTCGGCCTGATGCCTCTACTCGGCCTGAAGCCTCTACTCGACCTGAAGCCTCTACTCGGCCTGATGCCTCTCTTCAGCCTGATGCCTCTCTTCAGCCTGATGCCTCTCTTCAGCCTGAAGCCTCTACTCGGCCTGAAGCCTCTACTCGGCCTGAAGCCTCTACTCGGCCTGATGCCTCTACTCGGCCTGATGCCTCTACTCGGCCTGAAGTTTCTACTCAGCCGGATGCCGGCATTCAGCCTGATGCCTCTACCCAGCATGATGAACTGATCCAGCCTGACGATCCTATTAGGCCAGTTGACTCGATGCCCGCTGTTGATCCAGATGATCCGGTACCTGATCCGGTGCCCGCTGTCGTGCCAATTGACTCAGAGCCCGCTTTCGTACCTGGTGACTCGGTGCCCACTGCCTTGCCAGATGACGCGGTGCCCGCTGGCGAGCCAAATGACCTGATGCCTGGTGACCCAGTGCCCGCTGTCATACCTGGTGACCCGATGCCCGCTGTCAAGCCAGACGATCCAATGCCTGGTGACCCGGTGCCCACTGCCTTGCCAGATGACGCGGTGCCCGCTGGCAAGCCAAATGACCTGATGCCTGGTGACCCAGTGCCCGCTGTCATACCTGGTGACCCGATGCCTGCTGTCGAGCCAGACAATCCGGTACCTGATGACCCGGTGCCCACTGTCGTGCCTGTTGACTCGGAGCCCACTGCCTTGCCAGATGACGCGGTGCCCGCTGTCGAGCCAAATGACCTGATGCCTGGTGACCCGATGCCCTCTGTCCAGCCAGACGATTCTATGTCTGCCCCAGTGCCCGCGGTCATGCCAGTTGACTCGGAACCCACTGCCTTGCCAGATGACGCGGTGCTCGCTGTCAAGCCAAATGACTTGATGCCTGGTGACCCGATGCCCGCTGTCCAGTCAGACGATCCAATGTCTGACCCAGTGCCCGCGGTCATACCAGTTGACTCGGAGCCCACTGCCTTGCCAGATGACGCGGTGCCCGCTGTCGAGCCAAATGACCTGATGCCTGGTGACCTGATGCCCGCTGTCCAGCCAGACGATTCAATGTCTGCCCCAGTGCCCGCGGTCATGCCAGTTGACTCGGAACCCACTGCCTTGCCAGATGACGCGGTGCCCGCGGTCGAGCCAAATGACCTGATGCCTGGTGACCCGATGCCCGCTGTCCGGTCAGACGATCCAATGTCTGACCCAGTGCCCGCGGTCATACCAGTTGACTCGGAGCCCACTGCCTTGCCAGATGATGCGGTGCCCGCTGTCGAGCCAAATGACCTGATGCCTGGTGACCCGCTGTCCAGCCAGACGATCCAATCTCTGACCTAGTGCCAGCGGTCATGCCAGTTGACTCGGAGCCCACTGTCGTGCCTGGTGACTCGGTGCCCGCTGCTCCGCCTGGGGGTCCAGCGCCCGCCGCTCCGCCTGGGGGTCCAGCGCCCGCCGCTCCACCTGGGGGTCCAGCGCCCGCCGCTCCACCTGGGGGTCCGGCGCCCGCCGCCCTGCCTGAGGGCCCGAGACCTGTCGCACCGCCTGGGGGTCCGGCGCCCGCCGCTCCGCCTGAGGGCCCGAGACCTGTCGCTCCACCTGGGGGTCTGGCGCCCGCCGCTCCGCCTGAGGGCCCGAGACCTGTCGCTCCACCTGGGGGTCCGGCGCCCGCCGCTCCTCCTGAGGGCCCGAGACCTGTCGCTCCACCTGGGGGTCCGGCGCCCACCGCTCCGCCTGAGGGCCCGAGACCTGTCGCTCCGCCTGGGGGCCCCAGACCTGTCGCTCCACCCGGGGGTCCGGCGCCCGCCGCTCCGCCTGAGGGCCCGAGACCTGTCGCTCCACCCGGGGGTCCGGCGCCCGCCGCTCCGCCTGAGGGCCCGAGACCTGTAGTTCCGCCTGGGGGCCCGATGCCTGTCGCCACGCCTGGGGGCCCGATGCCTGTCGCCCCGCCTGGGGGCCCGATGCCTGTCGCCCCGCCTGGGGGCCCGATGCCTGTCGCCCCGCCTGGGGGCCCGATGCCTGTCGCCCCGCCTGGGGGTCCGGCGCCCGCCGCTCCGCCTGAGGGCACGAGACCTGTCGCTCCACCCGGGGGTCCGGCGCCCGCCGCTCCGCCTGAGGGCCCGAGGCCTGTAGTTCCGCCTGGGGGTCCGGTGCCCGCCGCCCCGCCTGGGGGCCCGATGCCTGTCGCCCCGCCTGGGGGCCCGATGCCTGTCACCCCGCCTGGGGGTCCGATGCCTGTCGCCCCGCCTGGGGGTCCGATGCCTGTCGCCCCGCCTGGGGGTCCGATGCCTGTCGCCCCGCCTGGGGGCCCGAGGCCTGTCGCTCCATCTGGGGGTCCGGCACCCGCCGCTCCGCCTGAGGGCCCGAGACCTGTAGTTCCGCCTGAGGGCCCGAGACCTGTAGTTCCGCCTGGGGGCCAGATGCCTGTCGCCCCGCCCGGGGGCCCGAGGCCTGTCGCCCCGCCCGGGGGCCCGAGGCCTGTCGCCCCGCCCGGGGGCCCGAGGCCTGTCGCCCCGCCCGGGGGCCCGGTGCCTGCCGCTCCGCCCGGGGGCCCGGTGCCTGCCGCTTCGCCTGGTAGCCCGATGTGCCTCTGCCCGGGGTCCTGCCCGATGTGCCTCTGCCCGGAGTCCTGCCCGATGTGCCTCTGCCCGGAGTCCTGCCCGATGTGCCTCTGCCCGGAGTGCCTCTGCCCGGAGTCCAGCCCGATGTGCCTCTGCCCGGAGTCCAGCCCGATGTGCCTCTGCCCGGAGTCCAGCCCGATGTGCCTCTGCCCGGAGTCCAGCCCGATGTGCCTCTGCCCGGAGTCCAGCCCGATGTGCCTCTGCCCGGAGTCCAGCCCGATGTGCCTCTGCCCGGAGTCCAGCCCGGTGTGCCTCTGCCCGGAGTCCAGCCCGGTGTGCCTCTGCCCGGAGTCCAGCCCGGTGTGCCTCTGCCCGGTGTACCGCTGCCCGGAGTCCTGCCCGGTGTGCCAGTCTTTGATATCCCGCCAGTTACCAGACCCGGGCGGTGGAACATTTTTCCCAGCTAGGACTGTTTGGAGTGTCCTGAGGCCGCTCCTTGAGGGGGGGGTACTGTCAGGAATGGACTGGCCAGCAATGGTGGGACTCACCTGCCTTTTGATCTGCAGTAGCAGGGCTGGCCAGCGGGTGCTCCCAGCAATCAGAGACTCAACCTTTCAGCCAGCTAACACCTGGAACTGATGATACTGGTGTATTTAAGGGATGGCCAGACTTGCAGACTCTGCCTTGGTGTTGTGTTTGTCCTGGGCCCTGTATCTGTCCTGCATCCTGTTTCTGTTCCTTTGCTACCTGTTCTGATCCCTGGCTTGTGACCCTGACCATCCCTCTGCCTGACCCTCTGTACTACGCTGCTTGCTACCTGTTCTGATCCCTGGCTTGTGACCCTGACCATCCCTCTGCCTGACCCTCTGTACTACGCTGCTTGCTACCTGCTGAACCTGGCCTGTGACCCCGACCATTCTCCGCTTGCTCCCCCTGTACCTACCTGCCCAATTGATATTGACTCGGCCTGCCTGACGACGCTTGCTTGTATGTACTGTTATCTGTGGGTGGTTGGTTGGGTTTGTTTGCACTGTATTATGTTTAGTATTGCACTGCGTTTATGTTTGTATTGTTAGTGTTAATAAATTACATTGTTAATCACATATCTGAAGTCTGCGTTTCCCTGCTTCAGTCACACACCTCTGGTCATACCTGGGAGCCCTGACAGTATGATACATGCATATTCTTAGCCCCCTAGTGCATAACCTTACATTTATCAACATTAAACCTCATTTGCCACATAGTTGCCCATTTAAACAGTGCATTGAGGTTGGCTTGTAAATTGAAGACATCCTGTAAGGACGTTATTCCACTGCACAGCTTGGTGTCATCTGCAAAGACTGAAATGGTATTTTTAATCCCAGACCCTATATTGTTTATAAATATATTAAAAAGTAAGTGTCCCAACACTGAACCTTGGGGTACACCACTAACAACCCTAGACCATTCAGATTATGAATCCTTAACCACTGCTCTCTGAATACGATCTTTTAGCCAGTTTTTCTATCCATTTACATACGGATTTTTCCAAGTCTGTAGACTTTACCTTACACATTAGCTGTGTGTGGGGAACTGTGTCAAACGCTTTTGCAAAATCCAAGTATACCACGTCCACCGCCACCCCTCTGTCCAAGGTTTTGCTCAACCCCTCATGAAACAAAATCAGATTTGTTTGACAACTTCTGTCTTTCATGAATCCATGCTGTCTGTTGCTTAAAATATTTTTTTCCTGCAAGAACTTATCTATGTGGTCTTTTATTAAACTCTCCAATATCTTTCCAACTGTAGAAGTTAAACTAGCAAGTCTATAATTACTTGGTAAAGATTTTGACCCCTTTTTAAATATTGGCACCACATTGGCCTTACGCCAATCCAGTGGTACTATGCCAGTCATTAAAGAGTCCCTAAAAATTAGAAACAATGGCTTTGAAATGACAGAGCTCAATTCTTTAAGGACCCGTGGGTGTATGCCATCCAGTCCAGGTGCTTTATTCACATTTATTCTGTCTAAATATTTTTGGATCATATCAATTGTGAGCCGCCGTGTGTCCTTCACATTAGCACAACAACAGTGCGTAGAGAGCTTCATGGAATGGGTTTTTATGGCCGAGCAGCTGCATCCAAGCCTTACATCACCAAGTTCAATGCAAAGCGTCACATGCAGTGGTGCAAAGTACGCCGCCACTGGACTCTAGAGCAGTGGAGATGTGTTCTTTGGATTGAAAAATCGCACTTCTTTGTCTGGCAATCCGATGGACGTGTCTGGGTTTTGCTGTTGCCAGGAGAATGGTACTTGCCTGACTGCATTGTGCCAAGTGTAAAGTTTGGTGGAGGGGAGAATATGGTGCAGGGTTGTTTTTCAGGGGTTGGGCTTGTCCCCTTAGTTTCAGTGAAGGGAACTCTTCAGGCATCAGCATACCAAGACATTTTGGACAATTTGATGCTCTCAACTTTGTGATAACAGTTTGGGGATGGCCTCTTCCTATTCCAACTTGACACCAGTGCACAAAGCAAGGTCCATTAAGACATGGATGAGCGAGTTTGGGGTGGAGGAACTTGATTGGCCTGCACAGAATCCTGACCTCAACCCAACAGAAAACCGACATCAGCACCTGACCTCACAAATGCACTTCTGGAAAAATGGTCAAACATTTCCATAGACACTCTTAAACCTTGTGGACAGCCTTCCCTGGAGAGTTGAAGCTGTTCTAGCTGCAAAGGGTGGGCCAACTCAATATTGAACCCTACGGACTAAAACTTAGATGCCAATAAAGTTCATGGGTGTGTAAAGGCAGGCGTCCCAATACTTTTTGCAATATAGTGTAGTTTGTTTGGACCAGCTATTTAAAGTGAAAGAAAACATGGAAATCAGATTTAGGAGCTGGCACTATTTGAATTGCGCATTCTCTCTCTGTACCTCTACCTCTGATGAAGTCTTTACGACGAAAGGCATTGGGCCATTTGATCTGGATATTGAGTCAGAATATATCACACACCAGATTGCTTGGATAAAAGCCTCTTAGTTCAAACATGTGAGTTTGATTTTTGTCTGAACTGAGAAGTTTCTATCTTGTTTTTTGAGTCTGAAAAGTGGCGAATGTCATACTATTTCTGTAGCACTACCCCCGCTGACGTTGCTGGTAATTCGGGTCCTCTGCTTTGGTCCAGCCAAATGTTAGACCTCACTATCACTGATACACCCAGCATACTTTTCTGTAAGCCCCAGCAGGCACACAAAAATTATACTCACAACTCTTTAAAAGATAAACAGACTGTATTAGCAAGTTAAAGTAATAAAAGTATAACATTGTATATTGGCACATGAACGTCAATCAGTTTGAACACAATAATGATTGTATGACTGACCTTGCAGGTCTTCCTGGAAAGACATCAAACTCCAGCATATACTGTGACCCCCAAAGGCATAAACAGTAGCTCTCCATATGAGACCAAACACTCCAAGTGGCCAAGCGGAGTAACAATCATAGACTATTTATGCCACTTGCAAGCTCTCAAACAAAAGGGCTAGGTTTAGGCCTATATATAAAGACATAAGAGTTAAATGCAGTTCTACCCTCAGGGTAGAGTGGTTTGGATCAGTCTTTGCAATGGATCTTCTGCCGGCTACGTTGGGGAATTTTGGCGCTCAGGTTAATGAGGATTTGTTAATGAAGTGGGCGTTGCAGCAATAAGTTTGATTTAAAGAAAGAGAGGACTCTTTTGGTGCAGATGGATACTTAGGAGAGGCAGGCCCAGCTACATTAGCCAGGTGCCAAGATGTGCACAGTTGCAATAGTTAGATGTGTTGGTGGTCATAGTTGTTGTAGTCATGTGTAATGATGGGCATGACTGCAGTTGATAAATGTACTGGTGGGCACAATGTCAGCACTTTGGAGTAAAGCAGAGACAACTGGTCTGTGTTAGTCCCTGCCTAGAACAGTATGAACATCTCCCACAACAGCAGGTGTAGGGTCTGTGACTGTAAGTTGTTTGCAGATGGATGCAGCTTAACAGTGGGTCTGTGAACCGATCACCAGTTCCTCATTTGATAATCCTCGGATGATGATGGTTGGTGCGATAAATGGTGGGGACCTCCTTTCTTGTAGTCGAGCGATGGTAGCAGCAGGTGGAATGGCGATCTCTGGGCGATGGTGGCCTGACTCACAGCAAAAGTCTTGGGGTGAGCGCCAAAACAGCTGATCATGCAGTATAATCTGTCCAGCCCAGTGTCCTGGCTTTTAGGTACAGCAGTGTCCCACAAAAGCAGCACTGGAACTGCTTGTTAAGCACAACACAGCACAGCACTACTTCTCCCTTCCTACTCTGGCATGTTCCCTAGCTGGCCCTCTCTTTCCTGGGCTTTCCTTTTTATATAATCCCTCCTGCTCTCTGGTGTACATGGTGTAACGGAACTGACCCAGACTGCGCTTGAGTACTTCCGTTAGACTCAACAATCAGCTCCTGCGGTGCTGATTGTTGTGGGCAGAGTTCAACAACGCCATGCCCTGATGCCAGCTCTTCTGCTGGAAGCACACCGGCTGGTTCCTCCTCAGCAGAAAAGTCAATCAAATCCCCAATCTCTGGAACTGGTGTCTGAGGATAGGGGTTTACCATCTCCTGTCCGTGGGACCCAGAAGATGTTACCAGTGCTGGTCAGAGGCTAGCAGAGCTCTGCCCTTTTGGAAGCACTTCAGGTTTGGGGACCGCAATCTCTGGAATTTCAACTGACGATTCTTGGGCATGCTGCTGAAGATGTTTTAGCAGTTGCCTGTATGCCCTTTCCAAATGCTGTTCTTTCATCAGCAGGTATTCCAGATCTGGTTCAAGCTCTGAGACCCCTGTAAGACCGAACATAGCCTCTCTGTCTTCTCGCAGGTCCTCAAAGGTAGGCTCTCCATCGCCAAACACAAAATGATCTGTAAGGCTCTCCCACAGTAATCCAGGGCCACCAAAGTCATATCCCTCTGTGAGCATTCTTTTGTCACCCTTAAAAATTCCTGCTTTGCGTGTCGTTGCAGAGCCCAATATCGGTTGTCCAGCTCTATCTCCTGCTGGACCAGCCTGTCCAACTCAGTTACCTATTGCTCCTGGGGTCACTCTCCCAGGAATGGCATCCGTAACTCCCGTTGGTCCCTGGCCCGTTCCCCTGGGGTTGGATAGCACTTGCCCTTGTACATACCAGCAACCTGGAGGGCTCCAATCCAAAGCGCCCCCCAAATCCGCTGCCTGAGCTCCAGGTACTCATCCGCAGACACAGTCCTGGGGTATGTTGCAAGAACGATTTGCAGCAGCCCCGGGAACTCTGATGCCAGGCCCATATCTCCACTGGGGTGACCGACGTCTACTTTAGTGATCTTGAATCCCGGTGGTGGTTTGGACATGTTCACAGCCAGGAAGTACAATCCCACCGCTTGCCACCAATGTAACGGAACCGACCCAGACTGCGCTTGAGTACTTCTGTTAGACTACCGCTTCCCCGTCCGAACACCGACATCAGACACCACAGCCGACCATACAAGACTAGACGACACCAGTCTGTCTGAACATGGAACTCTTTATTTGAAACACAGATATAAAATATATACACTCAGGGGACAGTCCCCCCTCCCTGCATAATGACACAGGGCGGGGCAATCTCCATTCAGTAACAAGAGATACACCAGCAGACAGTCCCACCAGGAGGGCTGCTGGAGACACCCCCCCACCAAGCCAATACACATAAACACATACATCCCATGATAGTTTGCTCCCAAACCTGACAAACAACAGAACAATGGGATGCAGCCACACAACACCAAACAATCCACAACCCCCCCACCACCACCTATCTCCTAAACATGTCTACACAATATTAGGACAGATCACCCTGTACCCCTAACAGGCACAGGGTGACTTACACATAATAGGGATATGGGGAGCTGAGAAAGGGGTCTCCCCACCTCTCCAAAATGAACTGGGTTCCATGGGCCCCCCACCCGAAGTAACTCCCGTCACATATCTCCCCTTTTGGCAGGGGACTAACACAGGAGGAGACCCCAAACAGGTTGACTCAGAAGTTAGTCTGTACTTCCAGTCCCCCAATGCCAGCACCCACACAGTACCCCAAGCAAATTATCCCACACAAAGCATTACTCACCCAGCCTCGTAGAACATTCCCGCCGCTGGGGAGAAGTTCGGACTGGTAATCCCTCCTGCTCTCTGGTGTACATGGTGTAACGGAACCGACCCAGACTGCACTTGAGTACTTCCGTTAGACTACCTCTTCCCCGTCTGAACACCGACATCAGACACCACAGCCGACCATACAAAAGTAGACGACACCAGTCTGTCTGAACATGGAACTCTTTATTTGAAACACAGATACAAAATATATACACTCAGGGGACAGTGATGGGCCCCCAACAGTGACAGTTGTCCCTCTTAAAACCGGTGGTCAGTGTAGGGCAGGATATAATGCACCCCTGTGGGGCTCATGGTGTAACATCTGTGGCCACTGTGATTGAACACTTAGAGCTTGTATCCAGGTATCCTGAATTAATCCCTCCATGGTCTGAAGGTGTAGGCAAAGGAGCTCAAAGACTCTGCCTCCTCCTAATGAGCTGTGTTCCAAAAGGAAGAAACTTCCCTTTCAGGGAAAGCTGAACCTAAGCCAACGGCGGCAGCCAGATTGAAGCTGCTTTGGGCAGCTGGATCAAGGTGTGATCAATATGCAAATGCACTTATTGATCCCTAAGTTATGTTACATTCTTTTTTAAGAAATTGACCGGGCCCCCTCTATCCCTGGTGCCCCATAGCAGCCACATGGGCTGTTATGGCTGTAGTTATACCCTTGTTTTCTTGCTTGTTTACCAAAGTGATTGGCCCATACAAAGCACTGGAGATTTGCTGGCAACCAATGACCATAACAAAAAAAACAACAACAATCCTTTGTCCATTATTGCACATAACCTCCAGCGAGAGGCCATGGTAACGAACCACAAAGGCTGATCGGTATCAAAGCAACACAAAGCCGTTAAACATATGAAGCTGAAAACCAGCCTATGTTTAGCTGTAAAAAAAAAAAAGCAGCAGTGAGAACGTGGTGAGGAGGGCGAGGGATTAAACCGTTTGTACACTTCCCCCTGCCAGCAGTCAGTCAAGGTCAAGGCACAGTGCCCATTAGGTTTTCACATACCCTTCAACATGGAGCTGATATCAGTTCTAGGCCAAAATAACCCCGTGCAAAACTGCATTCCTTCCCCTCACAAAACTCTTTATTTTGTCTCTTTCTCTCCTTAGCCAGCCTCTCCTTTTTATTCCCCTTCCAATTTGCTCAAGTTCGCTTTTTCCTGTCTGGTAGTAAAAAAAAGAAAATGACAGACGCCTTTTCTTCTCTTCCAAGGAAAAAATCTGGAAAACCTAAGACTTTGTCTGGATATATGATCTCATCGCGCTGCACGCGTGTCTGCAAGCCTTATAATGGAAATTCAAGAAACACCTCAAGGCATGCAAAGTTTTTCTTTTCTTTGTGCACAGTGCTATGAAACAAATACATGTTGCAGCTCGCACCCTTCTTTTGAGCGTGCAAGGCTGTGTTCTTATGTAAATAATAGTTTGTTCAGGAAGCCTGCTGCCGTCTCCAAAATAATTTCGCCTGGTTGATCTGGAAGAAATTGTGCTAATTATGTGTTATGAGAAAGTATGTCTGTGTAGATTAAAGCAAAGGCAACAATCATAACAGGCACAGTGTGTACAATTAAAAGGGAATCTGTCACCAAGAAAAGAACAGGTGGTCATGCAGCAGTTTACCAAGCAGTCTGTAAACATCTAGATCAGTGGTCTCCAAACTGCAACCCTGGGGCTGGATGCCTTTATCTGGCCCTTGGGCACTATTTTTCCCACTTACTGTATAAGAGGAACTATTCTTCCCACTGACACCAACAATTGCCCATAATTACTGCCACTAACATCAATGATGCAAGGAACTATTCCTCCCACTGACACCAACAATGCGGCACTATTCCTCCAACTGACACCAACCATGGGGCATTATTCCATTCACTATTCCATCCCCTGACAACAATTATGGGGTACTATTGCTCCTGCTGACACCAACACTGGGGCATAATTCCTGCCACTGACACCAATGATGGGGTACTATTCCGCCCGCTAACACCAACAATGGGGCATAATTCCTGACACTGACACCAACGATAAGGCACTATTCCTCTCACTGACACCAACCACGGGGCATTATTTTATTCACTATTCCATCCCCTGACACCAATAATGGGGTATTATTCCTCCTGCAGACACTAGCAATGGGGCATAATTCCTGCCACTAACACCAACGATGGGGTATAATTCCTGCCATTGACACCAACAATGAGGCACTATTCCTCCCACTGACACTAATGATGAGATATAGTTAGCTCCCACATTAGGACATTTTCTACTCCCACTGGCCACAGTCCAGCCCCCATAAAGCCTGAAGAACAGTAAGCTGTCCCTTTGTTTAGGAAGTTTGGAGACCCCTGATCTAGATTAATGTTACTAAATACAGTAAGGCTGTGGTTCTGGTGAATAATTATTTGCAGTGTTCAGGCACTGGGGGGCACTGTGCACTGCTAACATTTACATTTTGCAGTTTTTTTTACATCTATGTTCCATTGTGAAGAAGGAGGAAATCTAACTGAAGGAAATCTTCTCTTTAGACAGTTGTTACTAGCACAGTATGCCCATTGGAGGATTTCATCTGTATTCCTGTTCTGGTTCTCAAAATCTTTGAATTTGCCATCACTTTCAGTCCCGATGACAATGGTAATCAGGACAAACGAACAATGAATATCGCCAGTGGGGACACAGACAGCAATAAATATCTAACTGAGGCTCAAACCCCTCAGCACTTTATGGAAAACTAAAAAAATATGTTTTGGCTTTTCATACACTTTAATAAAGGGCTCTGAACCAATGAAGCGCACCCCCAAAGGAGCCACTGGTGATGAGATAATTCCCCAAATTCAGTGTGAATTCAGCCAGGCACACAACATTTTCTCTTTCTTTCCAGCTCTGTAACAGTCTAGGTAATGTCTTTTTATGCTCTATTGCAAATTGAATTTGGATGGGGTGAAGGGAACATGTTTCCCATGGCATAGGCCCCACCAAAAAAGACTGAACTAATGGAGGACATTTCTCTTCCCACTGATCTATCACTGAGTCACAAGACCAGAACCAGCAGGTCAGATAAAGTCCCCAAGGGAATCACCATTGTCTGAGTAATAACTGGTGCCTTTTGAAGGACAGAGAACTGTACACAGTCACTAGGGCTCTGAGTTTAGCTCAGTGCTCCCAATGCCACAGGATCAGGACTAGTCTTTGAAATAGGCCCTCCAGCTATACTACAGCTGGGTCCTTGGTGATGCTTAAACAGCGTTTCCAGCAAACTGCCCTTAGGGGCAAAACCCCTTAGGCTGGGGACATCCATTGCAGGACTGTACCCAGGACCCACTCACTCCTGCTCCAGGCCTCAGACTATTTATGGGCTTTCCAGTCACGTACTGGTCACACCTCTCCAGGGATTGGCTGAATCTCCATAAATATTCAAGCTGCATTTCTGTCTTTCATCCCACTGTGATTCTAGAATCCTCTAGAATTCAGGAGAAAACAATGCGAACAGCAACCTGTGAAACACTGATCAGATTAAAGTAATCAACTACTGTTTCACTGACTACAGAGGAGCTAAACTAAATTTACACCAACAATTTTCCATTGTTGACTATTTGGCAGATTTTGTAATCTGCAGTACCAACATCATGAGCTTGATTTATATGCAACATTCAATTTTAAAGGCCCATTAAGGAAATAGGACAGCGAAGAAAAGCACCAGTCCACCCAAAATATACATTTCAGTTTGTACAGAAAATGGTTCTTTACTTGGGGATTCTAGTAGTGAGATTGTGATTCTTAAGTTCCCAATTGTCAATTGTAACATCTGGCATTACCATTATAAGTTGAACCACTTCTTCTCCAAGTAGATTTGTAATTTGTTCTGTATAATGGACCATACAACGGGAGTTGTGGGAGCATAATACGGTGGGTAAGAGTGCCAAGAACTTCATGGTGGGCCGGCGCAAAGCCCAGAACTTTGGTGGAAAGATCTCACAGCTGGATCCCCAAAAACATATAGGAGGAGTGCAGATGACCTATAACTACATATAAATACAATTTTAATCTTTAAAATTAATCTGTCACTACTGCCATTTATATATGGAAATTTAATCTTCTTGAGTTTGAGAACTTTTCTCCGGTTTCACTGTTAAAATGTTATATTTGGCTACCTGGAGGAGGAAGAGAAAAGGCAGGGGTTTCATGACAAGGATGCAATCCTTCTTACTTCAGTTTTGATTCTGATGCTTCACTGCGGTGCAGCCTGGGTGACATTGTTCCTCCCAGGGGAGCGTGTGCTCAAAATCCCACAAAAAAGCTCCTTGAAGAGTCAAATGTTTTTATGTAAACTATCATTTTCAATGACTCTTGTAAGCTATTTGTACAGTATTTGGGGGCTGAGGGGTTGTAAGTAAAATGGGCATTCCAGTAAAAATCATATATATTACCCTTTCCTTGGATTTCCACACTGTAGAAGTGAGGTCACCATCCGTCTGGCATGACCCTGGGAAGGATAATGATTCAAAATGTGAGAAACGCTCCAGCACAGCACAGGGGCATCTCACAAGATTTGGGATCTTCTTTGTTCTTAGGATCTCACTCAAAGGAACGTGATGGCACCTATGCCTAGACACAGCAGGTAGAAGCTGGGAAAGGTAAGTATATAACTAGTTTTTTTCACTGTTTTTTTACACTTTGCAGCATTTTGGTACAAGGGTTGGGGCCCTGAGTAATACTTTTTAGTGAAAGGTCTGCTTGCAATTATGTTAATTAGTCAAAGTCTGCCCCCACCCACCCAACACTACAACAGTTAAATGCTTGTTATGTTACGGGGTAAAACAAGATGCGGTATTACTTACCCCATCCCATGCTTCGGCTTATTCCTGCATTGTGCATGGAGGAGGTGAGTATGCAACCACGGCCAAGAGCAGCTTGGACAAGGAGGCTGCAGCTACCTCACCACACCACTGGAGGGAGCCTGCTAGATCATGGAATAGGGTAATTATTTCTCCTTATTGGAGGACCCTAATGTGCTTTAGGTACATGTGTTAAATAGAAACGTTTTGGGTTTTTTTCCTAACACCAATGCACAAGCCCTACGGACCAAAAAAACTAATATTCTCTGTCAAAAGAATACCTGCTGTGCGGCATTTTTCTGTTTGGACAGAACAAAGAGGCTGCTCAGTTAGAATCTTCATTGTCTCAAATGTTGCTAGTTTTAATGACATTATTTCTTTTTTTGTCTATTCTTTGCAAAGTGAAATTTCACCACATTCGTTAAACTTTAAGAAAAAATCCCCTGCAAAGTGCAACTTCCCATGCAAAATTACTAGCCTATTTGCCTTTAGTAAATCAGCCTGTTAATGGCCTGCCAGATAAATGATGGGGGAGGTCAGGGCAGGGGGGTCACCATTGTTGGACTGTGCTTAGGGCATCAGTTGCCCTTAATCTCTGCCAGGGTGCCTGAAGTCATGCTCACATTTTGTCAGGCTGTTATGATTTTCTAAACTGTAAAACCAGGCTGACTAACCTAAGTCCTGGTTCTGACTGCTTCAAATCGCATAACAAGTCACACCCTATTGTCAGCAATGGAATTGTTCAAATCAGTGCAACTCCGACTTTGCAGTGCGGCACCGATTTGCAAAAAAGGTTCCTGCACTATTTTTGCGTTTTCAGGTGCGACTTGTATAAACATTTGTGCATGAAGTTGCACAGACTTCGAGTGAAGTCACACAATTTCAAAGTCGGATTTAGTGTGAACCGACAGTTATGGCTATTGCAGTAATGCAGTATTTAACACCTTCCTGTCAGGCCTATAGCAGATTGACGGCTGGGTGGGAGGCTCCTCCTTCTGAGTGGACGCCATATTGCCGCAGGGCCACGCAGCCGCGGGACCTGTCACTCTCTGTGTCCACCGGACACAGCTGATGACTGATCACTACATCGGCCCGCTGCCAGTGTTATGTGATCGCTATGACCGATCACAGCAGATCACATGACAATTGTACACAATGGATGGCTTCCTTTCATGCCATCCATTGTATACAATTGTGTTGTTAGCTGCGATTGGTCACCACAGTCACATAGTACAGACAGGGCCAATCACAGCCCATCTGTACCATGTGATGAGCTTTGGCCAATTACAGCTAACCACAATAAAAGACACTGAATGAATCAATTTCAGTCAGTAAAAATGGTTGCTAATATCAATGAAATTCACTGGTACAGGCAATCATAATGTGTAAAAAAAAGAAAAAATTCTTGATCACTTCCCCAGAGTATTACAATGTTACTATGGTAAACCTGTATTGCTCTGTTCACAGTGTGTTGAAAAAAAAAAATAGAGAAAAATATTTTCTTTAAATTTTTTTACATACAGTCACCAGTCAGTGTCCTTAATCACCACCACAACAGTTATATGATGACGCCGTACTGATCTGATGACAAGATGTAAAAAAAAAATATTGTGATATTCATTTTCCAAAAAAATTGTGACAAAAATTACAACTTCAAAAAACTTGCCATGCCTCTTATTAAATACCTTGGACTGTCTATTTTCCAAAAAATGGGTCATTTGGGGGTGTTTGTACTGTCCTGGTGTTTTTGGGCCTCAGGAAATGAGATTGGCCATCAATATTATTATTATTATACAGGATTTATAGAGCGCCAACAGTTTGCACAGCGCTTTACAAAATGAAGGCAGACATTATAGTTACAATGCAATTTGGTACAAGAGGAAACAGAGGGCCCTGCTTGTTACAGCTTACAATCTAGGATGTCATTATGTCATAACGTCATTTTCTCAGTAAGGGAGTATACTTTATCCTAATCAGGTAAAAGATGAAATTACAGTGCTGTCAAGCTTGTGGATTCAAGAGTGGTGTGGGAGTGAGACGGTAAGAGGTGCAAACAAATCAACTGATATAGCAAATCAGGCACCATTTCAGTTATCTGAGTATCTGCTGTACAAGACACCAGGGTTTTGTCCTAGACGGCAGGTATATTTTCCCACTATTTAGGTTGTGGTCCCTTTAGGGGGCGGTTTGAAGTCTGTGTTGAGTACGCAGGGGTTCTCACAAATGCAAGGTGAGGGGTTTTGGGCTAGTCTAGTTTTTAAAGAGTGCATGATTTTCAGTACTTTTTGGATTGCTAATGGTTTATTAGAGACTAGGAATTTCGGAAGTTTGAGGAGTTTTGGGTGGGAAGAGCCTCCTAACCCTAATTATAGAGACGTGGTTCTTGAAGGGGTGCATCAGAGTCCGGAAAAGGAAATAGTTGGAACCTGGCTGTGAGAGAGGGAGAGAGAGAGTGAGAAATGTGAAACTGGGATTGAGCCAGGGTTGTTGAACAGTGGAAACCTCCTCTTTGGGACCCCTGAAGCAGATAGGAGCCCCCCAAACCCAGTGTACGACGGCATAGTGGTGCGGAGCCATTACCTTGTTTGTCACTGAGCCAGAGTTATGGACTATTCTCTGTTTGCTGAAGTAAGTCATTTTGGGCTTTGATCGATTGTCAGATACTGTATATACCATAATTTGTGGACTCTCTAGCTTTCCTACAGACTAAATAATATACACATTTGGGTTATTTTCACCAAAGAAATGTAGCAGAATACATTTTGACCTACATTTATGAAGAAAGGTTATTTATTTGCAAAATTTTATAACAGAAACAAAGAAAAATTCTTTTTTTAAGTTTTGGTCTTTTTCTGTTTATTTAGCAAAAAATGAAAACCTCGGTGGTGATTAAATTCCACCAAAAGAAATCTCTAGTTGTGTTATAAGAATGATAACAAATTGGGTACAGTTTTGCATGACTGCACAATTGTCATTCAAAGTATGACAACGCTGAAAGCTAAAAATTGGCCTGGGCAGGAAGGGGGTAAAAGTGCCTGGTATTGAAGTGGTTAATGATTGTTTAGACTGTTTGAAAATATTGATTGAAATCAGGTTGTGATTTTGTGGGTGCCATTAAAATTGGGCAAGATCAGTATGATGTCCCTGGATTTAATTTTGAAAATCTGGTCACCTTATCATAAACCAAATCGAAACTAATTTTAATTTCACCTTCACCAACTGATGTCAATTGCAACTGGCCAAACATGGCAACATTTCATGGAAATTGCCTTAGTTTTGCTCTTTCTGAAGGGATGGTTGGGATCTTTCAGCTGAAATTTTCCATTAATACAATAAACCTCTGTCAACCCTACAGGTGAGCTGGAACCTCAAGTCTATGAGAATGTACATAATAAGATGGTTTCAGTAAGTGTTCCTCTTTTGTATATCCAGAATAAAGAAGGAATTGACCCTGGGGAACTCATCAGCCTCACTGGCCACTACAAATAGGGGGATCCTTAGACCACCAACTATAAATAAAATATATGAATTTGTGTTTTATTTCGACATTGTATGTATATATTTTCCCAACTGTTTATGTATTGGGTGTACATGGTGATTGTACACATCGTCATTTTTTCATGTATGGAGGATAAATCGGTCAATCAGTTTTTATTATGGCTCCATAAAGGTTAATGTTCCTGGAGTGCTAGCTGCACGTTGTGGCTCCTCCTTTTTATGGGGGGTACCTTTCATCTTCTTGTGTCTTCCTCAATCTCTATATATACACTGCAGAGAGGGTGTTGTGGTTGGCTCTGATGAAGAGGGCGTCGCCCTTGAAACACAAAAGCTACACCCCTCTTTGGAAAAAGCATTGTTTCAGCACTGGGGCCGGATTGATTTTATGCTTGTTGTTGTTTACTTTTGTGAGTATATTGGACTTATTTATTTTACAATTTAATGCTCTCACAATAATGCACAAGGCTGGTGCTCTCTCTCTTTGTTTTTGGTTATAGCTGGAATTTTACATTGTATGTACCCCCCACAGGGAAGTCTCCTAGGAAAAGGTTTTCTACTCCAGTGCCCTTGGGTCAGTCTTCTCTGTACCTCAAAGTGCAGGGGAATGAAACTAGTTTAGCGATGTTCAGTGATAAGCTTGCACATTGAGATTACAGAATAATCACACACAGGGAGTTGCCTGGCTTGCAGGGAAGGCCCTATGGCTGGTATTGTGATATTTATGTTTGACATGAGAGACAACCCAAGATGATATACTGTTTTAAGAAAAGAGCTGTCACCAGCAACACCATAATTACTGAATGGCCATCTACCCCCTGCTGTACAGAATTGGCAGGTTATTTCCAACTCTCACACTCAAAAGGATGAGACCTGAGTGTAGGTGGATGGTATGAGTAGAGAGAGAAAAAGTGATTTACTCTGCTATGAACTACTTTGTTCAATGTGTTGATGCAGCCTGGTGGGGAGCTGCTATGAGGTACGGCATGCAACAGCTCTGCAGACAATAAACGTTTCTGATTATCCCCATTTTACGATATGAGTGTTTTGAGTAAGGCTCGATTCACACCAAATGGTAATGGCAGGAGTGGATGACTGCACACCAATACTAGTACAATTCAAAGCATTTATTACAAATATAAAAGTCCATAACAAAACACAATACTCATACAGAGCAAATGTTAATGCGTTTCAGGCTTATAGGTGCTTAATCATAACATTGTAAAAAAAAAGTCAAAACTTTTTCCAACAGTTATGGTTAAAATGGTTTAAACCCCCATCTGGTCTATATTGCTGTTATTTGCCTCACTAAACAGATTTACTTTATCTGTTTGTTCTGGTGAACACTGTAATTGGGAATGAAACTGATGAAAAATTTACACACACACATATATATATATATATATATATATATATTGTACATTTACATCACTCCCTAACCCTCAAAGGGTGTACAGTCTAAGGTTTTCAACTTACATTCATACATACACATGCTATGGCCAATTTAGATAGGAACCAATTAACCTACCAGCATGTCTTTGCATGTTCTCCCTGTGCCTCTGTGGGTTTCCTCTGGGTACATCGGTTTCCTCCCACACTCCAAACTCCAGGCAGGTGGTGCTGTGGTTGGGATTTGAACCAACAACCCTAGTACTGCCAGTCAGAAGTGCTAACCATTTAGCCACAATCCAAACTTTTCAGTTGCCACCAGTACAGAAAGAGAGGGGAAATCTTCCAAAGGGGATAGTTGCTCTATGGCAACTAGGAATTTCCCTTACCTCGGAGAGGTTCCTAAACACTTCTTTTTGTGTCTACAGAATAGGAAGTGTAGGGAATCCTCCCTAAGGGAACACAGATGGGGAAAAAGTTACCCTCTTTACTGCATCCAAAACTGTAAAAATGTTTTGGCTTTAGACACTTTAATACATAAAAAAAGGTCTCTTTAGGATGCTTTTCAATGCCTAATAACAGTTTATTTGACACTGCTGGGATATGACTGACTTGTACAATGCACTGCGTGTCCTTTAAATGTTGCTTTACTTTATTAAAATCCTAATGGTAAAGCTTTACAGGAGATTAATAAACGGATTATATTAAATCAGCCCACAACCCCCATTTCTTATTTCCAAACTGCTCTGAATGTGCTTTTGTACTTTAGAGTTGAATAGTTCATTTAAAGCTGGCATTTGTCCAAATGTGCATAAAATGCTGTGATCAGGAGAGCAGCCAGTTCTTTCCATGAAGAATGAGGACTTTGGGTATCACCTCTGCCTATACACAGTTTGAAGGCTGCACTGTACCTATGAAATGTCTATTTCTGCTGGGACAGTCATCATTTTTCTAAAAGGAGGAGAGTAAGTTATCTAAGGTCTCCAAACTTTCTAAACAAAGGGCCAGTTTACTGTCCTTCAGACATTAAGGGGGGGGGAGGCTATGGACATTGGGAGTAGAAAAAGCCCCAGAATCAATGTACGTAATGCCACAGGCTTGGTGGTCAGTGGGAGAAAAAAAATTACATAGATCCCGTGGTCAGTAGGAGGAATAGCGTCCCATAATTGGTATTGGTGGGAAGAATGGTGCCCAATAATTGGTGTCAATGGGAAGAATAGTAACCCCATCATTGGTATTCGTAGGAGAAATCATGCTCCTTTCTTGGTGTCAGTGGGAGGAATTATGCCCCACTCTTGGTGTCAGTGGAAGTAATGGTGCCTCATCAGTATCAGTGGGTGAATATTGCCTCAATAGTGCCAAAAAGGCAATACTATTAATAAAGGCAAACTAAGAGCCACATCCGGCCTGTGAGCTGCAGTTTGGAGGCCACTGATCTAAGTGTGGAACTTCCTGAACATATGTAGAAGTAAGGTAGGCGTAAGAATGTCTGATATACTGTGAATTAGATGAAAGCGGAGTTCCAGCTGGAAAAAAAAAACTGTAGCTGCTGACTTTTAAAATACAGCCACTTGCCTAACCCTCGGTCCAGCGGTGTCCTCACCATCGCTGGTTTCACCATCTGTCTTCTCTCCCTGGGCACCTGTATCTTTAGTGTGGGCACCCGGCTGTGACAGCTTGCATCTTCACAGCTGGGTGCCCACTGCGCGAGAAGCGCTGAGCTTTGTTAATGGTCTCGTAGTCTTCTGGGACCTGTCACATGTCCCAGAAGACTACGGGGAGGGAGGGGAGGACAATATCCGCTTCTGATCGTCTAGGCGATCACAGCAGAAGTGGGAGTGGGTACCTGTCAAATTCACATGGGACAAAGCAAATAAAGCAGAAGTTCCCCTTTTGGGTGGAACTCCGCTTTAAGTTCATGTCATGAAGCAGAAAAATAAGCTAAGAAAGTAGACTAGCCAGAAGTTGCACAGCGGTTGACACCAGTTTGACAAGCGCTCATATGACTACTGCTATTGTGAGCTGCCAATTTCATGGAATAAATTATTTGCTTATATTGCTGCACTTAGATGGTGCTGCTTCTCTTAGTTTTATAGCCTTAGATTCTAGTCTGTCTACACCAGTCAGGTTTCTTCATATGATTTGATGATATGGGAATGTTGTTTTTCTATCAGCCTCAAACTCATTACTTAGTCCACATCTGCCATGCTCATCTTGCCAGCTGCCTGCTATAATTATTACAATAATGCTAGATTTATATAGTGCCAACAGTTTGCACAGCACTTTACAATACAAAGGGAGACAGTACAGTTACTGGAGAGCCTTGCTCATGAGAGCTTACAGTCTAAGAGGGTGGGGCAAGTGATAAAATAAGGTAATACTGTAACTGTGTGGGGATTAGTTGACAAAGAAAAGTAAGTTCAGTTCTTGGGTAGAGGAGGGATATGCTTCCTTGATGAGATGAGTTTTCAGGGATCACCTTAAGGCAGACAGAATTGGCGATAACTGGACAGATTGGAGTAGGGAGTTCCAGAAGATGGGAAAGGCTCTGGAGAAGTCCTGGAGGAAAGTATGGAAAGAGGTGATAAAGTGATCCAGAGGTCCTAGAAGGAGAGGAAGGTTTGGGTGATATTTTGAGATGAGGTTGGTGATGTAGCTCAGAGCAGATTTATTAACCACTTGAGCTCCTGAGGATTTACCCCCCTTAATGACCAGGCCTCTTTTTGCTACTCAGTGCTGCACTAATTCAACTGATAATTGTGCAGTCATGCAATGCTGCACCTAAACAAAATTTACGTCCTTTTTTTCACACAAATAGAGCTTTCTTTCGGTGGTATTTGATCACCTGTGCGCTTTTTATTTTTCACGCTATAAACAAAAAAAGACCAAATATTTTGAAGAAAAACGATATTTTTTACTTTCAGCTATAAAAAATATATAGTAAACTCAAAGTTAGTTATAAATTTAGGCCAAAATGTATTCTGCTACATGTTTTTGGTAAAAAAAAATCCCAATAAGTGTATATTGATTGCTTTGTGTGAAAGTTATAGCGTCTACAAACTATGGTATAGATACTGCAATTTACGACATTTTTTACTATACAGCGCTGCGCTAGTTTAACGGACAATTGCGCGGTCATGCAATACGGTACATAAATGAAATTTATGTCCTTTTTTTAACACAAATAGAGCATTCTTTTGATGGTATTTGATCACCTGTGCACTTTTTATTTTTGGCGCTATAACCAGAAAAAGTTCCGAAGAAAAAAAAGTTTTTTTGAAAAAAACAATATTTTCTCATTTTGGTCATAAAAGATATCTAAAAAAACTAAAATTTCGTCATAAATTTAGGCCAAAATGTATTCTGCTACATGTTTTTGGTTAAAAAATCCCAATAAGTGTATATTGATTGCTTTTTGTGAACGTTATAGCGTCTACAAACTATGGTATAGATAATGGAATTTACATAGCTTTTACTTTCTGACTGCCCATCACATTTCTTGAGGTGCTAAAATACCAGGATAGTACAAACACCCTCAAATGACCCCTTTTCAGAAATTAGACACCCTAAGCTATCTTCTGAGAGGCATATTGAGTCCATGGAAGATTTATTTTTTTTCCACAAGTTTCTGGAAAATGACAAACTTTTTTTTTTTTTTTTTTACACGAAGTTGTCATTTAAATGATTTATTTCTCGCACAAGCCATGGGTATATGTGGAATTACACCCCAAAATACATTCTGCTACTTCTACTGAGTATGGGGATACCACATGTGTGAGACTTTTTGGGAGCCTAGCCACATACAGGAGCCTGAAATCCAATGACCACTTTGAAAGCCTGAAGGTGCGTAACTTCCTCATTACACTTCCTCACTACCTATCACAGTTTCGAAGGCCCTGACATGCCAGGATAGCCCCAAACCCCCCCAAATGACCCCTTTCTGGAAAGTAGACACCCCAAGGAATTTAAAAAGAGGCATGGTGAGTATTTTGCAGATCTCATCTTTTCTCACAAGGTTTTGAAATATAAAAAAAATAGAAAAAATATGTTTTTGTTTTTTTTTCTTCATTTTCCAAACACTTGTGGCAACAAATGAGATCTGCAAAATACTTACCGTGCTTTTTATCAAATTCCTTGGGGCGTCTACTTTCCAAAAAGGGGTAATTTGGGGGGTTAGGTGCTATCCTGGCATTTCATGGCCTCCGAAACTGTGATAGGTAGTCTGGAAGTGTAATGAGGAAATAAAGCCCTTTAAAAGCCTGAAGGTGCTTATTGAAGTTTGGGGTCCTGTACTTGGCTAGACTGCCAAAAAGTCTCTCACATGTGGTACCCCCATACTCGAGAGAAGTAGCAAAATGTATTTTGGGGAGTAATTCCACATATAACCATGGCATGTGTGAGCAGTAAATCATTTAAGTGACAATTTTGTGTAAAAAAAATATATATATATTTATTTTTGTCATTTTCCAAAAACTTGTAAAAAAATAAATTCTTCTATTGATTCAACATTTCTCTCAGCAAATAGTTTGGGGTGACTACTTTCCAAAAAGGGGTCATTTTGGGGGGTGGGGGCATTTTATGCCCAGCATTAGAAGTTTATGCCACACATCATTCACTCTTCTAACCACCTGAAGACCAAACCTTTTTGTTCACATGAAAAAAATCAGTATTTTTTAAACCCCCAAACATTATATATTTTTTTAAAGCAGACACCCTAGTGAATAAAATGGTGGGTACTACAATTTTTTATGGCACATAGTACTTGCGCAGCGATTTTTCAAAAGCAATTTGTTTTAAAAAAAAATACACTTTTTTTACTTTTAATGCACAAAAACACAATATATTGGCCAATTGTTTGGTAAAATATAAAAGATAATGGTATGCCGAGTAAATAGATACCAAACATGACGTGCTTTAAAACTGCGCATGCCCCGTGTAATGGCGACAAACTGCAAACATTTTTAATATCCATAGGCAGCGCTTTAAAAGCCACCATTTTAGATTTAGAGAGGAGGTCTAGTGTTAGAATTACTTCCCTTGATCTGACGTTCACGGCAATACCTCACATGCATGGTGCAACCGCTGTTTACATAACCGCACAGGGTCAAGGCTTGTGCACACAGGTGTGCGCGCATGGGAGGGGCAATTTTTTTTTTTTATTTTTACATTGTACCTTTTAATTTTTTTTTTCTATCACTTTTAATGCTATAACAGGGAATGCAAATAACCCCTATAACTTCAATGGGCATTGTCATATTCTTTTTTGAGAAATCTGGGGTCTATCAGATTCTAGATATCTCCTCTGCCCTTACATTATCTAATCAAACCAAAATCGGTGTGATCAGATGCTTTCCCAATTTACAAATGGCGGTGTTTATATCCTGCGAAACTGAAGTGATGAAATGCTTGTAGCTTCCGAATTCTTAGACTATAGAGCATAGCATGGCAGCATTCTGGTCTCCAATCAGCTCTATGGTTAGCTGGCAGAAACACCGGCTGCATTCTCAGGTTCCCCTGATGGCACGGGACTGCCCGAGAAGGCCGTGGAAGGCAGTGGGGGAGGGGGGACATCATCTCCCACTGCTTGTAAAAGCAATCTTGCAGCTAATTAGCCACTAGGATTGCTTTTACATGAAAGTCGATCACCGGCTGAAAAAAACGATACCAGGATGATGCCTGTAGCTGTAGGCATCATCCTGGTATAACCATTCAAATCCAGTGATGTACCAGTACGTCGCTGGTCCTTGTTGGTTATATATGCTATGTTATTTTTTTTTTTTTTTGTATGCAGCCAGTGGACTGAATGGAAAAAATGAGAATAAATCTCTGCCAGAAAAAGTGTGTGGTATGCCCACCATTAGAATATACCGCCCTGCATCCACCCACTTCTAATGGTGGGCACACATTAGGTCACACTTTGCCACAAGTGCCAGTTCCAAGACTGAATAAATGTCTAAATAGTGGCACGCTTGAATAAAAATTGTCCACGTATAAGTGGTACCCCATATGGAGAAATGATGACACCAAGTCCCAAACTATCTTGCCACTGCTCCCCATGTAGTCTGGGCATCCGGGCGGGCTCCACGTGACTATCTTTTCCGTCGTAAATCCGAAACTAATAAGTATAGCCTGTTGTCCTCTCACAGGTCTACATCTTGACCCCATATCTGGTACGCTTGCTGGGGAGAAATTGTTTGAATGCAAGGCGGCCAGAAGAATTAATAAGGGACTCTTCAACGCAGATGTTTTGCTGGGGAGTATAGACATCTGCAAATTTTAGGTTAAGGTGATTTGCGAGGGGCTGAATTTTGTGGAGCCGGTCAAATTCAGGGTTACCTCGAGGATGACAGAGTGTATTGTCGCTGAAATGCATAAAACACATTATACTCTCATATCTATGCCTAGCCATGGCAGCAGAGAACACGGAATATGATAAATCGAGTCTGCGGACCAATACAACCGCAATTCATTTCTTTTAGTAATGCCCATGTTGAGGGTTAGGCCCAAAAAAAATTTAAATTTGAAAACCGTAATGAGTTTCCATGCGAATGGTCTGGCAAGGTTTGAATTTGGGTTGGCGGCGATAAATTGTTGTGCATATAAACTGCGTTGATCCACAATCAACGCATACAGATATTCTGTGAAAAACAGCTCCAAAAATCAAGGAGGTATGTGAAAGACCAGGATGTACTAGACCGCTGGTACTCGCCAGTTCACCAAAAGGTAGAGCGGCACTAGTACTGGCACTCTGCTGCATATGAGAGTCATCAAAATTTACCGGCAAGTGCTAACAGAGATGAGGCCTGATTCTGCGAACACTGCGGTTTTGTGTGCAATGTATCAAGTGACAGTGACCTACTGACACTGCACTTGCTGGAGGAGAAGGGGGGGCTAAGCGTAGGGGCTAAACGCAGGTGTTGGCAGGTGCCGGGGCTGATCCCGCTAACGCTGCGTTTTTGGAGATGCTATACTAATGTGAACGCTGGTATAGTGCTGACCTGATCAAAGATATTGACCCGTTCAGACACTATACTAGCAATGGAGGTTTATTGTACATGAGCGTGCTCCTGGCAATCAAGGGGTTAAATGTGATGACTGGTGTACTGATGGGCAATCTGACACTATCTGGGAGGGGTGTGAAAACCACGGGAGTGCGAATCACGTATGTATATATATATATATATATATATATATATATATATACAGTGGGGATCGAAAGTTTGGGCACCCCAGCTAACAATTTGTATTAATGTGCATAAAGAAGCCAAGGAAAGATGGAAAAATCTCCAAAAGGCATCAAATTACAGATTAGACATTCTTATAATATGTCAACAAAAGTTAGATTTTATTTCCATCATTTACACTTTCAAAATAACAGAAAACAAAAAAATGGGGTCTGCAAAAGTTTGGGCACCCTGCAGAATTTATAGCATGCACTGCCCCCTTTGGCAAGTATCACAGCTTGTAAACGCTTTTTGTAGCCAGCCAAGAGTCTTTCAATTCTTGTTTGAGGTATCTTTGCCCATTCTTCCTTTCAAAAGTCTTCCAGTTCTTTGAGATTTCTGGGCTGTCTGTCACGCACTGCTCTTTTAAGGTCTATCCATAGATTTCAATCATGTTGAGGTCAGGAGATTGGGAAGGCCATGGCAAAACCTTCAGTTTACGCCTCTTGATGTAATCCCCCGTGGATAAAACATATCCAGTGAAAACAATTTTAAAAATAAAATTTTCACAAATTTTTATACTAGTAATGGCAGCGATCAGCGACATATAGAGGGACTCTAGCATTCTGACACTGGGTGTGAACTGACTAACTGCCAGTGAAATCCCCAGTGACACTAATACAGTGATCAATGCTAATAAAAAGAACTGACACTGTACTAATGACACTGGGTAGGAAGTGGTTAACATCTAAGGCGATCAAAGGGTTAACTGTGTGCTGTGCGTGTTTCACATTATGTGTTGTGTGTTGTTTTACAACGGAGAAATGCTGCTTTGTTTTTCTCTGCTGTGCAGAGAAATACAAAGCAGAATGTCCATGCTGATAGGAGCGAGACCTGTGTTGTTTACCCACAGGTCTCTCTCCTGTCAGCTTTGCCTGACAATCACTGAGTGCCGGCGGTAATTTCCAGCCAGGACCCGGTGATTGACATCTCTAGCCACCAATGGTGGTATGGGTAGGGTGTCGTGTGATGCGCCCCTACCCGGGTATGCAAATCACATATATATACATGCCGCCCTGTAACAGTACTTCTACTGGGGCAGGCAAGCGGTTAAAGTGGAAGAAAAGCTTAATACCTAAATTCTCCCTGCAATCATTAATGTGAACTTGGTTCAGCCATGTCTCAAATTTAAAAAATCCCAGTTTTTATGCCTGTATTTTGCAGTATCCGATGCCTGTCACATGACTTCAATCCCTCTCTCTTCTGAGTCTAAGAACAGCCAGTGGGCGTGTCTACTGAAGGTCAGTAACCTCACTTCCAGAAGTGATAGTGTTCCTGTGTAGCCAATGGGTTTATACAGGATGGGAGGAGCTGATCATAGGTTCCCTGGTCAGTGCTCGCTCATCAATATGGATGCGTTGTGCATCTTCATTCATGAAAATTAGGGAACAAAGGAACCATTCTCACCGGAGAGAAGAGAGCTGGGAGGTCCAGTGCACATATACAGTATAGCTGTGCAGGACTTTGAATCAAGACTACCACAGAAAAGGAGCTGGATGCAGAGGAAACTTTCAGTGTAGCTGGAAGTGCTCTGGGGTCTTAGCTCAGCTCACAGTCTACAATGAACACTATACCTTAACTCCACATTATTCCTGCTTGTAGTGTGAGTGTAATGTACAACAAGCAAAAAATGCCACACAATTCTGCCTTGCAGCATGAGTGTAACGCTCTTTCCACAATTCCACCTTGTAGTTTGAGTGTAACTAAAAGTGAGCGGTGAAATCCACTTTGTAGTGTGTGTATGTGCTGGAATGTGGTGTGTGTGTATGTGTGTGGTGCTATATACAAGTTCAGTGTGCTTTATACAAACAGATAAAACAACTACTGCGCTGACAGGTGTCCCTTATTGCTAAAAAATATTGGGTGGGTGGATAATGAAAAGTCACTATATTGGTGGTTGCAGCTCCACATAAAAAGGTCTTGAATCACCTAATGCACAAACAATAAAAACAAACCAGAAAAGCGCAACTAATTGTAGACATATAATGGGAAGTAAAGGGTTAATAACAAAATGCACTCTCTCTGTGTAAGGGAAGATAAGGCTTGCCATCATACTCAGAGAAGGATCCCCTGGGACCATGGAAGGCTGCAGAGTTCAGCAGGTAAGTGGCTGGAATAGCAGAGTTTAGCAGGGAAGCTGCTGGTGAGAGGTCAGGCACTTTGCTAGATTTTCAGTGGATCGCCTCTCACCACCAGCTTCCCTGCTAAACTGCACGTTCCGCCAATCGCTGGGAGGGATGGGGACCTGTGCTGGGTGGAACTGGGAAGGACAGGGGTAGGCTTACTCAAACCGGATTTCTCACACAGAGACGACAAGATTTTCAGGAAGTGCCTGAGATCTGTCATGTTCATCTGAGCAGGCAAATCGTTGTCAGTAAAGAACAGAAGACTGCTGATTGTCTAGCCCAGATAAGACTTTCTAAATTAGACAATCAACAAGCCTGAAAAAGAATAATATCAACATGAAGGCATCTTTCGCATGGGTGGTTGTTCTCCCGTTTGTAAATGCATGTTTTTTTTAATTAGACAATCAACAAGCCTGAAAAAGAATAATATCAACATGAAGGCATCTTTCGCATGGGTGGTTGTTCTCCCGTTTGTAAATGCATGTTTTTTTTATTTTGAAATTCCAACACTCCTGGCACAGAGATCACTTGCATTTGTACATTGCATTTATCTGCGGTTACGTGCATTTACATGAAGCTGCATTTAGCTGCAGTAGTAAATTCTTGCCTTTTCTATAGCAACTGTTCACCTATTTTTTAATTTGTTCTGCGATTAACTGCGTATATATGCAGATAGCTGCGGTACATCACTCCTGGACGCTGTCAGGTTTATTTTTGCTAAACATAAAAAAAGTATGTTATGAAAACGTTGCTAAACGAAGTGTGTGAATGGATAAGGATGCATTGTCTGCAGTTAACTGCGGTAAATACGTTCCTCTAACCACAGCTAAAAGCTGAAATCTAACCACCCGTGTGAAAGGAACCTAAAGATATTTAACATAGTAATCATGGGCACATTTTTTACAGGAATTCAACTTTAAGAAGAGGTGTATTCTGAAAAATGTACAGATGTGAATGTGGCAAAATCTGGACAGTGATTGGATGTGGGGATGGAAGGAGAGGTCAAAGTCCAAACACACACCTAGCATCTTGGTATGAGGAGAGGGACTATTAGTTGTGCTGTCTATCTCAATGAAAAATTTGGGGATGAGGCATAGGGGGAGGATATATCTTGAGCTCAGTTTTGGAAAGATTGGGTTTTAGGAAGTGGTGCAACATCAATAGTTAAAGGCCAGTTAGTAAATTAATGAAAGCAGTCCAAAGGGGTGAGCTGAGGCGTAGAGAGATAGATCCAGATGTCATCAGCATAGAGATGATATTGAAATCCATGAGAGGTTACCAGTTGACCAAGGGAGGAGATATAGATAGAGAAGAGGTGCCCAAGAATGGAACCTTGAGAGACTTCTATGGAATGAGGAAGAAGAGAGGAGGAAATAGTTGTATGTGCCATCGAAGGAGCACTTGAATGGGTAGTAGGAGAACCAGGAAAGAGTCTTAGAGGCCAATAAAGTGGATTTTTCTCTTAGAAAAAGTAGTATATAGACTTTACTGGCATGATAGTGGAGTTTTTTGAAGACGGAAGTGTAATCAACTGTATCAAATGCAACAGAATGGTCTAATAGCATGACTCTGGACTAGTGGTCTTTGGTTTTTGGCAGTTAGGAATTCATTAGTGAGTTATATCAGGGCAGTTTCTGTAAGTATGGAGGATGAAAGCCAGACTGTAAGGAGTCAAGAAGGTTGTTAT
Source organism: Staurois parvus (assembly GCF_062004578.1). Taxonomy (NCBI): domain Eukaryota; kingdom Metazoa; phylum Chordata; class Amphibia; order Anura; family Ranidae; genus Staurois; species Staurois parvus. The sequence continues at coordinate 3,114,992 of NW_028318218.1, read as the reverse complement.
CAGTGAGGCAGCAGCACAGACCGTGTTAGTATGAGATGGGGAAACAGCTCTTATTGTTTGAACACTGTTTGTGTGCAGTAAATTATTGTGTGGAGTAAATTAAATGTTCTGGAGTGACATTCTGTGGTTTAGCCACAAGATGCCACTGTTTTCCTTACACAGCCTCAGACTGCATAGATATTTCTATATTCATGAAGAGGTGGGGTTTTTCACACAGTTTAGAGAACAGGAAGGAGAGAGACAGAAGCCATGTTTTGGAGGATGGTGAATGCAGGAGCCGTGTGAGCAGAAAATCTGATGGCATCCAGGTGTGAGAACATCCCTCAGTAACCAGAGCAGCTGCTAAGTGAAGCTGATCGTGTCCAAGACCCTGATCCTGTTCAGAGAAAGGAAGATTGCTGCCAGGAATGCTGATGAGAGCAGAGGAACAAAGCAACATACACTGCGATACCGCATGCTTGTTGGAGAGACAGTTGTTCTGTTCAGAGTCACCAGCGGATACAAAGCAGACCCAGGTCAGTAAGATCGTGCACGCACCTCATTTCAGTGTTGGCGCCTAGAGACTGAGTCCAGGCCTACAGTTAGTTAGTTAGGGTCTCTGTTTGTGTCAGGCCACAAGTATTATTACTGATCATTGGAAGGACTCCATAACTTAAAGCGACATTTCACATTGGAGAGCTGATAACATCCCACAAACTCAAGCCAGACTGCCGTTTTGCTCAGAAGGAATACTCAGGCACGTGCTACAGGACCAGTTATGGGAGGGGGAATACTGTAGATTTGTGTAAGATTGTAAGCTGTTGTGCTGTACCGCAGGCTAGCCCATACCATACACCCATACACTGATTCCTGCTCTGTTAGGGTAATAACGGGTAAGGTGTGGCAGCTTAGTTGTGCCCGCCAGTAGGTAAATTACTACACCTTCTACCTTCATCCATCAGGAGGTGCCGTGCTGTGCAGCACAATGGTCTCAGCCTTTGCGCTGGGTGTATGTAAATTTATTGTATATTCCAGCATTTGTGGTTGTGTTTATTTGCCACATCTAGGTAAAATTCTGTTGTGGCAAAAGCTGGTGTTGGAGTTGCTTTCCTCGTTCGTGACTTCACTGTATCCTGGGGAGCCCACCCCAGTACACGGCTTACATTAGCACAAGGCATTCTAGAAGTGTGGTGGTAAAGAGGCACCAACAAGACGGTTCTTAAGATGTTCAGACTGGCAAGGTCCAGGGAGGGCTTTTTAAGTATGGGAGAAACCAGTGCAAGTTTTAGAGGAAAGATGCTAACAGAAAGGGATAGATTAAGTTGGAGAACATAGAGTGGACTGGAGTCCAGGTCATGTGGTTAGATGGGCATCAGAAAATAAGATAAGCAACTTCCTCTGTAACAGGGTCAAAAGAAGAAAGTATTGCATGTGGTGGTGAACATGGTATGTTAAGTGGGGGGGATTTTTAGACAGTGGAGTATCTGTTACTTGGACCATCTATCTGGGACCCAAATAGCTTTCTTCTCTGTACTATCAGCTTGTTATCACCAAGCTTTCCCGAATTGGACCCTGGATTGTTAGCAGTTCAACATTCTCACCATTGGTGGCTCTTGTGAATATCTAACGCTCCTAAATTGTACTTCGGTGCACACCAGCAAGTGATATGGAGGGTTTGCATTTCCAGATAGTTTGACGTGATCTAGATCTAAAATCTAGAAGGTCCCTGTGAATTATTCACATTGTAGGCAAGTTTTAACTTTTTTACGTAACTTTGAGCACATTTACTGCAGCAAAAAAAAAAAATTATATTTTTAAGGTCAATGACAATAATGATGGCCTCAAGATAGAACTACAATGGTGGAATTCACTGATCCAGCACGACTGGAAGTGGCATACCTCCAGGCCAGCCACACAGCTACATCATTCATGTGAACCTGTGAACAGACGAACTGTAAATTTCAGCTGCCGTTGCAGCAGGTAGACTTTTAGTTCTCAATGGAACACATGCAAGTGCCATGATCACTGCACTCCATTGATGCTTCCTGTACCTCTCTAGCTGAAATTCTGTACCTCGGAATGGACATTGAGCTGGAGGAAAAGTCTGCAGGAGCCTGGTATAGCACCCATGATCTACTGATTGCAGTTGTAATGCTATCCAGGATCCTATAAAAAAATGAATCCTGAATGTTTTTTGCTGAAAATTACGTGCATTCATTATTTTTTTTTGGAGGTCTTTAAAGGATAAGTTCACCTTTGGAACATAGAACCAGCAAACACAAATGCTCCTGCGCTTGGGGATGGACTCGATGCAGGCTACAACCACATTAAGAATGTCCTGGAACATGCACACCTTGATGCCCTCAAATAGACCGGGGGACTCCAAATATACTGAATGAGGAAAGAAAAAACAGAGGGCGCACAGGCCTAGTGCATTACCATATAAAATGTTTAATAAATAATAAAGTATGTGTTGTACTCACAAACGACAATATAGTCAAGGCACATCATAAAGAACAGCTGGGTCAACACCGCGCTGAGTAACAGTCCGCAATAGGAAGTGTAGACATCCAATAGGCTGATGCGTTTCGAGGACTTGCCTCTTCCTCAGAGCCACTGTTACTCAGTGCGGTGTTGACCCACCTGTTCTTTATGATGTGCATTGACTATATTGTCGTTTGTGAGTTCAACACATACTTTATATTTTATTTTTTATTAAAAATTTTTTATGGTGATGCACTAGGCCTGTGTGCCCTCTGTTTTTTCTTTCCTCATTCACCTTTGGAACATGTTACATATAACACCCGTATTTAGGGTGGAACATGTTCCAGCTCGTGCCTCCTCTCCACCCAATCCCCCACTCCCTTTGACAACAAGGGGGGATCCTCTCCCCATATCGCCTTTCAGAATTTATAAATTTAGTTCTGTGAATGCATGAACTACAGGTACCGTAGCTGCCGTGGCTGAGGGTTTGTAGTTCTCAATTAACTACAAGAGTGCTGGTGAGCGTTCTCTAGTTAATTGATTCTTCCTGCAATTCAACAACTATCTGCCTGTATGAGGTACGGGCAGACAGCTGTACTGTATGTCTGCAGGATCCTGGCATTGCACGTGTGGTCTGCTCAGCATGATTGCAATGCCTTACTGAGGAGTAAAAAAATAATAAAGGTGTGTACATATTATTTATTTTATAAAAGGTGAACTTAGCCTTAAGCCTGGGTTCACACTGATGCAGTGTGGAATTTGCACCGTATTTTGTGCGAATTCCACACCGCATCATAATTGCACCCCATTCATGTGATCCGCTGTGAGTATGTATGTTAACAACATCCCAAAATCAGTTCGCAAAACACAGAGCGATGTGCAGAATCGGATCACATGGGTGTGAATACCCATGCAATCCGATTCTAGTGCAAACAAAAAAAAAAAGGGTCCTGCACCTTTTTGGTGCGAATTTCACCACACAAACTTTGCATGTCAATGCGGTGCGATTCCTGTGCGAATCACATGCGAAGTTCCACACTGCAGAAGTGTGAACCCATGCTTAAACACTACAGTCTGCATTTACTCTTTATTCCACTAGATGGTGTATGGTAGCCAGCAAAAAAAAGTAATGCCATCACTACTTTATGGGGGGGAAGGGCTGGGAGCAAAAGTTTAAAGGGCTTTACCGTCTCATGTTACAATGTTTTCAACAGATATTTTGAAATCAGTATATTGTGTGTCTTGTGAGTCTTCTTAGCTGAGATTGCTATTTATAAACAGAGGCTCAAGATGCCTTCCAATGGCCCAACCCTTGGTTATTACTCTAAGTTCAAAATCAGCAACTATGTCATAGATCACAGTCTGTTTCCTTTCATTTTGCTGGCCCTTCTCCAACTGTGTGTGTGCTTTGTTCTGTTCAGAATGTTAATATTGGCAGAGAGAAGAGGAGAGGAAAAAATGACTCCAGCCTCTTTCATTACATGGGATTCGGAGGCATCACAAGTGTTAACGGATGTGACTTTCAACTCCGATGACAAAAGCGGCCTATTTACAGCTCAATTAGGCGTGGTTCACAAAGGGTTGCTTTTTGCCTATGCTGAGGAAAAAAAATCAAGGATTGACAATGGCAACAGCTTCATGTGTGCCACACAGGACAAATAAAAAGATAACAGTGCTGATATGAATGTCAAAAAGTTGTGTACTTCCTAATGTAGGAATCGGCCAGGGCGGCAATCAGCAATCTCCTAGATTGTAAGCTCAAAAGAGCAGGGCCCTCGAACCCCTCGTATACTGTTTTGTTACTGTATTGTCTCATGTTCTGTCCCCCACTATAATGTACAGCGCTGATCAAACCTTTTGGCGCTATATAAATACTGTATAATAATAATACTTTCTTGATGTACCAAACTGTGTGGCTTACCCCATGTTCCTTGTGGGTAGCTTTAGAGATATTAAAGTGCTTGCAAATCCTCACTTTAAAAAAACCCCATTTGGTTTAAAATAGAAATGAAAGGGGAATCAGGAGGGTACACTACAAGGGGGATCTGGAAGGAATGGAACAGGGCGGTAAGAAGGCTAGGCAGTCTGAAAGGCACAGTACTAGAGAGTCAGGGGGGCACAATCCTGGGGAGTCAGGAGGGCAGACTACAAACGTGTCAGCAGTTCTGCACCTGAGGGTCCTTTTCATCGGCAAGACCAAACTGTCTACCTCAATCACGAAAGACAGTTTGGCCTTGCCGACGGGAAGGACCCTCAGGTGCAGACAGAGCCAACCGTGGCACATCTGGAGTGGTTTATATCATCCTCTGCGCCTGTGGGTCCTTCTACATCGGCAAGACCATGCGTACTATCTGCAAGAGATTTCAGGATCATCTCTATGAGATCTCCACTTATGACCTCAAATTTCCATTGGCAAGACATGTTTGTTTGAAACATAATAGTTGTAATCTCACAATACCAGGGGGGAGATTTTGACGAAAATTGGTACTCCAACGTGAAGCAAGATGGATATGGGAGTTTGAAGCTACTAAACCCCCTGGACTGAATGAAAGCTTTAGCATTGTCCCCTTTTTAACAACTAGATGTCCCCCCCCCCATATGTGTTTGTACAATTAAATGTTTTTTTTTCTTCTTTATTTCCATTTCTTATGTGGGTTTGCCCATGATTTATTTTAATTGTTTTTTTCATTCTTTTTTCTTGTGTGTGTGTGTGTATATATATATATATATATATATATATATATATATACACGATATTTATATAGCGCCAACAGTTTGCACAGCGCTTTACATTATAAGGGAGACAGTACAATTACAATACATTTCAGTACAGAAGGAATAGGAGGGCCCTGCTCATGGAGCTTACAATCTAAAGGAAGGGGGAGGTGATACAAAAGGTGATAACTGCGGGGGATGATCTGGCGGAGGTGATTCAAGTACAGTTCTTAGGTGGAGGTGGGGTAGGCTTCCCTGAAGAAGTGAGTTTTCAAAGATCGCCTAAAGGCAGACAGGGTTGGGGCTGACCGGACATGCTGTGGTAGGGAGTTCCAGAGGATGGGAGAGGCTCTGGAGAAGTGCTGGAGGCGAGTGTTGGAGGAGGTGATGAGGGAGCTAGAGAGGAGTTTCACAATCATGCCCACAGGGAGAGGTGCGGTTCTCCATTTTACCCCAAACTTCTAAATTTTGGTATTGCTCTTAAACTCATATGCCCTTACCTGAGGGAGGGAAAGGTGTAGTATCGTGCATACAAGAGCCAGGCACAGGCTCTCACTGTATTCTGTATCCCCTCATTCCGCCCCCTCCCTCAGGAATGCATTCAATGTAGCTGTTTAAACAATTCTCTTGCCAAATAAGGTAGTAAAGATACCAGTTGATTTTGGGTAGAACAACAAGCTGTTATGCTTTGTGTGTAGTCAGAGCAGTGAGGACCGTCTGAGATATAACATCTAACAGACAGAAAGCAAAGGAGAATCTCGCTGCAACAACGAAACTGAGTGCGAGACCAGAAATCCCTTTTTAGCTCATCAGACTTGAAACTGCTTAACCCCAGGCATTTATTTGGCAAGTACTTTTTTACCTAAACTTCTTTCTGTTATCTGTTTTCTGTGCTGTTGTGCTCTGTATATATATATATATATATATATATATATATATATACAGTGGGGATCGAAAGTTTGGGCACCCCAGCTAAAAATTTGTATTAATGTGCATAAAGAAGCCAAGGAAAGATTTAAAAATCTCCAAAAGGCATCAAATTACAGATTAGACATTCTTATAATAGGTCAACAAAAGTTAGATTTTATTTCCATCATTTACACTTTGAAAATAACAGAAAACAAAAAATGGCGTCTGCAAAAGTTTGGGCACCCTGCAGAGTTTATAGCATGCACTGCCCACTTGCCAAGCTGAGACCTGCCAGTGTCATGGATTGTTCTCAATCATCATTTGGGAAGACCAGGTGATGTCAATCTCAAAGGTTTTAAATGCCCAGACTCATCTGACCTTGCCCCAACAATCAGCACCATGGGTTCTTCTACGCAGTTGTCTAGAAAACTGAAACTGAAAATAGTTGACGCTCACAAAGCTGAGAGAAGGCTATAAGAAGATAGAAAAGCGTTTTCAGATGTCAATATCCTCTGGTCGGAATGTAATTAAGAAATGGCAGTCATCAGGAACAGTGGAAGTTAAAGCAAGATCTGGAAGACCAAGGAAAATATCAGACAGAACAGCTCGCAGGATTATGAGAAAAACAATTCAAAACCCTCGTTTGACTGCACGATCCCTCCAGAAAGATCTGGCAGACACTGGAGTTGTGGTACACTATTCCACTATAAAGAGATACTTGTACAAATATGGTCTTCATGGAAGAGTCATCAGAAGAAAACCTCTTCTATGTCCTCACCACAAAAATCATCGTTTGAACTTTGCAAATGAACATATAGACAAGCCTGATGCATTTTGGAAACAAGTTCTGTGGACCGATGAGGTTAAAATTGAACTTTTTGGCCGGAATGAGCAAAGGTACGTTTGGAGAAGAAGGGGCACAGAATTTAATGAAAAGAAGCTCTGTCCAACTGTTAAGCATGGGGTTGGATCAATCATTCTTTGGGGTTGTGTTGCAGCCAGTGGCACAGGGAACATCTTACGAGTAGAAGGAAAAATGGATTCAATAAACTTTCAGCAAATTTTGGATGGTAACTTGATGCCATCTGTGAAAAAGCTGAAGTTAAAGAGAGGATGGCTTCTACAAATGGATAATGATCCTAAACACACCTCGAAATCCACGGGGGATTACATCAAGAGGCGTAAACTGAAGGTTTTGCCATGGCCTTCACAATCTCCTGACCTCAACATAATTGAAAATCTATGGATAGACCTTAAAAGAGCAGTGCGTGACAGACAGCCCAGAAATCTCAAAGAACTGGAAGACTTTTGTAAGGAAGAATGGGCAAAGATGCCTCAAACAAGAATTGAAAGACTCTTGGCTGGCTACAAAAAGCGTTTACAAGCTGTGATACTTGCCAAAGGGGGCAGTACAAGATATTAACTCTGCAGGGTGCCCAAACTTTTACAGATGCCATTTTTTGTTTTCTGTTATTTTGAAAGTGTAAATGATGGAAATAAAATCTAACTTTTGTTGACATATTATAAGAATGTCTAATCTGTAATTTGCTGCCTTTTGGAGATTTTTCCATCTTTCCTTGGCTTCTTTATGCACATTAATACAATTTTTTAGCTGGGGTGCTCAAACTTTCGATCCCCACTGTATATATATTGGTTACATCTTCTTTCTGTAACTATTTTTACTGTACCCTTTCGACCTTTTGGTAATAAATCTTACTTTCTAAAAGTGTTGAACTGTTTCTATAGCTCCTGAATGTAGCTTACGAGTCCCTGCCGCCGAAGAACGCTACTATGAGTGTTTAACCTTCTGTATAACCGGTCTGTAGAGATAGCGGTATACTGTCGATTAATCAATCATCCTAGTGTATTGCTGAGTTTCCTCTTTCTCTGTATAAAAAGGAGGTGGTGGCAGTGTGAAGGGTTAATTGCATAATTAACCTGACCCAGTAACAATCGCTCCCAGGCTGTCGGTACATAGATTGTGGTCCAATTAGCTGGAAAATCGTTGTGCAGGGTGCAGCTGGGCATGGCATTGTTACGCACGTGACAGCGCGGTTTTAGTTTGGCTAGTCCTTCGGTCACGAGTTTGGTGAGAAGGGCTGGGGACTGACGCCGCGCCCGTCACAAGGATATCATGGGAGGAGCGGAGTGGGCGATTTGGGCGGTATCTGTGGATGAGGTTGGTGATGTAGCTAGGGGCAGTGTTGTGGATGGCTTTGTAAGCTGTGGTTAGTATTTTGAATTTTATACGTTGGGTTAGTGGAAGCCAGTGGAGGGATTGGCAGAGAGGGGCAGCAGTCGCTGATCGGTTGGCAAGGTGTATGAGTCTAGCAGCAGCACTCATAATAGACTGAAGGGGGGATAGCCTGTGTAACGGTAGACCAGTGAGGAGGGAGTTGCAGTAATCGAGGCGGGATATAACCAAGTTGTGGATAAGTTGTTTTGTGGTGTCATTGGTGAGGAAGGGGCGGATTTTGGAAATGTTCCGGAGGTTGAGGCGGCAGGATTTAGCCAGTGAGTGGATGTGGGGCCCAAAGGAGAGGTCAGAGTCAAGGATTACGCCTAGCACCCTGGCATGAGGGGAAGGACCAATGGTTGTGCTGTTAATTGTATAGATACAGATACATACGTTTGAGTATAATTAGGCTGTGTGGTCTTTGGCACATTCGGACTAATCTTTTCGATATTCATTATTTTTAACTTTTTGTTGACATGCCATGGACTGGGTTTCCTTTTGTTGTGTTTTTTTTTTTTTAAAACTGGCCTCTTGGGAAGAACAGTTTTTATATATTATGTATGTTTCATATGCTGCTCACACCTTTATGCATTATGTTATCATTTGATTCATTGTTCTAGTTGCTGCAGTGTCCGCTAGATGGTATATTGGACACTTTTACTTTTCTGCTGCTTTTTCCAATATATTTGTGTTTATTGTACTGCGCATGCTCGTGACGCCACCGTGTTTATCGCGTCATGACGTTCCGTGCATGTGCGGTTTAAGCGAAGTGGCCATTTTAGGCGCCCAGTCCAGCCAGGCATGTCAAACAAACTTAATACTACCTCCGAGGTAACTGGTTGCACCAGCGAAACCAATCAGGAAGGGCCACCTCCACACTTCCTGGTCTCTGGAAGCATCCTGATTGATGTCTACGATATGATAAATATCCCCAACCCTGCTTTGAATTTGCTCTGATGGTTGAATTTCACTAATTCTGGAGAACCCTCTTTACAATTATGTATTAAAGGGACTGTTACTGCCACTCTTTATGGACTTTCCATTGGTTGCTACCTGGACCAGACTCCATGCATTTAATGAATGAGGGAGGTGTCTACTTTATATATATATTCTCCCCTGGATGGTGCCTAAATTACTGGGCATCAGAGGGAGGTTAAGATACCATATATATACACAGCTTTTACAATCAGTTCCCTCCTCTGGACTACATTTGGTCTGGTGCTCTGTCAGGGACTCTCGTATGGTTGCTCCTAATGAGGTGTATCCGATCTACAATCTAGTGTAAGAGGGAGGTCTATGCAAATTATAGCATCTACAGGATATCCTCCTCTGGACTACACAATTTTATCTCCATATGGGGCCTCCTGTATGTTTCCATTTATTGCATCCTTTTTTTAGTGGCAGACTTATGATGCAAGGAACATCCCTTTGAAAAGGACTCACAGTCACTAACTTTGGAACTTTACATGCTGAAAATCATGATCCTTGTAGAGAAAGCTATCTAATGTTATTACATGCTTATCTAATTGATATCACTGGTACCCCATGGTAGGGGATATAATGCGAGACCTGTGGAATGTGGTATTTTCTGTTGTTTTCAGATATGTCATTGTCTAATAAAGGAATCGTTTATGTGCCTTTGACCACCAGCTCTAGTATTTAATATAGGTATAACAAAAAACCCACCAATCCTGGTTGAGTCCATAACTTATTGTTTTTAGTTCAGTTTACCAGGAGTGCATGTTACTGGGGTCAGGAGGGCATGCTACAGAGAGATGAGGGGGTATGGTGCTGGGGGTCAGGAGGGCACATAAGTGGTTTCCTGGTGCTGATCACATGTTCTGCTGTGCTGATCCCCGCCTGCCCCCTCTTTCGTTACACAATGTCACCCGTAGGTGGAGAGGAGGCCTGGCAGGGATCATCACACTCAGGGGAATAAGAGCCATATACTGCGGGGTGGGAATGCCTCCTCTACCTAGGATTTAACTTGACTGTTTCCCAGCTTGAGAGCTCAGGCGAGAAGATGCCTGAGCTCATTTCTGCTCTGCAACTTGGGGGGGCAAGAAGGAGCACTAGAGGATCGGCAGTGACTTGAGTGCGATCTACCTGTCACCTGCCGGCGGTCAACAGGTAGATCGCGATCAAGGGGTTGCCGACCTTCGCTGTAAAGTAATATAATAACTAGCCTGAAACAGTTATGTGCAAGTTAAAAAAGTACTGTGTAAAAAAGGTTGTATCTGTACTAAACTGTAAACAAGCCATTCTGAATGCCACAGGACTACTAGACAGTCATGCCAGAAATTTTGTTTAGTTTCAGATGCATTCGTTCAATGAAGAATTTTGTTTCATCATATTTGTTTTGTTGAACTGATTGATTTTCTGCATTTCTTTCGTTATGTTCAGCATACGTTTCGTATATTTGTTGGTCCGGGTAGATTTTAAAACATTTTACAGTTTTTGGGGGGTTTTTTGAAGATTACGGCATATTAGTTATGAGTTTTGATATTTCAGTTGGATTCATTATTCATATATCGAAACTATTCAATATTTTCAGACACAACTGAATAATTAATACAAAATTCCATTGCTCAGAATTTTTCAAACCTAAGAATTGCATTAGATTGTGGAACTGAACTGACTGACTGTGACAATTACAAATTCCATTTAAATCACAACTTTACCTGACTCAAACGAGTTTAAAAATTGAATCCATTTCCCCATTGGTCCAAACTACTATTGCATCATGTGACGTCATCCGAATGAAACAAATGCATTAATTCATTTCTGATTTTTTTTATTTATTCGTTTGCATTTGTTATGTACATTCAGAGACTCATCCAAATCTCTGAAAATCGGTTTGTTACGGCATGAAACACACATGCCTAAGGATCATGCATGGATCCGTCCACCACTCTAATATTAGGAATTTACCCCCTTTATTGGAAGATTTGTGCTTCTGGAATGTGTAGTAATGTCAAAAGTAGTGATATGTGCTATAAATGTCTTCTGTTATAAAATGCATGGGGTACTTTTGTAGATGGATACATTGGAGAAAGTTGACTCCATTGGGGGCATCCAGAACATGTCTTCTCCCCCCTGTCTGGGGTCCTGACACTATCAAGACCATTGCAGGGTCCATTGGATGTGTTGACACCAAGGGATAATCCATGCCTAAAGCTTGGGGGAGTGGAGAATCAGGTAAATTAAAGTGTAATTAAAGTGTTTTTTCCTTTCCCTAGACAAAATAAGCAATTAACCCTTGCAGTGGAGGTGGGGGGGTAATTTTACATTTTCCCGAAGTTGAGCTTTAGGGTAATTAAAGGCAACTTACCAAATTTAGCAGCTACAATGTTTCCTGCATAGTTTTAGCAGTTCACAGAATGAATGTACTTGTTGCTTGGTTTGATCTGAACAAACCCAAGGTACAGCCTGTGTTTGCTCCAGCATAATCTTTTCCATTTCCACGGTAAATCTGAACCCACGTGTCTAAACAACCCGCTTCCCATAGATCACAATTCATTGTTATGCTCCATAGTAAAACAAGTCACCAAAAGCTGTTATTTCCTTTGAAAGATTTCATCTCCCAGGACAAATGATGGATTGTGTTTTCATTTTTTCCAGTCCAGACTGACACTACAAAGGCACCAAAGCACATTTCAGGTCTCATAAAAAGAACTGTTTAATCTCCCCACAATTTGTCCACATCAGTGCTAGTTAAGCTGATTTATTAGACAGAGACACATACCTGCAAGCGGTGTTTTCTGTGGGTAAGTGTGATGTTTGTGGTGCGAGGGGATCCACTGCGGTACAGGATGTGTCACTGGCGTGTCCGGGCCTGAGCTCTGATCATTGTGCTGCTTCTTTAGAAATTTCCAAATTAACAGTCTCCCACGTAATTTGCTGCACTGAGCGCCTTGGGGGCACCCCACAAAGACGAGCCGAGTCGCGTTGGCTTTGTCAGGTGTGCAGGATGGAAAATATCAGTTATTACTTTCAGAAACAGCCAAGCGTTTTATTGTATTCCTTGTAAACAGATTACCATAGAACATAAAGCAAAGGTTAAACCCAATCAGTCAAATCTTGTATAATCTTAAACATGTAAACGGAATTTCAAGTCTAATTTTCAGTTTTTGCTAAATCTGCAGTTTTCATGGAAATAATGCCTGTGCTCATGCCATTAAACGCCAGACTTCAGCTTGAATGTCCCCTTCTCATTGTGCAGTAAAAAAAAAATCAACAAAAAACAAACACATTTACCTAAATTCCATCTGACCTCTGGCCATGTGATAGGAGGCAGTTCTTCCTTTTCTCTTCTTGGGTTAGCAGTGGATGGTGCTCAGTTCTGCAGGAAATGGCACTGACATTGCAATGTATGAGCACTGTTTATGCAGTAATTTACCCTGAGCCCAGGCTGCGTGAGGATGAACCCCCAGGGGCTATGTCCATGAGCTCACAGGAAAAAAAACTGTGATCAACATTGTTCAACCCAGAAGAGAAGAGGGCCTGCAGCAGAAGATTCACAGGGCAGGGCTGGAGCATAGAGATAGACATGGGTGCTTAACTGCAGATCATGGAGTTGGACTTCACAGTATATGCAATGCCTAAATCTCCAAAGTACTCATAATAATGACTATGGAGGAGTAATAGATCTAGTAATTGGTCAAAAAAAATTCCAGTTGGCCATTTTCTGCTCGATTTAGCCATGAACAATTCTGGTATGGGTACTACTGGGTATGGATAACCCTGTGACTCTTGTCAGAATCTCCAGGAGAAAATAAATGGTTGCATCCACCACATCTAAGGGTTGTTTTTGGGTTTAGTTACACTTTAATGCATGCAATTCTGATGTGAGCACAGCCTTGGGACTGCAAAGAGTGAGAACGTGATGCAGAACTAGAAAGGGTACACATTAACATATACTGTATGCAACAACTATGTGTTTTCAACTGGGTTTGCACTGGTAACTTAGGACATTCCAACCCATATGGTTAAAGCTTAGGACCCCTGAAGTCACCCTCTTTTAAAAACTGCACATTGAGGGGATTGAGCTTCCTATACATTTAAGTTTGGTCTCATACATAATCCAGACAACCAGAATTGTGATTGCACGGTCTTGGTTGGTGGTGGTCTTCAATATGTTAAACAAAAATTGAACCGACATGATTATTGATGAACCCTCCTGTACCCTTAATTGTACCCAAACTAAATTTGGTGAAACATGGCATCCTTGGATACAATACTTGGCAACAGATTGTTGTGAACCTGGAGACTTCCTTGACCTCTTCTTTCTTTTTCCTTTTTTTCTCGCATAGTTTTGTCTTTGTTCCCTTCACTTCCCTCTTTGACAATGGAATAGTTACCTAGAATGAACTACAGAATTGCTATCCCCTGCAGCTTTGTTATAATAAAGTCTCTAATAAATATTGAGGTTGTAGCGCACAGCCCATTGACACGTGTACATTATTAGCCATTTTCATGGAACTACTTTCAAATATTTTGTGTCTGTGCTCACCCCTTTACTGATTGCTAACCCTGTACAGGACAGAACAGAGGAGTTCCTTTTGCATTATTGGGAAATTAACTTTTTGCTGGTTCAGTCTTGTTCAACTATGACATGGTATTGAGCTGCTTCAGCCAAGTCCTATTTTTTAGTAGTTCCTCTATATACTGCTGTAGTGAAATGGAAATGCCATAAATTGTAGGAGATTAATGATTTAAAGTGTAAATGTGCATCTGATGGGTGGATAAGAGGAAGTATACAATGGGGTTGATTACTCAAGGTAAATAGGCTGTGCACTGCTAGTGCTCTTTGAGGGCACTGAAAGTGCAGCTGCTCTAGGTCTGAGGGGAACATGCAAGGTAAATAACATTGTTTTTGCTTGCAAATGATTGGATGGAAAAAAAAATCAGCAGAGCTTCGCTTATTTCAGAGCTTCCCTTCAGATCTAAAGCAACTGCACTTGCAGAGCACTGGCTAATTTACCTTTAGTAAATCAACCCCAATGTGGCCATGTTTGTAGACACCTCATCATGACACATATTTGAGCTTGTTGGACATCCCATTCCAAAATCATAGTTCATTTTACAGAATCCTTTGTGGCAATTGGAGTCTCCATTCTTCTAGAAGGGTGTTCCAGATTTTGGAGTGTGACTGTGAGAGTTTATGTGCATTCAGTCAAATAAGTGTTTGTGAGGTCAGGTACTGACATAGGCTGAGATGACCTGGCTCCAAATCGGTGTACCAATTCATACCAAAATGATCTATAGGTCAGGGCTCTGTGCAAGCCACTCAGATTCATTCACAACAAACTGGTTAAACCATCTCTTTATGGGTTTGTGCACAGGGGTACAGTCATACTTGCACAGAAAAGGGACTTTCCCAAATTTGTCACAAGGTTGGAAGCACACAACTGTCTAACATGTCTGTAGCTTTACAGCAGCTGGATGTTCTCATTCTACCACTGGAACCATTAATACTAATAGGGGGGCAGTAACAGTGCAACATCAGATTGGACTTACTCTTCAAGTGATCCAAACTCTGCACTGTACTAAAGACCAGGTGGACTCTTCTTAAAGCGGAACTTCACCCTAAAGGGGGAGTTACACTTTATGCCCTCCTTTGACTTGCCCCCTCGCTCTTCCACATGAAAATGTTTTGGGGGGAGTGGGTACCTGGTTTTACTAGGTACCCACTTCCCACTTCTGCTCCGTTCACTTAGGCAATCTGAGTGGAATTTCAGCCCCCCTCTTTGCCTGCAGCCTTCTGGGACACGTCATAGGTCCCAGAAGACTGCATGACCATTCACAAAGCTGAGCGTGGCTCACGCATGCATATTGGGAAGCTGGCTGTGAAACTGCAAGGAGTCATAGCCCACTTCCCACAGTAAACATGCTGGGGACGGGGACCCAAAAACTGGTGAAGAACAAGCTCAGGTGAGGATGGTCCTAAATCCTTGGACAGGTAAGTTCCTTTTATTAAGTCAGCAGCTACGGTATTTGTAACTTTTGTTTATTTTTTTCTAAATATTATTATGCTGAGTCCCTGAATTATGAAGAAGCAATCGTATTGTAAACTCTTACATTCCTTTCTGGACATTGCAGCAGGTAATATTTTTTAAAGGTCAGGATCGCAACAGCAGGTGCTGTGAATGGTGTGTAAAACAAGTGGTGGTGGCTACCATGTGTAAAGGGTAAACTGTTCATGTGACCTTCCATAGTGATCAGCCTGCTGGTACTATTGTCCTGCGCGCTGGAAAATCTCTGTGCAGGGTGAGGCTGAGGGTGTGTACGTCACACTTGCCCTTTAAGAGTGCTGTGCAGTTTTTTTCAAGAAGGGTCCAGAGGCAACAAAGTCAAGTGGGTGTGTCCATAAGGCTGGAATTACCAGTCTGGCAGCCCTGAGGCCCAACTATAACATGAAGGACAAGAATTTGACATAATTTTGCCTAGAGGAAACGGCTTGCACCATTGTCTTCTGTTAGAATAATATAAATTGCTAAACACTGGATTTTTACTTACAATATCTTGTATTATTAGAGATGTGTGTACTACATTCTTCCTCCTTTGCACATGATCTCACCCTCAAATTCACTCTATTCACTGAAATCTGGCCCTTCAGTTTTTGAAGCCATTTAAACCCCTAGCCCTGTACCTGTGATGTTTATACTGTGGGCTATTTGATAAAACAAAGATTTTAGAACAATGCCAGTAGTGTGGAATCGATTTCATTTAATTCTGGAATGGATAAGCAACTGTGGATCACGCACCTGCCTAGTTCCTGAGATGAGCATTGGATGGGTAGTAGCACCTTCTTTTCTTTTTTAGAATAAATGTGTGTTCCTGGTTGTTGATTGAAGATGTGGCTCAATATATGTATGTTCTTGCACAGGAACCCTTTACTATGTCAACCACTGCTTTCCATCACTGACAGCAATCACATACTGAATAGTAGTAGGAGTAGCTTCATATTTTTTTTTTAATTCCTCCATGTGTGTACAACCGTTAGAGCCATGGAGCTCCAGAAAAGGGTTTTTCTCTTTTAAGTCAATGGAGGTCTTCTAATACAATTGTTGCTCTGGGGCTAGGCCTGGCCTTGGCAGTCTACAATAACATCTTTCCCACTCACCATCATTATTTTTAAATGTTTTTTTCTTGGTATTTAGTGATTTATATTTTTATGTTTTTCATTATGTAACAGGCCATCCCTGCCCTGGTTAACCAAACAGAGGCAGGGACAGCAAGACTGTAGTTAAAAAGCTTACAATCAATTATACCATGGGCTACTGGGTGTTAAGGATATACCACTGGATGGAGGTATCCCAACATGTACTTGAGCTGACTTTTAGACCTGGTTCATACCTATGTGGTTTTTAGTACTTTTGTGTTTTGCAGAAACTCACTACGGTCCATTTAACATGGTTAACTATGGGACACAGTCACATCTATGTGTTTTCCTCTGCTATGTTGCTGAAAGGGTCAGGGATTTTTTTCCCCCCCAGCAGATTGCAACATTCATAGGTGTGAACCAGGCCTTAGGCTTCTTGCACACTGGGGCTTTTCTAAAAGCTTTTCTGGCAGGTGAAAAGTAGCCGTGTTTTTTCAGATGCGTTTAGGCGCATCATGCAGGTGGGCACATATTTCATTGGCCAGAATATTAATTTATTCTGGCTACTGAATTGAAAAAACTCTCAAGTGCTAAAATGCCTAGCGTTAGTACTCGTTTAGATGGGTTTACCCACATTAGGAGCTTTTTCTGCCCAGACACCCTTTTTTTTTTCTACCTCTAAACGCCTATAATGTGCATAGACACATAGATTAATATTCATGGGAGTTTAGAGGCAGAGAAAAAAAAAACGAAATTTCTTGTAAAATTAGCGTTTTTGAGCTCAAGTGTGCATGATGTCTTCAGACCTGGATCACAGAGGACTAATAAACACCCACTGCAGATGTCACTATTATTATTATACAGGATTTATATAGCTCCAACAGTTTGCGCAGTGCTTTACAATATAAGGGAGACAGTACAATTACAATACATTTCAGTACAGAAGGAATAGGAGGGCCCTGCTCGTGGAGCTTACAATCTAAAGGAAGGGGGAGGTGATACAAAAGGTGATAACTACAGGGGATGATCTGGAGGAGGCGATTCAAGTACAGTTCTTAGGTGGAGGTGGGGTAAGCTTAACTGAAGAAGTGAGTTTTCAAAGATCGCCTAAAGGCAGACAGGGTGGGGGCTGACCGGACATGCTGTGGTAGGGAGTTCCAGAGGATGGGAGAAGCTCTGGAGAAGTCCTGGAGGCGAGCGTGGGAGGAGGTGATGAGGGAGCTAGAGAGGAGGATATCATGGGAGGAGCGGAGTGGGCGATTTGGGCGGTATCTGTGGATGAGGTTGATGATGTAGCTAGGGGCAGTGTTGTGGATGGTTTTATAAGTTGTGGTTAGTATTTTGAATTTTATACGTTGGGTTAGTGGAAGCCAGTGGAGGGATTGGCAGAGGGGGGCAGCAGTCGCTGATCGGTTGGTACGGTGTATGAATCTAGCAGTGGCATTCATAATAGACTGAAGGGGGAATAACCTGTGTAACGGTAGACCAGTGAGGAGGGAGTTGCAGTAATCGAGGCGGGATATAACTAAGGCGTGGATAAGTTGTTTTGTGGTGTCATTGGTGAGGAAGGGGCGGATTTTGGAAATGTTCCGGAGGTTGAGGCGGCAGGATTTAGCCAGTGAGTGGATGTGGGGCCCAAAGGAGAGGTCAGAGTCTAGCATTAAGCCTAGCACCCTGGCATGAGGGGAATAATAAAATCAATACTCAATGTCAATATTCCCATTATATTTAGTGGTGCTTGTTTACACCTGAGCATCGTGTCACTTGAAGCTTGTTGCTCAAAATAGTACAGTAGTTATCTTGGGATGGAGTTGTACATTTTCATCCCCTGTAGCCTTTAATGGGAGCGTCTAAAAATGCACGTATTGCATTTTTTTTTTCTTTCTCACACTCAAGCGTTAATGATGTAACCTAAAGTAAGTAGCCCATAAAACCACCACATGATAAATGTCTTATCTTTGATATTAATGAATACAGATTAAGGCCTTAATTTGTAGTCATTGATAAGTGGTGCACAGATCCAGCTTGTTAAAGTAATAGCACGGGGGTTTGTACCAAGAAGGATGACGTGTGCGCGGTGCCCTGTGGTGAACCGCCTGCAGGGAGGACAAAGTTCACAGCAGTCAGTGTGCAGTGGCTTGAAGATGTAATCAATCCATTCATGTTACAGCCTGTCCTTCTAACATCATTCTCACATACATGACTGCTTGGAATACATCAGCATGGCCTTATAATGCCACGTTTCCACATAAACGCTGCATAAACAGATTTCCAACTGCCAGCAAGGTAAAAAGCTATAGTAAAACTCTAAATGAAACAATGATCACCAACCAACACTTACCTATGAGATTCTGGAAACATTCAAGGGTTTTTTTTTGTTCATTGTAATCAGTTGTTTGCAGAAGTACCTGTACTGAAGGATCTGAATCAGTATTACAGGGTCAGTGTCAGATTTGTGTGTCATCCCGAGTGAAGGCCATTGTTGGATTAAAGTGCATTGTTAAGGTGCCCAACACAGAACCATGTGTATGGTAGGCCTTACTTACTTGCTGACAAGCCCAGAACAATGCAAACTACATTTTAATACTATTATACCACTTTGCAATGCTTCATTATGTATATTTGAAGACACTGATTTTATTTTGGATAGTGTAGGGAATGTTTTATAACCCCTTTTTTTTTCTTTTCTTTTTTTTGCCATCTGTGTTCCATTAGGGAGATTAGCCTTCATTTCCAGTAGACACAAGTTAGAGGGAAATTCTTTATAAGTGACCCCCAACATTTTTAGACAATTGTCATCGTAAATATTGACTCCATTGGGAGATTTCCCCTTTTTCTTGTTTTGGTGCAATTTTCTGTCCCCAGGAGCTATAGAGAAAGTGAGCCTCCTCAGCAGGGACAAAGATGGCATTGAAAACATGACAGGGGTCTTTTAATATTATTCCAAGAATGAAGCAATACTTTTATAAGCCCCAGGGGACCAAGAGCATGTAGCACTTGGTCCCATTCCAATTCATCCTGTGGTTGCTGAGCAGCATCCCCCCCAACCACTGCTGTCTGACCATGCTGGAGATAAATACATTATAAGATCTGATTGACAGCACTGGTCTCTGGCAGCAGCCCAGTGCTGTCATTCAGTAAAGTGGGGGTCAGCTCCATTTACAGCACGAGCACTCACGACAGAAGGGATCTGTGTTACATGCACTTGGTTCCCTGAGGATTTAACAGTCTTTTTGTTTTTGTGATTTTCTTTGTGATTGTGTGTTTTTGTGATTGTGGTGATAACTTTTCTTTTAGACTTCCCTGCCCTATCCAAAGCTAAACATTTTTGCGTTAGAGGCACAAACCCAATATTACAGTATTTAAAAGAAAACTTCATTTTGAGTTAAAATACATTGTGCATAATGTAATGATGGTCACCTTTATTTCTGGTACTTATATAGCGCTGTCACTTTACGCCGCGCTTTACATATAAATTGCACCTTCACATCAGTCCCTAACCCTCAATAAGTGTACAATCTAAGGTCCCTAACTTACATTCATACATACACATACGAGGGCCAATTTAGACAGGAGCCAATTCACCTACCAGCATGTCTTTGGAGTGTGGGAGGAAACCAGAGTACCCAGAGGAAACCCACGCAGGCACAGGGAGAACATACAAACTCCAGGCAGGTGGTGCTGTGGTTGGGATTTGAACCAACAACCCTAATATTGCCAGATGGAAGTGCTAACCATTTAGCCCCTGTGCTGCCCACCTTTATGCTATGTGTTGGTTTCTTTGCCACCTTGCAGTGTTCTTTTAAAGTCTAAGTTTAGGTACAATTACAAAAACAAATTAGCACAAGGGATGGTACTTACATTTAATATGAAATGTGTCTTGTGCTGGTGTCAGCAAGCATAGAAGAAATCCGAAGTCTTCTGCCTCCTTCCCTTACCCTGCAGCTGTAATCTCCCAGTGCTGCAGGGGTTAATACAGCCACTAGACCCAAGAGTCTAATTAATAGACTCCATCCTTCATTCATAGAATGTTTTTTCATTCATGGAAGCTATAGTACAACTTCTATGAATGGAGGAGGGGGGCGGAATAGGTGGGCGTAGTTGGCACTCTCGATGAGTGCATATGACAGGTTCTGTGCTGGTATTAACCAATGCAGAACTGAAAGATTAGAGCTGTGGGCTATGGGAGGGAGCAGAGAACAAGGGATTTTCACTATGACAGCCGGCGGCAGCACAAGGATCACTTAACATTAAATGTAAGTACTGACCCTTGTTCAGATTTTTTATTCTTTTTTACCTAAGAGATGGTGCCCATCCAGTAGAAGAAAAATCGTCTGAAAATCTGTCACTTGGACAGTTTGTTTTTCGTCCAGTTAAAGGGCACGAATCGAAAGTCGGTAGCGATGTTTTTCAGCCAAACAATTTAAGGAAAAGTTTGGAAAATTTCTACCGAATGGATGATAAATTAAAAGGTTAATGTGTTTCTAGCCCATTAAAAATCGAACTGTTGGTACTTTGCATATGGGACACAGAAGCAAAAAACAGATGAAAACTGATTCATTTATATCCACTGAATGATGGCAATTTCATTTGCTCTCACAACCATGTTCATTTTTCGAAAAACCGTTCAAATTATTTTTTTACTTGTGTATGGCTACCAATAGGCCTTAAGGCTCAATTGCACTTTATTTAAATACAGTAAATACACTAAATGGGCAGCACAGTGGCTAAATGGTTAGCACTTCCACCTGGCAGTACTAGGGTTGTTGGTTCAAATCCCAACCACGGCGCCACCTGCCTGGAGTTTGCATGTTCTTCCTGTGCCTGCGTTGGTTTCCTGTGTGTACTCCAGTTTCCTCCCACACGCCAAAGACATGCTGGTAGGTGAATTGGCTCCTGTCTAAATTGGCCCTAGTATGTGTATCTATGAATGGGAGTTTGGGACCTTAGATTGTATGCCCCTTGAGCGTTAGGGACTGATGTGAATGTACAATACATATATAGCGCTGATGATTTATGCAGTGCTGTACATAAGTACCTGAAATAAATAAAAATAAATACATTCCAGATACATAAAAGATGTGCAAAATCTTATTTTCTTAAGAAATCTATAGAAAATCCCTATCCTCTGCCAGCATAGGAACCCTTACTCTGTCTGTGGAGCAGACATCTATCTGAAGTCTGACACGCCTCCTGTCAGCACTGTAACTGCATCAGGAAAGTTCATGCTTCCTGCTGATTGGAGAGCCCAAGCTACATAGTTAGTCTGGCTGTAAAAAGACAAATGTCCATCCAGTTCAACCATAAAAAAAAAAGCTGTCTGACTTGTTCCAGTTCAGAGGGTTAGAAAGCATTGAAGCCAAAATTCCAGTATGAAAGTCAGGGAACATGTTTTTAAAACGTCAGCAAAACCAGCCTGCAGAATTCTCTGATTATATCGATATACAGCACGTGAGGCACACGATGGGTGTTCAAATCAAACCAGGACTTTTGAGTTTATATAGTAAAAGAGCAAATTTCAAGGATTGGAAACTGCATTTATTTTTCAACATACTCCCCTGCTACATTTATTCTAGCGTTTAACTAATGCCTGGAAAGGTTCAGCATAGAAAGATTTGTCAATATACCTGAACCATCCTAGAACACCTTGTGTCACTTCGTCATCATTGTGTTCACTGTCCCTACAGGAAGATTTGCCTCTTGTGCAAATTCACAGGAGGTTATGTGTCGATTATCCAGGATCAGGAGTTCCATGTGCTGAATGCTCACAGGAATGGCTGCTGTGGGCTGGGAACCGCCACGGCCAGGATCGTCACTGACGGATGTACGGCCATCTTTGAAACCTTTACACCATTCAAATGTCTTCCTGTGGCTGAGCGTCTCATCACCATACTTTGCTTGAAGTCTTCTGTAGACATTGGACAGTTTTATGCCTTCGTTCACAAGAAACATCATCACCACATGCTGTTCCATGCACGCATTGTGTCTGCCATCTTGATTAACGGTGTCTGGACTGGCCCGAGACATGTGCATAGCCTATCATTAAAAGGACACACTTGCCACGCTAGCATATCTTTTTATACCTGTAAAATTAAAAGACTTGAATGCCCTTCGTAAAAAAAAACAAAGAGGTTAGCTATGTGTATTACATATAGTTCCTTATAAATCGGGTGAATGCACCAAGCAGGCTCCATTTTACCGCTTAAAGTGACACTAAGCAATATCCTTATTCTCCAAAAATAATCCATAAATATCCACTACTTAATGGCACCTTACTGTATTTTTCTGCAATTGTTTCTTACTGTATTTTTCTGTCTCCTTGTAATGTCCTCAGTGAGCTTCCAGACCTCTCCTTTTCCACCTGCATACTACAAATCCTATAGTCCATCTTATGGGTGAGCAAAAGAGGATGGCTATAGGGTAGGACCATGAGGTATTAACAATGCTACACATTCCTAGATTGTAAGCTCCAAGGAGCAGGGCCCTATATAAATCCTGTATAATAATAATAATTCCTCCAATATACAATTTAGTTTATTTACTTGACCCTCCCTTGGGACAAGAGAAAGGGTGAGGATGCCTAAAACTGTCATTTTATAATGTGCTTGTGATTTTCCAAATGTGTGCACAAGTGTAACAAAGATTCCCATTTGTTCCTCTGTAAGAGGAAACACGTCACCATGTAACCAGTGTAAACAACTGTAAAGCTAGTCAGTTTATGTGTTGGCAGCTGCATATACAAAAGGTTACTTTCTCCAACAATCACATCATAAACCACTGAAGGTAAAACATACCAAATATTATTAAAGCCCCACTCTTAAAAAACCATCAGTGGGGCCCCTCCACATTGCAAGGGTTAAATGTGCATCAAGGTAATAATAGAAAGGTATTACACCACCTTTGGCCTTACTGTGGCAGGTTCCCTCCATGTGTGTGCCCACCCTTCCCACTCCGAATTCTCTTCACTACAGTGCTCTGGTTGGCAGTTGCATGGTGACATCAAGTACAAAGCAGAACCAATAGTTCCTGCATTGTAGGTGAAGATGGCAAATAGCAGTGTCAGAGCAAGGAATAAGGTATTACAGTGTATTGTTCTACCCTCTAGAGTAGTGATCTCCCTAAATTCCATATTTTATAAATTATATAATCCCCTGCAGATTTTGTAAATTTGGCTACTTACAAAGAACTGAAGGGTCTATAATTTTTATCATAGGTGTAATGCAAATTATAAAGACAGAATATCAATCAGAACTCCAGAAAAAAAAAAAACACGATACAAATGTTATAAATTGAGTTCATTTGCAGTTCAGTGAGTAAAATAGGGGTTTGATCTCCTACCAAAAATAATTCTGGCACCCACAAACTGGCTATGTGCTCGTGTGGTAAACAGATTAGCCCTGTCAATTTAAGGTGCTCCTAACAACAACTCGTTATGTGTATAAAAGACACCTGTCCACAGAATCTCTTTAATTCAAACTTCACCAACATGGGCAAGACCAAAGAGCTGTCAAAGGATGTCAGGGACAAGATTGTAGACCTGAACAAGAAAATGTATATTATATAGGGCGCACTTGTTAGAGCCCAACCTCTGTAGCTGTGGGATAAAGGTGCTAGATGGATAAGATGGATATTAGGAATGCTTGGTGAAAAGGAGACAACTGTTGGAGCGATTATTCGCAAACGGAAGAAATACAAAAATAACCATCAATCGCCCTCAGTCTGGAGCTCCATGCAAGATTTTGCCTCATGGGGTAAGAATTATCATGAGAAAAGTGAGTGATCAGCTAAGAACTACACGGGAGGAGCTTGTGAATGACCTCAAAGCAGTTGGGACCACAGTCACCAAACAAACCATTGGTAACACAATACGCCACCATGGATTGAAATCCTGCAGCGCCCGCAAGTTCCCCCTCCTCAATAAGACACGTGTATAGGCCCGTCTGAAGTTTGCCAATAAACATCTAAATTAATCAGTGGATTGGGATTAAGTGCTGTGGTCAGATGAGACCAAAAATTAGCTCAACTCGCCGTGTTTGAGGGAAGAAAAATGCTGACTTTGACCCTAAGACCACCAACCCTACAGTCAAGCACTGAGGTGGAAACATGATTTGGGGCTGTTTCTCTGCTAAAGATACAGGCCAAATTTGCCACATTGAAGGGCCATGTATTGTAAAATCTTGGATGAGAACCTTCTTGCCTCAGCTAAAACACTGAAGATGGGTCATAGATGTGTCTTCTAGCATAACAATGACCCAAAAGATACCGCCAAGGCAACAAAGGAGTGGCTCAAGAAGAAGCACTTTAAGGTCAAGGTCTCCAGACTTTAATCCTATAGAATATTTATGGAGGGAGCTGAGTTGCCAAGCAACAGCCAAGAAACCTTAAAGCGGAGTTCCATTTGTACTGTGAAAAAATAAGTCGGCAGCTACAAAACCTGTAGCTGCTAACTTTAAAAAAAAAAAAAAAAAAAAACTGACGCTGACCTGTCCCACGATCCCGCAGTGTCCTCACCACAGCCTGTTTTACCAGCCATCTGGTGTTCCAGGAGCCAGCATCTTCAGTGTGGGCATTTGGCTGTGACAGCTTGCAGCTTCACAGCCAGGTGCCTGCTGCGCCTCCTGAATGGCCCCGTAGTCTTCTGGGACCTGTCCCATGTCCCAGAAGATTATGAGGAGGGAAGGGGGGAGGACAGGCAGAAGTGGGAGCGGGTACCTGCCAGTTTCAGGTACCCGCTCCACAAAGGTGCCAATCCTTAATGGGGAGCAGGGGACCAGTCTTTAAAGCAGAACTTCCCCTTTTGGGTGGAGCTCCACTTTAATAATTTAGAAATGATTTGTAAAGAAGAGTGGACCAAAATCCAAGAAACCTCTTACTGCTGTGCTTGCCAAGGGTTTCTCCACCTAGTAAGTCATGTTTTGTTTGGGGATCACATACTTATTTTACTCACTGAACTGATTTTTGGTTGATATTCTGTCTCTATCATTTAAAATACACCTATGATAAAAAATTATAGACCCTCCATTTCTTTGTAAGTGGGCAAACTTACAAAATCTGCAGGGGATCAAATAAATGTTTTCCCCACTGCAAAATAGGAATTGATTTTTAGACTACAAATTTTTGTACTCTCCATAGAATCCATTTCTCCAAATTCAGTGTAGGACACAGCCCTACAGAACACCAACCTCTAGCAATAGGACACTAGGTAGAGAAAAAGAAAAAAAAAACCCACTGCCTAGGGGCAGCCACTGCTGGTGGCCAACTCCCCCCCCCCATCCCCCATCCCCGTCCCACTTGCTATAGACAAGACAGTTTGCCTGGCGTAAGGATCCAGCTGTCTGCTTAGACTCTTCGTTCGGGTTAGGGTTTTTTTTTTTCTAATCAGGAATAAGTTTTTTTCCATATAACATTTTCTGGTGATCTTTATAGAACAGCTGAGCTGGGTGACAGGCTGGATTATATTGATCCTAGTAGTCACCCAGCTTGGCCATCGAGCACATCCAGACCCCTAAGCTACATGTGGGTAGGCTGCAATTGCCCCATTGAGACTGGGTAGGCTAGTGAGATCTCTCACGGGCATATATGACCGAACAATTTTAGAAGTTTCAGTCACAGTGCTCCCCACAACATCACCTCCCACTTAAGGGAGGAGGCAGACCACCCTGGGAGACGTTCCCACTCTGTTCTAACGGGATGGTAAATGTTCCCCTCCCTCTCCTTCCCGAGTGTGTGGAGAGCTTCACGTATGCCCTCCATATTCCCATCTAGGGTTCTTTGGTCCTACCTGGGAAACCTCGCCTTCACAGGTCAGTGGGCAGATGTGCACTATGTAGCTCCCTGCTGGTCCCAGATCCAGGTGGCCACCACTTAAAGTTGCAGCAGCCATTGTGATGTGGGGCCTGGCACTTGGTGCTGACCATGTTCCAGTCCTATGCAGTGTCTTAAGTGGGGGTACATATGGTTTGGCAGCCATCATCTTGGGAAAAAGTTTTAAAACTGTGAACAGAGGATTAGGTGGTGACCCTGCAACCTGTGAGAAAACCAGATTGATGCTGTAAAAAGCCCAATAACAGGCTCAGGCAGGGAAGGAGGGACATGTTTCCAGAGGGCAAAAGTCCTAGAGAGAAAAAGAAAAGGAAAATAAAAACCCAGCCAGATTGAAGAGGAGGGAGGATTTCCAGAGTGACCAACCCGTGAGAAAACTGAAAGTCAGTTCCCAAAGGACAGTACTAACCCCAACCATAAGGTGAATCGTGAATGGTTCAAGACAGGAAAAGCACTAAGAACAGCATCAGGGAAGCAAAGAGGACAGGATTCCAGGATACTTTGTGCCAATACAGGACAAGAAAAAGAGGGGGCTCACACGAAGAACTACAGCTGCAAGAGGCAACAGAGAGAAGGCAGCTCTGTTCTTACAGGAGAACTTTTAAGGGAGTATCCTCCTTGAACACAAGAGGAGGGCTCTGTGTGGAAAAGAGCACCTGGAAAAAGGCCCCATAAGGTCACAGAAGGCAAAGAGAAGCAACTTTTTGCAAACGGTGCACATTGAGTGTGAGGTTACAGTAAGAGGATATACAAGGCCAAAGCAAGACCTACAGGGTACCTAGGGCTAGGTGTTTATCAATTCCAAACAGTAGATGCAGAATATGGAATGGGAAAACGTTCTGCGGTGGGGTTCCTTGTTACACTAGGTGAAAATTACCTCACATAACAGACTGCAGAGTATAGGGGGAAACCATATGCATGCCCTGAGGAACATCCAACCTAGAGATTGGAATGTGCCTAACTGGTGAATACCAGCCAGTTAGAGATGCTGGGAGAACCCTTGACAGAACCTCTGTAGAGCAGTCATAACTGAAGAGGTTTGACCCATACAGGGAAAGAAGGGCATATCAGTGCAAAGAGCAATGTCCTGAGTATGGTAAGTCAGGGAAGATATGTGTTATGGTAATGAGTAAAAGGGGCTCTAGGTAGAGGAGCTAACCTTCGTACACAGAGGGGAGGAGAATCCCAGTGACCCTGCATGGAGAAAATCAGGCACAGGTAGTCTCCAAAGAATCCACCAGCATAAACAGAGAGGGGCAACCAAGGAGTGCTAATGAGTATGTTCCTGATCTTGAGAACAGAAAAACAAAAATGTTCTGCAGAAGGAAAATATGAATAAGAATGATATCAGGATTACACCCAGGTACTTTGGACAACACAAAATCAGATGATGAGCCCAAGAAGGATGCAGAGCCAACCAAAAGGGAGAAGTGTGAGCATCAGCTTTTGGGCATATAGTTTAAAAAAAAAAACAAAAAAAAAAAAAACTAGGGCTGTAGGGTTTTTATAGCTTAACTTTAAAAAAAAAAAAAAAAAAAAGAAACCCAAAACAAACTTAGGCTCAGGAGGCTTGTAGTAATAGAGCTACAAGGCACCCTGGGGTATTAATGTGGTGTGGTAATTTTTTTAGGCATATAAAGACTACATTGATGTGTGAATCGATAGAGTACAACTCGTCACACTGTGTTTGCTATTAAAAGGTAGAAAATAGTGGCAGGTCTACATGAAGCCATGCAGGTGCAAAGCTACTGTTGTAATTAGGACAGAAGACCAACTTCCCTAAACAAGGATCTGGGTGTAGAAATTCTCTGTAATTTTACCTAACCATTCCTTGTGACTATAAAGCTATGGACATGAGAAAATGGACTGTGTACTTTACAAGTGCAGTTGCTCCAGAGCTTAGTAAATGAGAGGAAGTGCTGCTGACTTCCATCGTCCAATCATTTCAAGCAAAAATGCAGTTTTTGTATTTTCCTTGAATGTAATTTGGTATTCTTTGAAAAGAGAAGCTTCATCTTATTTACTAAGCTTGAGCGCAACTGCAACAGTCTATTTACCTTTAGTAAATCAACCCCATTGGCGTTTCACAAAGCAGTAAGTAGGAACAGATAGTAGAAAGAGAGAACAGTATTAGATACTGTGTACCGCTCTGAAAGAGTGAATGAAATATAAGGCCGGGACAGGTCTATTCTAAGCTGGAACAAATGTCAGTAGACAACCCTTCACCTCCAGGTGTCGAGGTGAACCTTCAATGTGAAGAAGGCTCCTTAACAGGCCCATTGGTTTTAATGGTGAAGGGTCTTCCCGGAAAGGATGGAACGCAGTGGATAATGCCTGGAGAGGGCAAACAGTTTGAACCCTTTAACTACTTCCCGACTGGCCGTTGTATATAAACGGCCAGACGGTGGCACTGCAGGGTTGGGTGGCCGCTTATAAGCGCGCAGCACCGCGATCCGGTGTCTGCTGTGTCCTCCGGACACAGTGAAACACCGATCGGACGGTACCTGTGTACGAGGTCCCGATCATGTGATCACTGATTGGCCAATCAGTGATCACATGCAAAGTAATAAGCAAGATGTCACTTCTGACATTGCTTACTACGTGTGAAATCTATGAATGGTCACAGAGGTCACATGGTACAAGGCTATTCACAACAGCCTTGTACCATGTGATAAGCTGTGATCAATCACAGCTCACTCAGTAGTTCTCAATGGCTGCAAGAATGCAGACAGAGAGAAAGAGAAATGATTGCCTTTATATCCTATATGGGTGTAAAAGCAATCAGTGTAACAAAAAAAAAAAAAAAAAAAATTTATCACCTCCCAAAAGTAGTACAGTGTCACCATGGTGACACTGTACTGCTAGGGTGACAGTATGTAAAAAAAATATAAAAAAAATGAAAATGTAAAAAAAAAATGTTTAAAAATTATGATTTTTGGTTATAAACTAATTTGGCTTATTTTTTTTTTTTTTACTAAAAAGATAACGGAATAAATTTTGGCCAAGATTTATGATGAAATATTATTTATTTGCAAAATTTTATAAGAAAAACACTTTCGAAATTTTTGGACATTTTCATTTACATGGCAAAAAAATTTAAAATCCCAGCGGTGAATAAATACCACCAAAATAAAGTTGATCTGTCTCAAAAAAATGGTAAAAAATTAATTTGGGTACAGTGTTGCATGACCGCGCAATTGTCAAAGTGTGATAGCGCTGAAAGCTGAAAATTGCCCTGGTCAGGAAGGGGGTAAAAGTGTCCGGACTGGAAGTGGTTAAGTAAAGAAGGAAAATTTGCAAGGGAGGTGTCATTGTGGATAATGGTGTTGGAACCCTCTTCGTGCTGTAACTGCCTCAATACATTCCTCAAGGAATTTTCCAAAGAGAAGCTCATTTTCGCAGGGTATTCGCAAAGGCATCACTCCCAAGATGGGTCAGCCAACTCAAAAATTTGCGCATATGCACAGAAAGTAAGGACATTCTGGAGATTTGATGGATCGCATTCTCCATGATGTCTAAGGAGACTAGTAGGGCCACGGGCAAGAGCTGTAATCCTGCAGAAAGAAGAAGGATTATCTATATCAGGAGAAAATTCACTATTGTGTTCTTCAGTCCAGTTTGCCATAGCCTGGGCAACTGATAATGTGGTAGAGCCGATGATGATGCCAAAAGCAAAAGATGACTTCAAAAGAATGCCTAATCAACTGAATCCTTGAAGAATATGTAAACTTCAACATTTCATATTCCTGATATGTGCCTGCTGTACTATGTACTGGTAAGAAAAAGTATCCTGTTCTTTGTATTGCTTCCTTTGAAACACCTTTGTATATACCTACCAGTCCCTCTGCTTTCCTATGAAAAAATGACTACACTAGGCAGAAGAGCACAGTGCAGTCAGTTGTCTAGCTAAGCCGGGAACTGAGTATGATCTCCAATGATGAGACTTATCCTGAACCCCCCCCCCCCCCCCCCCCCACACACACACACACACACACACACACACCCTTTCACTGGGAAGATCAGTGTGCTGCTGTTTCTCCTCCTCTAGCTCTTAGGCAGCTGTGAACAAAGGGAATGTGATCAAAAAAATGTATATACTGTATGTTTTGCCTTTTATTTCTATTTTAGACTGAATCTGTTGTTTTACAAGGTGAGGGTTTACAATTTAAAGGACACTTTAAAAGAACAGGATGCCCTCAATAGAAACAGGAGGTTGATTTAGTGCAAGAATGGCCAGGTCCATGGTGGGAATAGTCCATTTTTAGTACAAGGCAGCAAAAATGCCAGGTGGTGTGAATAAGCTCTTGGAGCATTGCCTCAATCAATAACTCTGCTGTAGCTAGCATGTGGCGAGAAGCTGAGAAGTTGATCTTCAGTATTCTGTGCCAATATCTCCGAGTTCCCCTTGACTTCTGCAGATATAGGTGTGCCAAGTTATTCAATGTTGTAACCCATGAATATAGTCAGGTGAGAAAGAGGCACAAGAGCGTTTATGTTTGTTGGCACTCACCGTTTTCAGTAGTGGCAATAGCTGCTGGAATAGATCAGACATAATGGCAGAGAACTCTGAGTCAGAGAGGGTTTAAATACCATGAATCGGTGACACCCATGGACTTTACCAATGATTCACATCTACCCAGTGTCACCCCCTGGACAACCTACCATCTCAAGATGGGACTTGATTTGTGTGAATTTCAATGTTTTTGGATTAAATCTTTGCTGTATACAATGGAGACACCTCAAACATTTTGACTAAATACATGCTTTACCATCCTGCTCATCGATTATACATTTGGTGACATCGATATTGCTACACTGTATGCATTTCACAGCTGGAGGGGAAGTAAGCAGCAAATTTTTTTTTTTTTTTTTTTTTAAATCTGACAAAACCTTACTTTTCCATAAACCAACTTTATTGATTCTAAATAAATTTAGGGTTAGATTCTCTCCCCCAGTTTCAACTGAAATACAAAAGTCAAACACCACACATACAATTAGCTATTGTTTAATTTTCTAATAAAAAAAACAATTACGTGTACAGTAAGACATGATTATTTAATATTAAATGTACAAAAATGGGTACGGTGTCCATCCAATTGCAATAACACTCCTCAAGGATAAACAGATTAAAAAAAAAAAAACATGCCATCAAAAATCATCGCTTCATCTGATAAAGCAATTCTATATATTCATGATTCTCCGAGGCAAAGAAACCTTCTCAGATTAAAAAACCAAGTCTGGCAATTGGCTGGTGATAACAACATACAAAATACAATAAGCCCTCGATACAAAACCGTATATACCATAGCTTTGAAATTAATGTAGAAGGCACATTTGATATAAAAAAAAAAAAAAAAATACAATACAGACTAGGAGGTAGGTGGAATGATTTTGTTCGGTACGTCAAACTTAAAATTCTATTTTCAGCTAATACCACTTTCTAAAAGATTTTGTTGTCCCCCTAAACCTCACAGACAGTATAAAAAAATGTCAGACTTCCATAGAGCATTGATTGGCACGATCACACTTCCTCTATCCAGCCAGCATTTAAAAAAAAAAAAAGATGCTAAGTAACAAAACTACTTACATATACACTCTATCATATTTCGAATACACCATCTTGCACTGACCCAATAAAAAGACTGCACATATTTTAAAACCATACTCCAACGAGAGCAACTGAGGATCACATTAAATACAAACAGATCCATCTCTTATCTGCCACATTCTTTCATTGTTCTTGAAAAAAATAAAGGAAAATTGGAATAAAATTCAAGCTAGGACCAGTTAAGCCATATTGCCAAAGCATCCATCAGTTTGTCCACGTGGGAACAAATGCCATTGTTTATAAGTCAAAATTCAAAAATACTATCATGTGGTAGACAAAAGGAGTAATCGTGTTCTTGGGGGGAATATAAAAAGGAGCTGACAGAGGGTAAACAACAAAGTATACTGCATGATATTTACATTTGACTTGGAGGAAACTGGAATATCTACTGGTATAAGGCATGGCCCAACACTTCCCAATCTCTTTACATAAAAAATACTTGAAGAGGCAGCTATGACATTGAAAATATTGTTGATACCTTGCGCTCTCAATGGTGAAAAAAAATGTGTCAGCAATAACAAAGCAGCAATGAGTGAGAAAAAAAAAAAAAAAAATACTAAAAATGAGACATAAAAAGTCAAAAGTCTTAAAAGATTTTGTTCATTTGGAACATAAAAGTCTGCCAAGTAGCCTTGTTCAGCTTGAAGATTATAGGCACCCTTGATTAGCAAAATCCTTCAGGAACTAGAAGCTTCATTGACCATGCCAAGAAACTTCTGGAAGCTTCTATAACCATGTAAGGAAACTTTCTTTATCCAGTTTGGTGCCAGCCAGAACAGACTCCATATCATTTAGGATGTCAGAACTCAAAGCTTCTTGCAGACTTGGCATAAGTTCCTCGCCTTCCACATTCATTGCCTCCCCCTCTAAAGTACCAAGGTCCACATTTGTTCCTGGAAGTGCTTCCAAATAGTCAGGGAATCTGTTCGGTTGGGAGGGCATACTACTTTGGTTGATTGCATCACCTGTGGATTGAAATATTTGCAGGTCAGCTGAGAATGGACTGTAAATAATAGAAAGGGGATTATTTACAACAAAAACCGTACACTACACGCAGTGCGGTTTGTAAAAAACGCACACTTTTTAAGCTGCTTATATCCCTGCACTTCCCTCCTCTTTATCAAGTGCTGGATGCTCAGCCCTGATATTACATGAACAAGCACTGTGCTTCCTTTCCTACCCACACATGTGCAATCTGAAGCCAACTGCTGGAAGGCAAGACCTTGCAAATGCTTTTTGTGGTTGAACGGACACAAACACGCTTGAAAATCTTGCCTTCCCAGAAGAGTGGAGGGTGTTCTAGACAAAAAAGTGTGAGAAGGCTAAAATTCCATATTAATGACCTGTCATATGGGTATGAAGGTCAGGTGTCCACAAACATTTGCCTATATACACATACAATATATACACTCCGTTTTGGACAGAGGAGAGCTGGATTAGAACACCTATTAGGGTGAATCTCCCTAACGGGGGCACAGACAGCAATAAAAACCTATTTGTCCTGTTTACTGTTATCATTGAAGGTGAAATTAAAAGAAAATTCCAAAATTTTGGGTTGTCCCCGAAACAGAACTCGAGGAGAAATATTTCCTCTCACTTCCTGTTTTGGCTTTGGAACAGAAGTGGAGGCAAGTCTCCCCAATAGGACACAGATGAATAAAACTGGCAGGGGTTATATACCCTCCCTTACTCTATCCAACATGAAAAAAAGTTTTGCATATAGTTGCACTTTAACGTTGATGCAAGGAATTTCCCCAGCAGTCTTTCAGCCTAAGGGACTGCAGGGTGTGCATCATGTTCTCAGTGATTCCACAGAGTGGTGGCTCACGTCATACGACTAGCCGACTTGAGGAGGACAGATTAAGAGGAAGGCTCTGGGAGTAGACTTCCATAATTCTATCAATGATCAAAAGTGGCCTCACTAGCATCTTTTTAGGCAAGGATTTTAGATATCTCACCAAGAAAGACAGGTGAAGAGAGAGTTGCTAGTATGTAATCAATGTAACCTGCATCTCTGCCAACTAGATGGTGCACACCCAAATCACACCACTTCTTTATCAATGAGAAAACTGACTTTAGTAGAGAAATCTCTGTATGATGATGAGTGTTTACAACAATCAGACGTGAAATTATTGACCCAACCAGGCCAATCCTTCACTGGATCTATACACTGGTGCATTTTTGGAAACCCTGAGAAAGCAGAAAAGATACAACAAAAAGCTATTGTTTATCGTAAACCACCTGGACAAATGAAATATGAGGTTAGGCACACATTAACAGAAGCAGAACAACCTTTGCCAAACTGTAGAGAACTTACAGATATTGAGCATGCATTTTTACCATGTGTTCAGGCACCATCAGCAATAATTTTTACATCCAATCCAAAGCACAGAAATCCACCCACCTGTGTCCATTTCATCAACACTGTTAAGGAAGTCGTCAGGGGTCCTAGGTACACTGTAACTACTCATACTTAATCCGCTATCTGTGCTTTCATCTCTGGAGTGATACGTGCCACTGCAAACACAAGGCAGAATAAGTAAGCCAAGATAAAAACAAAAGGATATATAAATATTGTCCTATACAACTATTGGTTATATGCAGGACATTGGGGCAAAATGTGTGACGTATCAGGTTGTATGTCCCGTTTTGTAAATACTACGAACCCAATTTCATGTATATATACACACATGCAGT
The DNA here is from genome assembly GCF_062004578.1 of Staurois parvus. NCBI lineage: Eukaryota > Metazoa > Chordata > Amphibia > Anura > Ranidae > Staurois > Staurois parvus. The sequence goes on along the minus strand of NW_028318218.1, from coordinate 3,080,438 downwards.
GTCTTGTACATGATCAAAACACACCGCTCTACAACACCAGCCAAAGCTGGAGCAGCCAAGCTACCCTCCTCCATCTAAAATGTCCAGGTAATCCGACAAATCAGCAATTAGTACAAAGCTTGCTTCCAGCAGTTTACAACATCCAGATGCAAATTTCATCTCTCTACTGAACAAGTGGACTCAGCACAAACCTGTTGAGGAAAGGATCAGAACTGTTCATGGTCATCGTGCGGAGCTCTTGAGTTATTCCCGATGAACACACTGGGTTCTGAGTACCACCATCTTGCTCCATGGTTGGGATCTGACTACGAAGAGCTAGTTCCTGTAAAGACAAATGAACGTGTGTACTATTAAATTCAACAAAGACAGGAAGAACATATAGCCAAATTGGGAGACTGAAAAAAAGTCTGTTCTGTTGAATATTCTTGGTTTTTTTTAAATTTCTTCCTAAACCACTGCAGCTATTAATTTAGTCTTAGTAGCGTCATTCATGGTGAATGGTTACTAGATGGGACAACAAAAGACAATTCAGATGACCCTCTGGCATTACGGGAAGCACTAGATTTGAATACTTAAGAACAGCCAATAAGGAATAATGAAGGTGTGCTTTGGAACCCACCTTCAGCACAACCAATGTCATCAGCCAAATAAAAAATGGTGGATTAACATTCAGTCACATCACTTTAGAAAAACAGGTAAGCACTAGTCAATCACTCTTAAGATTTTAAGGTTAACCTGTTGTATCTGCTATTAGTCAACACCACTAATGAAGTGCGGGCCCCATACGGTGCCAACACATTCCTCCTTGATTTAATGATTAGCCCTCCACAGCACCTCTGCTACCCCCCCCCCCCCCCAACTGCTTATCTGAACACACAGTAATCCCCATTACCCAGGCCTTTGATGTAGCTGAAGACTCAAACTGCACTGTTGTATGCAGGTGGGACTTGCCAAGGCTTCCAAATTCAAAAACAAAAACTTTGAGAAGTACAGCCAAAGCTTGTTTGGCTGTACTTTTCCTATGGATTACAGGAGTGCAGTTTGTTCTGTACTCCTGTGACCCAGTTTCAGCCAACAGCAGGCTTAAGTCCGCTGTCGGCTGATGTCAACTCAGTACAGGGAGGGCAGAGCGCTGGAGACTGACATTCCTGGCTCTCTGCTCAGAGCGGCAAGGAGAACTGAAAAATCAGTGGTTTCTGATCGCTCAGTTCTCACCCCAAGAACCGGAAGGAAACAGATGCAGCATCAGGTTGATGCTACATCCACCTAGGTAAGTATAATTAGAAATAAGAAAACTCCCAAACTTCTCTTTTAAAGTGGAAATCTAGCAAAAAGGGTTTTGGGGTTTTTTTGTGTTTATTTATAGACAGAGTGGAAGAAGGGTTACAAGCCCTGTCATGTTTTTATTGCTGTCTGTGTTCTTGTTGGAAACTTGGCCACCGATTTCATGTCCTGTTGGGAATACCTCCCCTCACTTCCTGTCCTTCTGATAACAGGAGCTCCCTTTCCTGTCCTTTATGCGCCAGTCATGACCTTGCAGTGTTGTGTGACTGAACAGCACGGCTCCCGCAGAGTGGGCAGAAAAAAAATATACCAGGTATTGAATTTAAGATATTCAAAAGGAGACAAAAATTGCTATAGCGCCATTTGACACTATAGGTTGGAGATCTTTGTTTAACAGTGTAATGCTGATCTGTATGTGAATGTTTCAGCAGCTCAGGAGCAAAGCTCACTTGTATGCCAAATGTTTTATGTAACAAAAACAACTTTCATAAATCTTCATAAACCAACATTGATGAGTTATCTGCAATTCAAACTTGATTATCAGCCAGAAACTTGTTAGACTGGAGGAGTCTATTCTGCTTTTGGTTGCATATATTCACACAAACTAACAGAAGATGGGCCATAAAAAAAAAAACCACCCTGGAACAACTCTGTATATGCGCACTAAAAGATACTATTTGTTTCCCTCTTTTGTTGACGTTTCTTAGTGGGATAAATGCATGTTTAAATTTCGCAAGCATATCCATGTCTATAAGATGACAGAAAACCCCACACCATGACACACAGACAGGACAAACATGTAGAGAATAACAAAAGGCAGTTTCTAACCTGTGGCCTCACCTGCCGGAGCAGTTCTTGGTGCTTGAGTCGGAGGCGCTCCTTCTCCATCTGTAGCTGCTGGAGCCTCATCTGATTGCCCCCACCTCCCATGACACCACTCTGGGGGCTCTGTGGGGCCAGCGGAGGAGGAGATTTCACTGGTGCGCTCTGACTCAGCCTCTGCTGGTTCATAGCTGTAAAGAGAACAATAAACCTTTAGGGGAACATGCAGTCTTTGCAATGCTCATAATGCAAAAAATAATTATAGGAGTAGCAATCCAGCCTTCTACAATTATTTTACTAAAAAGGCTGTTACTGAAAGGACTTTCTCCATCAATAATGAAATGAAGACTATTTCACTGCATAAAGTGCTCCGAAAAGAACTTGTGCAAAATTAAAAGCTCTGGGAAACAGCTAAGACATTTGTACATTTCAAATTGCTGAAGACCTTCTACGGTATTTAAGGTTTACAACCACTGTAAGATGTTGTCTTTCCCCGACATGAAATCTGTTTACTTTTAGTGTTTACTTGCTGCTCTCCAAAGCAATAAGTGCTTTGTCTGCTGCCTCATTCCTCTGCTATCTACACGAGTCCCTTCTAACAAGTTTTCCTGACAGAGCTAAAAAGGTGACGGGAAGGAGCTTCAGCACAAAGCCTGTAATGGAGAGCCACAGCTCTTCCTGTGAGCTGTGAGAAGGTGGGGTGGGGGGTTTTACCTTCCCTCCAATCACCTCTTAGAGGTTTTGTACAGCGTGCATCTGAAGCTCATCATCCTCTGCTTTGTGAGTCTGTGAAAAATCCTTTTCATCTCCGAGTTTTACAAGGATGTACAGGACAAATGGCTGCAGAGAAACAGGTACAGCTTTATGTAGAAGGTTTTGTCTCACTTCTGTGTATCACCTGAGACCAGTCACTTGACTGGGTATAGGTAAGGTTTTACAACCAGTTTAGGTTCCTCCATCCTGTCTCCTTGGTATTTTTTCAATTTGTCTATTGCATGACAACGTACACTGAGCATGCACAGGCTAAGGATCACTCACTGATTATGGAATAGAATTTTGGTTCTTTATTTTACAAAAACATGCCCAATAAAGAAGAAACTGGAAAATTGGGATTCTCTCCAAAAAGTCTTCAAATAAAAAAAACATACCCTTCCCAAATATTCATAAACAAAATAGTGGTGCACCAAAATGAAAATTCTGGACTGAAACCAAAAATTCAGGATGCACTTGGCTGAAATTCGAAACTGAAATGGACAGGTTTTTTTTTTTTAAATTGTTAAATTTTTTTTATACATACAATATCTCCCAGAAGTGAATACACCTCTCACATTTTTGTAAATATTTTACTCTGTCTTTTCATGTGACAACACTGAAGAAATGACATTTTGCTACAATGTGACGTAGTGAGTGTACAGCTTGTATAACGTAAATTTGCTGCCCCCTCAAAATAACTCAACACACAGCCATTAATGTCTAAACCACTGGCAACAAAAGAGAGTACACCCCTAAGTGAAAATGCCCAAATTGGGCCCAAAGTGTCAATATTTTGTGTGGCCACCATTATTTTGCAGCACTGCCTTAACCCTCTTGGGCATGGAGTTCACCGGAGCTTCACAGGTTGCCACTGGAGTCCTCTTCCACTCCTCCATGACGACATCACAGAGCTGGTGGATGTTAGAGACCTTGCACTCCTCCACCTTCCGTTTGAGGATTCCCCACAGATGCTCAATAGGGTTTAGGTCTGGAGACATGCTTGGCCAGTCATCACCTTTACCCTCAGCTTCTTTAGCAAGGCAGTGATCATCTTGGAGGTGTGTATGGAGTCGTTATTTTGGAATACTGCCCCGCGGTCCAGTCTCTGAAGGGAGGGGATCATACTCTGCTTCAATATTTCACAGTACATGTTGGCATTCATGATTCCCTCAATGAACTGTAGCTCTCCAGTGCCAGCAGCACTCATGCAGCCTCAGACCATGACACTCCCATCACCATGCTTGACTGTAGGCAAGACACACTTGTCTTTGTACTCCTCACCTGGTTGCCACCACACACGCTTAACACCATATGAACCAAATCAGTTTATCTTGGTCTCATCAGACCTCAGGACATGGTTCCAGTAATCCATGTCCTTAGCCTGCTTGTCTTCAGCAAACTGTTTGCGTTCTCTCTTGTACATCATCTTTAATAGAGGCTTCCTTCTGGATGTACAGAGACAACCTTGATGAAAACCTGTTCCAGAGCACTCTGGACCTTAGACTGGGGCGATGGTTCATCTTTGAACAGGACAAAGACCCTAAGAACACAGCCCACATAACAAAGGAGTGGCTACGGGCCAACTGTGAATGTCCTGGAGTGGCCCAGCCAGAGCCCAGACTTGAACCCGACTGAACATCTCTGGAGAGATCTGGAAATGGCTGTGCACTGACACTCCCCATCCAACCTGATGGCGCTTGAGAGGTACTGCAAAGAATAATGGGAGAAATTGCCCAAAAATAAGTGTGCCAAGCTTGTAGCATCATACTCAAAACGACTTGAGGCTGTAATTGGTCTTACAACAAAGTATTGAGCAAAGGCTGTGAATATGTACATGTGTTTTTTTCTTTTTATAAAATTGCAAAGATTTCAAAACAAACTTCTCTCACATTGTCATTATGGGGTATTGTTAGTAGAATGTTGAGGAAAAAAATTAATTTAATCCATTTTTGAATAAGGCTGTAACATAAAAGTTGGCAAACGTTCAGCGCTGTGAATACTTTCTGGATGCACTGTATATCAGTGCATAACAGAAAAAAAAAAAATCAGAAAATATGAATACCAAAAAATTCCAGAATGCCAAAAAATTCTAGGCCTGCTAGGCAGGTGATGCAACCAATCACTTCTCTCCAGTTCAGGCCCCACATGCCAGTATCTCACAAAGTTTTGTCTGCTTACATAGGCACTGTGGACACATGAACAAGGAGCTATCATGTGCTCTCAACATATGTGTATGGCTGCTTCATTTACAGTGTGTATACATGCCCCAAAAACTACTCTGGTATGCCAAAAAAAAAAAAATATATATATATATATATATATATATATAAGAAGAGGTGGTGGTATACCATTTACATATTGCATTAATAACTTCAGCACCGGGTGCTTTTATGTGGTGGTGCTCATTCTTTAACACCTTCAGAAATAGGCTACCAGATGGTGAATACCCTGAGTTTGGAGTTAAAGGGCCTGAGCAACATCATCATCGACTAGAGGAATCACCTTATAGGTCACCCCCTCATTTATAAAGATCTGTCATATGAAACAATGCTCTGTTTGTTTAGGTGGGTTAGCCCAGTTTCTATCTAGTACTTTTATTTTCAGCAGGTCATCATGACATCAGAAACTTGAATACATGCCAGGAGGTAAACAGCAGCTAAACTTGGCAAACTCCAGCTCAGCAAACAACCCACTTCTAGAGGCTTTTTCTGAAGCCGTTGTGTCTTGAGATGGTCTATTTTATTTTCCTTTGTGGCAGAACAATGGAAAAGAAGAGTGTTTGTAGACATAGAGGTAGCTAAGATTGGAGGGTTTGTATGTGTTTAACACATGCGCAAAAAATATGTGCCAACTAACCGTCAAGCAAAACAGCATGTAGAAGAAGCTTCTGATGGAATCAACTGCCCACAGACTGGTAGATTGAGTAGCTGGACACTTTCCTATCTTTGTTACAGGAGGCCTCAACCAAACCAAGTGACATCCAAATATTATGTGCAGGCACTGATGCAGTCCCAATAAGACCACGCGCCATAGCGGCTAAGCAAATATCTGAAGATACTGTTTGATGAAAAGCATTTATACCAGTGGGGGGGAATTAACAGCACTGCCACTGACCACCACCAGGGGGCCATTGTGACCACTGACACCAATGCTGGGGGATAACCATCTGCCATTGACCCCAATGCTAGGAGTAATGCAGGCCATAGACGGGCCGTTTATCGACCGAATTTTCGCCCGCACGAAAAATCGACCGATATTCACGCCGTTAGTGGGGCAAGCCTGTCGGCCGTTTTTCGCGGATCTTCGCATTTATATTTATCGGTCATGCTGTAAAATCCACGAAAAATGGCATTGGTTACTAAGGCTCAGGGTTACTAAGTTTACCATCAACACAAGCAACAAATACCGGGAGTTACTATTACTGCCACAAAATGTAGCCGTTATTTACCCCCCCCCCACTTACTCTTTAGTGTGCACTGCGATACGTTGCAAATAAAAAATTTACAGCAAGATAAACTTTTCAGCTGTCAAGGTGCATTACATCCCATTCATTTTGAATGGGCTGCCCAACTTGATTCAGAGCACAATATCAGAGAGCGCAGTGCTACTGCACTGTGTCAGGGCCTATATATCTCATTTCCCAGCTGACCAGCACTACTCTATAGCTTTTTACTCTCCCTGCTTACATCACATGCACCTGGTTATAAAATCAAGATCAATGACAAGACACAGTATGCCTGTTAGTGCAGCACACCATCTGAACTCTATGTAGACATAGAATTACTCTGCTCAGCATTCACCCAAATCGCAAAAGAATCTATTTTGGAGCTCACTACCATGAACTATAAATAAAGGCTGTCAAACATTACACAAAACAGAAATCGTTTCTTCTCTGGTTAATAGTAACAGTACGTGCAATATTTTGCAGTTTCCTAGAAGTACACATCTGGAACAAGTCACTCCATTATTATTTTACCACTACAACACTGCAACACTTTGTAGGGAACACTTAACCAGTCACGTCAGTAGCTGCCCCACAGGAGCTTGCAATCTACTGTCAGATACAACCCATCTTAAGGAACATTCTGCATTGCTCTCAAGAAGTGCTGGCCTGAGGGGGGGGGGGGGGGTCAGATTGTGTCCAAAGTCTGTGTATAGCCTAAGGCAAAAGTCGGTGCCAAAATTACACTTTAAAGGGCGTGGACAAGATGGCTGCCTAGTCCTAGAGCTGTGCTCCTCCACAGCCACACCCAGCAACATTAAATGCAACCCAAGGCTCCTATTCCCAGCGGACTGGAGGGCTGCGGTCAGGGGAGTAACCAGAGCATGTCCCGCAAGCGATCCCGGCTACGGGAATCGCAACGACTCCTAGATTTTTACATGAAACTGCTACAGCATGCAGAGCAAGATGGCGCCGAGCACAGTCCCACTCCATAGTCGGCCACATCACCTGGACATGCCGCTGCTGACACTCCATCCTCAGACACAGAGGACATTGCAGACTCTCAACAAGACATCCCCCCTCCTGCAGGGGAGAGAGTCAAGAGTGCAGCTAACTCACTAGCGCACACTCTATCAAAGCCTCCCCTCATAAAACGGCAGCATGGTGCTGGGCCTTGTAGTCCCACCTTCCTCACACTCATTAGCGGTCTTTCCCAGCAACTGAGCACTCTCTTAAAGCCACGTTGCTTACTTTACGATCCAATTTGCAAAGGGAGCTCGGATCATCTATTAATCACCTGTATGACCAGGTTGATTTCTTGGAACATCGCAATGACCACATTGAACACTTAACCGCATACAACGCGGTAGTGGATATACAAGATGAGCAAGCGCACTTCATCAACTCCACCTCAAAGTTGCCTTCCTGAAAGATCGCTCCAAGTGCAATAATATTATATTCAGAGGAATCCCTGAGAACATAAACAATATTGAAATTGTGCCATACCTGCACCAACTCTTCCAAAAAACTGCTCCTAACACTCACTCCACAAGACATGCTCCTAGATAGAGCTCATAGAATTCTTAAACCTAAACATCTACCAACCTCCACACCAAGGGACATTTTGGTAAGAGTCCACTTCTACCATGTCAAGGAGCAAATTATGAAAGCAGCGCAATCTCAGAGCTCTCTTCCTGATCCCTTCACAAAAATTTCACTGTACAATGACATCTCAACGTCCACCACGCAAGCTCATAGAGCTTTTCCAGCCAGGAACATCTATTCTTATGAATCACAATATTCGCGACAAGTGGGGTTATCCCACAAAATTGCTCATCACCTTATGCAACCAACTTGTTCTCATCTTGACACCCAAGGATGGGCTGAAACAACTGGAGGGGGGTTACTCAGCAGGCTCCTCTAATTACTCCAAAGCCTAAACCTTCATCCAAGATCCTTGATCTGTAGGAATCGCATGCTATACCCAGACCTCCAGTCTGTCAGGATTTCATCAAATTGCGAATTCTCTCAAAGCCTGTGTATGTTTTCTAATGTGGGGGAGAGGAGTCTCTGATACCACTTTTCCACACCCCCCGGTAATAGTGTGCTATGCACACAATTGTATGTTCTTAATATTTCTTTGTTGAAGAACACTGCAATTTTCTCTTTTACGGTTGTGTTATTATTGCTTATTCACTCCATACTGTTACTAAGTTTTGGACCTGCCAGCAAAGAAACCTCTGAGTACTCCCCGTTTTACTGGGTTTTGTATAAAGTTTCTTCCCCACTCTCTCTTCTGTCTGTGGCATCTTGGCATCTCCCTAACCATAGGTATGGCACTCAAAATTCTCTTTAAAATGTAAAATGGCCTTCACAGCCCTTTTAAACACTCTCTCCTCTGGCAACAGGCATTGTTACAGAAAGCTGACGTAGTCTGTGTTCAAGAAACACATTTTTTGAAAATCAAAACCCCTACCTGTTCATGCAAATCCTACCCACACCGCGTTTTCACTCAGACAAAAAAACAAGAGGAGTCATGATCATGGTTCGCTCTACTGTCTCATTTCTCCCCCATCATGTAGAACAGGACCCCTTGGGAAGATTTTTGATTTTTTTTCAGCTACATTCAATAACTGCCCCTTAGTTATAGTCAACATATATGCCCCCAACTCTGGCCAAAAAATCCAACACCTATCAAAAGATCAACTGATCATATGCGGCGATTTTAATGAAACTATTGATGCTTCCTTAGATACCTCCTGCACTAAGCGATGCCGCTCCACTGCCCTGTCCGCATTATTACTTCATGAAGATCTCTATGATCCCTGGAGATGCCAACATGATGCGGAGAAAGACTACACCGCCACCCAAAAGACCTACTCATAGATCTGTTTTTGACCTCCAAACAGCTGCTTCAAAATATTCCAACAACTAAATTGGAGTCAATAATACCAAACATCACTCCATCTGGCGTATGAACGCATCCCTCCTCAGCCACTCGGACTATCAACAGATCAAGTATGAAATTAAGGCCTTTTATGCTACTAATCTAGGCTCTGTCTCTAACCCTACTACTTTATGGAACACTCATTAAGTCCATCATTAGAGGTCTATGAATTAAGCTTGGCGCTCAGGAGAATAGGAAACGGGAATCAACCATTACTACTCATTTGGCCCATATACGATCTCTTGAGACCCACCATAAATTGACTCCTAGTGACCCTCTTATGACTGAACTACGCTCCGTGCGTGCCTCCCTTAGTTCCTATCTACGTACAGGCTATGATTATTATGTCAAAAGACTCCGCCTCACCTCATATGCTCAAGGGAACAAAAAACAGGCAAATTCTTAGCACAGCAGTATAAACATAAGGTTGCCCAAACCAAAATCTCATACTTATAGGACTCAACGGGGAAAAGACAGGTTAACTAAAAAGACATAGTTAATGCCTTTGTCTCTTTTTTTGCAAAGCTATACAACCTCAACTCCTCTCCATCTAGTGCTCAACCCAATTCCCTCTCAATACAGACATTCCTAGAACCTTTGCAACTCCCAACTCTAACGAATACCCAACTACAACAAATATCCCAACCCTTTAGGAAGTCAGAATTGCCAGTAAATCTTTGCCTACCAGCAAAGCCCCAGGCTCTGATGGTTTTTGTAATGAATATTACAAAACCTATTCTGACCAACTATTGCCTCACCTAAAAAACTCTCTTAATAGATTTTTAGCTACGGGAGGCATCCAATCCGAATCCCTAGAATCTATCATAGTCACCATCCCTAAACCGGGAAAGTCCCCCCATGACCCTGTGCACTATCGCCCCATTTCTCTCCTCAATACAGAACAAAAAATATATGCCAAATTACTGGCCTTTCTACTAGCTCCTTATATGCCACACCTCATGCACCCAGACCAAGCAGGTTTTATCCCCAATCGACAATCCTCAGATGGTACCAGGAGATCTCAACCTCATTCAATGGGCCAATTGTCATCAACTGCCTTCTCTGCTTATCTCACTAGACGCAGAGAAGGCATTTGACTGAGCAGCAGCACTACTAAAATTTGTCATTTCTGGTACTCTTCTCCGAGCCATCATGAGGTTGTACTCGACCCCGGTGCTAAGGTATGGACCTTAAGCCTCTTATCAGATCCTTTTCCAATAACAAATGGCATGCGCCAAGGGTGCCCTCTCTCCCCCCTAAATTTTGCTATGGTGATCAAACCCCTGGCGCAAGCTATAAGATCTAACCCCAGATTAAAGGAATACAGGTAGGACATACTTCACATAAAATAGGCTTATACGCTGATATCTCATTGACAGATCCGGAACACTCACTACTTCCTCGATGCTCACGCCTTAACCAATTTCTAACATTTCACTCTACAAACTTATGCAGGCCATAGACGGGGAGAAAACCAGCCGTTTTAAAAAAAAACAAAACAAAAAAAACCCGAAAAATCGGTCAATCGGCCGACGTTACCACCATTGATTAAAAAAAAAAGAAAAAAAAAAAAAAAATCGGCTGATTTTTGTCCCGTCTACGGTCGGCAAATATAATAGCGGTGTCCCTGCGGAGAGCTCCGCTATTATATTTGACATTTAAAAGTATAGCAAAGTTGCAACATTGTATCTATGTGTATCCATTTCAGATACAGATGTTTTTATTCGGATACAAATAGATACAAAGTTGCAACCGCTATACTTTTAAATGTCAAATATAATAGCGGAGCTCTCTGCAGGGACACCGCTATTATATTTGTCATTTAAAAGTATTGTGGTTGCAACATTGTAGCTATTTGTATCCGAATAGAAACATCTGTATCCGAAATGGATGCAAATAGATACAGATGTTCTTTTTCCTTGTCTTCATCTTCTTCTTCTCATGCGCATTTTTTTAATCGGTAAAAAGATCGGCCGATTTGCCCATCATTGCCATGAAAATGGGCCGATGGACAAAATCGGCCGTTTTTTTCCAGCATAACCGATAAAAAAAAAATGTGTCAAAATCACAAAAAACGGCCGATTTTCGACCCATCTATGGCCTGCATTAACCACTCCAAAACTGCTATGTTGGGAGTTGCTTTGTCGCCGGACACTAGAGAAGTCATAACTAAGCTTTCTCCCTTCTCCTGGGCGCTAAACTCCTCAATGAAATACTTGGGAATCCAACTTGTCACGGCTTTCTCTAACCTCTTACGGACTAATTTATCTGTTATTAAACTACAAAATCTCAGCAAGGATCTTAGTGTCATTAAATCTGCCTGGGCAGGACGCAGAGCATTAGCTAAGATGTTCCTTCTCCCTCATCTCCTTTACTTTTTCAGGACTTTACCCAATCCTATCTTGAGAGACTGCAGTTTTTGCAGATCAGTAGCCATCACCCACTTCATATGGGCCTGTCTAAAAGCCTCCACACTATGCATCCCTAAACGCTACAATGAGCTCGGAGTGCCGGATGTTAGGAAATATTGTAAGGCAGCCCTTCTAGACCAAGCGAAATTGGTGGACATCAAAACTCCAGGTCCCTTGGCTCCAGATTGAAACTACTGCACTGGACCTGCAACCCAAACTTCTGCTAGGTGCTTTATAAAATATACCATTATTGTCGCTACAATTACTATCACAAGACCTAGTGCTTCATCACTGGGATAACGCTGGTATCCAGAATATTGGGACCCTCGTCACGCCTCATGGGCTTCTTACCTTTCACCAAATTTCTGCCAAAATCAAATTAAGCAATAAAGACTTCTACATATACTTACGCATAAGGCATATCCTCTCTAAGGTCCTTATCGCCACAACCACCATGACGAAAGATCTTACTATTCTACGCCTCCACATCATCCACACAGAAAGGAATATCCGCCAAATAGCTCTCTTGTACAACCAGATCCCAGCATTAAATCTCCTGCAATGGCGTTCTGGGAAGTAGCTTTGCAAATCGAAGTACCCCCATCCATGTGGTACCAAGCTCTCCGTACCCCTTCTGCCTTTTCTAGAAAACACAACCCACTGGGAATCCACAATGAAAAAATATATCACAGATGGTACTATACCCCAAAAAGACTGGCTACTATATACCCAACTCAAAGCTGGAATGCTGGAGGAATAGTGGGCTTGAGGGATCGCTCCTTCACATGTGGTGGTCCTGCCTGCATGTATGCATATTCTGCCTTTGTTACAGGATTTAACAAAGTCTAATATTGACCTAACACCAGAGGTGGCTCTTTCACACTATTATAACACACATTCTCATTACGGCACGCCTATCTATAGCCAAAACATGGAAAAGCTCCAACCTTTTCCCATTACACTCAGTTACAGCTATTCTGAATGCTCACTGTTTGATGGAATTCCTTTTTGCTAAAGCACATCAGACCCTTCCAAAATTCTTCCGACATTGGCAAATCTGGCTGATACTAGATCTCCCCAACTACAGTAAGTCCCCCCCCTTTCTTATTATAACCTACCTTTGGCCAGAGTCCTCTAGAGAGTCACCTCTTACTGCTAAATATGGCTATAGTACTACCTCTTGGAAAAAAACATTATGCATACTAAGGTTGCTGATATGCCTTAGTTCATATTCCTTTTCCTCTCATACTTTTCTTACGCTATACTTACTAACCCAACTCCCTTTCTTTTTTTTTCTTTTTGCCTCATGTATGGTATTATGGTTAGTTTCTCCCTACCGGCAGGCACTCTTCTTGATAACCAAATCTTCCCTATAACTGGTAAATACACTTGTTACAGTAGAATTGTATTGTAATTTGTGATCTCTATTCTTGTTTGATACTCTAAAGGTAACAGGTTGTATCCTCCCATTTTTCACTGTTTATGTTCATGATAAGTCAGTCTTACTCTGTTTGATATAACATTGTTTGTTCCTCGTGCAAAAATCTCAAAAACAAAGTTATGAAAAAAAAAAAAATTACACTTTAAATTGTTTCTCCTATGGGATTTCACAACAGAGTCTGTTTAAAGGACTGCTCCTGACTAAACTGAAATACCTTCTGTTCTCAGGATATTACTAAAGCAACCGTCGCTGAAGTCAATCTTCACAATACAGTGCGGCCTTCCAAGAAGATATGGAACATTTGCCTCTTGCTGCACACGCCACCAACATCCACTAAATTCTCACATCTTAACCAATTACAAAGGTGTATTCTTGTGACACAACAGCAGGGCTGAACAAAACCCAATACCCAGGTAGTCAATGCTCCTTAAATATTACAGCAGACACCATACTTTAAGGTTCTCTAGTCAATAAAGATGGTTCCTTAAAAAAAAAAAAAAAAACCTTCCTGGCTCCTGAAATGGACAGCTTGGCACCTGAATTCAAAATTAAAGCAGATCCTCACCCAATAAAACAAGTTATTTGCACTTGAGCCCCTCCCCCCCAAGTCAATTAAATTTTTCTGGTAAATGGTTTCTTTTTGGTGCTGCAGCACAGTGCTTCCCCTTTTCTTGCCGAGGAGACAATGGCACTGCACTCCCCAATGCCCCTTTTGGTACATGCATGTCCAAGGAGTTCCATGCGTACGTAGATGAACAGCATGGCTTTGGGACCTAGCAGAGACCTGTGACCCATCCATCCACGTGCAGGGATTCTCCACGCATGCACGGAGGACCCTGCATATATTGGATCTCGTATTTCAGGGTGTGCCACGGATCACTATGGCCAGGCACAGGCCTTTAGCACAACTGTGGAGACAGGATTTTCAAAGATGGTGGTGCTGGAGAGAGGTGTGGGGACAACATTAGGATACTATCCCCCCCCCCCCCCCCCCACACACACACACACACACACACACACACACACACACACACACACACCAAAACTGATTCGCAAACCATAGCCCTCACCTAATCAGGGCTCAACTATCTTGCACAATGCAATCACTCTTCTAAATGTGCTTCCAGGAGGACAGTTCACAGGGATGACCTCATCTAATAATGTTCAATTACAGGCTGCAGGTGGGTCCTAAAATAGACATCATTGCTTGACTACAACTTAATCTGTAAGAAGTCTAAAAGCAGGCTGTGCTGCTTGTGCTGGATCACACATCTAACTGAACGGAATTGCGATTTCTTTGGCAGGCAAAACCCCTACAAAATAGGAGCTTCATCTGTGTAGTTAGCAGTTTGCCTGGTGCTCAGCTTTAAATATGTCCACCAAACAAACCATTAAATACTTGGGCCTTGTCCTTTGCTTGGTTTTCTTCCCACCCTTTACAAACCCAAATGTATTTAACTAGCACGTGAGATGATGGCCAGACCTCACAGGCAGACAAAAAAAAAAACAAAAAGCTTTGCTCTTGTTAGAGGGAGAATCAGGATATGGGGGCAGGGGGGAGATTACAACTAAAGTCTCCAAAACAAAACAAAACCCCCAATTAACTACCCAGATCTTGGCAAACAACCATTTCTACATTAAAACAAAAGAGTGGAGGAAAAATAGTCTCAAGTGATAATTAATGCTTACACCATTACAAATAGTAATTAAGATGAGACAATTACAGGACTGTGGAAGGTTCCAGAGAAAGCCTCTTGTGAGCTGACCAAATTTACCCTCGACTACAAACAATAACTACATAAATACAGCAATTCGACTTCTGCTCTTCCATACATTAAAAAGACATTCAATAACTCGATTCATGCAATGTTGCTGGGTTGCTTAGAGCTGGCCACTGACATTACGATCCACTTTGTGTACAATTTTCTTTAGAAATATCAACACTACCTAAAGCACCTATTCCACTTCTATGAAGTCAGACGAGTTCTCAGCCAGGCTATGGCTGGCCATACATTATAAAATTATCTGGAGATTTTTGGTTTAGATTTACCAAAAACCATATAATAGGAGGACAAACCTAAACAACACTTTCAGTTGTATCCAATTAAGCAGGCCCTTGCACTACATAGTTGAAGGTAAATCTAAAGGAAATTGGGCAGAAAATTGGAAGATAACTGTATAATGTATGGCCATTATATTATAGATAGATAGTGCCGGTGGAATATTCCACCGGAGGATGAACGTTGGCGTCTTCCCACCATCTGTATGTTGCACTTCTTAGTGACGTTTCTACAACGGAAAAGAGCTGGTCAGGATATCCATCCATGGGCAGCTGGACAAGGGGATAAAGGAGAGAACAGGAGAACCCATTTAAATCTACATCTATCTTCTGGGACAACTAGTACAAGAGTATCATCCCATCCCATCTATCCTGGAAGGATAAAAAGCGTATTTGCCTGGATTTATTCAGGCAAATATAGAGGTGAGCACATAGGGAGACCATTAAGCACTCGGCGAGAGGAAACAAGGAATTCACCTGCACACTTTACTTTGAAAGACTTTATATATACTTATTTTATGCACGTGCACAATTTTATATGTTTTTGCACAATGTGAATAGAGTGATCACAGTAGAATAGAGGTGCACTAATTTAGATTGTATGGATCTGTATTGAATTATACCTCTCAAGTCACAATCACTTTAGGACTGATAGTCAGTCACCTGCATGAAGGCTTTTTTGAAATTCATAATAACTGTTTAAGTCACTAGATATAGTGATTCATCAACAATTCATAATTGCTATCTATATTAGAGTTTATATAAGTATTATTTTGGATTATCATCTAAAAGCACCTTCAGAAATAAGAGTTATGCACATTAATATATATGAGCGCGGCACTATCTATCTATAATATTATATATACACTAGCAAGTGAGTCAGTGCAAGTGCCAGCGCACCTTACACATCATATAAGACGATTACACTTTACATTACCCACTGAACACCTCATCTCATAATAGCTCACAAGTATTCACCATTTATATAATGTATGGCCAGCCTAAGTTCACACTTGAGCTTCAAGCATTTTGGAGCATTTTATTAGGAAGGTTTGTACACGCATTTTCAGGTATGAGCGTTTTGGTTCCAGCCAATAGAAAGCTAGATACTAGAGGGAATGATATGAATAATGTTTAATTTTCAGGTGTTTTTCAGGCACTCCCACCAAGATCTATTGGGACCAAACACACAACCCTGCCCTGAAGAAGCTATTTTTTCTAGCTTCAAGTGACATGCTTTTAGCAACACAACACTCAGGTGTAACACATGCACCACTAGATATAATGGAAATCTTAATGTTGTGCCTTCAGGAAACCACACTTCAAATTTCTCAGGTGTAGAACAGAACAGACTTTAATAGCTGCTTCTACATCTAAAGAGGATTTACAACTAGATTGTAAAGTATGTGGATGCCCTAAATTGTTACTAAACCCATGATCCTGCATTCACTATATCTGGTCTCCCACAGTACACAGAACATGGAAATTCAATTGTAGAACTAAATACCTTTTCTCATCAGCAGTATATAGCAGTCTTGTGACTTCTATCAGCGTCTAGCAGAACACTTGGTAAAGCTTGTAGGAGTTTTCATTCTGCCCTGACTGTCCTTTGAGGCTGCATAATCACTGACCCTCTGTCTGGACAGTGCTGATTGGCCCTGTGCTGATCACATGCAGCCTCCAAAAGAAAAAAAAAAAAAATCTCTAGCAATGCACACTAAACTGAGCATGTGCAGAGTGACTCCTAGAACTCTGTACTATCAACATATGGATTTGGTCTGTGGAAGGAGGAGGATCTGAGAAGACAGAATCAAACAGCCTTTTTACACAATGCGGAGGATTAACCCCTTAGGTTCCACAGTGAGTATAAGGAATATTCTTTACTGCATATACAGACTGATTTTACTGTTGTGGGATTAGTAACACTTTAAAGAGACTAAACTGAAAATGTACTAACCCTGACCAATTTATATTCGCCTTCACTGCAATGACCCCACAGCTGAGAGGGTCTTCCATGGATGGGAGAGCATGTGGCCTCTCAGGAATCCCATCCGAGCTTTAGCAGCTAACCACAAGGCCAAATGTTGTCAACCCTGTGTAAGAGTCAACATGGTGTTTACATGGGGTTGACTCCCAGGGCATAGGAGTGGTGAAGGAGTGCAAGAAAGTATAGGTGGGCCAATAGATGGCTTTTAAGAGACTTTGTCACTTAGCCCTCAATGGGTTAGAGCAGGGGTCTCCAAACGTTTGAAACAAAGGGCCAGTTTACTGCCATTCAAACTTTAAGGTGGCCAGACTGTGGCCAGTGGGAGTAGAAAATGCCCTGGAATCAGTGGGAGTAAACAATACCTTAGGCTTGGGGGCCAGTGGGAGGAACAGCGCCCCGCCGCTGGGGCCAGTGGGAGGAATAGTGCTTCAATTCTATGGAAGGAAAAGTGCCCTAAGGACCGGATAAAAGCAAGCAAAGGGCCACATCTGGCCTGCAGGCCACAGTCTGGAGACCCCTGGGTTAGAGTTAATGGGCCATAAGAAACATCTGAAGGTTTGGAAATCCCTGGTAATGTATTAATAGATAAGTGCAGAAAGAGTGTTTATGCAGCATTTACCAGTTCTAGATAAACACTATACTCGAATCCTGTGTCAGGCTGCCAAACAGAATAATGTACAATTAACAGCCTCGTGTTCCGGAAGCGAGACTAGAACTTCCCATCTAACACCGGGAACAAAACCGAGTTGGGCCAAGTGGAACTCAGTTATTCATAAGCATGTGAAAGAATACAAAGCATCCTCGGATTGGCTCAGAAAGAAACAGGTGGATGATGTCAAGCTCCTTGTTTTGGGGCACTAAGCAGGAGGAGGGGGCGAGGAGCGTCGGTGGAGGAACTAAGAGGAGGATGGGGGCTGCTCTGTGCATAAGCACTGCACACAGCAGGTAAGTAGAACATGTTTGTTATTTTTAAAAAAATTGCCTTTAATATCACTTTAAATTCACCTTGCAAAACAATGTTACCAAATGTCATTGAAAATAAAACGTGAATAAAAGGGAACTCCAAGTCACTTGCTACATTAACAAATGCCTTTCATATTTGAAGTTACTGAAACACTGGCATTCTAGAAGACAATCGCCCTTTCATTCAGCACAGATTATATTACAAAATAGGATTACAGAAGAATCCAGGGTCAGTGTATTAGAAGATGTAAAAATCACTCCATTTTAAATATAGGTCTGTCAGCATATTTCTTCTCTAGGATAGGTAGAGATTTTTGGTAGTGTAATCAATACAATTCCCGCACCTTCCACCTTTAAAGGAACAAAGGAACGCCATCTAGGTTGTCTACATCATTCTAAACCGACATTACTCCCTGGACTTGTACACAGAGAAAATTGATAAGGAGAACGCTGTCAAAGCATTAAAAAAAGAGACTGTTGTCAAAATTTATTTTAGGTTGACCACATGTGAGCTGTTCAGTGCAGATCACATTAAAAAAAAAAGGTTCTTAAAAGCGGGGCTCCACCGAAAAGGAGAAGTTCCACTTTAAGCCTGTCCCCTTCTCCCAGTTAGGATTGGCACCTTTGGGGAGCAGGGGAGTAGCTAAGAGGGAACTCTCACTTCCGCTCCCTCCCTTCACGTAGACAGGTCCCAGAAGACTACGGGACCATTCAGAAAGCGCAGTGCTTCTCGCGCATGCTCAGTGGGCACCCTGCTGCCCACACTGTAGATGCCGGTGCCAGGGAGAGAAGATGGCCGGTAAAACCAGCGGTGGTGAGGACACCAATGGACCAAGGGACAGGTAAGTGGTTGTATTTTAAAAGTCAGCAGCTACAGGTTTTGTAGCTGGTGACTTTTTTTTTTTTTTTTTTTAGGTGGAAATCCGCTTTAAGATAATCTGTGATCATGTAGTTGGCTCAGTATATATGTAGGCTGTGCTTGCTTGGTTTTGCCCAGTGACTTTACTGCTCCTTACAGTGCATGTCAACTGGTCAGATCTGATAAAGTGATATTAAATCCCAAAAGCAATTATATTGCAGCCTACCAATTCCTAAATGTGGTGGCTGTATTAGTTTTCTTGTTTAGGCTTTCTTTTAATTGTCACCTGGTGATCCAGCCAGTAAGTTGGTTTTTCAACAGAACAAGCTCTCCTGTAAATGTATCAGTTTAGAGTGTTGAAATAAACCAATTAGCACTGACAGGGATGCTTACAATGATCAGCTTTTATTTATTTATGCAAAACCTATTTCAAAATAAAAAAACTATTTTTGCCCTGAATGCTTTATGAAAGAGTTTGGCTTCAATTTGTTAGTGTATCTAAATCTGCTGTGCATCCAACACTCCCCTCAGACTGACAAAACTACTGCCTGCTGTGCCCCGTGCTCCTTCATCCAGAGTGTAGGCACTGGAGGTGTGTTACTGGCCAGATCAACCAGGTAAAGCAAGGAAAAAAAAGAAAGAAAACTAATACAGCCATAACATTTAAAGATTGGCAAGCTACAATATATTATATATATATTTTTGTGTTCAATATCACTTTAACCACTTCAATTCCTGGCAGTTTTACCCCCTTCCTGCTGCCGTACTTTGAATGACTATTGTGCAGTCATGCAACGTTGTACCCAAACTAAATTTTTATCATTTTATTCACACAAATAGTGCTTTATTTTGGTGGCATTCGATCACCGCCGTGACCAAAGTAATATAATGTTACCATAGTAACATTGTACTACTTGGTGGAAGTGATCAGTATTTTTTTTTTGTAATTGTGATTGCTTATAGCAATGAATTTCATTGCTATAAACAAGCATTTTACTGAATTAACTCGATTCAGTTTGTTTTGTTGTGATTAGCTGTGACTGGCCACAGCTAAATCACATGACACAGATGGGCTGTCATTGGCTCAGTCTGTACCATGGGATCAGTGTGACCAATCACAGCTTGCAGCACAATTGTAAACAATGGATGGCATGAAAGGAAGCCATCCATTGTTTACATTTGTCATGTGACCTGCTGTATGTACATGGTACATAGATCAGTCATTGGCAGTTTCCAATGGACACAGCCAGTGACAGATCTCGCTATAGCATGTATGTGTGTACATGTACATGTGTGTGTTTGTGTATGCATGTACAATTATACATGTGTCTGTGTGTAATTTCATTTGTCTGCGTGTATTTACATGTATGTGTACATGTGTGTGTGTGTGTGTGTGTGTACGCATGTACGTACATGTGTGTGTACATGTGTACTTTACACTTGGAACAATGCAGTTGGGTAAGTACAGTTCTCCGAGCAACCGACAAACCCAGACACGTCCATCAGATTGCCAGACAGAGAAGTGGGATTCATCACTCTAGAGTCCAGTGGCGGCGTGCTTTACACCACTGCATCCGATACTTTGCATTGCACTTGATGATGTAAGGCTTGGATGCAGCCACTTGGCCATGGAAACCCATTCCATGAAGCGCTCTGCGCACTGTTGAATATGGAATATTTAGTAGCAAGGAAGTTTCATGGATGGTATTATTGCACATGTGGCAACCTATCACAGTACCACGGTTGAATTCACTGAGCTCCTGAGAGTGACCCATTCTTTCACAAATGTTTGTAGAAGCAGTCTGCATGCCTAGGTACTTGATTTTATACACCTGTGGCCATAGAGGTGATTGGAACACCTGAACTAGTGGGTTTCTAGAGGAGTTTTTAGCTGTAAAAATGCTGTAATGCTGAAAAACATGGTAAACCAGCATTTTTGGACTTTTTTTTACAAAAAAAAAAAAAAAAAACACTAAAAATTGCAAATGCAAAAAAACCGCAGCTAAACACTAATACAAAAATGCTGAAAAACTCATTTTTAACATGGCTTTACACCGCTAACGTTACCAGCGTTATGAAAACGCCCAGTGCGCATGGGACCTTAGAATGAGAAAGAAAAAAAACCCCACAAGCCTCAAACCGCTGCCCATATTAATCTGCTTGGCGTAATTCTATTATTCCGCTCAGCATTATAATACACGGATTGTAATATATTCTGTAGACAGCCTATGTAACCATTTCTCAGAGAAGTCATTCAGCAAAGAGGATGACTGCGTTGACAGAATTATGAATCCATACATACCGTCATGAAAATATGTAATGACAAGCATGTTTAACATCAAAAATGCCCTGACATACACTAACTACCTTTTAGGGTTTAAATCCGCTTTAAAAGCATGAGCTGGCAACTTATCTTGTGAGAGTCAGGGAATGGCTGCTTCTGTCAGAGGATTCTGACACAGAATGTACTTTGTGGCTGAGTAGCTTTACTTTAAGAATTAATACACTTTAAAAAAAATATATGTCTATACATAGTTTTTTTTTTTTATAAAACGCATAAAGGGTTAAAACCAGACTAGGTTATTTTTTGTTGCTGGTTTACCACTAGGGGAGATACAAACAAAACCTGACAGACTCAAATCCGTTCACATTCTACTCAAAATTAAAGCAGCCATAAAATTAAAAAATGTAATATGTTGCAGCTTACCAATCATTCGATGTGGTGGCTGCATTAGTTGTTTTTTTTTTTTTAGGCTTTTCTCACATGGTCATCTGGCCAGCAACACACTGAAGGGGGGGGGGGGGGGTTAGATTTCCTATAAAATGTAAATACAACAAACTGAAGCCAAACGCCAGCTCACACGTCATAAGCGGCTACAGCAAATTTTTTTTTTTCTTGTGGAATAAATATTTTCCACACATAAAAGCTGATCATTATAGGCACTCGTCAGTGGTAACTGGTGCATTTACAGGAGAGCTTGCTCAGCCCAGCAATACACAGACTAATGGCTGTCAATATATGTCAGAAACCTGAAATTCTTCTGCATGTTTGGAGTGAGATCTATGTCAATGGCTTTGGGCTTGTGTTGACGCCATCAGTTCGGGACACTTGTAGGATCATTGAGAATTCACAGACAGGTACATTTGACCTACTGATTATTAGCGGTAGGAGAAAAGGTAAAGCTGAACTCCAGCAAAAAGAAAAGAAAAAGCTTTTTAAAAGATGAAAATGGCAAAATCCCCTTTTTGCTACAATAATCAGCTTCAATCCAGAGACTTTGCCTGTAGTACTTTTTCTGCTGCTAGACATCCTCAGTCTGACCGTCAGCATTTATTTAACCCACTTCCAAGCTCAGATCATCCTGGGCCCCCCTCTCAAGCCTGTAACTGGACAGTGAATGGAGAAGCAGCGCAGTAATGAGCTCATGTCGGTCAGTCTGCTTTCTCTTCCTATCATCGTGCTTGTCTGCAACACTTAGATTGGCTCCTTGTGCGGCTTCTTCCTCACACACTCCAGCCCTACTATACAGGCACTGCAAGAGGTTGATAGCAGGTCATATCTGGGTACTTACACTTATTGTACTTTTAAAAATATATGATGTATTCTTGATTCCAGAACTGCATTCATTTGTGTGTATTTTATATGCTTACCGTTCAGCTTTAGACTTCATGCACACTAGTTTATTTAGGCTCCTAGAAGCTTTTATGAGATCTTTTTATCTGCTCATAGAAGCCAATAATGTTATCCTATGTGTCCATGCACACTATTTTATCATAGAAGCGTTTTTCAATCTTCAGCATTTAGGAGCAGAAAAAAAAAATATTTTTGTAGAATTTTTAGGAGCTTTCCAAGCAGAAAAACATGCTGAACACACCTACACGCTTCTGAATGCTACCAAACTGCTCCTAACAGCATTTTTCTAGCTTTTATTTCTTTATGTACTGTAAAAATGCTGACAAAACACTAATGCTCCTAAAACACTACTACAAGCTGGCACAAGAACTCTATTAGCATTTTTCATCCAGAGTTTTTGGAGCTTATAAAAAACGTTAGTGTGCATGACGCTTTAAAGTACATAAAGCCAAAAGATTATTCTTTAGTTCTGGACAGAGGAGTGAATGGGCAAAACCCTTCTATTTGGCTGCATCCTATTGGGAAGATTTCTCCGAACTACCTGTCCCAGACACACAAGAAGGGAAGTATCACAGGAATCCGTGTCCCCTTAGGAGGATTTCCCTTGTCTACTGCTCCAAAAATTGTAAGATTTCACATTGCTCACCACCCTTCTCTTAATACAAACAAAAAAAAAAAACCAAACAGCACCCACTTTGAAGAGGGCTGAATGTATATAAAAGTTCTGATAGCTGCACTTCGAGCATACAAAGAACCAGATACTTCCTTACCAAAGCGTGGGTCTAACCGTGGGTCCAGCCATGATGTGGTCTTGTTCTTGTGGTTTATGTAGTAGATTTCTCCTTCTTGAGTGATGGCCTGCTCCCAACCATCTGGTAAGGGACCTATATAAAAACGAAAACATTTAAAGCACCACCAACACTTAGCACTGGGGCTAAGCATGTGAATATTTGTTAAAGTATCTTCTAAGCACTTTTTGAATGAACGTCAAGGATTCTCTGATTTGGCGAGGGAGATAAGGTCATGCTCTATACCTTGTCCAATCACAGTATTCATTGATAAAATGCAAAGCATTCTCTGAATGGCACCTGTTCTGTGCAGCTGACCTCCTGTGTTCAGAATGCAGCAGGGCAGCCGCTTGGCATGGGATCTGGAAGCAAGTGGAGATCACTGATGTAGCGGTGCCTGCTTCAATGATTTCCAGCTTCCAGGGGCATCAACCAGGTATGGTATATACACACTTCTATTGGTTCATACCTGGAATTCTTAATTAAAGAATAACTCTGGACGAGAACTAAACGTTCCTCAACAAAATATTCCTGTTTCGGTGTGCACCAAATGCCTTTGCAAACCCAGTTATTGCTTTGTAAAACTAGCAGTGACCTCATCATTGTGTTGCACATAGTCTATGCTGACAGCAGAGCTGTGGGTGGGACCTAGCGGTTCCACCCACTACAGGCTACCTGCAGAAAACTACAGGGGCAGGTGAGAAGTCTCTTATAGGAAATGCCTGCAAAGAGCTGTAGTTGTTTCATGTTGAATTCCACAGATATGGAATAATATGCAAAGGACACTAAGATTGGAATACATGTGGCTCTGTTTGGCATTATTTTCTACATTTAGAAACAAATATTGTCTAAGAGGGGATAGGCAATCCAAACTGTGCAGAAGGAAACACGGGCAGCCAGGCTGCTATCGCTTAAAATCAGAATAAAACATCTAGTCCTCATTCACAAGGGCCTGATCTCTGCTGTCCAGGTCCCTTGTGACTGCTAATCCAGCACTGCAGCTGTACCCACAATGTCCAAGTCCCTCCAGTATACCCTTGCTTCGGTGTCATCCTCTGGCTCCTGAGAAGACCCTGCCATTGGACATCCAATAGGAAGTGTCCATGTTATACAGGCAGTGATGTGGACACCCAAAGAAGGACAATTTCTAGTGGAAATAAAGAACAAAAAAAAAAAAAATTGAAGCGCCATACGAACAAGTAAGAAGAGGTTTGTTTGGTTTTTTTTAAGCCAGCCATCAGTTAGTGGAGCAGAAAGGGGGGGGGGGGGGGGAATATCCTGGAGATGGGCTTTAAATCAAGAAGAAATTGATCTGAGAAATTTAAAAATGTAAACCAGTTTTATTCTAGATAATTCTCATTTTCTTCTGAGTTTAAATGTACCTGTGTTTACACGTGTTCAGTGCATCTAATCTCTCACTGGATGCATAGATTTTTACTTTTTCTAAACAAGCAACTAAACTGACAGCTCCTAAAAGCACGTAAAAATGCACAAATCGTGAGTTTTTAACATTTAAAATCATTACATGCGTTTGTGTTTAGAAATGTCCTATAAACACAGGCTTGTGTGTGAGGCCTTAAAGGGTTTCTAATTCCACAACAGTAAAATCAGTCTGTATATGCAGGAAAGTGTGCTTGTTACACTCATTGTTAATCCTCTGCATTGTGTAAAAGTAATGTTGGATCCTCCCCTTCTACTGTCCCCCAATCCATCTGTTGATAGTACAGAGCTCTAGGAGTCACTCTGCACATGCTCAGTTTAGTGTGTATTGCTAGAGGCTTTTTTTTCTCTTTGGGGGAGTGTATGTGATCAGCACAAGGTCAATCAGCGCTGTCCAGAGGGTCAAGGGCTATGCAACCCCATAGGACAGTCAGAGCAGAATGAAAACTCCTACAAGATTAACCATTGCTCATCTGGACACTGGTAGAAGTCACAAGACTGCGCTAATTGCTGATGAGAAAAGATATTTAGCGGTTTACAATGCTTTACAATATAGTGGGAGACAATACAGCAACAATACAGTTCAATACAAGAGGGTTAGGAGGGCCCTGCTCCTTGGAGCTTACAATCTAAAATTTACTAAAATAATTCCACTTCCACGTTCTGTGTGAGACCAGATATAGTGAATGCAGGGGCACGGGATTAGTAACACTTTAAAAGGACGAGTTCACAGTTTAACAAAAAATAAATGCACATTTTTTTTGCAGGTAAAAAAAAATTTAAATAAATATGTGCATTTACAATTTTATTGTTTTAGGAGCCTGGAAAATATTGCACCAGTGATCTGCTGATCGCTGGTGCCATGCAGGACTCCTGCAGACCTGTCATTGTATCAGTCTGCCTGTACATCATACAGGCAGGTTCACACTGACGGGAAGAATTAATGAACTACCAAAGCACTGTGGTAGTTCATTAAAACCGACAAGCCGACATCCGTTAAGGATGTTGGGACTTGTAGTTTCCCATTCACAGAACTGTGTAAATAAATGATGTGGCCGGGTGGGCGGAGCACAGCACGGCTGCATTTTTTACAAATTGTGATAACAAGCAGGAGGGAAGATTCCTTCTAGCTGTCACAGGGGATAGAGGGGGCGGTACTACAGTAACAGGTTACACCCTGAATATGGGTGTATCATGGTACGACAGGTTAGCTTAACCTTTACGCCATTTTCAGTTGGAAACAAACGTCTGATATAACAGGAGTGGAGAGACACTGAACAAAGATGAAAGAAGAAAGCAAATAGCAAATAATTCTGCAAAACATTTTACATAACACAAATGTAGTATTTCTCTGAGTACAACTCTTGAAGAAAAAAATGACTGCAAACCACAGCTGGCAGATTGAGGTCTGTGTGGGAGAGGTATTCAATCATGGCTCCAGGCCTGATGTTTGAAAAGTGTGGTAAAGGTAAAGTATCCTATTGTTCCTAGCAACCAACCAACTAACTTGATTTATTCACAAACCTGAAATAAAGAGAAGTTGGATGATTATGGATTGCTACACCTAGTAAGAAATGTTTCCTTCCATGGACTTCCATACATCAAGCCCTTTGTTGGCCTTATTAAGGAAAGCAGCACAAAGCACTGTACTATCTACAAGGTGTAATATCCCATGCAAATCAATGAGATTTAAATACCAGTGAAAAGTGAATTCTGATTGGGTGATATGGGTTGCCTTTGTTTATTGAATACTCATCCTATGGGGAAGTAACCTTCCTCTTTACATGAGCCACAAAGAACTCTTCGGGGGCTTGCAGCACTGGCCTGCTCATCCACATGCTAGTGAAATTTGTATTTCCATTTTCATTACATACCTTACTTCAGACATAGTGATATCACGGTCTTCCCATGCTTCTTAGTGCAATGCAGGTAGATCATGGCAAGTAGCAGAGGCTCTTGGGGGGGGGGTTATGCAAGAAACAAAAATTCTTCAATGGGAGGTGGTCTGTCTGGATGGGTTGGTATTTGTATGCAGACTGTCCAAAGTAACACTGAGCCTCCATGACAGAAAGAACTGAAATCCAATGAATGAAAGGGATGGGTCTGGGACAGTAAATCCTCCTTTACATGGATGAAGAGGCCCATATACTGTGAACAGACTTTGTTTTGCAGTGTCGATTCCAGGTGCTACATCCAGGCAGCCTACTGAATGAAGTCTGTTAAGATGCAGCAGATGCACAGACACAGTTGCTCATCGTAGATGTGAGAGGTGTGCGGACTGAATGCAACAGTGTGCTCTTGGGGCCCTAACACCCACACCTGCACGCCTGTCACATTAGGATGAGCAGCTGTATCTGCAATTGACTTCAATGGGCTGCCTGCATATAGCGGACCAAAAAAGAGATTTGTGAAAAGAGATTCACAGGAAAGCGGCTACATTATGGACTTAATGCGATACTCAGAAAAATTTCCAAAAATGATGCTTTATTACACATTAATACGGCAGTACCTATGAAGGATATCTCCTTTTTCTACTACCCATTGCACAGGTGGTGAGTGGACTGTTACAGGATTAACGAAGAAGGTTCCTTGCTACTTATACTACATATATATTAGAGTGAGAGTACCCAGAGTGACTATTCCTATATTGTTTGTCTTATTACAGGATGGGGGCATTATGATGCTTTATCTAGATGCAAGGCATACTACATATATTGCAACAGGCGGAAGACCTATTAGGCCTCATCTTATTTCAAATATTAAAGTGGTTTGTAGTCCACATGTTGTGGTGAAGAAACCATATAAAGCAGGCCTCTGCTACTTGCATCCATTTCTCCATCAAGACACCAACAGGGACTCTCATCTATAAGAATCTTTGCAACCATTTATGTATATTACAGATTAATGGGCCCCAACCACATGTGTCGCTACAGGGTTGTACTGCATGAATCCATTATTATATCATTGGGGTTTATCCCCCTCTTTTTTTCAATTTTTTACCCACATTGCCTTTATAGGCTTAGGGTTATGCTTCTCTCCAGGTGATAACTGTATTTGCCTTTATGCTTGTATGTGATATTATATACCTATGGTACAATTTTTGAAAACACCTCCTTTAGGGAGTGTAACCAATGTGGTAACTATATGTGCTTATATGCATAGCATGTGATATTATATACCCATGGTATAATTTTTTGATAATACCCCCTACAGGGAGTGTAACCTTTGTGCGGTGCTGCAAATGCTTTAGACTATGGTGGTCATAGCCTCTGCAGCATTTTTCCAGACCGGTCTTGGTGTGATTTTAATGGTTTTAGGTCTGTGTGTATGGTCTCATACTGAGGTGATGGTAAACCAGGGCGATTGCCCGAGTGTCAATCATTAATGTGTAATAAAGCATAATTTTTGGAAATTTTTCTAAGTATCGCATTAAGTCCATAATGTAGCCGCTTTCCTGCAAATCTCTTTTCACAAATCTCTTTTTTGGTCTGCATATGTTTTGGCTACTGGATGGAAGCCATATATTGGGTGATACAGTAATTTATATTTGAACCTCTAAATCTATCTTTTACTGCCTGCATATAGCACCTGGGGTCTAGACAGGTTGCAAAAAACAAAAATGTTCACAGTCTACAGGCCACAGCGTCTGTGTGGACACAGCCTAAATCTGGGGAGGAAATGGCTAGATGATGCTGGATGTCCTCCAGCTAGAAAATGAGGAGGGCTCTGACCTTGCTGCAGTTTCTCACTCACACAGAAGTCTGGCTTTTGTTAAACTGCTGTGCTGGAAAACCAGCATTCGATCAGCACTTGCAGCCAATGGCTGCTAGAACTGATCAGTGTATTCCGGGAGGGAGGGGGGTGGTCAGTTGATGCAGTGAACAGTCAAATTTTTAATTCGACCTGCTGGTTAAACGAAAAAAAAACAAACTGAATGTGTGTGGATTCTACCAATCAAGTGCCACCTTTCATTCTGTAACCTGAGGAGGGTAGAACCAGCAGCTTTAGGCTCTCCAAGGAAGGAGATAAAACCAAACAGATGAGTTAAGAAATGCTCACAATCTTGACTGAAACTATGGCTGTCATCTGAAACCAGATGGTTTTCTCTAAATTAGAAAGGGAGCTGTAGGCAGGGAGTTTTTACTACCTCTGCCGGAGGTCATGGAGACAGATTTTACTACAAACATACATTTCCTGTGCAAAGTAGAAATCTCTGCAAAAAGGTCTGTATGGAACACCATGAGTAAATGAGAACAAACATGCGTTTACAACTGCTGCCACGTGACTGTGGCTCACAATGGGCGTGGCAATCCTTTACCAGTGGGAAATATAGAGGATCAACGCTTGGGAGCGCTTTAAACCAAGTTGTCCATCCACCACTAGGCAGAGGTGCTGTGATCACGTGACCTAGACTCATTTCATCAAGCCACCTACAGCAACTCATCAGAAGAGTCAACAGCAGCATAGTCTACATTCAGTCTGTTCTAGTGCCTAGCTGCAGATTAACATTTGGGCACAGAGTCCGAAACAAAGGCTGATGAATACCGGTTTTAAAGCAGAATTACGGGCAGCACAGTGGCAAAATGGTTAGCACTTCCACCTGGCAGCACTAGGGTCATTAGTTCGAATCCCAACCACGGCACCCCCTGCCTGGAGTTTGCATGTTCTCTGTGCCTGCGTGGTTTCCTCCAGGTATTTCCTCCCACACTCCAAAGACATGCTGGTAGGTGAATTGGATCCTGTCTAAATTGGCCCTAGTATGTATATGTATGAATGTGAGTTAGGGACCTTAGATTGAGGGATAGGGACTGATGTGAATGTATAATATATATGGAAAGCACTAAGTAAATTGATGGCGCTATAAGTATTTTTTTTACACTGAAATCACATTAAAACAGTATATATATATCCGTTTAATGACTTATCCATACGATGTCCAAGCTGCTGCTAAAGGGAAGATGCACAGTGGCTAAATGGTTCCGCCTGGCAGTACTAGGGTCGTCTGTTCAAATCCCGACCACGGCACCACCTGCCTGGAGTTTGCATGTTCTCCCTGTGCCTGCGTGGGTTTCCTCCGGGTACTCCGTTTTTTCTCCCGCACTCCAAAGACATGCTGGTAGGTGAATTGGATACGGTCTAAATTGGCCCTAGTATGTGTATGTATGATGTGACTTAGGGACCTTAGATTGTACGCCCCTTGAGGGTTAGGGACTGATGTGAATGTACAATATATATGTAAAGCACTGCATAAATTGATGGCGCTATATAAGTACCTGTAATAAATAAATAAAATGTAGGTCCTGGGATTCTCTACAACCTCTTGGTTCCAGCACTGCAAGCTTTACTGCCCACAGATCCCAGGATTCCACACCTCCCTCTTAGTATGTTGCTTCAATATTTGCATAAGAGGCAGAGACAATCACTGCACAAGAACAGTGTGAATCTTCCCAGTCATGTCCTGCTTTCACTCTTGTCATTTAATAGACACATGCACTTTGTGAAACAGGAGCTGATGAAAGAGCAGGAGACAGGGAGGATTAAAGGTGGGGATAGAACTACCCAATTACACACCCAATTCCTGGCAAAGAAAGCAAGCATTTCCTATAAAGAACTCCCTGTAAGGAAATGATTACATCCCAACCTGCAGTTTGCATGATCTCCCTGTGCCTGTGTAGGTTTCCTCCAGGTTCTCTATTCCCAAGACATGCTGGTAGGTGAACTGGCTCCTACCTAAACTGGCCCTAGTATGTCTGTATGAATGTGAGATAGTGATCTTAGACTGTAAGCTCCTTGACGGCAGGGACCGCTGTGAATGTACAAAACATATATGTAAAGCATCGGTGCTATATAAATACCGATAAATAAACTGCACCCCTGATGGTAGCACTGCCCTCATCACTTCCCACTAGTGCTGATGTATGGACTAAACAGGTTGGAAGATATAAGAAATATGGATAAGACCAGGTGCAAGTATACAGGGTGCTAGCATAAAAACAAGCGTACATTTACATAAACTAGCCCATGCACACAATGGGCCCCACTAGCGGAAAATGCACTGTGCAGTTTGTAAAAATATTGGTTTACTGCAAATATCATACCTGCGCACACTCACTTACAGGACACGGCAGACATTAGCAGCTGAGCCCCAACATCGTAGGAGCAAGTGTTCTTCCGGATACAAAAGCCATGCATTCCCAGCACACTCTTTCCCTACAGCGAGCTCAGTACTGTGCATGCGTGGCATCTAAACCAAGAAGCGCCATTGCGCCTGTCATGCTGGGGTTGAGAGCTTATCTACCTTGTCCTGGAAATAAGGCATGATGCAGTAGTGCAAATGTTGGGAGTATTTCGGCCAGAATTCATGGGTCACAGAAAAGGCCAGGTATGGCATTTGCATTATGCATCATTTTTACAAACAGTAGGTATTTAAGCATTCAGGCTATTTTTTAACTGATCTAAATGCAATTAATGGCATTTAATGGGCCTGTACACAAAAGGTGCAACTTGCCTTGTGTATAGATCAGGGTTTTAAGAAAAAAAATAAATACATTTTTGCATTGCTGCACAGTATTTTACGCAGCTCAAGAAAAGCTAGAAGAACACCATGCGTGGAAATGCGCGACTACAGTCAATCTTTGGGTTTTTATGTAGAGATTTTCTGCCAGGAATGTGATGTTCATGCATCAGTACTATGTGCAAGTACCCTTAAGACTACAGGCCCTCTTGTCTGCATGGGCCAGTTCATGTGAAAGGGAAACATAACCTTTAACATGGACATCAATCACTCCTGAATTTAGGTTTGCTTTAAAGGACAAGTTCACCTTTTGACCAAAAATAGTAAAATGCACTTTTTTTTGTTTTTAGGGATGCACAGATATACCGGCGGCCAAAATGTATCAGCCGAAAAGAGTTATCGGCATCTTGGCAATAGAAAAATAGGAAACTATAATGGCCACCAAAAATACACGATTTTACCATGTTTAGGGTGTGTTTTTCATAGGTCATGTGACTCAAAAAACACATCAAAATGCAATACGTGTGGGTTTTCAATGTATTTGCAGTTTGCGTTTTGTCCATTTTGCACACGCGTTTTTGAAATTTTGTTGGACAAACTAGAAACGCAAAACGCTTAAAAAAAACCCAAACATTTCAGGCCTGTTTCACACCAATGCAGTTTACGTTTTGTCTGTTAGGCAGTGCGTTTTTTATTTATTTTTTTGGCCAACTTGTTGCTGGGCAAATAAAAAATGCAAAACGCATCAAAACCGCAACACATGTGCGTTTATAATGCAGTTCAGGCCTGCTTTGCACCAATGTAGTTTGCCTTTTGTCTGCTTTGCAGAGCTCAGTTTTTGAAGAGTTGTGTTTTTTTTTGGCCAATTTGTTGCTGAAAATTAATTCATATTCACTTAAATTCATGATATTAAGAAGTAGAATATAATACAATTATATACTTAAAAACAAAATGGAAAAAAAAAAAACCCTCTATTTCGGTTTTTGGATAAATGCATTGTGAATTTTTGGTTTTGGTCCAAGAATTTTCATTTTGGTGCACCACTACTTTTCTTTTGCAGGTAAAAAAATGTGCATTTATTATTTTTGGTTGCAGGAGCCTGTAATGCATTGCACCAGAGATCAATAGATCACTGGTGCCATGCAGGTCTCCTGCAGACCTGTCAGAATATCTGCCTGCCCGTACAGGATGTACATGCAAGCAGATATACTAACAGAAAGATTCAATGAACTACCACGGTGCCATGGTAGTTCATTGAGAATTACAAACCGACAGCTGCTAAGAATGAATGATGCAGCCATGTGGGTGGAGTGGGAAGCGGCTGCAGATTTGGGTACATGTTACACCTAAAAACAGGTGGAACACGTCACATGTTCCCAATAGTTTAAATGATCTTTGAGGACAGATAGGTTGTGTGCACATGAATACAATACAAACATACAGTGCTAGGATGATGTGCCTACAAACCTGTTGGGTTCATTAGGTTTGGCTGTACTGGAGGACTGGTGGGGGCAGTGACATTCATCTGTGACAACATTGCTTTCCGAGGGTCTTGCCATGTGGTGGTCTGTTCAATATGGCTAAAATAAAATAAAATATGGTATTAGATGTGTTATAAAAATAGAATACAACTATTTTAGTTAACTGTAATCTTGTAGAAGGCAACAACAAGGAATTGGGAAAGTGCAACATATCGAGAAAACACAGCACCTGCACACAAGTCACAATGCATTCAAAACAAAGTTAACTCTTCGCAAAGTGTATTTTGTATCATGCAAGCTTCAGTTCTCTATCAGAATAAATCTAAAAATGGGTGGAATACTGCAAAAGTGAATCCATCGCCAAGCGAAAAAAAAGATTAAATCGATGTCTCTTGTAATCTACCTAGAGTAAGGCGGAGATACAGCATCCAGTGAGAGAAACACTCCCCAAGTCCCCTGAAGTGTCAGAAAGCAACAGCACCCCAAGTTCTGACAGTGATTTATACACTGCCAGATAGGCAAATATTCCAATATTCCTCCTCAGGGAGATGCTGGCTTGATTCTTCCACCTGGTGATCGGGTCACTTCCAGAATGAATGAGAAGGTAATAGGTGCTCCAAGATATTATATACATAAATCTGAGAGTTGATAGCTATCTGGCAGGACAATCTGCCTGCTCCTACGTGTTATTCCTAATAAAATGCAATGTTGTTGGCTCAGGTACACCCAAATGTACACATTACAGTATGGAAATAGTACCAGACTCCTAGTCCAGCTCGGCACACCCCTCCCCTGGAAGCATATACATTTAACGTGTGTGGCGGTGCTGGCCCAGCTCTATACCTGCATACTCTGCATCCCCCTACAGCAGTGGTTCTCAACCTGTGGGTCGTGACCCCTTTGGGGGTCGAACGACCCTTTCACAGGGGTCACCTAAGACTATCGGAAAACACATATTTCCAATGTGTAAAGAGCAGCTACTGTGTAGAAAGCAGCTACTGTGTAGAAAGCAGCTACTGTGTTGAAAGCAGCAGTATTGGAGGTAAAACGACACTTCATGAATTAAAATTACTGGGTAAATAATTTTATGGTTGGGGGTCACCACAACATGAGGAACTGTATTAAAGGGTCACGGCATTAGGAAGGTTGAGAACCACTGCCCTACAGGGTAATGAAATATCTCACAACCCAAAAACTACACCAATCAAAAGCAACCAATCAAAAAACATGTTCCTTAGACAATCCATCTGTAAAAACAAATCTTATAAATGTTAAACAGGTTATTGAGATTTGAGTTTGTTTCCCATTATGTACCAACTTTTCTGGTGAGGATATTAAAGCGCCAATGTACGAAATAAAGAGGATTAAATCCTAGATCTGTCCATTCGATGGGTCTCAGAAGTGAGAAAAACCCTCAAAAGGGACACAGTCAAAGAATTGACATAGATGAGGGAAGGGCTAGAACCTCTGACAGGTTCTTGTTTTCTGTATCCCCACAGGAGAGGGGGGTAGATTTATCATCACTTCCTGTCCAGGTGTAAGAGCAGGAAGGGAAAAGCTCCATGGTAAGACAGACAGCAGTAATATGGCCCCTCAGGTACATACAATCACATGATTTAGGCCTGGTTTACTATAGCGTACATCTGTGTGAGGGTCGTGTTTGCCCATACAGATGCAGAGGTGTTCATGTATCCCTATGCAGGCAGTCCTATTCATGTCAAATGGGACGCAGCTGCTGCTCCCGATTTGACATGTGTGGGTGCACGGCCCAGAACGCACACGGACTGGGGCCTGAGCACCCACAAAGACATCCAGTTAGGAGCAGCTGCCTGACATGAATGAGACTGCATGCGTGGGGATGCATGAACACTTGTGCATCCCTGTCTGGGCAAACACGGCCCTCGCAGGGGCATATGCTATAGTACGCCTGTGTGAACAAGGCCTTAGACTGTACACATCTGGGGTAGCTGGGAGAGTTATTGTACAACATATACTGAATAATACAACAGCACAGTAGGATTGCTTTGCATGTACAGCATTAGAAGCATGTGAACATTAACATGTTCTGTTGGCTAGAATATTAATGTATTCTAGCCAGTAGAATGAATGCATGAGCATACATATGAATCCCAACCACGGCACCACCTGCCTGGAGTTTGCATGTTCTCCCTGTGCCTACGTGGGTTTCCACTGGGTACTCCGGTTTTCTCCCACATTCCAAAGACATGATGGTAGGTGAATTGGCTCCTGTCTAAATTGTCCCTAGTATGTGAATGTACGTTAGGGACCGTAGATTGTACACCCCTTGAGGGTTAGGGACTGATGTGAATGTACAATATATATGTAAAGTGCTGTGTAAATTGACGGAGCTATACAAGTACCTGAAATACATAAATAACATAGATCTACATATGCATGTCAGTAAATTATGCCAATAAGCAGCTCTCCAAACACCGTTTTGGGATATTTTTGAATATCCATGAACAATGCTCTAAAACAGCTAAAGCCTAAAAATGCGCAGACACATTGGGGGGATTTACTAAACCTGGAGCACTGAGAATCTGGTGCAGATGTGCATGGCAGCCAATCAGCTTCTTCAATAAGCTTCAACAATAAAACCTGGAAGCCGATTGGTTTCTATACACAGCTGCAGCAGATTTAGCTATGTTCAATTTTAGTAAATCTCCCCTATTCGCTGCATGCAAACCTTTAGTCCTCATTTTACTATTTTTGCAGCATTTTTCCATGTTTGCATTTTTAGTGTTTTTTTTCCAAAATAAAATAAAAAAAAAAAAAGTCCAAAACTGCTGTTTTGCGGCGTTTTTCAGCGTTAGAATATTTTTACAGCTAACAAACTCCTCTACTAACCCACTATTCCTAGGATTTTTTTTCCAGCCAAAAAACGTTGATTACAGTCTCTGTGTGTATGGACACATAGGATAACATGCTGGGGGATTTACTGGCTGTAGAAAAAAAAGGTCAGAAGCCAAAAACAGCCGCTGTAAAAACATCCAGTGTGCATGAGGGCTCATTTGTTCTCTTTTGGTCTGTTAATTATACCTCTGAATGTGTTTAATATTTGTTAGTTTT
Source organism: Staurois parvus (assembly GCF_062004578.1). NCBI lineage: Eukaryota > Metazoa > Chordata > Amphibia > Anura > Ranidae > Staurois > Staurois parvus. The sequence goes on along the minus strand of NW_028318218.1, from coordinate 3,044,523 downwards.
CTGCATAAACTACCTGATCCTCTCACCAATTGTTCTCAGCTGATACATTCCTGAACTTTCTGCTCATGTTTTACTTGTATGTTATGGGGAGGATGAGGTGTTCTGTAGTCCTCTCCTAGGGTGACAATGCTGCTTCAAGCTCCATGCACACTAGCGTTTATTTAAGTTCCTAGAAGCTGTTATCAGAGTACTTTTCTGCTCCTAGAAGCTAAATAGTGCTATCCTGTGTCTATGTAATGTAGGCCATTAGCATTTTTTGAGCTTCAGCATCTTGAAGCAGAAAAAAATAGTTTTTGTAGTTTTTTGGAGCATTTTTCCAGCATAAAAAAAAATGCTAAAACGCTGCTTAATGCTACTATAATACTCCTAACCGCTTTTTTCTAGCTTTTTTTTTCCTCTACATGTACTGTAAAAACACTAATAAATGCCCCTAAACGCTTTTGAACGCCATTTAAAAAAAATGCTATTACCAGTGGTTTTTTATCCAGCTTTTGATCTTCAAAAAGAAAAAAAAAAACCCGCTATCGTGCATGGAGCCCTACAGCACAAGTGAGTGTGGTTACCCTAGGACAGGGGTGTTTTACCAGCAGGACAGCCAGGTGAAAATAAAGGGCAAAAAGCACTATTGCACCCAGCACATTTATGGAAGGATAGGCTGCAATATATTACATTTTTGGTTTTGACTTTAAGATACAATTTAACCCAGAGATGGGACACAGATTACTCCAAGTGTAATATGCCTTATGCCGGCCATAGAGTTCAACAATTGGCCAATTTTTTGGCCAGAAAAAAAAAAAGATTTTCGTACTGTTAGCGAGTTACTTGGTCGGCTGTTTTTCGGGTTTTTTGCACTTTGAGATTATTGGTCATGTTGGAAAGTTTGCGGCCAATTTTCCCGGCAATGATGGCCAAATCGGCCGATCGTTTTAACGATAAAAACAAATGGCGCATAAGCAGTGACCTACAAGGGACAGATGTTATGGGGCGAACTTTATGATTTAGTCGGCCGATTTTTTAAACCGTTGGTGGTAACGTTGTCTGACCGATTTTTCGTTTATCGTTCGAAAAATCAGCCAATTTTCGACCCGTCTATGGTCTGCGTTAGGTTGGCATACACAGACCTGGGAAATAGAGCAAGCAGTTGGGAAACATTTAGCTGAACAGTGACCGCTGCCTGTCAGATGCAGCCACTATTTGGGTACTTTGACAGCCACAGGGGTCAGCTGTCTAAATACAATAGCTGGCAGCGGGAAATCTGTCAATCCATGCGGTTATCATACTGGGCTGAACAGGAGAGATCTTTATGTGTATGGCCAGCTTTGGCAATGCGCAAGTCTAAACCTAATGGACCAGCTACAGTACTAGAATACAGAACACTGTCAGTATACAGACAGGTTAGCCTGGCTAGCCCTTTGGTTAGAGGTTTTCTGAGCAGTGCAGAATTGGAAATAAATCAGCTAAATCTTGTAAATTAGAATCTGTGCCATATTGAGGAGAGTCAGTACCAGCCAGTGCCAACTTCCATAACCTGCCATAGCCTGCATACGTCACGGATCACAGCTTCAAATATTTCACACACAAGAAATTAGAATCACCTTAACCTCAGAAATTTGAATAACTTTCTAGCAAATAGAAAGGCATAGGCGGTTATACACAAAGATTGTGTTACAAGAGAAATCCAATCACATGATGATGACCTTGATGAGAAACAGATGTTGGTGATTGGACAGACATGTGAGCCCAAATGACATACGAGGTGGTGCCATCATAGATCTGCTGGAGTACCTGCTTTGCATACTGCCCCATTCACCCCCCTTCCTCACCAGTGTTAACCAATAGCAGAAAGGGCATGTACTTGGTGTGCTCCCACCCGAGCAAGAGACTTACAGTATATGTGCCAAAATCTTTTCTGAAAATTCAGTCTGCTAAAATTTTATTATTCAGATTACCCAATCCCAGCAGTTACTTGAGTTGGGGAGCACTCTCATACTGGTGAAGGACACTGGGTGGCCAGAGTATACTGGCCCACCTAAAGGGAAAAAAAAAAAAGGAAAAGAAAAATAGAAGAAAAAAAAGAAGGAGGCAGGAATGACAAGACATGGGCTTTGTACAAAATTACATGAAGCAGATGATCTTCTGAAAAATAAGGATTATGGGGCGATGAATCACAGGCCTGGTCACCTTAAATAGCTTCCTTGTTCACGATGGATGAGCAACACATCCAGTTTTGAAGGTATACTATTAAAAAACTTCTAATATTGACTTGGTAAATAAAAGCTTCCTTATCCCTGCCCTCACTTCTGGGACAAAGCGACTCTGTGGACACACACAGCTAAACATATGGAGTAAACACTGACCCAGAATGAGTCACTGTGCTCACAAACCAACACCACTGGCTGTGGGGTGCTCAGGATTAAGGCCTTGTACAAATGGCATGGCTCTTTCACAGCAGCTTTCTGCTCTATGCGGTATGAAGCACAGGCAGGCCTTCATATGGAACTCACCGACCCCTGTGCACAACATTGTCTCCATGACGTAACATGTTCCAGCATGAAGCAGCATCAACCACGTCCACAGATTTCCATTCAACAAGGGAACCAGTGAACCTCATGTATGTAACTGCAAACACCGTCTTCTGGGACAATGATTACTCCAAAATGAGTTTTCTGTTCAGCTCCCAAATTTTAAAGGATATTCTCTCCCAACTCACTGGTTGGAGTGAACTCACATGCTGAGATATTCATTTCTTTCGTCATGAACTATTTTATCTAAATTCTGCACAAGCAACCAATAGTGAAACTGGTTTATCATCTACTGTAAAAAAAATATATATATACCGTATTCTTTATCAACGGCAACAACTATAATATAAAATATACACACCATTCACGCACACAACTGAGTGCTATAGAACAGTGGGTATACAAAGGAATCACACCCCTTCAAAATAATCACATTTTATTGCTTTGTAACCTGAAATGAAGACAGGCACAGTTTTTGTTTTATCCAGCTGTATTTATTCAATGCAACTTCCAAGTGAAAAATAAAACACCAACTGGTCAAAAAGAAAACAAAATAAATAAACAGAATTACTGAGTTTGAAAGAGGATCGCCCGCCTCCTAAAAAGGACATGTAAACTCAATCAGATGTAGCTACTCACCTTCTCAATGGCACACAAAGCCATATCTCTTTCAACTGTGATCAGTGGTGGTCATTTTGATTAGCTCAGCATGAAAAGAGCTTTCCTGGAGCATTACAGTCCCTGGGTAGTGCAACCAAAGCAAACAATTGTCAAAAGATCTCTGGGATAAGTTGCAGAGGCATGAGTCGGAAGATGGAAACAGAAAAAATGTCTAAGACTTTATCAATGCCTAGAAGCACAGTGAAGTCTATTAGGAAGTGGAGGGTATTTGGTACAACACAGACCCACACAGGACATCGCTCCAAACTGGATTAAAGAGCCTGGAAGAAACTGGTTAGAGAGGTTACCAAGAGGCCTACAGCAACGCTGAAGCATTTGCAGGAATTGATGACAAAGAGTGGTCATTCCTTGCATGTGACAATATCACAAAATGTGGCTTGTATGGGAGGGTTGCAAGAAAAAAGCCACTTTTCAAAAAAGGCCACATATAGTGACAACTGAGCTTTGCCAAAATGCACCTTGAAGGTTCTAAGGCCACATGGAAAAAACGGTTATAGCCAGAAGAGACTAAATTATAATTATGTGGCCTCAACACTAAACGATATGTCTGGCGGAAATCCAAGACAGCTCACCATCCAAATAAAACCATTCCTACAGTAAAGCATGGGGGTTGTGATATCCTGTTATTGGGGGGGGGGGGGGGGTCTCTGTAACAGGGAGGTGGAGCATTTGTCAGCGCAAAAGAAATAATGGGTGGGACACAATCCCATCAAATTTCCAAGGAAAATCTGCTGCCCTCTGCCAGAAAGTTGTCAATCAAAAGAAGGTTTACCTTCCAACATGACAATGACTCAAAGCACACAGCAAAAATGACCACACAGAGGTTGAAGGAGAAAAAGGTGAATGTCTTTTCATGGCCTAGTCAGAGCCCAGACTCAAACTCTATTGAAAATCTGTGGAATCACTTGAAGACTGCAAAGGCTAGATGTGCAAAGTTAGCAGAGACATCTCTCAACACACTAAAGGCTATAATTAAAGCAAAAAGGTGGTTCAACAAATACTGACAAGGGAGTGCTCTTTTTTTTCCAATTCAGTGATTCTGGTTTTGAATTTTAAAAAAAATGCTATTCTAACATGTTGGTGTTATATCTGTCACTTGGATGTTATATAAATACAGCCTGTCTTCATTTCAGGCTGCAAAGCAACAAAATGTGATTTTAAAAAAGAGGGGGGGGGGGCATTCTTTTCCATACCCAGTGTATGTGTGTGGGGTTAGATATAGGGATATAGATTACAGAATATATCCCACTACACATACTGCATATACATCAGGGTGTGGAAATGTTTGAAAAAACTACAGTCAGGTACATATTTATTTGAACACAGGCACAATTTTAGATTTGATCAGGTATTCACAAAAGCATATTCATGCTATAGTTATATTATGGATATGGGCTGAAAGTGCACACTCTCAGGTTTAATTTGAGGGTATGTACATCCAAATTGGAGGAAGGGTTTAGGAATTACAGCTCTTAAGCCATCCCCCCTTTTTCAAGATAAGTAATTGGACAATGTAATCAAAAGCTGTTTCATGGCCAGGTGTGGGCTACTCCATTATTTCTTTATCAATTAAGCAGGTAAAAGGTGTGGAGTTGATTATAAGTGTGGTATTTGCATTTGGAATCTATTGTTATGAACCTACATCATGAGTTCAAAGGAGCTGTCCATGCAAATGAAACAGGCCACTATAAGGCTTCAAAAATGAAACAAATCCTTCAGAGAGATATCAGCAACATTAGGAGTGGCCAAATCAACAGTTTGGTACATTCTGAGGAAAGAAGAATGCACTGGTGAGCTCAGCAACATAAAAAGGCATGGACGTCCATGGAAGACAACAGTGGTGGATGATCACTGGATCCTCTCTATGGTAAAGAAAAACCCATTCACAACATCCAGACAAGTGAAGAAGGACACTCTTCAGGAGGTGGGCGTATCATTGTCAAAGTCTACAATCAAGAGAAGACTTCAAGACAGCAAACCATTCATAAGCCTGAAGAATAGAAAAGCCAGATTAGACCTTGCCAAAAAACATCTGAAAAAAGCCAGACCAGTCCTGGAAAAGCATTCTTTTGGAGATGACTTGGAACAGCTCATGATCCAAAGCACACAACGCCATCTGTACATCATGGTGGAGGCAGTGTGATGGCATGGGCATGCATGGCTTCCAGTGACGCTGGGTCATTGGTGTTTATTGATGATGTGACAGAAGACAGAAGCAGCCAGATGAATTCTGCAGTGTTTAGAGGGATACGGTCAGCCCAGATTCAGCCAAATGCAGCAAAATTGATTGGACGGCGCTTCACAGTACAGATGGACAATGATCCAAAACACACTGCAAAAGCAACCCAGGAGCTTTTGAAGGAAAAGAAGTGTAATATTCTGCAATGGCTGAGTCAATCACCTGATCTCAACCCAACTGAGCATACATTTCACTTACGGAAGGCAAAACTAAAAAGGCAGAAAGACCCACAAAGAACAACTGAAGACAGCTGCAGTTAGAGCCTGGCAAAGTATCAGAAAGGAGGAAACCCAGTCTTTGGTAATGTCCATGTGTGCCAGACTTCAGGCAGTCATTGCCAGTAAAGGATTCTCAACAAAATAATAAAAATTAACATTTTATTTATGGTTCTATTCAATTGTCAATTTACTTTTGGTCCCTTGAAAAAGGATGGATGGCTACTCTTAAGAGCTGTAATTCCTAAACCCTTCCTCCAATTTGGATGTACATACCCTCAAATTAAACCTGAGAGTGTGCACTTTCAGCCCATATCCATTATATAACTACTGTATAGTTTGAATATGTTTTGGTAAATTCCTGTAAAAAACAAATTATTCCTGTGTCCAAATATTATGGACCTAACTGTACTTGTCAAAGGGACCAAATCTGTGTTCCAATCTACTTGTCCCTCATGACAATCTATTTGTCCAGATATAAAGATTTTTTTTATACCAAAACCGTATTTAAATCGCAGGTGATATTAGGAATGTTTTAAAAACAAAAGGGGTTTTATGGTGACTTAAACGTGTAATATTTTTTAAATTACGACTCACTGTCAGCTGCCCTAGACTCCCTGGCACCCCTAACCACACAACATTAGACCCAGACCGCTTCAACCCTGGCAGAATGACCATGCTAAATGTCTCAAACGACGCAGTCGTATGCTGGAGCAATTATGGCGCAAAACCAGGTCCACTCGAGCGTTCTCCCTCTACAAATCCGCCTTCCTCACACCTCCTCCCTCCACGCCGCCAAACCGCACTGCCCCCCACCACACCTAACGTCCCGCACACTATAACCTCCCCAGTACTCCGCTCCTTCAGCCCTGCTACCACTGAGGTGGTCACTAAGGTCTTCTCAGAAGCCCGCCTCACCACTTGCCCCCTGGACCCTATCCCCTCTCAACTCCGGTCACCCCCCTCCTCCATCATCCGCTCCCTCACCCACATCTTCAATCTCTCCCTCTCTACTGGCGCATTCCTCTCCCCCCTAAAGCACATCACCCCCCTACGCAAAAAACCCTCCCTGGACCCCACTGACCTGAACAACCTTAGACCCATCTCCCTGCTGCCACTCACTTCCAAGCTCCTTGAGCGCTTAGTCTACAATCGCCTAAGCACCAACCTTACTGACAACCTCCTTGATCCACTACAGTCCGGCTTCCGTCCCCTACACTCCACCGAAACCGCCCTCCTCAAAATCACTAACGACCTGCTAACCGCCAAAGCCAACAGCCACTACTCAGTCCTCCTACTCCTCGACCTCTCCGTGGCCTTCGACACAGTCAACCACCCCTCCCTCCTTAATAAACTACACTCCCTTGGCATCAGGGACTCTGCTCTCTCCTGGTTCTCCTCTTACCTATCCCAACCCTCCTTCAGCGTTACCTATAACGCTGCCACCTCCCCCTCTCTGTTGGAGTCCCCCAAGGCTCTGTCCTCGGACCCCTTTTCTTCTCCATCTACACCTCTTCCCTTGGCAAACTTATACACTCCCATGGCTTCAACTATCACCTCTACGCTGATGACACACAAATTTACTACTCCATCCCTCAGTCTCCACCCACATCACCCACCTCCTAAACGACATATCACACTGGATGTCACTCCATTTCCTCAAGTTAAACCTTTCCAAAACCAAGCTCCTAGTTTTCCCCCCAGCCCGCGCACCCCCCCCCCATCCTCTCCATCACGACCAACAACGCCACGATCAATCCCACCCCGCAATCCAAAGTCCTAGGTGTCACCCTGGACTCAAACCTTTCCTTCCAACCTCATGTCCAATCACTAGCAAATTCATGCAGGCTCCACCTCCGCAACATCTCCAAGATACGTACTTTGCCAACCCCAGACACCACTAAACAACTCGTACACTCCCTTATTATCTCAAGCATAGACTACTGCAACTCCCTTCTCACCGGCTTACCCAAACGCAGGCTATCCCCGCTTCAATCTTTCCTGAACTCAGCGGCTAGACACATCCACCTCACCAACCGCTCCACTTCTGCCACCCCCATCTGCCTATCCCTTCACTGGCTCCTGATTGAACAACGCATTAAATTCAAATTGCTAACTCTGCCATACAAAGCCATTCATAACGCTGCCCCAAACTACCTCACTGACCTGATACCCAAATACCACCCTACCCGCACCCTTCGCTCCTCACAAGACCACCTACTTTCTAGCTCCCTGGTCTCCTCCTCCCACGCCCCAACTGCAGGACTTCTCCAGGACTTCCCCCATCCTCTGGAACTCCCGACCCAAATCCATCAGACTGTCACCTACCCTCCTCACCTTCGGGCGCTCCCTGAAAATTCACCTCTTCAGGGAAGCCTACCCCAGCCTCACCTAACAGCCGTTCTCCTCCACTCTTCCTACCACTCAATCCCCCACAGCCACTTCCTCCTGTACCTCTACACCCTCCCTCCTAGATTGTAAGCTCGAAAGAGCAGGGCCCTCGAACCCCTCGTGTATTGTATTGTTACTGTATTGTCTCATGTATTGTCCCCCCACTTTATTGTACAGCGCTGAGCAAACCTATTGGCGCTATATAAACACTATATAATAATAATAATAATAAATTGTGCTGCTTATCTCCTCCTCCCCTCCCTGCCTGTCTCCAGCACCGCACTCGGGGACTAGCAGGGAGCAGAGAGACCTTGAAGTAATGAGCACTGATTGGGTGTTTGGCAGGAAAGGGGAGTGTCGGGCTTATCTTTTATCCCTTTTCACTGCCAGAGCCGTTTTTTGTACAAGATTTTAAAAAAAATAATTTTAGACCAGATGGATTAAACAAAACCCCAGAACATGATATATTTTCAGAAAACAGAGACCCTAGAGAATAAAATAGTAGCAGTTTTAATTTTTTATGTCCCATGATATTAACGCAAAATTTCTGTAAAAACTAAGTAAGTTAATTTTAGGGCACCAAAAAAAACCCAATAAATTACTCTTTTTTTGTAAAATATAAAAAAAGTTGCAGCGAATAAATAGATATCCAACTTGTCAAACCTTAAATTTGCATGCACACGTAAAATGGTGACAAACTTCAGTACCCTATATTTTATTTATAGGCGATGCTTTTAAAGCCCCTTCTAGGTCATCAGTATAGTTTTTTGGAGGAGGTCTGGTGCTAGAATTATTGCTCTCATCCTGGCGTGCGTGGCGATATGCAACATGTGTATCGCAATCAACGTTTCATGATAAGGCACCCCAGTGTGTGCTTTTACGTTTGTATATGTGGGGGGGGGGGGATGTTATGTGCTTAAGGGTAACTTTCATTTTTTTTCAAAAAAAAAACAAAAAAAAAAAAAACTTTTTCCTCATCACATAGGGGACAATGTCCCCTATGTGATTATTTTTTGGCGACAGGTTCTCTTTGAGACATCCAAGGTCTAAAAGACTCTGGACGTCTCCCCTCTGCTCCCCTGAATGTAATGCAGTGCACATCGCACTGCAATACATTCCTTCCCGCTGGCGTTGAGCCAGTCTCGGGCCCGCAGATGGGCAAGAGAAGCCCGTGAGACATTGGGCGGGGGGGGGGGGCTTCACACAGGGCGGCAGAGAGGTTGGCACTCTGTGGAAGCAATCGGCAGCAACGCTGCCACCCGAATGCCGCCACCTGCCTACCTGCCTGGCACTACATGTCCCGGGCATCGGGTGATAGGAATTCAACAGCCCTGCACATGCTCACACAAGTTTTTAACCACTTCAGTGGTTAAAAACTTTACTTCACTTTACTACTCAAGCCAATTTTCGGCTTTCAGCGCTGTCACACTTTGAATGAAGATTGCACGGTCATGCAACACTTTACCCATATGACGTTTATCATTGTTTTGAGACAGCTTTCTTTTGGTGGTATTTAATCATGACTGGGTTTTTTTATTTTTGCTAAACAAAAAAAAAAAAAAAAAAAAAAAGACTGAAAAAAGAAAAAAAAAAAAAAAAAAAAAAAAAAGAATTATGTGATGTTATCCTTCCAGCAAGTATTTGGAGTATCCCAAGCCTTGCAAGAAAATGTCCCTGCATTGCGCGCTTCTTCTCACCAGATTTTGGATCTTAAGCATCTGCTGGGATCTTGTTGAAAGAATTGTAATGTCATCCAATAAGCAGTTATGCCAACTATTTCCCTATTTGTGCTTTTTCTCCCCCAACTTTAAAGCTACTAATTATAATTATAAGGCTCCATGCACATTGGACGTTTTAATAACACTGGTAATGTTCGCTGTTTAAAGTCACGTTAAAAACGTGAGTTTTTCAGAGTATTTGTATTACCGTTTTTTCCATTGTTGCATTTTTTTTTTTTTTTTTTTGGAGAGCTTCTTTTGACCGAAAAAAAAAGCCCTATCCAAAAAATGCTGGTTTACTGCGATTTACCGCGTTTCTCAGCATTAGAGCATTTTTACAGCTAAAAAAAAAAACACTCCTCTAGCAACCCACTAGTTCTGGAGTTTTTTCCCAGCCAAACCCCCCCCCCCCCCCCCCCCCCGCCAAAAAAGTTGATTCCAGTCTATGTGTGCATGGACACATAAGATAACATGCTGGGGGGTTTACTGGCTGTAGAATAAAAACATCAAAAGACAAACACAGCCGCTGTAAAAACGTCTCATGTGCATGAGGACTGAGGGAGGACTACTCTGACCTAAAAATCTGCTTCAAGGAGTGAAGATCTGTAACAGACTATTATACATGCTTTAGATCACGCCAACAGTTTGCACAGCGCTTTACAAAATGAAGGCAGGCATTAGTGTTACAATACAATGTCGGAATCAGAGGGTCCTGGTCGTTAGAGCTTACAATCTAAGACGATGTGCCTGTGTATACAAGGCATATGTAATGGTTACACATACATGCACAGTGCTCCCTGCACTCCATTACATCACTATTATATCTGATGTTATGACGGCAGTGCTGGAATGAGCAGAGAATGCCACATGTTGCCGGCCATTCCAGCAGACTCCTCAGCAAGGCAGGGGTCCCCAGAGGATCTGACTCAGCAACTGCTTACATGAAGCAAACCATTTGCTCTTTGTTGCTTTTCTTTTCTACTTTGCTGAACAAAGCCAGCGCTGACCTCCCTCCTATTAGCGCACCAGAGGAACAGCTCTCCTTTTGAGAGGCCCCCTGTGAAGGTCACAGAGACCAGCTTAGAAAGCCTTGATGCCTGATTTCCTGGTGACGCCAGTGGATGGCTCCCCTGCAGTTACAGATCTCCAGCACTTACTCTCCTGCTAGTCCTGAGCCCAGTCATGGATACAGATACAAAAGGAAATTTAGGTGAAGGAGTGGGAATCAAGGAATGACATGATATCCTTCCTCCTACAGACCTCAGTGAGCTGCATAGTGGCACATTTACCGAGGATGCCCACCCCACAGGACATTAACCTAAATATACCAACACTCACTTGTTTCATTGGGAAGGAATCGATCTCTAAAGTTACTCTGCATAACCAAAAATGCATCATGTCCCCAAGGTGCCTCACAGTACTGATCGATGCAAATTTGAAGGGAATGAAAATCTAGCTAAAAAACTTAGATTCAGCCCCCACGAGTGGCCAAGCTCCAATTAATAGAGGTAATGCAATGACTAAGGTACATATACGCCACAAGTGTCCTAGCAATGTGGATAAACACACACACACACACACACACAAAAATTGTTATCAACACTGACACCTAACTGCTTACTCCATTCAGGGAAAAAAAACAACAACCACAAAGCCCCACAACATTCGGGGTAAAAGCAGGGTGGATAAAAATCAATTTTAAAAAATGTATTTTAATAAAATGCTTATGGAGTAAAAAAAAAAATATCTAAAGATAGTTTTCTATTTAAGATACATGAATAACTGAGTTTATTCAGCATGAAATGGAGCTTAGTTCTGTAGCATGAGGCTGTATATTCTGCAATATTTACATCTTCGGCAAACTCATTCAATGAATCCAAGCTCTGCAAGCTGAGATAACATGCACTGCATTGATGCTTTCACACAATTTCACAGGAACCATGAGAAAAAAACATGAAATAAAAGAATTTGAGTAGTTATCCAGCTATGTGTGATTAACCTATTAACCTAAAATCGGTTCTGATATCGCTGTTTTACTATCCTGACAGCTTATTATTCTAAAAAGGAAACCTTCATTTGGTTTGCAAATATTAAAGATTCTAACTACCAGCAGGAAGGAGTCAGATTCCTTACATTTAAAGAGCACCTGTCATTTTAGATCCATCATGGCAGCGACTGTTAGCGGGCATCCACTCACCTACTGCCGCCACGTCCCTCACCTTGTTGTGTCACTGCTGCACCACTAGCTGTCCCATTAACCACTTAAGGACCGCCTGATAGCAGATATACTGCTACAGGGCAGCACCTGTGCACAAAATTATATATATACAGTTGCAAGAAAAAGTATGTGAACCCCTTGGGATTATGTGGAGTTTTGCATGAATTGGGTAGAAAATGTGCTCTGAACTTCATCTAAGTCACAACAATAGAAGAACACAGTCTGCTGAACATAATACTACACAAACATTAGATGTTGCCATGTTTTAATTGCACATAACATGTAAACATTCACAGTGCAGGGAGGAAAAAGTATGTGAACCTTTGGACTTAATAACTGGTTGACCCTCCTTTGGCAGCAATAACCTCAACCAAACGTTTCCTGTAGTTGCAGATCAGACCTGCACAACGATCTGGAGTAATTTTGGACCACTCCTCTTCACAAAACTGCTTCAGTGTAGCAATATTCTTGGGATGTCTGGTGTGAGTCGCTCTCTTAAGGTCATGCCACAGCATTTCAATCGGGTTGAGGTCAGGACTCTGACTGGGCCACTCCAGAAGGCGTATTCTGTGCTGTTGCAGCCATTGTTTTGTTGAATTACTTGTATGCTTTGGGTCATTGTCCTGTTGCATCACCCATCCTCTGCGGAGCTTCAGTTGGCGGACAGATGGTCGTACGTTTTCCTGCAAAATGTCTTCATAAACTCTGGAATTCATTTTCCCATCAATGACAACAATCCGTCCAAGCCCTGAGGCAGCAAAGCAGCCCCAAACCATGATGCTCCCTCCGCCATGTTTTACAGTGGGGATGAGGTTTTGATGTTGGTGTGCTGTGCCTTTTTTTCTCCACACATAGTGTTGTGTGTTCTTCCCAAACAACTCAATCTTGGTTTCATCTGTCCACAGTATATTTTGCCAGTAGTGCTGTGGAACATCCAGGTGCTCTTTTGCAAACTTCAAACGTGCTACAATATTCTTTTTGGACAGCAATGGCTTCCTCCGTGGTGTCCTCCCATGTACTCCATTCTTGTTTAATGTTTTCCTTATTGTAGATGTGTCAACAAAAATGTTAGCATGTGCCAGAGATTTCTGTAGGTCTTTAGCTGACACTCTGGGATTCTTCTTTACCTCATGCAGCATTCTGCGCTGTGCTCTTGCAGTCATTTTTACAGGACGACCACACCTAGGGAGAGTAGCAACAGTGATAAACTTTCTCCATTTGTAGACAGTCTGTCTTACCGTGGACACATGAACATCAAGGCTTTTGGAGATACTTTTGTAACCCTTTCCAGCTTCATGCAAGTCAACAATTCTTGATCGTAGATCTTCTGAGAGCTCTTTGCTGCGGGGCATGGTTCACATCAGACAGTGCTTCTTAAAACCAGTAAACCCAAAACAGGTGTGTGTTTTTTAAGGGCAGGACAGCTGTCAGCAACACATCCAATATCATCACACTGATTGGAGTCAAGGTTGGCTCACTCCTGGCTCCAATTAGCTCTGGGAGAAGTCATTAAGCTAGGGCCTCACATACTTTTTCCTCCCTGCACTGTGAATGTTTACATGTTATGTGCAATTAAACCATGGCATCTAATGTTTGTGTAGTATTATGTTCAGCAGACTGTTCTTCTATTGTTGTGACTTAGATGACGTTCAGAGCTCATTTTATGCCCAATTCATGCAAAACTCCACATAATCCCAAGGGGTTCACATACTTTTTCTTGCAACTGTGTGTATATATATCACGGCCACGGATGTCAATCACCGACTTTGGTGGGTAATTACCTGCCGGGACACGGTAAGTCTTCCTCCCTGTCAGCTCGAGTACACTGCTCGGGATGGCTGTGCAAACCCCCCGCCCCCTAGTAAAACACTCCCAGCACATAGTTACCCTGTGATCGCCCCTCACATTAACCCCTTCCTGCCCGGTGCCATTAGTACAGTGTCAGTGTGTTTTTTTTGTTTTTTTTAAGCACTGATCACTGTATTGGTCCCCACTCAGTGTCAGAATGTCTGCCGCAGTTCCGCCACCATTACTAGTAGAAAAAAAAATTAATCCCAGTATCTATACCGCCATTTGTAAACTCTACAACTTTCATGTAAACCAATTAAATTTACACGTATTGGGATTAGGGCAAGTGGTTAAAGTGAATGGGACTGTCAGTGAGACAACAGCGGGTCAGAGGAGGAGCGGCTGTGGGATAGAGATGACAGTTGCTCTTTAAAAATTATGATTTAAATTGAGCCTTTTCACTAGTGATTTCTATATCATGATTTAAATCATATCCACCCTGGGTAGAAGCAAGTCTGTTGTATTTTTCTGTCTTAAACAAGGTGCCACAACAAATGCCATGTATATAAAGCTGTTATAACATGCCTATGCACCAACTTCAATTGTAAATACAAAGCAATGTTGAATGAGAAATGTCAATTATTGTGAAAAATGAAGTGAGGAAAAAAAAAAAAAAAGGCAAAAAGAAGCCTTTAAAATGTTCATTTTTACCTTTATAAACATTTAACTTGCCCCGTGTCTTCATTACCGCTTAGGTGAGAATGATGTGCCATCCTCCTAAAATACCAACATCACCTATCCCAGGAGGCTTCCCCACACACCAGAAACATGCCTCATACAGTGTCATTAGGAGCTTCCATGCAAGAACTAAGATGATGCAGCTGACTCCCAATGACAAAGTAAACAAAGATGGCAGTACAAGATGGGAAGTGGATGAGTGGCAGGAGAGAAAAGGACAGCACAGGACTTGTTGGTCTTGTAGGTTTATCCTTTAAGGGCTTATACAGAAAGGGGCTAAGAGCAGTCCTCTGTGCTGAGTCGCTTTTTACTGCATCCACCTTGGAGCTGTGCACAGGTAGCTCATAAAAAATGGATGCAGCTGCACAGACATGTCAAAATGTCACAGTCTAGGCAGCAGCAGGTGCACAGATCCAAATGCACAAGCTGTGCATTCGGATCCGTGCACTCACCCATGTTAAAATTTTGACATGCGGCTGTGTCCGAGCAGTTGCTATGCCTGCTTCCACTTGTATGGGCTGCCTGTGTACAGCTCCAGGCTGGATGCACACGCAGTAAAAGTGACTCAGCACAATGGATCTCCGTGTCCGCCTGAATGAGCCCTTCAGCCCTCTACACATGTGCCAAGTTTCAGCTGGTATGATTGACACCAATCCACATTCGGCCCGTGTGTGGGTCCTTGTTTAACTTCTGTCAAACAAGCTTGCTGGAAAACAGCTGATCGGCATCCGATTTTATGGCTATTTAAAAAAAAAAAAAAGTTTTGTCTCCTCTCATAACTCACTAGGTTTCTATCAGATGAAAAATATTTTTCTGTACTTGAAGAATTCTTAAAAAGATAAGACAGGGAAAATGTACTGGAGAAGATGCACTGAGTATTTGTTTTGCAGACGTCCACTGCTCTCTTCCAGGAACTGGTCCCAGCAATCCCTATTGACCGCCTGGAATTTGATAGGATCGATCGTGCGCCAAGCCCAAAAAAAAAAAAAAAAATCAGAAGGCCCACCTCAAGACATTATTAAATTCACCTTTTTCCACACAAAAGAAACTCTTGAGAGTGGCTAGAGAACAAACGGATTTACAGTTCCAAGGCAACCGCTATGAGATTTTAGCCGACTTATCCCAGACCACCATTGTGAAAACGACACCAGATGAAGCCCTACAAGTCAGTCCTACTCACCAACCGATCCGATATCATTGGGGCTTCCTGTTCAAGCTCGCTTTCTCTCACAAAAAGGTCGCACCCATACGCTTGAGCTGGATGAAGCCCAAGCAGTCCTGTCTGCACTACACCTGCTGCCTCCTGGGAAGAAACTTAACAGCCCAATGAGCTCCCCCACTTCCAAATCTCTGGCAGCACTACCAAGCCGATCCTGGGAAAGGTCCAGGGCCAGAGGTGCTTCCTTCCGAACACCCCTTCAGCGACAAGCTCTCCTCGATCTGATCCAGGCTGAATTTTGTGAAGCGGTGGGACCCCCCCACCTTCACTTGCTACAATACCAAGATCATTTACCTCTACCACTGTCCTGGACAGCTCATATTCTCAGATGTTTTGTGATCAAATGGAAAAAAAAACAACTTAAAAAAAACTCGCCATGCCTCTTATGAAGTACGTCGGACTGTCTACTTTGAAAAAAGGGATCATTTGGGGGATCTCTACTGTTCTGACATTCTTGGACCTCAAGAAATTAGATTGGCTGTCAGTACTTCAGGACTGATCAATATTCAGATATATCCCATGAACTCTATAACTTTCCTACAAACTAAAAAATACATCCTAATTTGGGTTATTTTCACCAAAGACATGTAGCAGAATACATCTTGGCCTAAATTTATGAATTATTTATTTGCAAACTTTTATAACAGAAACAAAGAAAAACATTTTTTTCCCAAAATTTTCGGTCTTTTTTTTGTTAATTTAGCAAAAAATAAAAACCCCAGCGTTGATTAAATACCACCAAAAGAAAGCTCTAGTTGTGTAAAGAAAATGATAAAAGTTTAGTTTTAGTTTGGGTACAATGTTGTATGACCGTGCAATTGTCATTCAAAGTGTGAGAGCGCTGAAACCTGAAAATTGGCCTGGGCAGGAAGGGGGTAAAAGTGCCCTGTATAGAAGTGGTTAACCGCTTACTTCAACGCTGTGCGAGAGGGGGTAAACCTTCTACTGATGAGCTTTCAGCACATATCACCAAGATCCCGAAATTGGAAACAGAGGCCCACGAACCCTAAGCCTTTTGTCCTATTTCTTTTTTGAACGAAGACATGAAACTTTTGGACAAAATCCTGAGTGCCCGTATTAACAGATATCTACGCATTCTGATTCAGAGGGACCAGGTCGGCTTTGTTCCAGGCCAACAAGCAGCAGATAATGTTAGGAAGGTGGTAAAACTCATCTCTCTCATGAATCTCCGTAACATCCCCGGGTTCCTGCTCTCCTTAGACATCGTCAAAGTGTTCAACTCCCTCTCCTGGGACTACCTGTGCTACATCGCTGGGGCTTTGGGAATTCCCTTTTATCTTAGCTGTCAACTCTGTACTCTACCCCAAAGGCTTCGGTCCACTATATGGGCTTCTCCTCTAATTCCTTTTCCGCTCTGGGAACTCGTAAGGGGTGTCCTCTTTCCCCGACTCTTTTCATATTAGCTTTAGAGCCCCTGGTGATAGCGCTCCGAGGGGATTCTAATATCACAGGGATTTCTTACGCTGGGACCTCCTAAAAGGTAAAACTATTTGTAGATGATGCCTTATTGACTTTGACTAACCCGATCACTACGCTCCCCAAACTTCACTCTCTGCTCTCCAGATTTGCGGTTGTTTCGGGCCTCCAAATCAACCCTCACAAAACGACAGCCTTGAATGTTTCCCTCCAGGACTCCGTGGTTCCCTCATTCAATCTTCCTTCCCGTACCGCTGGGCATCCTCTTCTCTCACTTATTTCGGGGAGCAGTTAACCATCTTATTCCTCTCTCTTTGCTACAACTTTCCCCTCCTACGTACGGTAACTTCGCTATTGAATTCGTGGCATTTCCCCTCCCTTTCATGGATAGGGTAGATCAACGCAATCAAGATGACTGTGCTCCCCAAACTCCTTTACTTCTTCAGGACCCTCCCGGTCCGAATTCCATCTTTTTTCTGTGATCTCTCCAAAACAAAAATCTGGCATTTCTTTGGACCAATAAATGCCCCAGAGTGGCCCACACTACCCTCAAGGCCCATAGACTGAGAGGGGGTCTTGGGGTTCCTAACGTAACAAAATACTACATAGCAGCCCAGATTTTGCAATTAACACTGCTACCTCAGGCATCCCTCTAAGGGTCTTGTTGGAAATCCCAGATTGTGCCCCTGTCCCCTTTTCTCCCTCTTTTGCCTCTGCTGTACAACCCCCTTCCCCCCGGGCCTGGACCAACCCCACACTTTTGCCTGATGGCCTGCCTGGTAGAAGCCGACCATTCAAATCGCAGCAGTGAAGAATATTATGACCAGTCTCATGGTCCATGAGAAAATGTCAAGAGTACTTAATGATTTTCACCCTAAATTTCTGAAAATATGGAATCCATAATGGTCTTCTGCCCACCACTCGCTTCCTGCGTCCAGTTTGGGTACTTATCGTTACTAGAGGAGGCTCTTGCCTACAGGTTCCCTTGCTCCTGATCCTTTTTTCATTGCTTTCTATCCGTCTACACTTTTTTCTATGTCTTCTTCTCTGCTCCTTTCCCTCCCCCTCCTCACAATTATTTTTTGTTTTCACCACTGCCCTCCACCTCGTTTTACTGCTTTTTGCTGTTTTCAGCCAGCTGATCACACTGCCTGTTTTATGGCACCCTCTGTTCAGGGCTTAACTTGTATACGTATTTGTTCATGTGTTCAATTTCACCTCGGTCCCCTGCGAGAAACCTTATTTGCTTGTATCTAGTTATTTAAGAATTTTTTTTTAGAAAATAAAAATCATTGTACCAGAAAAGAGAAGAAGTAGAAGCAGAGTAGCTCTGCTGATCACCAGCAATCTTACCATTTTACCGACAGCGTGTATCCTGCCATGGTGAATGTCTGAGTGCCAGCAGACACAGGCATTAAAAGGAATTTCACACGTTTCCAAATCAGTTCAGGTTATAGGCCAGCAAGCGACAGGTTTTATATACAGCCAAGGTTCACTTTAGTAAGGATCAGTTATTATGTAGACAAAACAGTCATGGCTTGTTATTCAAGATTATTTATTTGTGTGACAGAGTGCCAAGCAATCCCTTTAATGGTTTTGCAATGACACAGTCAACAAACAGTGATACATGAGGATATTTACTCACCATGAAGTGCTAGCCCTCAACAATATGCCTCTGACTTAAGAGAGGGAGGGAGGGAGGTAGCACAACTTTTCGTTAAACCATTTATGTAATTTTTATGCATCAGCTTCCTGCAATCCCCTGTACAGCAGCAAGCACAAATGGGCGAGCCAGCACCCATCGCACAATGCTGTCTCCTAGACTTGCATACATAAAAGGTTAGCAAATATTTAAAGCAGTTTAAACTTTTTTTTTTTTTTTTTATAATGTGGTCCCCTGTAGGTCTATGCCATAGTGTACACTGTATACAGGCACATTATGACAGGCTTACCGTGCAAATGCAGCCCTCCAGCGCTAAGCTGTCACTGCTCCTGGCACATCTCTGTCTTTTCTCTGTGGTTTGTGCTCTCCGGCTATTTGAATAGCTGGGTTGTAATGACATCACTCCCTCATACGCACAAGGGAGTCACAATCATGGCACAGTGCTCTCTGCAATCATGGCACACTGAGCAGAGTACTTTGAATGCCCCAGTGATGTCATTGTCTGGAGCCGATGTGAACAGCTATTAAATGGTGAACGTTTAGGCCGTTTTCCAAGGTATCTACAGGTAAGACGTATAAGCTTACCTGTAGGTCAATGGTTAAAAATTTGAGTTTAATACTACACTTTAATAGCCTGGAATTGAGTATCCAACCACATTAATTGCCGGTATTGCCGCTTACCAGTCCTTAGATGTGCTGGATGCATTCATTTTATCACACTCAATTGCTGGAATGCTGCACTCTTCTGCATCTATTTGTGATGCCTCCCCATGTACTGCCACAAAGTCTAGGAGTAAGAACCACCCAACACCACAAGAGTGTAGAAAGAACAATCTGATGTCACCAAGCTGTACAGTGGAATAACGTCCTTACAGGATGTCTCCAACTTACAAGCCGACCTCAATGCACTGTTTAATTGGGCAACTATGTGGAAAATGAGGTTTAATGTTGATAAATGTAAGGTTATGCACTTGAGGTCTAAGAATATGCATGTATCATACATACTAGGGGGGGTACAACTGGGGGAATCAATGGTGGAGAAGGATCTGGGAATTCTGGTAGATCACAAGCTTAATAATGGCATGCAATGCCAAGCTGCGGTTTCTAAAGCGAGCAAAATCCTCTCTTATATTAAAAGAGGTATAGACTCCAGAGAGAGAGATATCATATTACCCCGGTACAAATCATTAGTAAGACCTCATCTGGAATATACAGTTCAGTTTTCGGTAGCAATTCACAAAAAGAACATTGGGGAACTGGAGAAAGTACAGAGAAGGGCAACCAAACTGATACCAGGCATGGAGGAGATCAGCTATGAGGAAAGATTAGAGGAACTGAATTTATTCTCTCTTCAGAAGAGGAGATTAAGGGGGGATATGATCACCATGTATAAATACATCAGTGGTTCATATAGTGTAGAGTTATTCACCCTGAGGTCATCACAGAGGATAAGGGGGCACTCTTTACGTCTGGAGGAAAAGATTTAATCTCCAAATATGGAAAGGTTTCTTCACAGTAAGAGCTGTGAAAATGTGGAATAGACTCCCTCAAGAGTTCGTTTTGGCCAGCTCAGTGGATTGCTTCAAAAAAGTCATGGATTCTTTCTTAGATACACAGAATATAACTGGATACTAACATTTATACAGTGAAGGAAATAAGTATTTGATCCCCTGCTGATTTTGAATGTTTGCCCACTCAAAAAGAAATGATCAGTCTAAAAATCAAATGGTAGGTGTATTGTAACACTGAAAGACAGAATAGCAACAGAAAAATTCAAAAGAAATGCATGTCTAACAAATTATGCACTGATTTGCATGTTCCTGAGGGAAATAAGTATTTGATCCCCTATCATTCAGCAGGATTTCTGGCTACCAGGTGTCTTTCATACAGGTAACAAGCTGAGATTAGAAGCAGTCTCTTAAAGGGAGTGCTGCTAATCTCATTTTGTTACCTGTATAAAAGACACCTGTCCCCACAGGAGCAATCAAACAATCAGATTCCAAACTCTCCACCATGGCAAAGACCAAAGAGCTGTCCAAGCATGTCAGGGACACGATTGTAGACCTACACAAGGCTGGACTGGGCTACCAAACTAACGTCAAGCAGCATGGTGAGAAGGCGACAACAGTTGGTGCAATCATTCGCAAATGGAAGAAACACAAAACAACTGTCAGTCTCCCTAGGTCTGGTGCACCATGCAAGATCTCACCTCGTGGAGTGTCAATGATCATGAGAACAGTGAGGAATCATCCCAGAACTACACGTGAGGATCTTGTCAATGATCTCCAGGCAGCTGGGACCACAGTCACCAAGCAAACCATTTGTAACACTCTACGCCGACAAGGATTGAAATCCTGCAGTGCCTGCAAGGTCCCTCTGCTCAAGAAAGCACATGTCCAGGCCCGTCTGAAGTTTGCCACTGAACATCTGAATGATGCAGAGGAGGACTGGTTGAAAGTGTTGTAGTCAGATGAGACCAAAATTGAGCTCTTTGGCATCAACTCAACTTGCCATGTTTGGAGGAGGAGGAAGGCTGCCTATGACCCCAAGAACACCATCCTAACTGTCAAACATGGTGGTGGAAACATTCTGCTTTGGGGGTGTTTTTCTGCTAAGGGGACATGACAACTGCACCACATCAAAGGGACAATGGACGGGGCAACGTACCGTCAAATCCTGGGTGAGAACCTTCTTCCCTCAGCTAGGGCATTGAAAATGGGTCATGGATGGGTATTCCAGCATGACAATGACCCAAAACACACAGCCAAGGCAACAAAGGAGTGGCTCAAGAATCAGCACATTAGGGTCCTGGAGTGGCCTAGCCAGTCTCCAGACCTTAATCCGATTGAAAATCTGTGGAGGGAGCTGAAAGTTCGAGTTGCAAAATGTCAGCCACCAAACAATCACTTGGAGAGATCTGCCAAGAGGAGTGGGCCAAAATCCCTCCTGAGATGTGTGCAAACCTGGTGGCCAACTACAGGAAAAGTCTGACCTCTGATTGCCAACAAGGGATTTGCCACCAAGTACTAAGTCATGTTTTGTGAAGGGGATCAAATACTTATTTCCTTCATGAACATGCAAATCAGTCATCATTTGTTAGACATGCATTTCTGCTGAATTTTTTGTTGCTATTCTCTCAGCGCTACAATACACCTACCATTCAATTTTTAGACTGATCATTTCTTTGATCCCCTGCTGATTTTGAATGTTTGCCCGCTCACAAATACCGATTTCCTTCACTGTAGGAAAAGTTGATCCAGGGAATATCCGATTGCCTCTTGTGGGATTAGGAAGGATTTTTTCCCCTGAAGGAGCAAATTGGATCAATCATGTTTTGCTGGGGTTTTTTCGCCTTCATCTGGATCAACTGTTTATCAACTGATAACTTTTTTTTTTTTGGTTGAACTGGATGGACATTTTGTCTTTTTTCAGCCAAACTAACTATGTAACTATGTCATGGAACCTGCCTGAGGAACAGGGACTGGGTATAGAAAAACAAAGCTAACCGAACCGCTGTTGGCGCTATATAAATCCTGTAGTATAATAATAATATGAACGCACAAAGGATTTAAACATTTAATTAGCATGTTGATTGGGCAGAGAAGAAACCAGGGAGGGTAAAATATAAGCAGATTCAAATTCAGCTCGAATAATAGATACTAGATACGTAATAAGCATGCCACATACAGTACCAGAAGAGTAAAGTATGGTGCAATTTATAAAATAAGGAACATGTATGTTACAGATGTCCAGTTTCCAAAAAAAGGTTGGAGCCGCACATTGAGATAAATACAAAACACAGAGAAAGACTACCATCCCTTTGAAATTTGTAGCCCAGACAACATGATTTAGTGAACCTTCCATTTGTACTCATTTATGGTACAATTACTAACATCTATGTTTGCTGACTTTTTATAATGGGTGTGCCTTCCAGAAACTCTGCCTATGACTCCTGCTTGACAGCAGGAGTGTAGGAAAATTGCAGGGTGTATTTAAAGGAGTCTTGCCACCTGCTAGCATCAAGTGGGGAATAGAAGAAATATATGCAGAACCCTATATTAACAAGGATAACTAACAGGACATATACAAAAACACTGCTCATTTCTTTAGTCTAGATTCAACCTCAAAGTGTTACTAAACCCAGGACCCTGCATTCACTATATCTGATCTCCCAGAGTACACAGAACACGGAGGTGCAATTATTTTAGTAAATATTATAAACTGCTAAATACCTTTTCTCATCAGCAGTTAAAGCAGTCTTGTGACTTCTGTCAGTGTTCATCAAAGCACTGGTTAAAGCTTGTAGGAGTTTTCTTTCTGCTCTAGGAGGATGCAGAACCTCCGACCTCTGTCTGGACAGTGCTCATTGGCCCTGTGCTGATCACATGCACGCTTAAGAAAAAAAAAAAAAAACTCTAGCAATACACACTAAACTGAACATGTGCAGAATGGCTACAGTTCAGTCTGTCTTATCAGGAGAGAAGACAAGGACATTTGAACAAGAGGAGCAGAGAAATAAGATTCAAATGGCCTTTCACACAATGCAGAGGATCAACCCCTTAGGTTCCAGTGTGAGTATAACAAGCATGCTTTACTGCATACACAGACTGATTGTACGGTTGTGGGTTTAGTAACACTAAGCTTTTTCAAGCAATTTTGGAGCATTGTAGGCATTTTTGGGGTATTTTCAAGATTGAGTATTTCAAAACCACGCAGGGCCCAACCCCTTCATCAGGCAAGTGACTTGCCTGATGAAGTGGCCCTGCATGGTTCCGAAACAATGCCTTTGTAATAGGATGTGACCGCTGAATAAAGCTTTGGACCCATTTTGAGAATCCTTGGTGTGCTGGCGACATATTTCCTACTTCCAGCTCCTATCAGGAGCACTTCCCAGAGCACTCATCAAGTAGAAATGAGCAGGCCACATGCCTTCACTGATGTAAAACCAGCTATAATCTAATAGAGGATTCACAACGTAACTGGCTTGCCTGTCCACCTCCTACTCCAAGGCATTTCATCCCATTAAAGGGCTTAAATCATGGAAATCTGGGGAGAAATGCACTGGAGCAGGAGGTGGCAGCATTAGTGTGTGGCCTGCTCATTTGTAATTAACAAGGGTTGTAGATTGTGCTGAATTGTGCACAAAGGATGTTTTTGAGAAAGTACAAATCTATTAATCTATTACTGACAAGAAGGTGCGAATTTTGTCTTGTTTTGCACTTTAAAGTGGTTCTAAAGGTTGAATGTTATACTTACCTGCTCTGGGTAATGGTATGGCACAGAGCAGCCCCGATTCTCTTTTTGGGTCTGGCGCTCCTCCTGGCTTCCCTCCTGCTGTGAGCCTCCAATAGCACGAAAAAAAAAAAAAAGTCCATTAGAGCCAAAAATGCTTGTAGCTTAAGAAGGGTGCTCTTGTATTTTTCTGAACTACAAGCGAAACACTATGCTTAGGTGTGAACAGGCACAATGGAGATCCATGGGATTTCAGATGAGCAAGATGGAGCTTCGAGCTATAAAATGCTCAGGTGAATGGGGCCATTCTGATATCCTATATCTCCATCAGACTTAGATTGTGTATGTTCATGAAACACTGTGTTTACAGCACTAGAGAGTGGAGGAAAAAAAAAATTGTTTTCCGACTGCTCAGCTTTTGTGATTCTTGGGATGTCAGCCTTTTGCCGGGATTAATCGAACAATGGCACATTATGTGTTGAGTCAATTAAGCATGGAGGTTTTTACAAACTTGAGTAGCCCATTGCATGTGACACTGTAAATATCCCTTACACAATAATGTGGGATTTGTCAGTGGCACATAAATCCCAAACACCGAGCTGCCTCAATGAGCGTCACTCCCATCTCTGCTGCCCCAGCATTTTAACACTGGCAAGATAAAAGCTTTGCTTTGTGGACAATGCAGTTCAGAGCACTTAAACTGTGTGTATACACACACACACACACACACACACACACACACACACACACACACACACACACATTACATACACACACAAACAAAACACACACTTAGGTCAATATATATTTGGACACAGCTACAATTTTCTCAGGTATTTACCAAAACATATTCAAGATAGTTATATAATGGATATGGGCTGAAAGTGCACACTTTCAGATTTAATTTGAGGGTTGGTACATCCAAATTGGAGGAAGGGTTTAGGAATTACAGCTCTTAAGAGTAGCCATCCCCCTTTTTTCAAGGAACCAAAAGTAATTGGACAATTGAATCCAAAGCGGTTTCATGGCCAGGTGTGGGCTACTCCTTCGTTATTTCTAAGAGTGGTATTTGCATTTGGAATCTATTGCTGTGAACCTACATCATGCTTTCAAAGGAGCTGTCCATTTAAGTGAAACAGGCCCATTGTAAGGCTTCAAAAACTGAACAAATCCATCAGAGAGATAGCAGCAACATTAGGAGTGGCCAAATCAACAGTTTGGTACATTCTGAGGAAAGAACGCACTGGTGAGCTCAGCAACATGAAAAAGGCATGGACGTCCATGGGAGACAACAGTGGTGGATGATCACAGGATCCTCTCTATGGTAAAGAAAAACCCATTCACAACATCCAGACAAGTGAAGGACACACTCCAGGAGGTGGGCGTATCATTGTGAAAGTCTACAATCAAGAGAAGAGTTCACAAGAGCAAAAACAGAGAGAGTTTGCCACAAGGTGCAAACCATTCCTAAACCTGAAGAATAGAAAAGCCAGATTAGACTTTGCCACATAACATCTAAATAAGCCAGACCAGTTCTGAAAAAGCATTCTTTGGATGGATGAAACTAAGATTAACCAGAATGACGGGGGAAAAAAAAAAAAAAAAAAAAAAGTGTGGAGAAGGCTTGGAACAGCTCATGATCCAAAAGCACACAATGGCATCTGTAAAACATGGTGGGGGCAGTGTGATGGCATGGGCATGCATGGCTTCCAGTGGCACTGGGTCATTGGTGTTTATTGATGATGTGACAGAACACAGAAGCAGCCGGATGAATTCTGCATTGTTTACAGATATACGGTCAGCCCAGATTCAGCCAAATGCAGCAAAGTTGATTGGACAGCACTTCACAGTACAGATGGACAATGATCCAAAACACACTGCAAAAGCAACCCAGGAGCTTTTGAAGGAAAAGAAGTGGAATATTCTGCAATGGCCGGGTCAATCACCTGATCGCAACCCAATTGAGCATGCATTTCACTTGCTGAAGGCAAAACTAAAAGGCAGAAAAACCCACAAACAAAGAACAACTGAAGACAGCAGCAGTTAGAGTCTGGCAAAGCAGCAGAAAGGAGGAAACCCAGTGTTTGGTAACGTCCATGGGTTCCAGACTTCAGGCTGTCATTGCCAGTAAAGGATTCTCAACAAAATATTAAAAAGGAACATTTTATTTATGATTCTATTCATTTGTCCAATTACATTTGAGCTCCTGAAAATGGAGCGACTGTGTATAAAAATGGTTGCAGTTCCTAAAATTTGTACTTGATATTTATGTTCAACCCCTTGAATTAAAACTGAAAGTCTGAACTTCAAATTCATTTAGATTGTTTTGTTTTAATTTATTCTGGTGGCATACAGAGCCAAAAGTCTGAAAATTGTGCATGTGTCCAAATATATATGGACCTAACTATATATATATATATATATGTATGTATATGTATATGTGAATTAAAGAGGCACTCCACCCATAATAGCAGTGCAGGCTTATTTTTCAGCTTAGCTCCCTTCCCCCTTTTAGCAGCAGATTGGTTCCATGTAAATCTCCCCCCCCCCCCCACTGGTTCCATGTAGATCTCTTACTCCCCCTGCCCCCCCACTGGTTCCATGTAAATCTCTTAACCCCCTCGACCCACCCCCCCACTTGTTCCATGTAACTCTCCTCCTCTCACCACCACACTGGTCATAACATATACCATACACTGCAGTTTTCACAACCAATGATCAAAATTGTATTTTCCTTTGATCCCAACATATTCCTCTGTACCATGATTCGCGGTACATAGTTGGCTTTATGTTACCATTCCATGGAATCTAGTTACACATTTCCTAGACTGAATAAACAGCCTTCTGAATTTTATTATTCTTTTATTTATTAATTATAGGTACTTGTATAGCACCGTCAATTTTACAGTGCTTTACATATTTATTGCCCATTCACATCAGTCTCTGCCCTCAAGGAGCTTACAATCCTAACTCCTATTCATACATAGACATTCTAGGGCCAATTTAGACAGGACCTAATTAACCTCCCAGAATGTCTTTGGAGTGCTGGAGGAAACCTGAGTACCAAGAAGAAACCCATGCAGGCAAAGTGAGAACATGCAAACTCCAGGCAGGTAGTGTCATGGTCGGGA
The DNA here is from genome assembly GCF_062004578.1 of Staurois parvus. Taxonomy (NCBI): domain Eukaryota; kingdom Metazoa; phylum Chordata; class Amphibia; order Anura; family Ranidae; genus Staurois; species Staurois parvus. The sequence continues at coordinate 3,017,331 of NW_028318218.1, read as the reverse complement.
TTTGAACCAATGACCCTAGTGCTGCCAAGCATATAGGAAAAAAAAAATGTACACTCCAATCAAAACTTGTAGTGCAGTGTTTCATTGATACATTGCTGTACTGACACCAGTGCATGCAATCCCTTTTGCCACTTCTCTGCTAAACCAGGAACACACCTGCTGGTTATGCTGGAACATCCTTCTACTGAACCTCACACCAAAGGTTTATAAAATGTGACTGGTAAGAAAAGAAAAAAAACCAAAAAAACAAACCCCATCCCACGCACACGCACACACACACGCACGCACACACAAAAAACCCCCAGAGATTTTGACAGGATCAAATTTAAACTGGTCTCATGACCAGATCGGAAAGTTGTGTGCATTTACTTTAAGAATAAGCATACACCCCTCTACACTGGATTACACAGGCACATTACAAGATTGCTAGATTTTTGACAAAAGGGACTCTGAAACGTTGTTATCCAACAAAGTCAAAAACAAACCGCAAGCCTTTCGGCCCATTTCTCTTCTTAATGAAGATCTGAAGATATTGGGTAAGATTCTCAGTCTTGATATCGATAAATATTTGCGTAGTCTGGTCCACAGGGACCAAGTAGGTTTCGCCCTTGGGAGGCAGGCGGCTGATAAAAGTTTGTAAAGCGGTCCACCTTATACAACAGAGGAAAATCCTGGGTTTCTTACGTTCTTTAGACATATATAAAGCTTTTGAGTCTCTATCCTGGGAACATCTGCGGTTTGTGCTGTCTCGCTGGGGCTTTGGGGACTCTATTTTTTCTTAGATCCAAGCCTTGTATTCTTCCCCTTCAGCTAAATACCTGGGTATTTCTCAGACCCCTTTCCTATTTGGCGAGGGATGAGACATGGATGCCCCCTGTCCCTGGCGCTCTTTGTCCTGGAGCTTGAGCTGCTGGCTTTGGAGCTTCGGGCTGACTGTAATATATTGGGTGTTTCATATGTGGGACAGGAATTTAAGTTTAACCTTTTTGCGGATGATGCCCTCTTGACTCTCACTAATCCCCTGACCACGCTCCCAAATTTGCAACAGGTTCTTGCATGCTTCTCCTTGATTTTGGGACTCCATATCAAATTGGATAAGACTGTCGCTCTCAATATTACTTTGACCTCAGATTTGGTTTTGCACCTACAATCCCACTTCCCCTACACTTGTCCTCTCTTATGCACTCCTGGCAATTTCCGTACCTGTCTTGGATAGGACAGGTTAACTCAGTGAAAATGACCATCCTGCCTAAACTGTATTATTTTCGCACCCTCCCAGTGCGGGTTCCTCCTCATTTCCTTCGATTGATTCGGGCAAGGATTATGCGATTTATCTGGGCCAACAGTCTCAAGGAATACGCTTTTTGTCCATAGACTCCAGGGAGGTCTTGCGGTACCCAAGTATTATCAGGCGAGCCAGATTGCTCCGCTGTCTATGTTGCATGCTTCCTCTGACGTTCTTCTCTGGGTCCTGCTGGAGCTACCTAATTATGCCTCTATTGTGACATCAACGCTTCTGTGGCTCCCCCTCCGCCCTACGACACTGAGTCCGATTTTGCTCCAGGGCCTACAAGTGTGGGACTCAGTACGCTACTCCAGTGGCCTGATGTCACCTTTGCTCCCAATTACTAACAATCCTCTCTTCCTGCCGGGTTTGGTTCAAGCAAGGGCCTTCTCTTGGTGGGTGGCCAATAGTTTTTCGCAGGTGCGACACTTTTTGACTTCTCGGTCCTTACCCACCTGGAATTCTCTTCGGGAGTCACGGGATGTCCCTCAGGTGGAATTTTTCCGCTCCCTCCAATTGCGGCATTGGCTGACCTCACTTCGGGGCACTTCCACTTTCCCGTATCAGAAATCTGCCTTTGAACAGCTTTGCCAACAGCGCCCGGGCGCCCCGGGCCTTATTTCCCTACTTTATGCATCTTTGAATAGGCACTCAACGTGTACTTCTCTCTCATACGTCGCTCAGTGGAAACGCAACCTGGATGCGGTCGTGAATCCGGAGGACTGGAATAGGGCCTGGTAATTTATAACTAAATGTTAATTTACTACAACCATGCTGGAGGCGGCATACAGAGTATTGTTTCGTTGGTATTGGGTCCTGGCTCGTTTGGCCCAGGTGAACCCTGCCTGCAATAATTGATGCTTTCAGGGTTGTGGTCATCGTGGAGATGTGTTGCATATATGGTGGTGATGCCTAAAACGGATTCGTTTTTGGTCTCATGCATTTAGCCTCCTTTTCACCTTGTTCCATCTCTCCACAGGCCAGGGTGCTTGGTACGCTTTGCTTCATTGTCCCATACCAGGTCTGTTGGCTCACCAGCAGAAGTT